>NC_072795.1:96702500-97327500 GCF_028583425.1 Eublepharis macularius
GATAGATAGATAGATAGATAGATAGATAGATAGATAGATAGATAGATAGATAGATAGATAGATAGATAGATGATAGATGATAGATGATAGATAGATAGATAGATAGATAGATAGATAGATAGATAGATAGATAGAGAGATAGAGAGATAGAGAGATAGAGAGATAGAGAGATAGAGAGATAGAGAGATAGAGAGATAGAGAGATAGAGAGATAGAGAGATAGATAGTTTTTAAAAGAAAAATAGAAGTAGTGTTAACAATAGAAAGTGCATAGAACCTTATACAAAATTCATTAAACTACAATGGGAAAAGTATATAAATAGCAAACAGTAGTCAATTTAAGCTGCACAGGAAATATAAACACAATGTACATATAATATTTATATTAATTTATTAGTTTAACTACTTAGCTTAGCTGTTAATCTATTTTAATATTAATTGTGGATTCTAGATTTAATAGCTTGGCCCAATATATATATACTTATATATACTTATATATATATATAAGAAGTTTGTCCAATCATGCCAAAAGAACATAATAAGAATAATATTAAGAAAGAGGCAATGAATAACTTCTGTGGCCTGATTATATAAATCACAGTGATTATAAGTAACTGAATATATATGCTTCAAAGTAAATTTTCTGCTCCATCACCACTATGATGCTTCTGAATAAGATATCTAATAACATATTTTAAGAGTTCATCATAATTAAAAACCTTAAATATTTTGTTTTCAGCATTGTGCTCAGCCTGATAAAGTTTAATATGTAACAGTGCAATCCCCCCAGGCAGCACTGTCACTTGTGTGCCAGTGTAAATGGGGCAGCGCTGGACGGCACCCTATTAACTTTTGCAGGATAGTCCCGCCGGCGCCCGAGCATGGCAAGGCAAAATGCAGCAGCCCCAGGGAGGTCCCGCCCACCGTTCCCCTGACAACCCTGCTCACACCAGCCAATGGCCACACCTTTCCCCTCACATCCAGGTGTGGGAAAAGCAGTGGCACAGCTAATGGGGAGGGCACAATCCCCGCCACCACCAATAGGCTCCCATCAGAGGGCAGGCATCCTTGCCAGGAGGGGGGGCAGAGGTGACAGTGAAGGTCCAGATCAAACACACACACCTTCGCCCATCCAGCCCCCATTTCTGATGAGGGCCAGGCCGATGGCTGCAGCTCGGTGAGCCTGCACATACCTGCTGCCACTGCAACCTCCAAAAGAAAAAGCTTTTCCCCCGCCCTGAAAAGTAGGGCCAGACAGTAGGGAGCTGATCTCTGTTGCCTGGAGAACAGTTGTAATTTTGGGAGATCTCCAGCTACCACCTGGAGACTAACCGACAAAACCAGGGCACCTTCACCTGCTACTAAGCTACAACAACTGTAGTGGGAGGCAAAATATAGTATAGACTTGAATTATATAAAGATATTATGTAAATTTTTATCAAAGTTTTCAAATATATAAGGTGCAAAGTGCTCAGTGAACATTACATACAAGATACAAATATATAATATAATACATTTCCAATTCACTCGATCAATCAGTCAATGACCATAATTAGTTCATGTTAATTCCAGACAGTCCAACTGGTACAGACTTCAATTAATAAACTGTTATTTTCGTTTTCAGAGTGTAGACCATCCTCCAAATGGAAGGGAGCTGTGAGTCGTCCTCCAAAAGCAGCCTATGGGTCTTATGCCAGCTGATTATCAAATCCTGTTTCACAAAACGAGCTTCCTCGCGGGCATGATGTTATAGCTACAATAAAGACATATTTTCAATATCCTCCAGTCTACATTAATCTCTATAATGTTAACCAAATAAAGTTCCCATACTCACTGGTCTTACAATACTCAATCACTCCAACCAGTTGATACAGTCTGATGGAGCAATCCCGTTCCACCTGCTAATTACCACTAACTCATATACCCAGTTGTGTTAAAGGTACAGTATCCCAGTGTGCAATATCAACCATGATTAGAAATATATAATACACAGTTGTAGGGACACAACCACATATCATACAGGATAACAAATTAATACAGGACTACAAACACAAAAATTTTTAACAAAAAATTACCAAAAAAAAAAAGGAAAAATCCAACTCATAATTCAAACCATGGGGGGTTCTGCTCTTAAATTCAAAAATACATTCTGTCTCAAGCTGTAACAACCTATGTAAATGATCTAAATGGGGTTTTGATTCCAATACATATATGACCAACACCTTCATGTCTCCTGCCCTATGTCGTTGTTCCAAGAAATGGGCCACCATTGGGGCCTCTGTAATCCCATTTCTGATACGTGAAAGGTGTTCCGGTACCCTAATCTTTAGAGATTGTGTGGTACTCCCAATATAGACCAGAGGTCATCTACATTGAATAATGTATACGACATTGGCCATCTTACAGGTGGAAAATGTACAGGAATATTTCTTTCGTCCAATTGCAGGGTTGGATATCTCATCAATCTTAACCATCAACTCACATACATTACAGTTGCCACATGCATAATGCCCCCATGCTGCTCCCTTTATAAAGGTTCCATTTTCCAATTCAAAAGTCAATGCATCATTCCCAGCTTGTTTCACTGGGAACCTTTACACTGCACATTATAAAGCCTTGTGAAGAAGCGAGGTATAGTGAAACGGGGTACCATCGAGGCCGGCATTTATTTATTTATTTAATTTATATTTCAATGTATATACTGCCCATCCCCAGGGGCTCTGGGCGGTGAACCCATACCCATTGCCATCCTCCCGCTGGGAGCCTCCTGGGGGAGCAACCCGGAGGCTAGAAACATCGTTTTCCGCATGTAAGCGTCTTTGGGGTTATGAATGTTCTGTGCCTGTGGAAAAGAAAAAAGAAAATAGTGTAAATGCTGTAATTTTTGGTGGATCAGATTCTTACAGTGTACACCAATTGTTAATGAAATTTGAAAAGAAAATAGTGTAAATGCTATAACTTTTGGTGAATCAGATTCTTAAAGTGTACACCAACTGTTTAATGACATTTGTATGACTGTGAAAAATAAGTACTATATGGTCTTTTTGGACTGGTTGTCCTTTCTTGGTATTGTCAATTGAAGACCATTTCTTCATATAGTTGTTTTGTAGAGTGTGTCTGCAGGTGATTGGGTGCGAGGAGGGGGGCTTGTCCATGCCAGAAGTGCATGTGGATTGGCCCCCATGATAGTTCCCATCCTATGCTCCTTCAGGCCATGGGGGTGGGGCTGGCCGCTGCCGAGTTTTCACTGTTCAATGGGCGCCTATGGGCTATGCCTTGTTTTTTCGTGGCATAGCTCTTTTGTGCAGCTGTAGGCATTCCCACTTCTGGAAGGGCTTAGGGAGCAAACTAACTCTGGCCCCGCCCCCTCCTGCACTGACGTGGGGCCCTACGCCGCTTCTCCACCTCCGCCTGGCCCCCTCTCGCTCATGGTGGCTGCGGCCCGGCAGCGGTGGTGCGCCTCGTGCCACTGCCGATGGAAAGGCATTTATGCCCACATAGGATCCAGTTCCGCCATCGCAAGCCTTAGTTCGGTTCCTATTCACTTTCCCCACCCCCCTTAGGATTGCACTGCCCGTTGGTTAGTTTAACTGTTTTATTTTATTTTAGTATTTATTATATGTTCCAAATTTAATAAATTGCATATCATATATTTTTGAAAAAATCATCCAATCATACAAAGAAAAAAAAGACCCACAGAAAATAAGAATAATATTGGGGGGGGGGAATTCCATAACATAATTATATAAGCCAATAATAATTGTAGGTAACAGAACGTATAAGCCTCAAAATAAATCTCCCCCTCAATCTCCGTTTGTGTTCCTTTTCTTCATGCCTTCTTCTAACTTGTGTGCCTTAAAATAATTCCAGTAGTTTGGTCAACTTCCAGAAAGCCAGAACTTCCAGAAACTTCCAGATGATCATTGGATCATCTTGTTAAAATGGGCCTTCTAGGTCAAAGTCCCTTGAAACTTCACAAGGTCTTATACTCATGCGCTCTTTCTAAGTCCATATGAGCCAAAATTTCTCATGTTCCGCAAAAATCCAGATATTTGCTTCTGAATTCTATTTCCAAGTTTCCCTTTCTCCGATCTGGTCTTGTTAATGGGTTTGCTTGTAACACTTGTCCTAATTCCATTTTTCCTTGTAGCTCTCTGGATCTCTTCTGCTGATTCTTGGATTTGTTGAATAGCTTCATTGCTTTCTTGAATTTCCTGGTTTATTTTTTGAAATCCAAAAAGTAATTCAAATCTTAGCTTCTGGCAGCCTTCCCTTAATCCAATGGAAAGTCTTTGCATGGTCTGACCCCTTTGTTGTAGCTGAGTTGATGGTTCTTTGTCATCTATGGCTAGTTAATGAATCTCCTCATCTACTTGCTGCATCTAGGTTAAAGTATTTTCATACTCTTGCTTTAATTCTTTAAATAACATTTCAATTTTACTTGAGACAGAATTGGTTTTTGAAATATTATGCCCGAGGTTAGTTCAACTTTGACCTTTTTCATAGCTGCAACTGTTTTCTTAAGACAGTTCAGCCTTCAGGCCAATAGGTGGTGATTAAGTAGCAAAAATATTGTTTTCAGTCAGTCTGTGACATCAGAGTTTAGACTACAAGATTTCGAAAATATTAAATGTTCAGCCATCTTTTTCATCTCTCAAAGCTGCAGACTAGCTCAAAAAAAGAAAATTATGAAGCAATAATTTTAATTCAACAATTCAACAATGTATACTTGGAAAATAAACTGATAGATGAATTTCAATTAAAAATTGGTCTTTATAGCTATGACTTTGGATCCTTTAAGTCCTTCCTTGTAGGTAATTTATAGTCCAAAATTAGTCCATTAATCGAAACAATTTAAAATCAGCTGTCCAGTCTTTATTTCTTCTTCGAAAAAGAAAGCAAGATGAAATAGGGCATATATTAAAACCAAATGGAAAGGAAGAGAAAACGGCCAAAAATGGCTGAGTTCCCAGATGCAATTAAAATAGTTCCATATGCATTCTTCTCAGTAAATTAAACTTGCTTTAAATGTCAAAATCCCAGTTATTTTTTAATCCCAAAGACTAAACATCAATAGTTGCTTCCTACTTTGTAAAGAGATACAGAGTTTATAAACAGACATTGGACATTCTGAAAATAAAGCTAGAGCACAGTCCACAGTTTATTTTATAGAGAAGTGGAGAGTTTTTAAGTAAGTATCCTTCATCCAGACAGCAAAAATACGTCACAGTTCATAGTTTCCTTTTAGAGAAGGGGGGGGGGGAGTGAAAGAAAAGAGTAAAGAGATCCTAGCACAGTCAGAAAGATATCTTTATATTTACAAATGGTCCCAGGCTGGCTTCTCTGGCTTTCCAGACACTTGCAATCCTGCTTCTGCAAAAGATGTTTCTGCATCTTCATGGAGTCAGGGGAGTCTTCAGCCCTCTAATTAAAAAGAGCCAAATAATCCCCAGATCAATCCAGCACTGCACACTGGGGTGTCTCTTATCAGATAAAGAGACAGGTTCAGGTTGATTTCTTCAACCCTGCCTGGCTATAAAGCCCTGGAAGCAGAACAAGCACGAGAGCCCACAAAAATGAGTCTCTTAGTCAGCCACTATGTTAGGAGTCCTGTTGCAAGTCTTATGGAGCTGTTTATATATTAGCATTGCATTGTTAGGGTACATTTTTATTAATTGGGAGCTCATCACTAAGATATAAACATTATCACTATTGTTATTAATGATGATGCTGGTGACAATGATACCCGTATAAGGGCCGTGATCAGACTTGTTTATTAATTTTCTCCACTTACTTGTTACTAATACGTGAAATAACCAGAAAGCAGAGGCTGCAGTGCTGTCTTCTGGTGTTGCATAGTGGCAAAGCTATGTCCTGGGTTCAAATTTTATGTCAGTGATTAACTTTGACTTTGTCCTAGTCTCAGTCTATAATACTGCGATAATACTATCACCATCCTACCTTACAGGGTTGTTGTGAGAGTCACAAGAAGTTATGACATTCCTTGAACACACTACAATATGATCTACATATGCTCAGTATTTTAATCAATGTTGTATCTCAATTGTACCTCAATTGTACCTTAATCAATTGTATTTTAATCAATGTTGTACCTTGCCCTGAGCCTACTTGTGGGGAGGGCAGGTTAAAAATATAGTAAATAAATAAAAATTAATTAATTAATAAATTTTTGTGTTATGGAGGGCAAGGATGAGCTTCAGAGAGCTGGGGATCTGGGGTTGAGAGGAGCGGCTTGCCCAAGGGAACCTGCAGACATCAAGATTATAGTGGGAGCTGAACTATCAGAGTGTGATTTTCAACCCAGCCACTTAACCACTGTGCTACAGGAGGTGATGTGAAAAAACTCAGTCTAAGACCTTTGAGAGCTACTGCCAATCAGAGGAGTACTGTCCTAGGAAAGAGGAGATCTCGGTGTTACTAGTGCACAACTATCTAGGTTGACTGAAAGTCCAAATGTAACAATGATTTATTGCCACAGAAAAGGGGTCTACATACCAGGCCAGGTCATGTCTGTCTGTCTATCGAACAGGGTGGCAGCTGACAACCAGGACAGCAAAGTGGCTTCCTCTTACGTGCTTGTGACAGTGTGAAAATTGTGATCACCTCAGGAAATAGCAGACCAAAAGGCCTTTCTCTGCCAACAGTTCTCCATGTCCCGGTCAGGGGAAAGGCACCATGCACTACAAGTCCCAAGATGGCTTACAGCCAAGAGAGGAGGACCACCAGCTGAGGTGGGAGAGAGGTAAAGGTGTGCTGGGCTAGTGCCGGGCTAGTGCCTTCTTCAGGGTAGTTTTATATTTTCCTAGAAACCTCTCTGGAGAAGATGTTCATTTCCAGTGTCCATTGTGGTTTCAAAATGTCAGAAATAAATCAGTTACTTTTCATATGTCTTTTATATGTCAGCTTCATGGCTCAGTGGTAGAGCATCCATTTTGAAGGCAGAAAGTCCCAGCTTCAATCTCCAGAGTCTCCAGTTAGAAAGATCAAGTACAATACAGCTGTGGATCTGGGGTTGAGAAGAGTGGCTTACCCAAGGGAACCTGCAGACATCAAGATTGTAGTGGGAGCTGAACTATCAGAGTGCAATTTTCAACCCAGCCACTTAACCACTATGCTACAGGAGGTGATGTGAAAAACCTCAATCTAAGACCTTTGAGAGCTACTGCCAATCAGAGGAGACACCTGCTGCAGTAAAAGTTTCATGTGCCGACTGAAATTGAATCCCATGAAGAGAGAGGTCCTGCATGTAGGGCGTGGACTGACAGGTTCTGGGATCCACCTCCTGACCCATGATGGGGCATCGCTGGCACCTGTACCAGCGGTGAGCATAGGTGTAAGGATTTGTCCTGCCATCCATGTTCATCTTTATACTAAATAGGTAGATAGGAATCTATCTCTCCACTTTCCTGTCAAAGTATGGACTTCTACCAGAATTAGCTAAACTCATCAGAATAAGCCTTACCATACCTGTTTCCTCCTGCAGCTCAGAAAGTTCATTCCCATGCCTTCATAGAATAAAGACCTTTCTACGTCAAGCACGAGACAGACAAGGCTCAAACACATGGCTCTTCTTCATGGACATAAACAGACCTCTCAGGAAATTGATCGTAATAGTATAGCTAATGAGTTCATTCAAAGAATATCAATTAGAACAAACATATTCAGTGTAACTTAAAATCCTAGGTAGCATAACTGTGAGTTTTCTTTGCGGTCATGGCTATTGGCACTGTTCTGAATTGTCTCAAAATGTGCTTTTACTCACTTATAGGATATGAGTTTGGAGAGAGACATGCTCAGTGATGCAGCCTTCTAATCCAGAATTAAGTCCGAGATGGCCTCTGTTTTGCTTGTAACTGACATTGCATTTAAAAGCAAAATACTATACTCCCCCAAAGCAATGACAGTTAACTGAGAAACAGACTGAGTTTAATGATGAGTCTTCAAAAGAAATAGAGAATGTCATGTCCCATATTTACGTGTTTTAATTCATTCAAAACCAACTTGCTAATTTGGTGTGGTCGTTCCAAAATATAATACATGAAAGGGAAGTCACAGACTGATTTTGTGGAATTGTCAGATTTACACAATGATAAGAAATATCTAAACAGGAGGCTTAGCCTTGCCTAAACTCCACTGAAAATTCACTTTCATTTTTCAAGTCGTAATTAAGTGTATTCCCAGTATAGAATTTTAAAAACCCTGTAACAATCAAGCTTATAAATTAAGGGGGCAAATTCTATCCCAAGAGATGGAAAGAATTCCAACTGACAGCATGAAAGCATCATGCTTCATTTGAAGGTCAAATTTGACCCTGAGAATGTAATTAAAATTAAATAAAATGATTTCATCTTGAGAGAATCCAAATCAGAAAATTAAGTTAATGTTGCTATGTCTTTAGAATGTTTTCTGGATTGCCTGAAATATTTAAAATGAAGCTATTTCTGCATAAGAAAAAGGATTTGTTTAAAGTTGATAATTAGAAGCTTTTGTGTGTTAAACCTTGTTTACCATTAATCTCTTTGGCACCTGCAAATTTCCAGAAGGATTACTTAAGACTTTCTAAATATGAAAGCAAGGACTGAAATATGCCCACGGTCTGTGAATCCAATAATACAGCACACAGACAGATGGGGGAATTCCTAATGTGAAATTTATATTCTCAAAGTTGAGCCAACATTGATTTGCTTTTAAATTGCAAAGCTTACAATTATATTTGAAATTATGAATGAACTGTTTATACAACCTGTACACATCAGCCATCAAGAGGAAAGAATTCGTTATTTGTGCCTGGAACTACTTCAAAGTCATAAGACTGACAAGCAGAGATAAAAAGATCCAGACATTAGCATGTATCTTGGATCATTTATGAATGCCTATAGGAGCTTGAACTTGGATGTTAGCAGAATGCTATTACAATCTGAAATGACCTCAACTTCTCATTGTTGTTTTTTTCAAGAAAGGTCACTTGCATTCTTTTTCTCTCCCGTGCCCCCAATTCCAACATAATTTTGAGTATTTTTTCTATATACTAATACTAAGAACTAGACGTGGGCACGATCCCAAAAAAAATACCGATCAAGCCGTTCGTGGATCCGGGCCGCCGCTGAACCCAGGTCACCGATTCTAACCAATCAAGTCCCATTTCTGATCCGGAATCGGGAATCAGGGAGGCCAAAGTGGGAGGCGCCCCACTGTTTCCAGCGATATAGGAACGATGGTTGGTGGCAGCGGCTGCCAGGCCTGGCGGGCATGGGGAGGGAGGGAACATTCACACACACACACATAGAGCAGAGGGGAGAAAAAGTTTAACCCGGCAACAAGCCGCCTCCCCTCAGGGAGGGGACATTCACACCAGGACCGGATGTACAGTTGCCAGCGCCCAGGGCAACCATAGTCAGGCTCTTGCTCGTGCGTGCGCGCTCCTGGGTTGCCCCCCCTCCGCCCACACAGCAAGCCGGCTGTCCCGGTGCGCTGCGGAGCTGGTGGCAGCACGAGTGGCTTGGAGGCTACCCACGCCATTCACCTGCCCCGCAAGACAAGGGGCAGCCAGCTTGCCTGTGCGCTCCTTGTCCTGGGGAAAGGCGAACGGCGCAGGCAGCCTCCCAGCCTCCCACACTGCCTTTTGCCTTTCCCCAGGACGAGGGGTGGCCAGCTTGCCCACGTGCCTCTTGTCCTGGGGAAAGGCGAACGGAGCGGACAGCCTCCCAGCCACCCGCGCTGCCTTTTGCCTTTCCTCAGGACAAGAGGCGGCTGGCTTGCCCGTGCGCCTCTTGTCCTGGGGAAAGACAAACGGCACGGGCGGCCTCCCAGCCACTCGCGCTGCCTTTTGCCTTTCCCCAGGACAAGGGGCGGCTGGCTTGCCCGCGTTCCCCTTGTCCTGGGGAAAGACAAACGGCGCAGGCAGCCTCCCAGCCTCCCACACTGCCTTTTGCCTTTCCGCAGGACAAGAGGTGGCTGGCTTTCCCGCGCGCCTCTTGTCCTGGGGAAAGGCGAACGGAGCCGACAGCCTCCCAGCCACCCGTGCTGCCTTCTGCCTTTCCCCAGGACAAGAGGCGGCTGGCTTGCCCGCGCGCCCCTTGTCCTGGGGAAAGACAAACGGCACGGGCAGCCTCCCAGCCACTCGCGCTGCCTTTTGCCTTTCCCCAGGACAAGGGGCGGCTGGCTTGCCCGTGCGCCCCTTGTCCTGGGGAAAGACGAATGGCGCGGGTGGCCTCCCAGCTTCCCGCACTGCCTTTTGCCTTTCCCCAGGATGAAGGGTGGCCAGCTTGCCCGTGCGCCCCTTGTCCTGGGGAAAGACAAACGGCACGGGCGGCCTCCCAGCCACCTGCGCTGTCTTTTGCCTTTCCCCAGGACAAGGGGTGGCCAGCTTGCCCGCGTGCCTCTTGTCCTGGGGAAAGGCGAATGGAGCGGACAGCCTCCCAGCCACCCGCACTGCCTTTTGCCTTTCCCAAGGACAAGAGGCGGCTGGCTTGCCCGCGTGCCTCTTGTCCTGGGGAAAGACAAATGGCACGGGCGGCCTCCCAGCCACCCACGCTGCCTTTTGCCTTTCCAAAGGAGAAGGGGCGGCTGGCTTGCCTGTGCGCCCTTTGTCCTGGGGAAAGATGAACAGCGCGGGCGGCCTCCCAGCCACCCACACTGCCTTTTGCCTTTCCCCAGGACAAGGGGTGGCTGGCTTGCCCGCGCACCCCTTGTCCTGAAGAAAGACGAACGGCGCAGGCAGCCTCCCAGCCACCAGCGCTGTCTTTTGCTTTTCCCGCAAGCTGGCCACCCCTTGTCCTGCGGGAAAGGCAAAAGGCAGCGCGGGTGGCTGGGAGGCTGCCCGCGCCATTCAACTTTCCCCAGGCACTCTCCTGGGGCTGGCAACTGCACCCAGCGCCCCCTTTTTGGCGGTGCTGGGGGAAGACTACCCCCTGCCCCCCTGTCGATCCGGCCCTGATTCACACACACACACACACACACACACACACACACACACACACACTTAGAGCAGAGGAGGGGATCTATCCCTGCCTCTCCAAATAGAGAAAGACACCACTCAACATGTTTTAGCCAGCTTTTAAAAAAAAGCAGGGACAGAATCCTCCGTTCCTCCCCACCCGATTTTAAAAGCAAGCAGCCAGTCTTCAAAAAGCACATTTTAAACACACACACTGAACTGTGAATGAGGTTTTCCCACAAAATACAGTGTTTTAAAAGCAGGTTAAAAACAGAGAGTGACAGACAGAAAAACACCCATTCCTCCTACAAAGCCCCGTTTTTTAAAAAAGCAAAAAACCTTTGTGGCCATGGCTTCAGAACACCCCCTTCCCCCTCCATCCCCTGGGTTGCTGCTCCATGGTTGGAAAGAAGCCTGCTAATCAAGGGAAGTTGGGCTTCCATTCGGTTTTCTAGGGTGACAGAAGGAGGGCAAACACAGCTCAGGCATTCCCCTGGCTCCGTTGCTAGGGGAATAGATTATTGGTGCCTGAGTGTCTGGCTCTCTGATTAGATCATGATGCCCCCCCTGATCAAGCCCCCCCCCCCTCCCTGAACGCTGGATCGGTCACCATGGACGGAAGCGATTAGCTGCGTCACGATGGCGCAAATGCCATTATCGGGGTTTTTTTCACATCGTGATTCCGATCGTGCCCATGTCTACTAAGAACTTTACCCCAACATAGTGCATTGCCTTAGGTTAACCCCATCTTCTCTTGCATTCAAGACAGCTGTTACAGTAAAATCAATATAAATCTAGTAATGTTTTTAAAAAAATGACTTAAACAATCTATCAATACTGTACACCAGCAAAAGCATAGATTAAAATCAATCAAAAGAAGTTCTCTGAAATGGTACAGCCTTACAAACCTTGCAGAAGTCTGCAACTGACAATGGGCTCTGAACTACTTCTGGTTATCAAACCAGTGATCAAATAAGTTTATTCCCCTGCTCTACCAGTGGACACCATTGCACCAGAGATTAATGTGAAGCACCATCTGATGAGATCATTAAGACAACCAGGGTGAGATGATAGAAGCCTCTGACTCTAAGAGATGAAAGAGATTCCACTTGTCTCATTATTTACCACCTTCAGTTCCTTCCCATCTTCCAAGGAGCTTCCAATTCATGCTCAAATCAACTCTGTGACATACATTTGCCAAAGGCCATCTCAGGAGCTTCATTTCTGAATAGGACTCTCCACATTCAACAGTTTCAAAACAGCCAATGCACTATACTTGCTTGCTCTCTGCTGTTGTCAGTAGCAACACTCAGCACAGTCCCCTTTTAAAATTATTTTAATATACCGCAGACTGATAAATCCAAACAATCTGTCAAACGTTTACGTACCTGTGGAGGAGCCTACCCAGATTTTATTACATCTTAGCTATTCTCCGCCATAGAATCCTCTTCATTTCTCACATAGTCTTGCCTAAGGCCCCAGTACACATTTATTAACATCAATATATTCAGAAGGTTGCTCAGCCTCAAGGGAACTTTAAATAATCTCTCTTGACCTACCTCTTAAAACATACCATAGTGATACACAACATCTGATTCAGCTTAGCATCATTTAGGTAACAACTCTCAAAAGCTTTTCAAAGTATTTCCTTAGAAATTACAACACTCACAGTGAAATCGTAAACAGAGTTACTCTAGTCTAAGCCTATTATTGCCCCCCCCCCAGTCGAAATACAAGGCAGACACAAAGCTTGGGTATAAAACTGGGCCACTTTATTAATTTCAACAAACTGTCAATACAGCAAGAGATCCAACTAACTAGCAGTACAGGTCAAACCCTGGGGTCACCCATGACCTCCGCCTTGACCTGTATGGGTGAGCCCCCAATGCCACAGGGGAGAACCATACGATGCATGGCTGGGACCCAACCGGCCAGGCAAATAGTTCACCCTCCAAGCCTGCAGCACCTTGCCGTACAGCAGAAGGGCCTTACTTGTACAGGGGAGCCACGTGGCAGTCTGCCCTCTCAACTGGCTGCTGTGGAGCCCACCAGTCGCTCCGGACAGACCCCAATTTCCCACCAATGGGGATGTGCCAAGGGGGTCACTGTCCCACTCATTTTCCCATCCTAACCTGCCACCAATAGAGCCAAGCCTCTGCTTAGGCCCTTGCACCCCACAAGTGGCTTATGGGTAACCAGAGCCCTTGCTGTATATATTCATCCAGGAATATGTCACAGCCAGCAACCGATAGGTAGACCCCATCACCTCTGTAGAGGTTGCCGAATTCAGTAAGCTGGGGAGCAACCAATAATGCCCCAGTCCTCCCCAAAAGCCAAAGTCATTACCATCCAGGTGAATGACCAAAACAGGAGGTGGAGGACTGCACCTCCCCAAGAACCATCAGGCCACTACTTGTCTGGGTGCTGCAAGCCTGTGTGAGCCTGTAAGGAAAGGGCCATGCCCTGTAATCCAAGGTCAACACCCTGCAGGCGAATGACCATCATGTGAGGCAGAGGACCACACCTCCCCTCAAAGCATCAGGCCACTACTTGCCCTGGCAGTGCAAGCCTGTGTGAGCCTGTAAGGAAAAGGCTGTGCCCTGTAATTCAAGGTCAACGACACCCTTCAGGCAAATGACCAGTACGTGAGGTGGAAGTGCGCACCCCCCCCTCAAAGCATCAGGCCACTACTTGCCTGGGCGGTGCAAGCCTGTGTGAGCCTGTAAGGAAAGGGCTGTGCCCTGTAATTCAAAGTCAACACCCTTCAGGCAAATGACCAGTATATGAGGCAGAAGTGCACACCTCCCCTCAAAGCATCAGGCCACCACTTGCCTGGGCAGTGCAAGCCTGTGTGAGCCTGTAAGGAAAGGGACATGCCCTATGATTGAAGGTCAATACCCTCCAGGTGAATGACCAGTACATGAGGCAGAAGTGCACACCTCCCCTCAAAGCATCAGGCCACTACTTGCCTGGGCGATGCAAGCCTCTGCGAGCCTGTAAGGAAAGGGCCATGCCCTGTGAGCCAAGGTCATCACCCCTCTGGTGAATTACCAGTACGTGAGGCGGAAGTGCGCACCTCCCCTCAAAGCATCAGGCAACTACTTGCCTGGGCCATGCCCTGTGAGCCAAGGTCATCATCCCTCTGGTGAATGACTGGAATATGAGGCAGAGGTCCGCACCTCCCCTCGGAACATCAGGCCACTACTTGCATGGGCAGTGCAAGCCTCCTCGAGCCTGTAAGGAAAGTGAGCCAAGGTCATCACCACCCAGGTGAATGACCAGGATGAGAGACAAAGGTCTGCACCTGCCCTCGAGGCATCAGACCACTACTTGCCTGAGTGGTGCAAGCCTGCATGAGCCTGTAGGGAAAGGGGACATGCCCTGTGAGACGATGTGAGGTGGAGGACCACAGCTCCTCTTGAGCCATTAAACCCACTACCAGCCAGAGTGCAGCAAGTCCGTGTAAGCCTATAGGAAATGGGCATGCCATGACCCTGAGGTCACCCAGGTGACCCCCCCTTGCCACCTAAACTGCAGCACATAAGCATAAATGGTCTGCATAAGTCTTGTGGGGGGGGTGACTTGAGAACATGGACTGCCCCTTGAATTGTCACACCAAAAGTAAACAATGTGGCAGACAAACTCCCTTACCACAAAACACTACCACTAAGATCTGGAAACCAAGAAGCATCAGAGCTAACCGGAAAATTCTGCCTCTAAGAGCAGGTCCTCCTTCCAAAAGACAAGCCCATTAAAGCAGTTGGGAAACTTAACTCATCCTACACTGCCAAATCCTCCCTGATACCCCTACAAGACTTAAGCCTGTGATGAAGAATCTATGGCCTCAAGTAGGGGGTCCCAAGAAATTCTCTATCAGGTGCCATCACTCTATAGGCAAAATTAACCCTCGCAATGGCCAGAACCTGCAGAGACCTCACTTGCAAAAAGAGCTGAAGTGCTCAAAGGCCACTATAAGACAGAGCACTCCCTTGGAAGAGCCCTGACTGTAAGATTGCCCTTATGATATTGTCCTATGAAGGGAAACCCAATGACACAAAATCTTTGAGATTATGAGTGAAAGGCAGGCTCATTGTCACAGCTATTTAATTGCAGACCCCACATCACCGAACCACCGAATCACAGCACCCTGCCCTCAGCACACTCCTTTGCTATTTTGTACCAGGACCCTGAACAAAGATCCAACATCCATGTGAAACTCATTAGCAAATAAAGGGGGATCCTAGTGCCCAGAATATGCAGCCAGCAACCACTAAGAACCTTCAGATTTATGGGACAGGTCCCCTCTCCAGTTTGTTGTTGTAGGGACCACTGCTCAGATTTCCACTAGGCCTACCTCCATGCCCCTGATGTTTGCAAACCATGGTGTGTGTGGAGGCACCTCAGATTGGGCATTCCTGGCCAGATCTACAGAATTTCCTAGTGTAACTTCTCTTTTCATGGGTTCTATAGGGCTTAGGAAGCAACTTACACAAAATTTTAAGAAATAACTTTTTTTTTCTTTTAAACTTTTTAGCAATTAATAAAATACAACTTTTTTTTGAAAAAAATCAACTCTTAAGTGAAACCATAAAAAAAACTCCAAATCAACAATGTCCTTGAAAAGGCAAACAGTTCAACATCCAAGAAGTGATGAGTCCTCTCTCATCCATTTGAAGCAGCTGTACCCCAGGCTTCTGTCTTCTTGTTGGGGAATTATAGCCCTGCAAAAATAATACAATCCCAGTAACACCAACTAAACACAATACACAAACACCACTTTAAATCATATTTTACATACGACATTTGATTACCTTATTCAAGGTGATAAGACCTTATAATTTATTAAGCTCCCTGCAAACAGCCTCCTCCTCAGCAGCCTGCCTCTAGCATCTGACTCCACCCCACCTTTAGCTTCTGACTCCACCCCATTGGGCTAAACCAATTAACCTCATAGGGGTTACACTAGCACTACCCCTTGTGAGGTGAACTCCCAACAAAGCATCCAGGGTTGAATGGAGTGTGCCACTGGGGACACAGATACTAGGATCAACAGCAGCCCTATGAACAAGGAGACTGCTGTCAAAGCAATCCCCCGTGTTGGTATTGCAGGAGATATCACCTGCAGCCCAAGCTGCTAGTGTATGCTATCCCAGGGTAAGCCAGGCTTGAGGTTGGCCCCCACACACTGAATTCCTCATCACACTACAACCATGTAGCGCTAGCTAAGTCATTATGTCCTTTATATTATATCCCAGTACCGAACAAAAGGGGAGGTGCAGCCAGGGAGCCATCAAGCCCATTAAGGCCTAACACTTGACTCATTGCCATGTCACAGTGACTAAAGCCAACCGTGTATGTGGACCACGAAGGCCACTATCCCAAGTAGGGCCATTTCCACACGACTTATTGGCCTCGGGAGCATTGCGCAAAACATGCGGAAGATAGCGTCTTCTTGCACGAAATCATGCCACGAAGATGCTATCATCTGGGAGTTTTGTGTGACATCGCATCTTCCTGGCATGATTTCACGTGAGAAGACGCTATCTTCTGTGTGTTTTGCGCAACGCTCCAGAGGCCGGTAAGTTGTGTGGAAATTGCATAGCTCAGGCCCTGAGATGTGCTAGCCTGGATTTTGCCTGAGTGTAAAGCACCAAAGGTGTAGGAACAGAGGCTGAACCCAGGGCCCCCACAGCCATGCATATGCCCGCTGTGTTTTAGTGTGCTTATCATCACGCTATAGGGCAGGCCTCTTCAGGCCAGCATGGATGATCTGAAGCCACATACATGTCAGCATCATCTGCCACCGGGGCTATGCCCACACCACCTTCACTTCTGAAACTCATACAGCATACATCCTCCTTCTGCTGGCTTGCCTCTTTGCTGGCCGTTTGCCTTTGGGCTCTCTTTGGCCTTTCTTGGGCAGCATGGTTAAACTGGGAACAGAAGTGAAATGGCCACCTATGGGGTGACCCACAAAATAGCTGCCCACCACACAAAATGGCTGATGCCCAATACGATGTCCTAAACAAAGATGGCTGCCACAGCATCACATAATGGCCACTGATAACCACACCTCTGTAGTTGCCTAATAAAAGATGGCCACCACCCCACTCTACCAGTTCTAGCCTCCCTCAAGTAACAAGGCCTGTCATCCTATCTGCATGAGCCTACCTCAAGCCCCCAAAGTGTAAACAGGGGTGGGGAGAGGGAAAAGCCCAGACAGGGGCCACCAGCATCCACCCTGTTAAGCCCGTGGCAATAGTATATGAAGCAATCTGCCCCTCAGATGGCTGCAATTCACCCCTGTGGCCTACAGCAAAGCCTATTGCTGCTGCTACTTGAAGAACTCCCTACCAACAGAGTGAAAAAGGGGGGAGAGGAGTCTAGTAGGCCAGAGGCCCACAGGGGTTGGGCCTCACCCTGCTTTAGCCCTCTAGACTGATAGACAACAAGCCCCAAATGTAAATGGGGGGGGATCTCTGCCAAACCAGTGAGCCTGGTGCTGGGCCCTGGCTCTAATCCTGGAGTTTGAAGGTAGCAAGCTGGAGTTGAAGGTAGCAAGCCGGGGAATAGCACAGCTTCTCCACTGTAGCTACTGCTGCCTAGATCTGAGAGCCTTCAATAAAACCAGCCTCAGAGGAGTTCACCTTGAAGTGTGCTCTGCTCAGGCTGAGCAACAAAGACAACTCTGTGCTGGGGAAGAGCAGAGCAGGCAAATATGCCTTTGGCTCCACCAATCCAGCAAAGCCCTCCGATGCCTAGGAAATGCCCAACTGCCTTTCCTTCTTCCAGGGCTGCAAACGCGGCCCCTGTCCAAGCTGCGGTGCTGCCTTCCAGGTGGGCCAAAAAGTCAATGGGCACTAGAGGGCACTCTGCTTCGGACTTCAGTTAGTATTTATAGGTTAGCTTCATGTCTGTACTTACAAAATTATTCCAAGTATTATAAAAATCAATCATGCCTCTTTGCAGATTAATTCATTAGTGAGATATTTTCACCACTACCTTTCATTAATAGAGATGTATTGACCAAAGTCTGCACCAATCTCTCTCCAGTATGTTTTTGTGTATTTTGTTCAACAAAACAAAACTAGTTTTTATCAAAGACTGATCTGCAGAAACTTATTAAGCATCTCATTAACTTCTACTCCATCCCGTTCAGTGTAGTGATGGAATTTATATTTCTTTATATTACCACAACGTGTTAAGAACTATTGATTTTAAGACCTTCCCTAAGGGAACACGTTCTTAGGGTTGCCAGGTCCCTATACCCTCCCACCTCCAAACAAAGCATGGGAGCACTCCCACAGCTGGCATGATGATGTCACTTCCAGAAGTGATATCGTCACACCCCAGGAAGCACATACCACATATGTTCCCAGAGTGCCTGCTGATGGCTGGCAACCTCTGGGGTGCTTACACTTCCCACTGATCACTGGAGGATCAGCAGGCAACAGGGCAAACCTCCGGGAGTTTGCCCACCACCATTGAGCACCAGGGAACCTTAGATGTTCTAGTAGTCAGTTCAGCTAATTGAGATTGCATAAAGTTTACTGAAGTTTCTTTGTACATAAAGCTGTTTGAAATACTCATTTCTCTTGTGCCTCATTTGGAACCCTGAACATTATATGGTGTCAGAAGTGTGGACTGAGGAGTCTGTACTGGTGGCTTTGACCAAGGCTTGTTTTGTGAATTGGGAGCTCTGTGTACCCCACCTGCAGCATGTGAGAAGGCCTCTGTGAGTACTGCTATATGGAGTACAGGATGGATGTGTTGCAACCACTATCAGGCTTGCAGTTCTCTGGAAACCTTGCAGATAATTGGAAAAAAATTAGACAGCAGTTTGAACTATATCTGGCAACTACAGTTGCTGATGAGAGGCCTGATAAAGTCCAGTCATCCATTTTTCTGCATGTTATAGGACAGGAGGCTTTGGGCATTTATAATACCTTTTGTTTTGCAGAATGTGACAAGATGAAATTTGAGGTGATCACAAATTTGAAGAGTATTGCATGCCTAAAACGAATGGATCTTCTAAATGGAACAAATTTTTTACCTGAGTCTTTGGTGATTTTCAAGAGTCTTTGATACAGGACAGGATTATTAGTAGTATCAGGGATAATGCCATTAGACAGAAGTTCCTTCATGAGAAGGATCTCTCCTTGGATAAAATTCTTCAGATATGCAGGGATTCAGAAATTCTGAAGACACAGATCAAACATTTGAACTCAGGGGAAGATGTAGTCCGTGCAGTGCACTTGCAGAAAACCAGTTGCAAAATCAGCGATTCCCTCCTCACCAGTGGCTTCTAGGGGACAAATACCATGGCAACCAGCATGTAAAAACTGCAGATTTCTCTATAGTTCTAAACAATGCAATGCGTTTGGGAAAATCTTGTTTTCATTGTGGGAAGTGTAACATTTTGCAAGATGCTGCCTGAGCTCAAACAAATGCAGTGTGCACTGTTGATGACACTCTGGAGCAAGAATTTTGTGTTGACTCTGTTGGTGCCAGAAAGACTACAGATAGGGAATGGGTTTTGCCACTGCATATGAAGGGGACTGTTATTCCTTTTAAATTGGATACTGGTGCCCACGTTAATATCTTATCAGAACAGGAGACTATTACAGTTTGGCTGATTCTGCACATGTTGGATAATGCACTTCCAATCCTCTTTAGAGATCATTTGGAATTGAATTTTTTGAGTGTGAAACAAAAAATCCACTTCCAAACGGTAACTAAAGTGCATTGAAAGTGCATTATCCAACGTGTGTGGAATCAGCCTTTATCAATACAGCCACAATTGAGACCTACAAAACTCAAAGTTGCTGGTTATTCTGGAATATATATTCCAGTCACAGGCAGCTGCATTTTACATGTCAACACAATAGCTCTGCTTATAAGCTCCTCTTTACTGTGGTACCAAAGAGGGTGGTGCTCATATTGGGTTGGCAGCTTGTGAAAAACGTGTGAAAAGTTTAATTGCATTACAAGCATATCCTAACCAGGGTATGGACTGCTTTTAGCACCGTATAAGGATTTGTTTGTAGGCCTAGGCTGTTTGCCAGGTGAACATTCCATTCAGATCAACAAAGCAATGCCGCCTGTTGTCCACCCATGCAGAAAAATGCCATTTGCTCTTTGAGACAAACTTAAGTCTGAACTTCAAAGGATGATGGACTTAGAAGTAGACATGGGCACGAAACAAAAAAAATCGAACCATGAGGTTTGTGGTTTGTGGGTTTTCACGAACCAGGAACCACGAACTGGTACGGAACCGGGGCCAGTTACGAACCAGCTTGTGGTTCATGGTTCGTGGTTCATGGGGTTTAAATGCCCCTTTCTGGCTGCTTAGCAGTGGCAGGGAAAGGGGCGTTTAACAGTTTAAAGGGCCCTTTCCTGCCTTGCAAGCAGCAAGTCCCTTTAAACTATCAGCTGGCAGGCAGTAGGGGGAAATCTGCCCCTTGCCACCTGCCAGCTGATAGTTTAAAGGAACCTGCCAGTGGCAGGGCCCTTTAAACTATCCAAACCCCAGCCCCCACTACCCTCACCCGTAGACCCCCAGCCCTCCCTCCCGTGTGGCCATTTGAGGGGTGGCAAGGCCTCCATCCCTCTGCAGGCCTGCGCAGCAGCAGAGGAGGCCTGCAGAGGGATGGAGGAGGCTGAAAATGTCCTTGCTGCCGCTTGCAGGAGGAGGAGGAGGAGGAGGCAGCCATGGGCCCAAAGGAGCGTAAATCAAGGTAAGTGTGGGGGTGGGGGCTGGGCTGGGGGGCTAGGGCTGGGGTTTGTGGACTGTTTAAAGGTTCCTGCCACTTGCAAGCGGAAGGTCCCTTTAAACTATCAGCTGGCAGGTGTCAAGGGGGGGATCCCCACTGCCACCTGCCAGCTGATAGTTTAAAGGGACCTGATTGCAACCGGCAGGAAAAGTTTAAATGGCCATTTCCTCAGGGAAATGTCCATTTAAACTGTCCCTCTCCGAAACCAATACGACTCAAACGAACCAGTAACCAGTTAGTGGAAGTTCATGGAAAGGAGCTTCCACGAACCACTGGTTCACGAACCATGAACCAGGCTGGTTCATGGGTTTTTTGGGGGTTGTATTTAGGTTTGTGCCCATCTCTACTTAGAAGTAATTGTTCAGGAATGAATAGAAACATAATGGTCAGTTGTGCATATGCTTAGACCCAAGAGACCTCAATAAAGCAATCAAAAGAGAGCATTTCAAACTGTCAACTAGGGAGGAGATAATGGCTCAGTTTGCAAATGCACAATTTTTTAGCAAGCTAGATGTATCCTCGGGATTCTGGCAGTTAAAGTTAACAGAAGATCATTTGAAGCTCTGTGCCTTTAATACTCCTTTTGAGTGCTACACATTTCTCTGCCTTCCCTTTGGTATTGTTTCTGCCCCAGAGGTGTATCATAAGACCATACATATGATTTACAAGCACATCAGTGGAGTGGACACATCCATGTATGACATCATTGTCTGTGGTTCGACCAAAGCAGAGCATGACCAACAGCTTAGGGATGTTTTGAGTGCTATCAGGACTGCAGACCTAAAGCTGAATAGGGAGAAATGTGGTTTTGGAGTCCCAGAGCTTACATTTGTAGGAGATATTAATTCTGCTGAGGGGGTGAAACCAGATAAAAAGGTGATAGTTATAGACAGGATGCCACATCCGCAGTCCTAGAAAAATGGCCAATGGTCTTTAGGGATGGTCAATTACCTTAGAAAATTCATCCATTTGTCTACAATGTCAGCACCTCTTCAGAGATTTTTGGAATAGAAAAATGAATAGTGCTGGGATGCGGCACAAGAGGAATCCTGGACTGTGTTGAAGCACCACCTCATTCAATACCCAGTGTTAAAGTTCTACAACCCAAACAAGCCTATTAAAATTTCTGCTGTTGCTTCCCAAACTGGCTTGAGTGCAGTCTTCTTACAAAAACATGATGAATGTTGGCAACCTGTGGCATATGCATCCAGGTCTGTCACTGATACAGAAATGAGATATGTACACATTGAGAAGGAACGCCTTCGTATCTTCTTCGCTTGTGAACAATTCAATCAATAGATATATAGGGACAGTCAGTGGTTATGGAAATGGATCACAAGCCTCTAATTGCTTTATTTAGCAAACCATTCAATGACTGTACGCTGAGCATCCAACGTATGATGATCAAACTACAGGAATACGACTTGGCTGTGACTTATACACCAGGTAAGTTTTTGTTCACTGCTGATGCACCTTACTGAGGTGTTCTTCCCAAAACAGTCGTAGAACAAACTGTGGAACACAAACTGCAAGCATATGTGGACATGATTACTACTTCACTTTCCGAGACTAATAAGGTATTGCTTTGCATCAAAGACATGACTGCTAATTGCTCATTGTTGCAGACTCTCATTCATGTTGTCTCTGGACAGTGGCCTGAAACTCGGGATAAGCGTGACCTCGGAATCTGTGATTTTTGGAATTGTAGATCAGAACTCACAGTGGTTGATGAAGTGATCTTCAAGGAGTGTGAAGTGGTGGTCCCTGTTAGCCTCCGCAAACAAATACTGTAGAAAATCCATGAGGGTCATTTAGGCATTGATCAGTGTAAAACACAGGCTCAAGAGGTATTGTATTGACCCAGAATTAATCACAGCATTGCCAATATGGCAGTATTATCTGCCTCAAATACAAGCCACACCAACAAACAGGGCCAAGCTACACATGACGAATGACACTTGAATGGCAAGTGGATTGAGTGGAGGGCAAGTGAACAGGGAGAAATACACTTGCTGTTCAAGTGTCATTCGTCATGTGTAGCTTGGCCCACAGAGTCACTGCACCCACGTCCAATTCCCAACAGGATATACCAGAAGGTGGGTACTGATCTATGCATGTGGTGATCCAAGGATTATCTAAAGGTCATGGACTATTATTCACTGTAACGAGAAGTGTGCATGCTGTTAAGTACCACCAGTAAGCTGGTAATTGAGTGTCTGAAAGGAATATTTGCATGGCATGGCATTCCTGAAATGGGTTTCAGCGATAATGCCCCACAATTTTCCTGCACAAAATTCAAGTAATTTGCCGAAGCCTGGGATTTTCAGCATACCACTCCTAGCCCTCAGTCAAATGGTCTTGTTGAAAGGTCTATTTAGACTGTCAAAAGCTTGATGAAGAAAGCTTTTATAATTGCAGTGATTTATGTAAATCACTTCTGATTTACAGAAGCAAACCCTTAGGAACTGGTTGGTTCCCGGTTCAGCTTTTAATGGGAAGACATTTAAGGACTAATTTACCCATAGTGGATAATTTACTATAATGTACTAATGACAAGTTCTGGACAATGAAAGACATTCAGAAGCTAAAGCAAAAATTATGTTTGGACAAGATAGCTCGTGACCTTCCTGAACTTCAACCTGGCAATAGCGTTTGTATTAGAAATTCTTCTACTGCACCACACGTTCCCAGGATGCCTGCCAGTGGTGGGTGACCTCTATAGAGCTTGCCACCTCCTGCTGATTGCTGGCACATCAGCGGGCAAGGAGTTAAACCCCCTGGAGTTTGCCAGTCACTGGAGGGCACCTGGGAACCCTAAATGGGCACCTTATTAAGACTGCTTAATTATGGGCAATGCCATCCTGGCTTAAAATTTAGTCCTGCTAATATTGTTGTCCCTTTTATCTCCTACATATATACAGTGCTGAGAGGTACTGAACCTTACCCACATCTCTTATGCAGTAGAGCAGTTAGCATTCAGGTAATTCCTGCCAACACTAAGAGATCCCCCTCTGGCCATAATAGCTGATAAGTCCCTAGCTGAGGTGAATCCTGTCATCA
Organism: Eublepharis macularius; assembly: GCF_028583425.1. Lineage (NCBI taxonomy): Eukaryota > Metazoa > Chordata > Lepidosauria > Squamata > Eublepharidae > Eublepharis > Eublepharis macularius. The sequence goes on from NC_072795.1 coordinate 96,726,290, forward strand.
TTAGATGCTTCAGAATGATCACAGAGTTTTCCTACCTGATTACAGTAAGCTGCAACCTTCCTTTCAATCTCCTCAGTGCCCCACTACTCCTACAGCTAGACCTATGTAACTAACAAAACCCTTCTCAAAGCATGGCACTATGAAGCAAGCAAAAAGCGAGTCCAAACCCACCAGATGGAGCCTCCAAAATTACTGCTTGGCTCCCCAAAACAACCAGCTTATTCCATAGTGCCACAGATAGGAGTGGAAAGGCAAATACCAAGCAAATGCCAAGAAGAAGGCCAGCTACCGTAGACAGAGACAACTTAGACGCAGCTCCAAATACCACTCCCCTTTTGGTCAGTCTGCATAAGGTGCTCAACAACCAAGTTACATGCCCCTCTCTTTCCTTCCTCTCAATGAAGACAAGGCCAAATGCACCCCACATTCTTATTAAGGGCAAGAGCACAAACACACTGTTAACCACTGCATGACATATGATAAAGCACAAAATGCACCATCTATTTTCTGTACAGTCAGATATTTGCTGTACAGTCAGATACAGACCTAACAGTCTTCTTTATTTCATGTTGCAAGCCAGTTGCTTTGCACAATTTACATGTCCACCTATCTGTGTCTGTCCACCTGGTGGTTGACTTTCTGGACATTAAAAGAGGTCAACAGGCTGCTGTTGCGTATTCAAGAGCTGGATAAGACTGTAAATATTAAGTGGAAAAAAACCACTTCCTACAGAGTTTACACCTCCTGCTAGTGACTAGACTTCTCTTTGCAACATGTATGTTTAATGAGCTTCTCTCGAAATAACTGAAGCTTGGAGCTCCTTCAAGCTTGGAGCCATAATCATAGTAGCTCTGCAGAAGCACTGCACACACAGTGATGAAAAATAATTAATGGCAACAATTTATCATACGTTGAATGTGTCAGCACTAAGAAAGGACTTCTTCAAATGACGGAATGTAGAATGCTATCTAAAACATGCACTAGTTTCTCTTACTTTATGCAAATGAAATGCAAATGTCATTAAGCTCCCTAATAAGGCTACTAAATACTTATTTTAAAAATGCATGCTTTTTGTTCTCCTTTCCCATTCCTCAGTGGGATAAACAACTGTATACTGAACAAGCTCATTTCCAAGTAGCATTAAAAAGAATAGTTAGATGATCAGACATTTGAGTAATTGTGGTCTATTTTTATAGCGAGCTCCATCCTGAAAGTTTGGTGCAGCTAACAAAATAAAACTAGTATCAAAAACTCCATTAAAAGTAAATTGACTAAAACTCAAGCAAAGCAAAACGCTGAATGACGGTTGTCTTTAACAAGGCTTCAAAATCTAAGTAATCGGCCCCAGCCTCTGCCATATTTAATATTCAGGTCTATGATGTAAAATCATAGGGCCCCTGGATTAAATGCAGCTTGAACTGCAGCAGGGGGGATTCCAGCCAGCTGGGCAGCGAGTGTTGCTCAGTCCCACCCGGGAGATTAAGTCATGAAAGGAATGTTCATGCAAAATGCAGAATGACTGGTGGTGATTGTATTTACTGCCTCTCCAGCTACTGGCGTGAGCTGTGATAAGATAGGGTCTTGTTGTGTCACCCCACTTAGCACATTCTGATACCCTCCTTCCATGATGAAATCCCCACCCTAAGACTGAGGATCAATCAACCAGCACTGATTAAGTTTGATTTGGGCTCTTGGAATCTGCATCTTCATATCTAAATTCATCAACTCAGCTCCGGGAAGATTCATTAGCAAACTGCCCCTTTGTGAGGCAGCAGGAGGGACTTTGCATTTCCTGTCACACGCCCCCGCAGCAAGTAATCAAAGTAATCAAACTTTTGTAATTCCCAGAGACTGACCTTTACGGTCTTTGTTGCAACAGCTGAAGGGGACTCCCCAGCCTCAGGACACATTTTGCCCTATAAGAACCAGGGCTCTTGCCCCATTCAAAGTGTGCATGCTGCACCTTCAGATCTGAGCAACATACCCTTGGGGCCATTTTCCCTAAGTCTCTCTCTCCTGGCTGAGAACACGGTATGTTTGAAGCTACTCTCTTCCTCTGTGGACTACTCTACTCTCCTGGATCGGTAAATATACTTCCCCTCCCCTCATTCTATTCCAACTTCTGGCTAGTTTCCTAAGACTCTGTGTGTGTGTGTGTGTACCAACCATTTTAACTGCCTTTTGTTTGTATGTTAGTTTTTCCTCTTTAAATAAAAATACCCTTGGACCTTAAAAGCACCAAGTCTCATCTGCTACCTTGAGGAAAGGATCCCATAAATACTTGTGGAGATATCCTGTTGTTACCCCTCTTGCATAGCCTCCTTGCCACTAAGTCCCTCCCACTTACTCACAAGGAGTTCCATTCCTGGTAACAAAAGAAGATAATGGAGATGCTATCTAAATGAGAGTGTTAGCAGTGCTGAGGCATTAAGGACACATTTCATCTTCTAATGGGTGCTATCATTGCCATCAGTGCCCCACAAGTAAGAAAAATATAATCTATTGACAATCTTCCAGATAACACTATTTTGGCCACCATGGATGCTTGAGTTGGCATTGGGGGACAGAACAAGAAAGTGTGGGCATGTGTCTGAGAGAGACAGAGAGAAAGAAAGCATTAAGGGATAGACCAAGAAAAGAGATGGAGGGGTGGATGAAAGACAGTTAAAGGAAGTGAGAGTGTGTGTATGTGAAAGAGAAAGAAATATTAAGAGAAAGAGACAGAAAGTGAGACAAGCGGTGGGAGGCAAGGAAGGAATGGGATGGCTGTTCTCATAATTTCCTTGCGGGTTCCCATGTGTCAATATAACTAATTCACATTATGACTCCATCTGTGGATACTTAAACCTAGAAATCGGAGCCATGGTCAGACAAGACAGATCTTGCAAACCTGAAAAATAGTCATAGGGTTGCAGAAAAATATGAAATCTTACCCTCATGAGGCATTGCTAGACAATCACAACAGTATTGCCAACCTTTCCAACTTTGCTTTCTGTCAATAAAAGACTAGGATCTGGGAGACCCAGGTTCAAATCTCCATTCTGTCATGGAAGCTGACTTGGTGTCTTTGGAATAGTAATTCATTCTCATCCTAATCTTACAGGGCTGTTGTGAGGATAAAATGGAGAAGAGGAGAATGATGTGAGCTGCTTTGGGAACCCATTGTAGAGAAAAGTGGGGTATAAACATGGGTGAAGATGAGGGGACAGGTATAAGGTAGGTGGGGGGTGAGGGGGGAAAGCATGGAAAAGTGAGAATATGGTGTAGACAGGAGGAGGAACTAGGAGGAGGAAAAGAGGAAATAGCATGGAGACAGGGATACAGGGGAAAGTTTTTGCCCTATGCAAGTATGCCAGCAGCCAGCACCATGCAGCATGTGCAGTTTTCCAGCGTACATGCTGCCAGGGGAAGGGAAGGATGGAGATAAAGGTGTGTTGGTTGGTGGGTGGGAAGGAGAGACAGAAGCAGGAAAAGGGGAGAGGCTATAGGGCAGTGATGGTGAACCTTTTCGAGCCCGAGTGCCCAAACTGCAACACAAAACCAACTTATTTATTTCAAAGTGCCAACACTGCAATTAAACCTGAATACTGAGGTTTTAGTTAAGAAAAAACAACTCATACAGTTGTCCCAACTAATTAACATCTCTCTCTCTCTCTCTCTCTCTCACTCACTCATTCAGGAGCCACAAATGAAAGTAAAGCAAGTTAAATCAAAGCAGTTTGCCCTTCTTTAGACCAGCAGCCCTGCTTGCAAGCACTCTCTCTCTCTCTCTCTCTCTCTCTCTCTCTTTCTCTCACTCGTTCAAGAGACATGACTGAAAGTAAAGCAAGTTAAATCAAAGCAGCTTACTCTTCTTTAGAAAGCCAGCCCCAGCAGCCTGGCTGCTGCCTCCGCTTCCTGCTGCTGAAGAGATGGGCAGAGGAAAAACAGATGGCTACTCCCCTCCAATCACAGGTACAACAAAGGACCAAGTCCACGGGAAGTAAAATGCAATACTCAACAGTAAATTTACAAAAGGTATATTCAAAGTGCAAGTGCTATAAATAGTGAAAATTCATACACATTGTGAATTCATACCCATACATTCATTCCATAATCATCACAGATTTGTAAGGGAAGATACATCCATATACATTGAACAGTAGGGCTATAACTCCATAGGTCTTTTCATGAATTCTTATACAAGGTATTGTGCAAAGACTAGCAGTCCTGAGTCCTTCCAGATCAATGAGGAGCGACACAGTTGGAAATGAAAAGCAAAGTTCCAAACCACGCCCAATCTGGGGCCGGCTTCACGCTGCAGATTTCGTGATTCCTTCATCAGGAGCGTGCAGTTCACTCCATCGGGTCAGGACAGAGCACAATCCAACGTTATTTCATCACCAACACTCTTGAAAGCCCATAACACGGTGGCTGTGCTTGTTCTCTTGCGCTCCTCATTGATTCACAATGTGTATGAATTTTCACTATTTATAGCACTTGCACTTTGAATATACCTTTTGTAAATTTACTGTTGAATATTGCATTTTACTTCCCATGGACTTGGTCCTTTGTTGTACCGCTGAAGAGATGGGCAGCAGGGAGGAAGCCTTGAGGAAAAGGAATCACATAGGCAGGGCCAAAACCCATGTGATCTCTGCTCAGAGCTACTGGAACGCCGTTGCAGGCATTCCCCCTCCAAATGAGCTATGGACCTAGCAATCGGTGACTTGGCTCTCGTGCCCACAGAGAGGGCTCTGCGTGCCAGCTGTGGCACACGTGCCATAGGTTCACCATCGCTGCTATAGGGGCTTTTAGGGAAAGAAAAGAGGAAATAGTGGGAGAAGGAGAAAATGAGATGCCACCCCAGAAGTCCTTGTGGATCCCACTTATACCACTATAATATGAGGAAATTAAGGAGGGCGAGCCCACTGTTCCTTCTCCTTAACAGATCAAGATACATAAAATAACCCAGGCCTATGACTTTTTCACTCTAACCTAGATAGCTCGATCTCTTCAAATATTAGAAGCTAAGCAGGGTCGGCCCTTGTTAGTACTTGGGAGACCACCAAGGAAGATCAGGGTCAAGAAATGGCAAACCACCTCTGTTAGTCTCATGCCTTGAAAACCCCAGCAGGGGTTGCCTTAAGTCTGCTGCTTCTTGATGGCACTTTATGCACACATGAATCTTCCATGGATTCATAAAGGCTGTTGATGCCAAAGATGGATAGGTGGGATGGGACCCTCAGTCTTGAATTTTGGGAAGGCTGTTTGCCACCCCTGTGTGGTAATTTTGAGGCCTAAAAACCAGGGCGCAACCTGCTAAGTAACAGTACAAAAGATCATATAAAAGCGAGGCAAACTAAAATTATCCATGGTAGCTGGGTTGCAAAGAAAAATTACAACAAGGATCACAAACAAAAAATTGTCATGTAGAAAAGGTAAACGACTGGCAGTTTATTCCTACTAATATTTGTTACATTTCATTCTAAGCTTGTTTTGTTGTTGAACCAATTTGGTTTTTTAGTTTAATGTATAATTTAAAGGATTGGTACTTCTTTTGCTGAAAACTGCACAAGGTAGGGCTATGTGAAGTGCTTTGCATGATTTCAGCTTTAATTTGAAGACTATATTTAGAAAAGGCACTCAGTCTATGCCACATCTGTTGCAAGATAATGATGTGATTTAGATATTGGAAGAGACCATAACAAAAATACTAAGGGAATAATTGTTTATTTCCCCAGTATGTGCAACTAGCTGAGAACAAACTGAAGGATTCTAGATTTTTAAGATAGAGTGTTGTTTTAAGTGATGCCAGCACATAGGATTCACTGCTTATTCCTTTCAGGATTAAAACAAGACTTAAGTAATTATCTGCTATATGTGGATGGAACTGAGCTGCTAGCACGAGTAATCCTTCATATTATATTTTCAGTACTTCAAATTAAAAATCATTCAAAAAGGAAAGAAACAAAGATTGCCTAAATCCAAGAAAACCGCAAGGCTGCTCTTGTCCCCTGATTTATGCAGTACAGCATTCTTCCACAAGCTTTTCAATCTCACGTTTCTAAATCCCAGAATTACCAAAAACCCTTCACTAAAAAATAAGGACAACTGCACTTGCTTCCTCCATTTGGAGAACATTGAGTAGCATTTTTTTTTAATCTCCCAGCCTATGTCCATGAACCCCAAATGCCATAACCCTGACACAGGAGGAAAACACAGATGTCAAAGTCACAGGGCAAATTAGAGAGGACTCCGAAAGAGCTCGATTTCCCCTCACTCTTTACCTTAACAAGCTTAGATGCCAAAAGCAAGGTGAAACTAAGAAGGCTTCTGAGCCTCACCCATTCAATGAAATCAGTATAATTGTGCTATGACTCTATGGCAGCTCAGACGCTTAAAACACCTTCAGTCTTCTTCACAACCCACACTATCTTTCTTCTGTTCCTCCCTCCCTCCCTTCCTTTCTCTTTCCTTCTTTCCATGTCTTTCCTCCTTTCTTTATCTTTCTTTCCATGTCTTTCCTTCCTTCCTTCCTTCTTTCCATGTCTTTCTTTCTTTCCTTCTTCCTTCTCTTCCTTCCTTTCTCTTTCCTTCTTTCCATGTCTTTCCTTCTTTCTTTCTTTCACTTCCTTTTTCTTTCTCCCAGGGGGGCAGCTGTGCCGTGCATGATGATCTCACTTCCCAGAAGTGATGTCATCACATGGTCCTGGGAGTGGGCACATGCTTTGCATGCACATGTAGTGACAGGGGTGCCACCTTGTGCCAGGAGTTGCAGCAAGTGAAAGTTCTCCCACCTCTTTCCCCATATATATAAAAAAAACTGAATATCAGAATGAAGAATTCTTTCAGGTTTTAATTTCAGTAATTTGCAAGCATTAACAAAAGCAGCATAAATGAATATTTATCAAATGAAGAAAACTGTATTTCTTGGAAAGTGAGATCTTTTTAAAAATGTTACAATTTTTTCAAAATTTTAAACAAAAAAATAGTTGTTTAATTTCCATATACCAGCAGAAGTAATTTTTAAAAAATATATACAGAAAAATGGTACAAGAGAATAGATTAATAGTTTAATCTAATGTCAGCCTGGGATCTGAAAGACCAGTGTTGAAATTCCCACTCAGCAATGAAGCTTCTTTGATTATCTTGAGTTGCACTCTCAGAGTCTAACCCATCTCACAGAGTTGTTATGAAGATAAAATGAGAAAGGGGGAATTATGGACAACCTCTCTAAGTTCCTTGGAGGAAAGGTGGAAAGAAAAAGCTAGACAGAGAGATTTTTCTATTGGACACATGGAGGGAGAACTATAATTACCACTGTGGGAGACATGGAGGATGGGGATATGGTAGATGCTGTTCTTGGTGACAATGTGATATCACTTCCAGGGCAAAACCAGAAGTTATGCCAATCCTTTAGAATAATTGAAAACTCTATGGGAACAAAAGCTGATAGGATGATGATCCCACTGACATATGATAGCACTTATAAGTAGAGATGGGCACGGACCGGCATTCGCCCACGGACCACCGGTTCGGGGTTCATGGGCTTCCACGGACCACGAACTTTTAACGGACCAGGCCCGGTTCGAGAACCGGTTCAAGAACCGGTTCGATTAAGAAAAGCCTTGGTTTTCCCACAGATTTTCACTTGAGTCGACTTTCCCCACCAAAGGTTCTCATGTAACACTCCTTGATTATCACTTTTCCAAAGAGACAAACAACAACTTCCCCTCCCCTATTCTGACTGACCCTTACCCACCCTTGGGGGAAGGAGGGAGACTTGTGCTCCTGTCCAGGAGAGGTGGCTGCCCACAAAACCCACCTACATAGGGCTGCATCAACAGTAGATGCCCTCCCTGGGGGCGGGGAGACCAACTCTCCATGATGGGAAATGAATGGATGTACTTGAGTGAAAGCCAACTCTGCAACAGGAGATCATGCAGCAATTCAAAGGCCCCTTGCTGGAATGGAAGGCACAGGAGGGAGGGAAAGGATGTCTTCCACACCTTGAGGGAAGGAAACTCATGCTACCCTGTTCAGAAGGAGCCTCTTTGGGCAGTGGACAACGAGTCCCATTTCAGTGATGTGGTGTGTCTTGCTATCAAGCAAGCTGACCTGGGCCACTGTCCTCCTTGTCACCGGACTTTGGGGATTGACCCTCAGGGGGGCCCTTGCTCTCGTGGGAGCAGGATGGTCGGTCGCCGAAGAAACCCACTTCACCGAACGTGGTGGTGTTGGCAAAGGAAGGATATGCTGGTTGGGGTTTGAGTGGCTGGCGACAGGGCGGCCACCATGTGGGAGAGGTGGGTTTCGATGGCGGCTGCCCCCTCCCTGCGGGGGCCCCCTTCACTGGCCCCGGTTGGGCTTCGAGTGGCTGGCAAGAGGGGAGCAGGGCAGTATTCCCCGCCAGGAAGGAAGGTGTCTGCTGGCGGTGGTGGCAGGGCCTGGCAGGCCCAGGGAGGCAGCACCAAGCCACCTCCCCTGAGGGGGCGGGGGGTTTGGCCGCTCACCGGCAGCACCCCCCATGTGCCCGGCCACTGGGCCAAAGGAGAGCGGGGCGGAATCCCCGGAAAGGAAGGGAGGTGGGTGAGGATGGCAGCCGCCAGGCCTGGCAGGCCCGGGGAGGTGGCGCCAAGCCACCTCCCCTGAGGGGGTGGGGGGTCTGGCCCCACGAGAGTGTGCCAGTACTGTCACTGGGGGAGAGTTGATATTTGCCCGGTGGGCGGCCTGATTCTCCCCCACTATCAGAGGACCGCACCTGAAGTGCCAACTGCCGACTTAGCATGCTTACGGCGGCAGCTGACCTCACCCACCTTCCTGCCTCGCCAGAAAGGGGCAGGGCGTGTCACCCTTGGGAGGATACAGGGAGGGACTGGATGTGTTATCGGGAGGAGGGGGAGGACCATGAAGTACCACAAATGGCCAGTATCCTAAAGCCAGGGTCCCACCCCCGAGGAACATTTCTGCGGCGGCTGCCGACCTCAACCACTTTCCTGCCTTGGCAGAAATGATGAGATGGACAACAGTCATGCCTTAGCCTGTTCTGTCATACAAATTATACTGGAAGTCGTTGAGTTTATAAAGTATAAGAGGAGGTTCTTAGAAGGTGCCAGGGACAGGCCTTGTCATCGGGAGGAGGATAATATATGTTTGTAAAGCTCAGTCATCATGTGCCTTACACTGGTTTGTATGTTAATACACAAATCAATCATATCAAGAAAAAGACAAAGTACTTAGAAGGTGCCACAGAAAGGTCTCGTTGTCGGGAAGAGGATAATATATGTTTGTATAAGCTCAGTCAGTCATCATGTGCCTTACACTGGTTAACACACAAATCATATCAAGAAAAAGACAAAGTACTTAGAAGGTGCCACGGAAAGGCCTTGTCATCGGGAAGAGGATAATATTTGTTTGTAAAGCTCAGTCATCATGTGCCTTACACTGGTTTGTTAACACACAAATCATATCAAGAAAAAGACGAAGTACTTAGAAGGTGTCATGGAAAGGCCTTGTTGTCGGGAAGAGGATAATATGTTTGTAAAGCTCAGTCCTCATGTGCCTTACACTGGTTTGTTAACACACAAATCATATCAAGAAAAAGACGAAGTACTTAGAAGGTGCAAGGGACAGGGCTTGTGTGTCTGCTTGCTTGGGTTAGGGGCAGAGCTCTGACCTGGGCCACTGTCCTCCTTGTCACCGGACTTTGGGGATTGACCCTCACAGGGGCCCTTGCGCTCGCAAGAGCAGGACGGTCGGTCGCCGACGAAACCCACTTCACTGAACATGATGCAGTCAATCAAGGAAGCTCATCATGTGCCTTAGACTGTTAGTGGGGTGTCGTCGGGAGGAGGTGGAGGACCATGAAGTCCCACAGATGCTTAGTATCCTTAACCGACGGTCCCACAACATTTCAGCGGCGGCTGCCAACCTCACCCACCTTCCTGCCTCGCCAGAAAGGGGCAGGGCATGTCACCCTTGGGAGGATACAGGGAGGGACTGGATGTGTCATCGGGAGGAGGGGGAGAACTATGAAGTACCACAAATGGCCAGTATCCTGAAGCCAGGGTCCCACCCCTGAGGAACATTTCTGCGGCGGCTGCCAACCTCACTCACCTTCCTGCCTTGCCAGAGAAGGATGGAAGGGACGGGACGTGTCATCAGGAGGAGGATACGAGGGACAATACGTGTCGTCATGAGGAGGGGGAGGAGGGGGCAAGTCCCACAGCTACTGTACTGAGTGTCTTCCTTTCCTTAGCCGGTGGTCCCACCTTGGAACAGTGTGGCAGTGGCAGCAGATCCACCTTCCTGCCCTGCCCAAAAGGATTGTTGGGACATGACATGTCATCATGAGGGGGGAGGGGGAGGGGGAAGGTCCCCCAGCAACTGCGTGTCCTCAGCTGAGGCTCCCACCAAGAACCAGTCTGTGACATTCGCCGGCAGCTCCCACCTTCCTGCCTGGCCGGAAAAGGATTTCTGGCACATGACGTGTCATCATGGGGGGGGAGCTCCCCTACAACCGGCAGGCCAAACTCCATCACATGGTTAAGCCCTGTGGGGTTGGGGGTGGGGGTGGGGGAGGAGGCGAGATTTGCCCCACGGCAGCCTGATCCCCCAGCTACCGGGTGTCCTCACCTGAGGCTCCAGCTTCAGAGACAATCCACGGCTGGCGGCATCACTCACCTTCCTGCCTCTCCAGAAAGGACCAGAGTTGCAGAACACATCCCCACCCAACTGAAAGAGGTCCCGTCCACATTGTCAACCAAATGTAGCCTCACACAATGCAGCCGGCCACTGTAAAACCAAAGAGAGCAGCACAATATCCGAAAGCAGCCGACCGCACCCACACACCTTCCTCCCTCACTGGAACGGTCCACTCACAGTTGCAGCATGACACATTCCCCCCACCCAGCCAAAAGAGGTCCCGTCCTGGATCCTCCACATGGTCAACCGACTATATCCTTCAGATGCGGGATCACACAACCTGGCAAACCCAAGAGAGAGCAGCACAGCGGCCGACATCCCCCGACTGCAACCACCCACCTTCCTGCCTTGCAGCCAGATTCGTCAGTTGCAGCATGACACCATCCCACCCAGCTGAAAGAGGTCCCCTTGGTCCCGTTGACAGAGGAGCCTCCACATCGACAACCGACTCCACCCCTATATGGTACAATTGGCAGCTCGGTTGCAACCGGGCTGTGTATGTAACCAAGGAGGGGGCAGTCACAGGAGAGTCCCTCGTGAAGCGGAGGGGGGGGCAGACCGGATCCGCCGTCCTGCCTGTGCAGAATGTGGGTGATGGGCAGGAGTCAGACAGGAGACATCGGCTGGATGGATCAGCGTGGTTCCAATCCTGAGAGGGGGGGGACATAACAGCAGCATTAGCAACAGAACTCAACCACCTTCCTGCCTTCACAGGGCGGACATGACATGAGTCACTTGTAAGTGAGGGGGGATCTACCCCCACCATAATTACCTAATCTGTTTTTGGGTTGGGTTTTGATGTAGTCCTTTCATGTTTTTAGCCCTGTTACCAGGTCACTTTTTGTTGGGTTTTATTTGTGTTTGAATGGATGGCTGTCATGGGTGGACTTAGCATTGCCAGGTACCCACCAACGGCAGCCAGTTTCTGGCCAATTCACTCCTCTTCCCACCAATTGCCAGCTAATCAGTAGCAAGGGGCAGGCCAGTAGGCAGGCTGGCAAAATGGGTGCACATGAGCCTGCAGCCCCGATGATGATGTAATTTTCAATGTAACTGTATCTGACATCTTTAAAAATCATCCCTGACACAACACCATCTCTTTCAGGGTTGTGCCAGAAGTGGCATCATCAGCAGGAGCCATGGGTGTGCATTCTCATGCACCACACATGGGTGAGTACCTGTCTTGCCCACCCTCATCTCCCTCTGATTGCCAGGGGGACCTGGTGACCCTAGGTGGACTTGGAGGTGAAAATGACCCTGAAAGGGGCTCTATCCCCAGGACCCACCTCCTGAAAGAGGGAAGAAGGAAGAGAGCCTGATCTCACTTCTAATGGGGGGAGGAAGGAAAGAGCATCAAACCATGTCTTCCACAATGTATGGGGCAGAGGCTGCTGGCTGCAAATGCTTCTACCCACCTCATGTAGTGAGGGAGACACCTGCTCATGGGGCACAGGGACAGACCACCAGCCCCGGATACATTAATAGCCAATATACCCCTGGTTGCTATTTTATATTTTAAGCTTGTTATGTTGTAAGCTACCAAGAAAGGCAGGATTTAATTTTTAAAATATAATAATAAATGTAAGACATTTTAAAAACTGGAAAAAAAGTTTTAAAACTTATTTCCCCAGAAGAAAGAATATTGTTCCTTTGAGTTATTTATGTTTTATGTTGCTTTTCTGCAGGAACATGCAAGAACTCCAGCAGGAGTAATCTTTTTAAAATTAAAAAAATTAAAAATTAAAAACAAAACCACTTTCCTGGAAGGAAAACAAAGTTGTGGGTTTTAAAAAATTTGCTTAAAGGAATTAGCATTATGAAGTGGAATCATTTAAAATTTATTTTTATTGTTTTATGTTTATGCAGCTATGGAACACTGGGGGGAAAGAGGTCTCTTTTTCTACACAAAACCACTGAACATTTTGGAGTTTTTCTTGCTTACCAGAAGATAACTGAATCAGAATCCAAGGCCCATATGAACTGCGGAATAATGATGGACTAAAATTGGGAAATGCACTTATCCTTACCCAATGCATCTTTGCCAATTCCAGATGTTCTAGATGACTTGCCACTTAGTCATGTTGCAGAGTTTTGTTGCCTGCTGCCTGGACCTCCAACATAACAGCACTCCATCTTCTCCATTAGGAGAAGCTGTCTCATTTCCATGTTAATCTTGAAGGAAAAGAATGGAAAATCTGTTATTTATTCATAACACAGAAACTTTTAAAACCCTTGTCACCAGGCCCATGTGGCTAAGCATATTGTGAAATATTAGAAACAGAAATATATAAGAATAAAGAAGGACAGCCCATTGGGAGCTTTATAATTACTCATAATGAACATCTTCCTTAAATAAATGATATATTACAGTGGATGCCTTTGTCCAGTCCAAGAACTAAACTACCTCAATTACTGGAGAAGATACACATATCTCCTGGGCTTGTGGTTATATCATTAAATTGATTGGGTTGTATAAAGAACAGAATCCCTTGCCCTTCCTTTGTCCTACCTGGTAGGAAGCTGGAATAACAAGGCCAGCAGTTCAGAGGCAGGAAGCATAGATGTAAGCAGGCAGGGGGTCTAATCCAACAAAGCAAACAACAAGGCCACGGACAGAGACATAATCAGTCAAGAGTAAAGTCTACAGCATCAACTGCTCCAGAAAAGCAGGCACAGTGGCGCTTGGTCCTTCTACTACAAATAAGTTACTAAGACTGCGGAGCTATGTCTGAGGCAAAATTATATTACTTAGAGTTGCCAACCTCCAAGTGGGGGCTGGATAAGTATACTAGCCCCCTGGTGAGGGTGGAAGATTCCCTGCTCCCAGCCTCCACCCACTACTACGTTTCACCTGGCCAATGGGAGGAAAGGCATGAGAACAAGCCAAGAAACCCCCATAGCACACTTCTGTGCGCTCTGGAATGTTTCCTTGTCATGATGAGAATGATACCATTCCCCATGTGACACAGAAGTGAAGCATCATGCCAGTGGCCAATTTGATAAAAACTGACCCCCAATGATGCTCCCGTTGCACCCCTCCTGTGCCTTCCCCACCCCTGCTTTGAGCCACAGGGGAGCTGGCTACCATAGGTCTGGAGATCTCCCATAATTACAACCAATCTTCAGTCTAGATATATCAATTCCCCTGGAGAATGGCTGCTCTGGAGGGTAGACTCTACAGCATTATATCCCACTGAGGCTCCTTCCCAAACCCCACCCTCCCCAGGCTCCACCCCCAAATCTCCAGGAATTTTCCAACCCAGACTTGGCAACCCTAATATTATCCTTGCTTTATCTGACTTGCTTCCCTGGTCACATGCCTCTGCTCACTTTGTGTGCCACAACAACCACACAAATATACCTATCTACATGTCAGCATGGAGAAATTCATTACAGTGAACTATCCCTCAGCCAACCATAGTGTTTCTGAGTAACACAATTCATAGAGTCAACCAAATGCAAGATTCTCAGGCTCAGCAGCAGAGAGAAAGCCAAAAACCAACAATCTGATACAAGAAGAACTTGGTGGCTTCTTTTAACAGCCACCTATCTATGCTGGTGGCAGCCAGCAAAAACCAAGAGTCTGAAGAAAAGCAGACAATATGGGAATCAGAGTGTGGCACAGGATTGGCCCTGAAGTGCAACTTGACTCCCTGGACCAGGAGGATTTTAGGCTATTCTGTGAGTGTTATGATGACTGGATTTGCCTCCTTTGGCCAGCAGACACTGCAGAAAGCAAAGGGCCTTCATTGGATCAGCGAGGCTCACCCTGTGAGTCCTGTGGCACAAGAGAATGAAGAACCATTTCAGAATAGTGTAATTACTTCTTGTGTTCTTAGTTTTACATATTAAAATTTAATACTGCAGCACTCATGGAGATTAATATGGTTGTGTTATATTGATGGAATTTTATCTGCCTCTCCATGTTTAGTCATTCAGGCCTGATATGAAAATTCAGTTATTACAGCCCCAGAAAATTACCTGTTAGTAGCAATTAGGTTAATAAATTATCTTAATCTAATTATCTCGTCATTCCAAACTGTGTGATAAGAACTAACAATTCCTGTCTCTGGATGAAAATACACCCCCTCTTCAGTATGAGTACTTGTACAGTGCATGTGGGAAACACCTACAGTCATTAGTGGGATGCTCTTGCAAGTGGAGCTAGTAACAGGTTATCTCGTCTAGCAGTTTCATGCAGATAGTGGATAGGACAGGGGATCCTTGCAAAAGGTCGTAAGATAAACGTTAGGAGGCAGAATCTGTCCCTCAGCACCACCTACTGGAATCTGACTGATACGTAGGAACTCTTGGCAGGTTCCCTGCCTGCTCGGAGTTATAAGCAAAGATGGGAAAAGGTCAAGCACACAAGTAGTAGACATTAATCCAGCACCCTGTACACAAATTTGCGCTACAAGACATTGGAATTAGTTTTTGTTACTTCCTACCCCTGAATTGGATGAGATGCAAATTATTTTATCTGCAAGTTGCCACCAGTCCAAGTTTCTTCTGGGACTCTACCTGAGGAAGTCTCTTCACTCAAAAAAGCTCCACTGAACAGGAAGGATACAGAATCATGTCACAGAAACAATTCTTTGCCATCAACTTTGCCGCAGGAGTAGGTCGTTATATGATCCCTCATCTGTGTTTGGTCAAAAATGGCCTGAGTCCTTGTGTTCTAGCATTGTTCAGTCAGTGTCAACTCAAGTTCCCTGGAAAACCAGGGAATCAGACAGTCTTCAGCAAAAGGGCACAACTGCAAGCAATCATATCTACCTCCTTGGTCATTTCCATATTCCAGAATCTGATCGTGGAGAACTACCAGCCATATAAGACAAAAAATCCACCAGCCCAAGGGGTTTTGGTGCCCTAAGTGTACCCAGACTTTGGCACCACTGCCATCTCCCCATGATCTGTGTGCATACAGAGGTGCCTCAACCTAGGCACCTCTCCCTCCCCCTGAGATTCAGGTGTGCATGACCTGCCACAACCTTGGCATCTCCCCACTGAGACCCAGTTTTGTGCAGAGCTGGACAGGCAAAGAGCTGCTGCTGCTGCTGCTAACCAGGCAGTGTGAAGCCAGTGGAATATCTGTTATTTCTTCCTCCATCCTTCCATTAAGGGACTGGTGTAGGGGTAGGCCAAGGGACAAGGGAAGGCAGGGGAAGGAAGTATACCCCAGCCTTCAGTGCTCCCACTGATCATGCATTATAACTGAGTGCAGGCGCTGGGGTGGGAGGGGCTGCCTGGGGCTGCTCCTTGTTGTGGCTGATCCAGCTCTGTTTCGGACCTGCCTCTTTAGCATCCCCCCACCCCAGGTCTAGGCCTTAACAAATGGGGTGTCAGGAAACAAACAGAATCCATCAGAGGGAAAAAGTAGCCCAACAAAACAGATTATTTGCCCCTGAAAAGTTGATGGAGGTTAAAAAAGCATAATCAAATTTTCCCAAAGTGTTCAGAGGGTTGTGGAGGAAGAAGAAAACATTTTCCTATTCTGCTTTCTGCTACTAAGCCTCTTCGGGATACTGATTTGCCAACTAGAGCAGAGAACCCCTAGACGGTTGTGCAAGGAAAGAGACCCACTTGTGCTTATAAAAAGACTTCTTAAATGTCAATAGGAATTACTGACTCTAATATGCCACATTCAAAGCACTGAACGCTATACCATCAGGCTGCCGGCTTGTGATTAGGATCTCCTTGTATAACTTCCGCTGACAAATGATGCTTTACGAGCAACATCTGTGCCGGGACAGATTTGTGCTCTGCTTTATCTGGAAATAGAAAGGTTGTATCCTGCAGAAGCAAAACAACAAGTTTGTATGTCTGCCAATCAGCTTCTTTATATTGACATAAATGGACAAATGTTCCTTTAGGGTTTTGTCTATTGTGTGTGGATTCAGTAAGACTTTTACTATGGGGTATTCATCACAAAAATCAGACAGCAATTCATTACTGGCTGTCTTTTTTATTTTTTTGCTCCATGGTAATCAGCTTAAATGTGAAGGTGCTTTTAATGCGTGTTCCCATCTGTTGACTCATTTAGCCAATGCCGTGCAAGTGGCTTTGAGACAAGGATGTTCAACTGAACTTGCAAAGATATTACCAGTGAGAAAATGTTAGCAAAATTCTCTTTCATTGCACTGCACTATTCCAGAGGTTTTGAACTTCTTCTACGTGTTAATTGTTTACAAAATCATTTCACTCAAACATTAAAAACTATTTTGAGTATCATAAACTGTTTTGATGATATTTGGCCTAGAGAAATGTTTATAATGGCAACATATATATTAACCAATGGAAAAATGAAAAAATCCATTATGGGAATTTAGTGATGGGAAAATCAGAAGCATATATATATAAGATATATATATATGTGTATATATATATATATATATATATATGATGGAGACTCTTAATGAGTTCTCAGTCTAAGCATCACATTTTTAGTTTTAACAGGTAAGGGTATTAATTTTCTTTACACAAGAAATTTCTATCTGATTCCATTTTTATAGGCTTTAAATTAATGTTATATAAGGCATCATGCCCTGACCTGGATAACTCAGGTGAACCTGATCTCGTCAGATCTCAGAAGCTAAGCAGCGTCAGTATTGGTTAGTAATTGGATGGGAGACTGCCAATGAAGATCAAGGTTGCAGACGCAGGCAATGGAAAACCACCTCTGTTAGTCTCTTGCCATGAAAACCTCACCCGGGGTCACCATAAGTCAACTCTGACTTGAGGGTGTTACCAGAACTGCTCTTTATTATAATGGGGAATTAGCTGTAGCAGTCTGTAACTATTAATATTAAGCGAGGATCATAACCTATGTTTACGGAGGTCCCGATCCCAGACACTCTAGTGAAAAAAAGAGGCAGACAAGGAGTAAGGTCCAAACACGTGTATTGAGTGTAGCGTAAGCCTAGCTTGCACAATCATACAAAGAACATACAAGGTCTAAGAAATACAGAGTAGGAAATACAGAGACGTTCGCATTAGCTGGTTCCCAACGATGATAGGGGGAATACTCACTTATCCTGAAGCGAAGCAGAGACACAACAGCGAGGTGGCCCAATGCCAGCACTGGGACCACAGACGGACAGCAAGGAAGTCTGGATAGGAATGGCCTGAGCACCGAGTGGTCTGAGAGACCAGCTTAAATACCCCAAAACGTACCCTGGGGCTGGTGCTGTACTTGGTGGTTCTCACAGATTAAAACAAAGGGTCTAATGGGCTACTGAATGGCTTGGATGGGCCACTTTGGTAATCAGATTGTGATAAGTGACACCTCAGGAAGAGGGGACAAAAGAGGGAGGGGGAAATCCAAGTGGGCTGAAAGGATGTTCCAGCGGACAGGGCTTGTCCTGATGTCATCAGCTTCTGGAATGCGGAGGTTTCTTTGAGATGCATTCTTTAAGTGCTTGGGATGGTCGGCACTTAGTTCCTTCTCCGGGGCGGCTCCTAAGATATGCAGAGCGGGGCGAGGGGCTCTCGCTGCGGACGTGGTGTGCCCGCTTCGCCGAAATGGCTTCTCAAAGCAGTCTTCTTCCCAGGGTCTTCTGGCTGCCTGAGAACATGGATGCCGGCTGGGCATAGCTGGGGCTGGATAGCAGGCTGCCCGGTAGCGAGGGCAAGCTCGGCGACCTACCCACGGGAGGCTCCAGGCGGGAACTGACCAGGGAGCGCCTAGCCAGGCTCGCTGGAGGTTTCCCCGGCAGGCGCCCGGCTGCTAGCAGCGGCTTGGGCCCATATGAGGCAGGCTTCCATGGAGGCAGGGGGAACAACACTTTAAAACACAGTCCAAAGCAGGGAACAGGCACGGTCCGTGGCAGATGGCAATGCAGGCACGGGGCATACTTGTAATAAAGTCCAAACACACACTGGGAATTCCAGATACAGGTCAGGGCAGGGCTGCCCAGAAAGAGAGTCCTTTGTGCAGTTACCCAAACATGGAGTCAGTAAACTACACAGTCTATAGCAGAAGCAAGGTAATTGACACGCAGGCAGGAAACTGACACGTGTACCAGAACACACACGTGCAAAGCAGTCTTTGGTGTAGCAGTAAAACAGCAACGCAGGAAACTTTAACACAGTTCATAGCAGGCTTCAAAGCAGGGGAGGGGGCCTACTTGGCAACAATTCCCCCCCTCGGAGACCCCGGGACGTCAGGCGCGCGGGTCTCCGAACTTGACTTCAAAGGCGAGGTGGTCGGCAATGTCCGGTGGTCGAGCTTCGAGCGAAGAAGGAGTGGGAAGGGAAGGAGGGGGAGGCGTCACTCAAAAAAATTTAGTTTGGAGAACCACCTAACCGAATAAGTGCAATTTAGATCAGCCAATGGGCTGCAGGTCTCTGGGTTCGCACCAGGGGGTGTGCTAAGTGCAACCGTCAGAATAAATAGTAATAATTCATAACAATAGGCAGCAATGATCAATTCATGCATATAAATAGCAATAATTCATAATTGTGTACATTGATTAATTCATGATTGAAGGTAATTCATACGGAATTCATGATGGGTTAAAAGCACTAAAAACCAGGCGCAATTAATATACATGGATCAATTCATGGATAGTTAAAATCATAAATAGATACATAGGATTAAAAGCAGGGACAATTAAAAGCAATTCATACAGGGTAAAGTGAAATGTGCAAGCATGGCATAATTCATCAAGGGTAGAGTAATTCATAAATGGCTAAAATCATAAATACATATATGTGATTAAAAGCAATAGTTCATGAAGTCAAAAGCAGCAAGAATAAAAGCAAGTGCGTGGAAACAATTCATGAGGGGTAGGCGACGGAAGGGCTCATGGGGGCAGAAAAATACACTCTGCAATTAAAAACCAAATCAATATGGCTGGATTAAAATCAAATTCATAGACTAGAACTGCCTCGGCGGAGGGAGTTGGGTTAAGAAGGCAATTCAGAAGGTTAAAATCAAATTCATCGGGATAAAGTTCATGGGCGCACTTGCAGTAGATAGAGGGAGGGACTAGTTCGGGGCTAAATTCATGGGAGTTAAAATTCATAAGAAGCAACGGCAAGAAATTCATAAGACCATAGAGTAACAAAGATCACAGACGGCTCAGTCCGCAGTACAGCTGCTGGACTGGGTTGCATATTTACAGAAACAAGCAAACTTAGTCCATGTGTTCCAAAACACACTTCCACCCCCCCTTGCTGTCTGCATCAATCCGCAGAGCAGGGTCGGCAGGCGGCGAGAAGGGCTTCAGGCACACAGTTCTAGTCCTCATGGCGGTGGCGTTGCTGGCGGTCGTTTGGAGAAGGGCCGTGGGCTGGGAGGCAGAGAGATATGTCCCCCCCTAGTCCACAAGAGGGCCTCGGAGCGGTGTCCGGCAGCAAAGCGTCCATGGGGCTGGTTCAGGATCCGTACACATAATAAAATACAAGCATAGTTCATACCAGCACAAGCAATAAAATAAACAAGGGCTAAAAGCGGGGCGCCAAGAACAACCACTAAGGCAGAAGGAGGTCGGGGTTATAATGATCCAAACGGTAAGACAGCTGGAGTTGCTGGAGCTGTCGGCGGCTCCAACAGCCCAAATAAAGTAATGAGGCACATAACAAGACTGGAAAGGCCAAAATCACAACGATTGGGTGCAAAGCCAAATTGTAAATTCCAGTGGCAGTGGGGCTCCAACCAAAGAGGGTCTCCCACCACGAGTGCTCGCCGGTGGTCTTAATCCGCTGGACAAGATCCAAAATCTCCTTTCCGTTGTGGGACACAACCAAAGCAGTGGTGTCCCCGTCCCTCTGGATGCTCTGGAGGGTGCGGTGGAGCTGCGGGTGGGCCAGGAGCTCGTGGATCAATTCCAGACCGATGCCAAGGGAGATGGGCTTCACTTGTCGATAGATGGAGGGTGCCACCAGGATCTCTTCTTGGGTCCAGACCGGTACCGTGTAGGTGAAGTCGCAGGCTGCCACCGAAGACAGGTTGCAGAAGCAGCGGTTGAATCCCGGGATCACGGGCTTAAGCTGGAACGAGTTCAGGATCACAAAGTCGCAGGCCGTTCGCACGCAAGCACATCCTTTCCCAATGTAGACCACAGCGGAGCTGTTCTCCCGGACGACCTCGAAAGGGCACTCATTGAGGGCGGCGACTTGCGGGGCTACACAGGGGTGATGAGGTGCAAAGGCTTGGTCTTGGCAAATGAAGCCGGTCTGGTCTCGATGCTGGCACCCTTGGAGGCTGACGAGCTGCCATCCGGTCGGGGTGAAGCGGGCCCAATGGTCGGGGTGGCGGGCGTAGAGGACCTCGGTATCGCTGACTTGGAGTCCCAGAGGCACGACTGGATACACATGGAATGACTCGTGCGCACTGGCCGTTAATAAAAATAATTTAAGCTCCTGGGTGGTCGGTGAGAATGAGGAATTTACGAGAGACCACCAGGATTCAAGCTCCAGTTCTATGGGTGACAATTTGGGCATAATCAATCTTTTAATTTCCAGGGGCAAATGTCCGTCCGTGGCTTGCCGAATTAGCCCCATGGCCACAGCCTGATTTAATTGTTGGGCTTGCATACATGCCATGGCTATTGACATGTTGCGTTCCAAAGACTGTGTCCCTTTGAGCAGCAGAGAAAAATCTCTTTCAATTTGACTCTCCCAGTTAACTAAAATGGAGCTGATCTCGTGTTGCCCATTTGAAATGGAATTTAGGGACTGCACCACCGGTTTACCTAAGTCGGAGATGCTAGTCGTGACATGGGCAAACTTATTAGCGAGAGTCTCAATATTGACCGAATCCATGATTGCTAAGCCTCCGGCTGCAGGAGCAGTCCAGTCGGCAATGCTTCGTCTGGCACGCGAGAGAGAGGGGGAGGGATCGATCCACAGTTGTAGCCATGCATTCCAACCCTTGCTACCGGCTTCCAGATAGGGAGCGCACTGCGGCAGCCTCTGGGTTACATTTAGCTCAGCTAAGTCTATGCGGATCTCTTTTAAAGACATTTGTGGGCGGACTAGAACTCTCTCTCGAATGTCAGTTTTCAAAACATGGGAGCCCACTATATGCGTGCCGCCTTGGCTTAATCGTTCATTGTTAACAATCAGAGGGTCAATTTGGATGGTGTGGGTCTCCTGGGTCCGGATCAGCAGGGAATAATTGCCTGGTTCATGAGTCAAATTTACAAAGAGCAGCCCAAGCCGGTGAAATTTCTCTACTAGGGGCTTGGTTTGGCATTCGGGCGTCTGTTGAACCAGTATCCAATCGGGTGGGCCATGTTTGGCTAGGTCTTCCTCTTTTACAATCCAGGTCAGGTTCTCCCAGCGTTCTATAGCAAAGGAGAGAACTGCGCCTGAAGGGGGCGTGATAGTGACTGATGCAGATTCAGTGGTAGTGGTGCCTAGTAGGATGGTCATTCTAAAGGGGTCTCCTGCCTTCCATACTGCGGCCGACACTAAAATAACTTCACAGTATGGTCCGAGAGCCTCAGTGACAAATGGCGAGGTTTCGAAGTTGGCAGGGGTGGTATATCTGTCTACCACCGGGACTGCGGTGGGGGCTGGCCTGATACGGGGAAGAAACATACAAGGAATCGGAGCAAGTGGTGACACTGTGTCAGTAGGCGAGTAACATACTAATTCTTGGGACATGGTTTTTACTCCCACACATAAAATAACAAGCTCTGGGGGTCGGATCCACTGCTCTTCACAACTGCGGAAGTTAGTGCGGTCCGTGGGGGTGGTCATATTGATCTGCTGCACAACCTTGCAGACCATCATTTCATTTTCAGCTAGTGTATTGATACATCTCCAGTGGGGGTAGGGCATTAATTTGGACGGGCGTCCCTCTGTTAGGGTGCCTGCCAGCACGAGCAAACACAGAGTAGCCAGGTGCCTCATCTCCTGGCCTTCTTTTTTTCCTTTCTGTAGTGAAAATATCCTGGGGAGACCTGCGGATATAAGTACAGGTTCCCTGAGTTTCTTGCAGCAAAATAAATGAGTGAGGTGAAGTAGGGAAAAAGAAAAGGGAGGGCGTTTTTCTGCCAGCACTCTTACTGATTGGGGCTCGAACGAGAAGTCCCAGAGCACTAAGCGAGCCTTCCAGCTTGTTGCTCTGGGGAGCTCCTGTGCGGAGGTTTCTTTCTGAAGCGTGTATATTTCAGGGGGGGACGTCTTTACGTCGAGCAAGAGTCGGCTGTGCGTTAGGCGGGGTTATGCAAACTTGCCCCAGGGGTCCCTGGGTGCCTAGGCTATGTGGCCTTCAGGTGCCCCTTGCTTGGCGGCGGGCTGCTTTTATTTTGCGGGCTGAGAGCTATCGGTCCGGCTCGGCCTGGCCTTGCCGTTTTAAAAAGAAAAAAAACTAAAGAGCGGTTTCCATTAACTATAAGGGTTGCTGCAGACGGGGGCCCTCGCTTTAATTTCCTAAAAATGGGCTTTCGTCATATGTTTGCAGGACTAGCAATTTTTGGAGGGACTCCCTCGGGAGGCCCCATTTTCTGGTTTCAAAAAACAAGGTACACCGGGCAAAAAGAAAAATACACTGAGCAAGAAAAATATAAGGAGCAAGAAGCATACGGGTGTGGGGTATTTTCAGGTTGCCCTCACTTGGAAGGCCTGGCAGGGCTTCATTATAACTTCAATATGTCTCCCCCCCTTCTTTTCCCTTGTATGGTACGGGCAAGGGAAAAGATTACGTGGGGCGGGCGGCTGCTGGCGGAAAGGGCCGAAGTGGAGCCGAAGGTGCTCGGCAGCGTTTATCGAAAAGTGGCGGAGGCGGCCGAGATCTGCGGGCGCCACTGGGTCTGGGTTATTCGGGGGTCATTTTGGCGCGGGGGATCCTGGCTATGTAAATGAGGTACGCTGCCCCTTGCGCGTGGCGAACGTACCCCAATAACATATTCCAGAGGGTACATATTTACAAAATACTGGCGGGTCTTTTACCTTTGCACTAAAGCGTACTGGCTGGTGGCGCCGTATAGCAACTCACCATGACGAATATGAACATTAGTAAAAGAGGGATGTTGGGCTATCTGGGGGACCTTTTCCAGGGGAGGCACGGCCCTCAAAGCCAAAGCCGACCATCATGCGAAAGCGTGGGTCTGGCAGGCGAGACCCCGAATCCACGTAGACGCGGGATCTTCACCAGCACGGCGGGTGAAACGCTTTCAAACAAAGAAATCACCTTCTTTGGTGGTTTCAACGTTGGAAGACTGCATTCACTTTTGGGCTAAAGCCTCTCCAAACACTTTCACACAGCAACTCTCCTTTGCCTGTGCAATTTTTTTCCGAACATGCGGCTTAGAATCCAATCAAGAATCACCCTCGGTGGTGGTCCCATTTGGCTTTGATTGCCGTGTCTTCTCCTAAGGGTCCCAACTGTGGGGCCCGCCTAATGAGGTCAAAGAATAGAACTGGAAAAACTCTTACATCTACACCGATATCTACATATTCTACTATTTCTTTTATTCTAAAGCTACAAAGGTCTGGTCTAAGGGGACACACGGTATCTCTGGCCCAGGGTGGAGGGATGTCTGGCGAATCACTGGGCAGAGGGGGGCTGGACTGGTGGAGGTTCCCCCAGGGTCGTACACAGGAGGGGCGGTTTGCAGCGGCTTCCCTTTCCATTCTTTTAGCTGAGAGGCATGAAAGTATTTTAGCCACGTTCCTCCTGTCTTTCTCTGGATGGCTACCTGATAGACAGCTGGGGAGACTCTTTTTGTGATAGGGACTGGGCCTTGCCATTTGGCTGCTAGCGAATGCGCCTTTTGCGAAAACTTCCTGTATAGGACGAACTGTCCTTCCTCCCACTGCCTGGGGTTCCTGACCCATCCCAATTTGCGGTCCATATCCTTCTGAGCTGTGCCCAACTTCTGGGCCACTTGCATGTGGACGGCGTGTACAGACGAGAGCAGGTCTTGGACCCAAGCATCATTAATCACTACAGGCTGCATATCGGAAGGGAGCTGCGTATCTAGCCAGAAGGCTTCCGGGAGCTGCATTCTTCGCCCTGTCATTACCATATGGGGTGTGAGCCCGTGAACTGCGGTAGTGCCTCTAATGGCCATTAGGATAATGGGGAGTTTTTCATCCCAGTCTCTCCCGGAGGAGCGAACCATCTTGCGGAGAGCCTCCTTGAGGGTCCGGTTGGTTCTTTCTATGGCACCTGAAGCTTGAGGGTGGCCGGCTATGTGGAACCGTTGCTGGATGCCCAGTGCTTTACAAAGCTCCTGTGTAACTTCTCCGATAAAGTGTGAGCCTAAATCGGAGTCCATGACTCGCACAATGCCCCATCTCGAAAAGACATTGTTGAACAGTAGTTTGGCTGTGGTGGCTGCATTGTTGCGCTTGCACGGAAACGCTTCGACCCATTTGCTAAAGGGGTCTATGACAGTGAGGCAGTAGCGATTGCCGCGAGCAGTGGGGGGAAGGGGGCCAATAAAGTCGATCTGTATGCGAGCCCAGGGTCCATCAATTCTCTGATGCTGGAGGGGAGCTCTAGGTCCGGTGGGGTCTGCGTTAACCATAGCGCAGGACAGACAGTTGTCTACCCATTGCGCTACTTCGGTGCGCATGCCAGGCCACCAACCAACCTCTTTTACCCTTTCCAGAGTCAGATCCTTGCCTCGGTGTCCCTGCTCGTGGACAAACTGAATTAAGTCAGCCCTAACTTCCAATGGCACTACCCAATGGCGTTCGCCGGCTGCATCTACTGCCCAAACTATGCCTTCCTCTTCTCTGACCATGAGTCTCCCTGTCTGATCTCTTCCTGCGGCTAGGAGGTCAGTTATTTCTGGGTCAGATTGCTGCAGTTGTGCTAGGTCTAGTGTCCCTGCGGTTCCCTGAGCTTGGCTGCGGGCTTGTGCCCGAGTGGTGACAGGGCGGAGGGGACACTCGGTGGCAGATTCCGGTAGGGGAGCATTTTCAGTGGCAGCTGCCTTGGCTGCAAGGTCTGCCTGGTCATTCCAGTAAGCGGTCTCTGAGTTCGTCTTCTGGTGTCCCTTGACATGGGTCACCTGCGTTGGGCCTGAACGGGACTGGAGGAGTGCTGCTACCTGTTGCCATAGCTGTAGGTGGGCTACGGGTTTCCCATCGCTAGCTCTCCACCCCTGATTCTGCCACACCGGGAGCCAGACCGTGGCGGCTTTGGCCGTCCAATCCGAGTCCGTATAAATGGCAAGTGGGCTTTCTGGGGGCTCAAACTCAAGCACTGCCAGAAGCGCTTGCACCTCAGCCGCTTGGCTGGAATGGGGGCGGGCTGGACCTTTGAGAGTATGGGCGTCGCTCACTCGCACGGCGCCGTAGCCTGTCCGAGGGGAGCCTCCAACGTGAAAGGAGGAGCCGTCACAGAACCAGCATGTGAAGCCGTTCTGTCGGGCTTCCTCTAGCGGGACTCCCCAAGTGACTGGCCAGACAACCTGTGGTGGCGGGTCCAGGGGGCACTCGTGCTCGGTCCCGGTTACCAATAGGCCATAGGGGGCTGGTGGCTCAGTGGTCTCCTTTTTAAATTCTACTCCGCGGTTGACCAGGGCCAGGGTCCACTGGGCTATGCGAGCGTTTGAAACTTGTCCGTCTTGTATTTTTCCCGACAGGATATATTTGAGGGGCGTGTGAGTGGTTTGAACTATTGTACGTGAACCTCCTATGATAAATTCCCAATGGGTCAGACTCCAAACCAGAGCAAGGCATGTCTTTTCGCATGGGCTGAACTTGGTCTCTACTGCGGTTAGGTTGCGAGAGGCATAGGCTACTACTCTAGCGGCTCCTGCTTGCTGCTGGGTGAGCGTGGCTCCTATGCTCTTGTCTGATACTGCTAACTGGATAAAGAAGGGCTGGGTAACATCTGGATGGGCTAGGGCCGGGGCTGCGGCCAGACTGCGCTTTAGCTCGGCTAAGGCTGTCTGTTGCTCCGGTCCCCACTCCCAGGGAGTGTTCTTCTTGAGGAGAGCATAAAGGGGGCGAGCTTTGTCTGCAAAGGACTCGATGAAGTCTCGGGAGAAGTTAAAAGTTCCTAGAAGGGCTCTGAGGGAGGGGACATCGGTGGGTGCAGGCAGCTTGGAAATGACCTCCATTCGCTGGGCGTCCGGGGTGCGACCCTCGGGTCCCAGGGTCAGACCCAGGTACTTGACACTGGTCTGAACCAATTGGGCCTTTTCCCTGCTTGCCTTGAACCCAGTCTCGCGGAGGAGTTCCAGGACTTCCCTGGTGATTTGGCGGGCTAATTCTTCCGTGGGGGCGTGGACTAAAATGTCATCCACGTAGCTCAGTACGTGGGGCCTCGAGGAGGGTTGGAGGCGTTCCCACATCTGAACTACATGGGCATGACAAATGCTGGGGCTGGAGTGGAATCCCTGGGGGGTCCGCTTGAATGCGTATTGCTGGCCGCGGAAAGTGAACGCGAACTTGTACCAGCAAGACTCATGCAACCGGATGGAGTGGAAAGCATTGGCCAGGTCTATGACCGAGTAGAACCGGGACCCAGCGGCAATGGCCGTTAGGATCTCATTATACTTGGCCACAACCGGGGCAACTGGAGGGGTGGTGGCATTCAGGGCACGGAAGTCGACCGTCATTCTCCAGGTCACTCCATCTGCTTTCAGAACTGGCCACAATGGGGCGTTGCAGATGGACTGCATCGGGAGTATGACGTCCCACTCAAGGAGTCCCTCTATGGTCTTGGCTATCCCTGCCTCAGCTTCTGCTGGGTACTTGTACTGTCGTTGGGGAGGGGGGTCCTTTCCTTCAATCAGGACGCAGGCGCCCTTCACCATCCCACACTCGGCCTTATCTGTCACCCACACTTCGGGAAAGTCCTGAACCCAGGGGTCTCCTGTGATGGGGGCGAGAGGAAGGGGGGCCTTGAGGGCTGCGCATCGATGGACTGCATTGACGAAGTCTGGGCCTCCTGGGATGCGCCACAGGAGCCCGTTCGCTAGGTCAATGGTCAGTCCCTCGGCACGGAAAAATGGCATGCCCAAAAGTCCATCGTCTTCTCCCCGGTTTGCGCATGCCAAAATCCGGGTGGCCAGGTTCCCAACGGAGAGGGGGATATCCTGCCAGACCGGGGATTCCTGCGTGCCGCCTCCAAAACCGGCGAGCTGCATGGTTGTGGGGGTCTGGGTGCCCTTTGTGACTAAGGTGGGCCGGAGTATATTAAGTGAGGCTCCGGTATCTATGAGGAGGGTGGCAGGCTTCTTCTTTTCCCCGGGAGTCCCGATCCCTGCCTTCACTGTCGGTCTCCCCCATGTGTCCGGCTTTAGTTTGGCAACTATGCCCACGGAGGGAGACTGGGACTCGGGGCAACCCTATTCTGATCCTGCACCCTGATCGGTGGAAGCGGCGCTTCCTCTAAAGGGGTTGTTGGGGCTCGGGCGTTCCCGAACCGCAGCTATCGGGGGACTCAAGAAGGGAGGGTCCGGCGGTAAAGGGGGCGCTGACGGAGGTACTGGGGGCTGTTGCTGGTCTTCCCACTCCATGATCGCCTTCATTAGAACGGACGTGGGCTTTCCATCGAATAGCTCCATGTTCGCTCCAATGTTTTTGAGGCGCATCCATAGTTCCCAACGGAGGGAGTCCCTGGACTGGGGCGTGCTGCCGCGGTCCCGGTAGCCCTCGTGGTCGCCCTGCGATGCTCCCCAAGCGTTAGACTGATCTGGAGGCGGGTAGACCTGATGATTGTACGGGTGTGATGCTCGCGAGTGAGAAGGGGCTAGGGGCGCCTCCTGTAATCGGGGCTCGTGGGGTCCCTGCTGGGAGGAGGAACTGTAACTCGGGGTGGGCGCAAAGGAAACTCCCGGGCGGTAGTCTCTTGGTCCTCTTCCCCGGTTAAAACTGCTGCTCCTTCCCCTCAGGATCCCTCCCCTTGCCTCCGAGTACGAGTTGCGTCCCGGCGGTCGGTACTGAGAGTGGGGGCCATGATTGGCATAGGTAACTGCACTTATCGGCTCGCTTTCCTTTCTTCGAGAGGCCGGGGCCTTCATATGACGGATTGCTCCAGTCTCTCGCAACAGGCCAGCAATGCTCCTGATGCGGGATTCCAGCTCTCCCCATGTAATGCTCCCGGGCTCGACTCCTGCTAGGGCTAGGCGAGTGGTGCTGTTGAGTCCGTCTATGACTGCCCTTCTGAATTCTAAGTCGTCGAAGTCCGGCATGTCGCTCAAATCTAAATCTACCTCGTCTGCTAGTTCGGCTAGGAGCTGTTTCCTGGCTAAATATGCCTCTGGATCCTCTCCGGGTTTTTGAGACTCTGCAATATACAGGGCTTTTAAACTCTTGGTGGGCCACAGGAAGGCGCACAACTCTTTCATGGCACCATACTGACTGCGAGTGGCTAGTCTCCGGTTAGAAATATATGCGTTGAGGGAGGTGACTATTTCGGGGCTGGCACAATGGCGAGCCAGCTGAGCTACATCGGAGCCACTGGCGGAGGGCTGGGACATGGTCACGTGTGCAAACCATTGTATAGCTGAGTCCCGATTCAGGGGTCCCATGCGGTCCGCTATGGCTTGGAGCTCATCGGGCCTCCAATTACGGGTCTCCTTAACTATTCGGTCTGTCTTCCTGCCATCATCGTCTGTGGTGACAATTTCTTTGGTAGCTATCGGATGGAGGGGCTGTGGAGCTTCCTCGGGCTGGGGCGAAGGAGGTGACCAACTGTCGGTACTACCTTCGGGGAGGGCCAAGAGGGCTGCGGGATGCACGGCGGAGATTACGGCCTGCTGCATTCCCAGGTGCTGTTTTAGGGCCTCTAGCTCCCTCTTACAAGCGGAATGATCAGCGGAGGTTACCTTGGAGTGATTGTGCTCTGCCATGAACTGGGCGGCATGGGTTAGCTTAGCAATTCTTTCCTGTCCCTCGATTACTGCATGCTCAGCCATGTCAGCACGAGCGGTGGCCGCTTCAGCCTTGTGCTGAGCGTCCTGGAGGGCGGTAGTTAGTCCTTGCTTCTCTAGTATGAAATTGACGCGTTCGGCGCGCCACTCAACTGCTTTCTCCTCATGGTCTCTTTCCTGTTCGACTAGTTTGGTCCTGAGGCTCTGGATTTCTAGACGCAGGGCGTCCTGCTCTCGTTTTGACCTCTCCTCTAACTCCTCCTGTGCTGTTTGCAACTTGCTAATTAGGGACACACTGTCCTGCAGGGCGGTGAAAAGTGCCCAGGCTCCATATCTGTCCTTTTTGCTAGACCTAGGTTTCTCCTTGTCACAGAAGTCCTGGAAGGCGCTTCTAACTATCTGGAGTGGGTCGGGTCCCTTGAAGGAACCGGCTTCCCAGGGGCAATCTCCCTTCTTCACTAGCCACTTCTCCAGGCGGGGCACGGTGGGGTTTGCCCGGTACATTTTACTTCGTTTAAGGCTGATCTCGGGGGAGGTTAAAGAGTGGATCAGCGACACCAGGGGTGGGGCGATTAAAGCTGCTCAAGGGTTTTAACAACTTCTTCCTCTCTATGTCCCTTTCGGGAGGTTTATCCTTCCCTCAGGTCCTCAAGGGTTTTTACCAGGGGGTTTTAAGGTTCTACTTTTAGGTTCACAGGGTATTTTAAGGGTCCTATACTCAGTTCTTCTCCACCGGGGGAGAAGGGAGAATTCCTATTCCCGTTTCAAGCTTGCCTACAAGCCACGGGACCAGGAAACGTTTACTGGCTCAGAGGGTGCTCTCAAGCTCTCTAAGCCCAAGAACCAAAAACGCTCAGTGCTTCCAAGCCTCTGCTCAGAAGCTAAAGCTCAGGGGTCTCCCAAGCCTATACTCAGAAAACCAAAGCTCAGGGGTCTCCCAAGTCTATGCGCTCAGAAAACCAAAAAGGGTTCCCAAGCCTCTGCCCGGAAACTGCAACTAAGGGGTCTCCTAAGCCTCTGCTTAGACAACCAGAAATGCTCCCAAGCCTCTGCTCAGAAGCCAAAATGCTCTCAAGCTCTCTGCCCAAGAACTAAACTCAAAGTGTCTCCAGGCCTCACGCTCAGAGACAAACGATTAAACTGTCTCCAAGCCAAGACCAAAAGACTGAATGTGCTCAAGGACTGCCTCTGCAAGTCCCCAAGCAAAAGTGCTCAGGAGTAAATTTACTGTACTCCCAAGCGAGGTGCGCTCAAGAGTTCTAACAACTCCCAAGCAAAAGTGTGCCCAAGAGTCCCACTGACTCCCAAGCGAGGTGCGCCCACGAGTCTGACTTAAAACTCGCAAGCGGAAAGGCGCCCAAGAGTCTACCTTAAAACTCTTAAGCACGGTGCGGCAGGCTGCCGCGGGGCTTCAGGAACCTGGCTTTAGATTCCCAAAGCTAACTGACTGAACAACCAAACGGACTATCGATCCCTTCACGTTTCCTCCGGAGCGGGGATTGAAGCCTAAGTGCTGGCAGGAACGGGGTTTGGACGGACTTAGGAGAGACGGGGGAGGGCGGAAGAGAATTTTATATGTGCTGCTTCAGGAAGTATATATAAATCTATAGAGCCTACTTCTGGGATCCCACCCACATAGACGCGTTTAGGCGGCCCGGAAAGTGGCCAGGAACTTCACCAGTTCAGAGGTCCTCACCCACAGTACACCGGTTATAACGGCTGGAGGGCCTCGCGGTGCACCACAAAAGGCAAGTAGTCCAAAGCTGGCTGAAGGAGGAAATGGGGAAAAGCCAACCCACAAGATAGAAATGCTCGCTAGAGCCACACACATTCACACTTTTAATTCCCTGAGCTAAATTGCGCTCTTTGCACTGAGGTCTGGAAAATTTTCCTCTAAGTCAGTTCGCTGAAAACACGCGTGTCGACTCACGTGTATTCACACGAACTGGGTTATGCCCGCATTCTCCACCAGTAAACTGTTACCAGAACTGCTCTTTATTATAATGGGGAATTAGCTGTAGCAGTCTGTAACTATTAATATTAAGCGAGGATCATAACCTATGTTTACGGAGGTCCCGATCCCAGACACTCTAGTGAAAAAAAGAGGCAGACAAGGAGTAAGGTCCAAACACGTGTATTGAGTGTAGCGTAAGCCTAGCTTGCACAATCATACAAAGAACATACAAGGTCTAAGAAATACAGAGTAGGAAATACAGAGACGTTCGCATTAGCTGGTTCCCAACGATGATAGGGGGAATACTCACTTATCCTGAAGCGAAGCAGAGACACAACAGCGAGGTGGCCCAATGCCAGCACTGGGACCACAGACGGACAGCAAGGAAGTCTGGATAGGAATGGCCTGAGCACCGAGTGGTCTGAGAGACCAGCTTAAATACCCCAAAACGTACCCTGGGGCTGGTGCTGTACTTGGTGGTTCTCACAGATTAAAACAAAGGGTCTAATGGGCTACTGAATGGCTTGGATGGGCCACTTTGGTAATCAGATTGTGATAAGTGACACCTCAGGAAGAGGGGACAAAAGAGGGAGGGGGAAATCCAAGTGGGCTGAAAGGATGTTCCAGCGGACAGGGCTTGTCCTGATGTCATCAGCTTCTGGAATGCGGAGGTTTCTTTGAGATGCATTCTTTAAGTGCTTGGGATGGTCGGCACTTAGTTCCTTCTCCGGGGCGGCTCCTAAGATATGCAGAGCGGGGCGAGGGGCTCTCGCTGCGGACGTGGTGTGCCCGCTTCGCCGAAATGGCTTCTCAAAGCAGTCTTCTTCCCAGGGTCTTCTGGCTGCCTGAGAACATGGATGCCGGCTGGGCATAGCTGGGGCTGGATAGCAGGCTGCCCGGTAGCGAGGGCAAGCTCGGCGACCTACCCGCGGGAGGCTCCAGGCGGGAACTGACCAGGGAGCGCCTAGCCAGGCTCGCTGGAGGTTTCCCCGGCAGGCGCCCGGCTGCTAGCAGCGGCTTGGGCCCATATGAGGCAGGCTTCCATGGAGGCAGGGGGAACAACACTTTAAAACACAGTCCAAAGCAGGGAACAGGCACGGTCCGTGGCAGATGGCAATGCAGGCACGGGGCATACTTGTAATAAAGTCCAAACACACACTGGGAATTCCAGATACAGGTCAGGGCAGGGCTGCCCAGAAAGAGAGTCCTTTGTGCAGTTACCCAAACATGGAGTCAGTAAACTACACAGTCTATAGCAGAAGCAAGGTAATTGACACGCAGGCAGGAAACTGACACGTGTACCAGAACACACACATGCAAAGCAGTCTTTGGTGTAGCAGTAAAACAGCAACGCAGGAAACTTTAACACAGTTCATAGCAGGCTTCAAAGCAGGGGAGGGGGCCTACTTGGCAACAAGGGCACTCCACCACCACCAAGGGATCATATCAAAAGTAGGTTCTGTAAAAGCAGAGCAACTTTTGCTTGTGCAAAGAGGATTTTTCATAGTTCCTCTTGATCTTTCACTTCAGCTGACACTGCAGAAAGAGAGGGAACTGAAATAGTTGTTACTAATATATTTTGTTACATTCAAATATGCAAACAGTTGTGGCCCTTTCAGGTTCAAACAGAGCTGATTGTCATAGAACTAACCATTTACTTATCTGAAAATCAGACTTCCACTGGGTTTGAATCTCAACTTTGCCATGGAGCACAACCTTCAGTTCAGATAAAAACCTAAACCATAAACTAGTGCAAGCCACAGTGATTTGGATAGGTCTGACTCCAGACTATTTTTGTATGTATTCCTCAGCAAATTTTCAACAACAGAGTGCTGATTTCGTTGTTTCAATTTAGGTCTCTAATTTGTCCCTAGCAGTCACTTAACTGAAAGTCTTTCAAAAGTGTTGGGATGCTGCACAAAACAGCATCAATGTCATTTCAGCTGACATCATTCATTTAAAAAGAGAAATTCACTTTAGATTCTCTTTATATTTGATGTCTTGCTATGGTGCAAATGAGATGATCTGCAGTATAATGTGAAGTACCACCCTTCCCTCTCACTAGGCAAAGGAAGCATTGGATCATGTTGGACTGTCCATTGCCTCCTTTAACAGTAACTAGAACAGTCATCTTATTTGCACGGCACAATGCCCCCCCCCCACTGCTGCCGCATGAGAAGATTACAGAGTAGATTGCCTCTTTTTGAATGACTTTTGATGCTGTTTTAGAAGTCACGGAGCACAGTGCGATACCCAGCACAGTAGCTCCTTGTTTCTTACCAAGAGATTTGCAAAGGGAAGGGAATGGACTGCTGTTTTGCAGCCATTTATTTTTTTAGCCTCTTTGGGGAAAATACTGTGCCCCCTGAAATAGAGCAAGAAAGAGAGAAAAGAGAGAATGAGGGAGGGGGGAAGAACCTTATGAAAATTTATGGCAGACCTAATATATGTTGGTCTAATGTAACAGCTGCCCAGTCTAACCCAGTCTTGTCAGCAGAGTCAGTCTTGATTAGTACTGGGCTGGGAAACCACCAAAGGAAGTTCAGTCACTGAAGTCAGACAATAGCAAACTATTTCTGTTTGTCTCTTGCCTTGAAAATCCTCTGGGTCAATTGTCTCTGCCTTGATAGTACTTCGCATACGTAATCTACTAGTTGCCTTAAATGCTTCAACTTTACTTATTTCAATGTACTGAGTGTTTCATGCATGTTTTCACTAAAGGATAGCAATTTTATTTATAAATTCCTGTCTTACTATGTTCCTTGCTTTAAGGGAAAAAAAGAAACCTGACATCAATATAATCTATCCTCTCCCTCACAAATGTTTTAGTGTCTTCTTATATCATAGCATTGGAGATTCCTTGCATAGTATTTTCTCTGCAAAAATAATATAAATTCTTGTTCATATTTATATTTGAGCAATGTGTCTTCTCAAATTATATCACTTTCCTTCACATTTTTCTTTTGTATGGTTGTTTCCTTTTCAAAGATATGATCTGCATATATTATTTAAATTTGTTTAGTTTGACAGTGCTAGTACCAAAAATCAACAACAGGTAACTTCTTCAACATGAGTTATGAGAAAAGGGAGGGGGGAAAGTGTAAATCATGATGTTTGGAATTTTTATAACATCAAATATTTTATAAATATAGCAATTCTAAACCTTTCTAGAAAGTATATGGAAGCGCTTTGAATTCATGACTCCATGTATGTCTTCCCCCATTGATTTTTCATAGACTTAAAGGACAAATGATACTTTTTAAACATAATGAAGTCAATGTCAACATGGTATGGCGATTAGAGTGCTGGGCTAGGACCTTGAGATCCAGGTTCAAATCCCTGCTCTGCCATGGAAGCATGTAGACGGCCTTGGGCCACTCACACATTCTCAGCTTAGCCTACTTCACAGGATTGTTATGGTGATAAAACAGAGAGGAGAATGATGTAAGCCACTTTGAGTCTCCATTGGGGGAAACGGTGGGGTATAAATGAAGTATAGAAACAGTATACAATACCTATTATTTTTAATTACTTTTTACAATACATTATTTTATAGCAAACTGAAATGAGCAATCCTGAATGCAGTTTAGGAAATGCACAATTGGTGGTGTCCAGTACAATGGCTGGCTGAATAGGCACTGTTGGTGCCTGCCCACAATTTTGCTAGGTTGTATATGTCTCTGACCCGGAGTCACCACATGCAGATCTTACCTCATTTTAAATAAGTTACGTTTAGAGTGCATGTGCGCTTTTTATCTGTTCCATGTGTATCATTCACAAACTTGTGGTACTCATCATGTTGAAGATTGCCCAGGATTTACTGGCTCAAACTGCAATTCCCATCCAGCAATACAAAAATGTCCAAAGTATTTGTGATTCAAATTTCATATACTCAATTGATATAAAATATCAAAGATTCTTGTAGAACCTTAAACGATTGTATAAATATTTGCATCTGACAAGTAGCTTGTGATTCACAAAAGCTTATGTTACAAAGAGGTTGAATAACATGGGGAATAAGATTGTGCCTTGTGGAACCCTGCAAGACAATTCCCACACTGAAGATAGCTAGTCATCAACAGCAACCCTTTGAGTCTGCTCCATTAGAAATGATTCAAACCAGTCCAAGGCACATCCTCTGATACCTACTTCTGCTTCAACAGGATGTCATGGTCTACTGTATCAAATGCTGCAGATAGATCCAACAGAAGTGACAAAGAAGCGCAGCCTTTATTTATGTTCAGACAGAGATTATCAGCTAAATCCACCAGAGCCATCTCTGTCCCATAAAGCCAAACTGAAAAAGATCCAGAGAGTTATCTAAGAAGACCTAGAGTTGATCCACTACAGCTCTCTCAATCACTTTGCTTAGAAAGGGCAGAATAGAGACTGGGTGAAAACTGGCCACATCATTTCCCATAGATCCTTTTTTCTTTAAATTGTTTCATTTATTCCTTTTACATTAATGAAATAGCCTTTTAAATGTTCCTTGTGTCTAACCCCACCCCATAACATGTATTTTTTTAAATGCATTTCAGATACAAAGATTAAACATACCCTTCTGATGGTAGATCAGATACGGGCACATTTTTATAGTTAGCATTTCTCTTGATGAGCCTTTTTTTGCTTGGGAACTTTCCTGCACAAATCTGATTTGTTTCTTTTGTTTGTTTCCCCCTTTTTCATTGTATATATTCCTGTGATCAAAAACTAAGGGTTTCATAGACATTCAATGTCACTGTAACCTTTTGCTTATTCTTTCCCTGGGAAGCTCATCTTTATTTAATTCCTAAATCATTTCATTCTTCAGTTATTATCCATAAATTCTTTCCTTGAGGAATTATCTCTGAATATTGTATCTGAAAGATTGTGGGTTGGATTCAGCCAGCTTTTTTACTCTTTCCTAATCAATTCTCTTTCTTACTACAGCCTGTGTCCTACATGGCTTTTGTTTCTGCAGGTCCCATGATCCCCAGCAAAGCCTTTTTGGTGGGTCAAAGGAGACCCCTTCCTCTTTTTCTACACCAGTAAATCCAAACCCCTGTATTCTCACAGTCCAGTCCCTGTTCCTATCCATTAACTTTGGTGAATAATATTTAAAAGCAATTGCCTCATTTATAAAATTAACTGTTTTGCACCTTTTGCACAAGAAATTGTTGTTGACTCTAAGATTGCACTAACATCACAATATACATCCACAGAGGGTTATTAGCATCAAGCATGGTCCTGCTTTGTTTGCTCTGCTTATGCACTCCCTTCTCTTGTGCACAGAACTTGACCAAACACTTCCCAGTCTGATTAAGCTCAAATATGCCATAATGAAATCTGAACCTGCAACCTAACAATTTGGAGTTTGTTTCTAAACTATAGTAAAATGCCATTTTAGAATCCAGGTATGTGAAAAGAAACAAACTCCAGTTTGCTACAGTTCCTGCTTTTAGTCATCACAGTAAGTTGGAGCATGATCAAACTAGGAGGTGGTGAATCAGTTTCTATACACAAGAGGAAGCAGATGGGCGAGAGGGAGGGACAGTCTTAGTCACAGGACACCTGAGGCAAGTGCACTGGGC
This sequence comes from Eublepharis macularius, assembly GCF_028583425.1. Classification (NCBI taxonomy): domain Eukaryota; kingdom Metazoa; phylum Chordata; class Lepidosauria; order Squamata; family Eublepharidae; genus Eublepharis; species Eublepharis macularius. The sequence goes on from NC_072795.1 coordinate 96,763,291, forward strand.
CCCAGGTGGGGCAGGGACCCTGACTGCCCATGGCACCATCCTGCTCACCACCTCTGGAGTGTGGGCAGCAGCTAGCCAGCTTGATGGTTGCAGTGCACATACTCTCCCTCCAGGGTTTGAGCGTAGCCAACTCAGCACCACATGTGCCTGTTTATGTTGCACAGGACAAGACCCGCTCCTTTCTTGAACTTGTGATGGCTCAGGTGGGTGAGTTGGCCCTGGCAGGGTGTGGCAGTGATTCTGGGGCCTCATTCTGGACTTCTGCCCAGCGCCATGGAATCATTAAGACTGGCCCTGGTGGAAGAAGCAAAGGCCGTGTGCGAGCACTCTTTAGAAGCTATGTTCATACAAAATGGCAACAACCCTCTGTGATGTCTGAAGTGTAAAAAGCCATGTGATTACTCTTTTCTTCTTCTACTGTGATAGTTCTAAAGATTTATTTATTTATTTTATTTATTTATTTATTCAATTTATATACCGCCCATCCCAGGGGCTCTGGGCGGTGAACAGTTAAAATTGATAAAAACAAAACTAAAATCAATATACAAATAATAAAACAAATTAACAAGGTGCAGTGGTGGGGAGAACCTTCCCCACCCCAAAGGTGGGAGGCCGACATGGCACCGCCCCCTTCAATCACCAAACGCCTGGCGGAACAGCTCTGTCTTACAGGCCCGGCGGAACGATAATATGTCCCGCTGGGCCCAGGTTTCCATTGACAGAGCGTTCCACCAGGCTGGGGCCAGGACTGAAAAAGCCCTGGCCCTGGTTGAAGCGAGGCGGGCTTCCTTAGGGCCGGGGACCACAAGTAAATATTTATTCGCTGATCGGAGCAATCTCCGGGGAACGTACAGGGAGAGGCGGTCCCGAAGGTATGCCGGTCCCAACCCACTCAGGGCTTTAAAGGTAAGAACCAACCAAGATCAAAGTAAACTTCATTTTCTCAAAACTTTTATTTACATCTAACGCTTTTACTCCTCTCCATTTTTTCAGTTTCATCTCTGTGTGCTTTAAAATATTCCAATACCATTTCATGATTACTCATTTTTCTTTATGTTGACACTGTCTTGCTTTTGTCCTTCAAAAGCTTGCTTGACTTCCTTTGTGTTATCTCCACACTATTTTCTTTTCTAATTCTCCAAGCTTATTTTCCATTGTTATCTTTGTTGCTCTTTTCCTAACCTTCCATATATCTCGTTCATAAAAGCTGCCAACTCTTCGCTGAGAATTAAAATGAAATCCTCTGGTCCCATACTCTTTGAGTCTTTATTTTCTACTCCTTGCTTTTTTGCTCCTCTAGTCATCATTTTAGTTATGCACTGAGCTATTATACCTTGACTTTCTGTCATATAAATGGAAAACATTTTATGCTAAAAATATGTACACTTCAGACTACACATATTATTCAATATCCTTCATGCACAGTAGGCTGAATCCAGCCATGCTTGGGATTATAGATTGTTCCTGCATTCCCCTAGTTGTCCTTTCCAACCCTACAGAAGATGGTTTCTGGAGCTGCATATGGGCTAGAAGCTCCACTGAGGAGGACAAAGGGGCAAAATAACCCTTTCCTTGCTCTACTGTCAGTGCAGCTTCCCTGAGGTAAACAGGAGAAAGGGTGGTTTTTGTCCCTTTCCTCCTCCACATTGCAGTGCCCCCACCCCACCCCAAGCCCACAGATCTGGGTATCAATTTTCCTAGAATTGAATGGTAATACTAGAAGATGGGAATATAGGAAATACCCAGGACTCTCAGTGTATTCAGCAGATGGATCACTGGATCCAACCCAGCATCCACTAATTCATGTACAAATTACACAGTTATCCTTTCTCAAACTGCACCTTAGCCCTTTGCATAAATTAATACTTCTGGCTTGATTGTTCTTCCACTAATGCACTGGTCACGAAATAGTACCTTCAAATATGAATCTATATGGTAATTCATAAGAGCCTTATCACTATTACTGCATTCTCATTTCTACTCACTTGAAGCTCCATTTGAAGTGTGAAAGTTTATCAATTGTACTTTGGCAAACACTTTGATGCATGCTCAGGCATGGCCTTCACAAGCCAATTGGAGATGGGAAGTATTTCCCAGCAATAAGATGCTGGTCAATCCCCCCAGATCTATATCTACCAATCATACCACTAGGTAAGCAGGTCACAAAGGACTCAAACGTGGACCAGAAAGACCTTACTAATCTGCTCAACTGTTCTCATACAGCTACCTCTTTGTTTGGTAGGAGGTAGTAATTCCCACCCAGAAATGCTATGTTGTGCAGTCCCCACAACTGGCTTCTCATACTGGCATGGAAGTGGCCCATAGGATGCATTCCCCAAGTTGTGGCACTGTCAGTATTCTCAGACATGCATTATGTCACCTAAGATGGAAACACAGAAAACTACCATCTGGGTATACCCTTTGGACTAAGGAAAATCAGTCTTTCTGTGCATAGTGAACAAGTAGTGTAAGCATTATGTTATCCTCACAACTTAGTGTTCAGAACTGCATTTAATAAATCATTTATTCTATGTTAAATACTCTGAAAATGGGAGCCACATCTCATAAATAAAAGAACTTAATCCATTCCAAAGTATTTTTACAATTGGCTACACTGATAATTTTTCAACTTTGTACACAGTGGCTTGGAAATTGAGTAAGACAATTCATTGGCGTGCATACCACCATGTCAAAGACCCAGAGAAGCCTAACTGGGTCCTCCACCACACTGGTTTTGCATCATCATTATTTCTAGTGATACATTCTGCAATGTTAACGTGGACTCTAACTCATAGATGTTAATGATTATAGCTCTTGTAACAGCCATTACAAATTCCTCTCTTCCTGCTTGCCAAATTGTGGGGATGTATACAGAAATATGACCCAAAAGATGAGGTGTAGCTGCGTGGGTGTGCAAGTGCCAGCTGGCTTCCAGTCAAGAAGGATGGGAGAGTCTGCAATCCAAGCAAGAGTCAGTCAGTCAGATGGTTAGAAATAGGCAATAAGCCCAGGCTAATGAAGCATATGGAAATATAAATGGAATCAGACCAAAAGTCAGGAATCAACAAGGTGGTCAAGGGCAGGGGCAGAAGTTCAGGTGTGCTAGCATACTCTTCACACTATGGACAAGTTGTTCAGGCTAAAAGGACTGTTCAGACTGAACAAACTAGACTTTATTGTACACTTCAATGAGCTGATCCAATGAGCTCTTATTGGATCCTTTCTCTGCTACTCACTCGAGGAGGACAGTTTCGAGAAGACTGGGCCAGTAGCTCTCATTAAAGCCAGGCAGCTCAGATAATATACAAAGCAAGCCTCCAGAGCTGTTGACTTTGGATCTAGGTCAAAAACCTCACATTGTCTGATACCTTTTCTGACCTCCTTTCCCATCACATCTCTTCAACTCCTTCAGGCTACTGATGCCTATTTTCCTTGCCTATCCCCTAACTCCAAGCTGGTTCTGCCCAGTTTTCCTATTCTGATGCCTCCTGCTCTCTTCTTCAAAGCTTGCCAGTTTACCTGATCTCCTAATCCTCTTGCTTCTGTCCACCCCCATTTCTTTCTTATCTCGACCTCAGCTGCCTGTTGTTCTTCCCTACACTTAGTGGTTAGAGCACTCTGCTTTTATGTCCAGCCTCACACATTTATTTCATTGAATTTTGAAAACTATTTTATCTTTCTACCACTACCTAAGGGTAGCAAGAGAAGGAACAAATGAAGATTTTTCTCTCTGAGTATTTCCATGGTTGGGGAACACAGGATTCTTGTTCAAGTTTCTCCAAATGGACAGCAATGTGATGAAAGTAGAACTGCTTTAATTTCTTCACTGCTGTTTTTTATATATTTCTCTCATCTGTACAGGATTCTCTAAGGCTCTGTACTATTAAGGAAAGCAATCAATACCTGAGTTTCCTGGTTCCTGGCTCTTCTGTGGCACTGGGATAAGATAGCTTCCCTCCTTCAGTTAGATAAACATTCATCTTACTGGTCTGCCCAGTCTATTTTTTTATGCCTTTTCTTATTTTTGTTGGCAAAGGGGTCATTTGGTTGGATATTTAAATGCCTGTTTGTTCATGAAGCTCATGGCATGCATGGGGTGGGAGAGTGCACACAGGAGTCTGTGGGGGGTGGGCTATGATAAAAGAAGCTCGCAGACTCACCACAGGCTGTGTTGCAAATGGGGGCTAGGCTAGGGCTGCCAGACCCCCTGTGGGAGCGGGGGATGCCCTGCCCCCACCCTGCCACCCCCGCCCCTCCCTACCTGGCCAGCAGGGGGCACACACCTTCCATGTGCGACCCCCTGTGGTGCTGCGCGCCCCCGCGCAGAGCAACCGCCAGGATCAGGCCTGTTTTGGCCTGGATCGGGGCCCCTGTGGAGTACGGGAGTGTTCCTGCACTCCACAGGGGCCCACAACGGGCTCAATCCACGCCAAAACAGGCCCGATCCATGCCAAAATGGGTGCGGATCGGGCCCATTTTGGCACGGATTGGGCCCATTTTGGGCCCCTGCGGAGCACAGGAACACTCCTGCGCTCCACAGGGGCCTAAAACGGGTCCAATTCACAAAAACAGACCCGATCCGTGCCAAAATGGGCACAGATCAGGCCCGTTTGGGCACAGATTGGGCCCGTTGTGGGCCCCTGCGGAGTGCAGGAACACTCCTGTGCTCCACAGGGGCCCACAACGGGCCCAATCTGCGCCCAAACAGGCTGTGTGGTGACATCACTTCCCTGCAGTGACACCATCACGCTTGCAGGAGTGCGCGCACATGCTCCGCGCGCGTGCACACCCCTCCAGGTAAGAGCCAGTTCTCAATCTCCCGCTGGGAGATTGAGGGGGCCTGGCAACCCTAGCGTAGGCTGAGGAGGAGGCAAGGTCCAGCCAGGAGGAGGATGCAGAAGATCCTCTTCCAGGCCTGCAACATGGTTGGCAGCAATCCAGCAGAGACTTGGAAGGAGCAGGATGCTTTCCTGCCTGCCCACCGCACTTCAGGGGCGGCCAGTGGGCCAGTCACAACTTTATGGGTTAGGCGGTTTTGAAGCTTTGGGCTGGATCCTGAAGGGGTGAGCAGGGCATACTGGGCAGCTCACCCCTGAGGACATAGGGAGGCAAGGGGCTGGTCAGCATCACTGGTGGTAGAACATCGCTTGCCTCCTGTTAAGCCAGCATCAGGGCTGGGGAGTAACACATCAAACAGCAGAGAGACTTTCAGTGCTGTAGGATCTCTTGCCCGGCCAATGCTCCAAACAGGCCATAATCAATAAAGTTGTGGCCATTCCAACCAAAAAGTCAGTGTCTGGGTTTCATTGATGGAGCCCAGACTGCACATAGCACATAGGCTGCAAAACATCTCTCGCAAGTATCTCTGTTTTATCAAGGAAGTGGAATTTATCTAGTTACCAAGTATTATGTTACTAGATCATAACCGGGATCTCACTTTGACAGCCTCATATTGGACCACTTTTGGCCACAGCCACTACCTCCCAGCTTAAACTGCCTCACATGGTTATTCTGAGGATATGAATTAACTTCCTGAAACTCTTTGGGAAAGGACAAGATACAATAAAACAAATAAACCACTTTATTATCAGTAATCTTAGTATCGTATTTCTATCCCATCTTCCCATGTCTGACTGTATAAAGCAGCTCCAAACAGCCATTAAAATTGCAGTTTAAAAAATAGAATCAAAATACAATTTAAAAACCCAATAAAAAGTAACAAACCTCTTTTAAAATTACTAGCAACAATTACACAAATGTAAAATTCCTAGGGCCTCAAAAACATCTTAAATTAGTGTCTGTCATGATAAAATATCTCTCACTAAGAGCTCTGTTTAATTTACCCTGCTGAACAAGTTCTACATTACCTTAATTTGGATTTCACCTCTACATATTCATTTTATCACCACTAACAGAAAAATATCTATTTGTTACTTGTCCTAGTCCTGCCCTTTCAAGCCATGATAGTATGATAGTTATAGTGTTGGACTAGCAATATTTGCTGCATCTACTGAAAATGCAAAGGGTTGTTAAGAGGATAAAACGGAGGCTAGGATAACAATGTATGCCTCTCTGAGCTCCCCAAAGGAAAAGTGGGATACAAATATGATAGATAAGATATGCTGGTTTGGTTCTTATGGAAAGTAAACCATCCCCTTTTGACTTTTTCCAAAATCTTTAAATACTGCAGGCATGTCATTGCCCCCTAGTCCAAATTATGTAGGGGCGATTATTAGAAGCCCAGCTAAGTTCATCTTACTGTTTATGAAATTTTGACAGGAATTTTTCCCACTTCTTATGTGGCTTCAGTGACCACAATATGAAACTAGTTTCATAGTTCAAACTTTTCTTGTAGTTAGAGGTCATTGATTACAATGAAACAAAACAAACACACACACACACACAGAGAGAGAGAGAGAGAGAGAGAGAGAGAGAGAACACATGTCAGTGCTGGACAGATTACAATTTTCTCCAAGCTATATGAATACAGATATTTGTTACAATATCATGAATGTGAACCACAAATTCATCTGGGGGTTTCACTTTGCCAGGTACTGAACAGCTTGCATGCATGGTCCTTGCACTCCATAGCAAATAATAGGAGCAGCAGGATGTGTGGTCATTTGCTATATCACAGCATGTAAAAGTTTACAGCCCTAAATCAGGATTTTGCAATAAATCACACTGCATACTCTTGCCCAGTTTTCAGAGATTCTAAAAAAAACTTGATCAAGAATACCAGGAACCCTTTTAACTTAGAGGTTAAGCAATTACCTTTCCATCATGGAAACATTTGATATAACACATGCTCATGGTGGTGTCAGGTGCTCAGGATCACCTTTCATATTTAATACCCCCCTGTAGCTGAAATTGATGCTGTTGGAGTGTTTCTATTATTTGAACTCGGGGTGGGAAAACTGGGAAGGGAAGGTGTTTGTTCCTGTTGTAATCTCTCCCAAACCTGATAAATTAGACCAAAGTTCATCTAATCCAGCATCCTGATTCCCAGAAAGACTAACCAGTTGCCTCCTGGAAGCCCAAAAGGAAGAAATGCAGGCAACCTCCATAGCTGTTGCTCCAGAGCAATTGGGTTGCCCCTGTACCCCTCCAAATGACAGCACAAGACAACTGTGCAGGGATTCAACTAGTTTTTATTTATTTAAATATTTAAACAGTTGTTTAAGATCATTACTTATGCAAATAAGCAGACAATTTTGAGGATCGGGTGGCATCCACCATGAATGCCTATTGGGCAGGTCCACCCTGGCTCCAAAATTAGCCAGCATTCCTGCCTGCCTTGTTTATCCCAGCCTTCACAATCATTATGTACCAAGAGGTGCCAAGCTTCATCCTCCTCCCTTCATGTGCAACAAGAGTCTTTCCAGATCGGAAAGATGCTGGTTAGCACTAAGGACAGTCTTTCACAGTGCACCCAGCTGCAACGCATGTGATGGCCTGATCCAGACAGCCCCCAACATCACAAAAGATGCAGGGTGTTTACTGATCAATCCTACCTAAGAGCAACCCACCCTATTCCTGCCTAATTGTGGCCTAACCAGGCCTATTAATTATATCCTGATCAGCAAACATGAACTCACGGGAGAAGGTAAAAGGGGAGAGGGGGTTCACATTGGGCCAATCCCCAAAAATTTCTGCTTGGACCAGTAATAATAACCAGCTAGATCTGTGCTGTCCTTAGAGAGGGAGCGTGGGTCAGCCACAGCAAAAATGCCTGTTAGGGAGAGGGCACAACTGAATAAATAGCTGCCTGCTATCCTGATTGGCTGAGAACCTTCCATTCCCACTAATAATGGCTCATGCCACATTTTATTTTAATGTGCGGTGGAGCAAACTGATCCACAACACTGATGCAGTGAATGTGCCTTCTAGCCAGTTTGGTGTAGTGGTTAAGAGTGTGGGAATATCTCGAGAACCAGGTTTGATTCCCCACTCCTCCACTTGAAACCAGCTGGGTGACCTTGGGTCAATCACAGCTTCTAGGAGCTCTCTCAGCCCCACCCACCTCACAGGGTAATAACATACTTTGTAAACTGCTCTGAGTGGGTGTTAAGTCATCCTGAAGGGCGGTATATAAATCAAATGTTGTTGTTGTTTTTGTTGTTATAGAGATGTTTGCTCATTTATCCATCATAGATAATTGTCAGCAATAGCCCTCTCTTCTATGAATTCCCCTTTCCCTTCAAAACTGTCTAAAGTACATATTGTGGTTTCGACTTCCATGAGTTAATTCAGTCTTGTGTGAAGAAGCACTTGCTGGAAATCTGAGTGAACCCAAATTCTAATCTTGTGAGTGGGAGAAACTGTTATTTCTGTTCAGATTCATATTCTCTACCCCTGCCACATTTTATGAAGTTTTAAAAATTATGTTAGTGAAAGGGAAACTTGTTGATGATAGTTTTTATTTATTGTAATCTGTCCAAGAGAAGTTGGCTTACCCAGCAGCAGCATCGCTGCTTTGGCTGGGAGCCTCCTTTGCAGCCCCGCCCAGAGGAAAGGAGACAGGCTCCCTTCCCAGGCATCCAGGGATTTGGCTGGGAGTGGAGCCAAGTGCCTCTTGTAGGCAGCTCCACTTTCCCCGGCCACAGTTTCATCTAGTGCTCAGCCCACCCACCTCACCGTTTTAGTGCAGGATTAGCTGGCTGCTGTGTAACAGAGCCAGGTAGGAATTTTTTTACCTCTTTTCCCTGATTGGCCTTGGGGAAAGTGGTTTTTTTTGCCTACCTTGCACTAATGGCAGCAGTTGAGGCATTGGATGGGTGGGGCTGCTTTACAGTGTCACTGGCAGAAGATTTTTGGGAATAGGGTACGGGCTGGTGAGCACCCAGTGGCGCTTCCCCAGGGGTGGGGAACAGGGTCTGCCATCAGAGCGGTATGCTTGAGGTGGCTACCATAGCAGAGGCAGGCGTCTGCAGGGATCCCCAGGGACAAGGCCTTCCCTCATGCTGTATGGCTGGGGCATTAGGTGCTTGATGGGGGGATCCATGGCCTGGCTGGCCGGGTTGCAGCCATTCTAGAGATGGCCTACACCCAGGGCTTTGGGGCTCGCCCAGGTAGGTCAAGGTGGAGGTCTGGGACTGACCCTGTGGCTTGACCTGTACCGCTTAATTGGCCCTTGCCATGGTTTTTGTTAATGGTCATTTTAATAAATGGCCCTTTTGTTCCAAGCCTGTGTCTGTCTCTTCATTCCGGCTGGGGTTGCAAGGAATTTTGCATGCTGTTTGCGTGTTGGTTCGATCTTAGCTCCCTCTATTACCAGTTTTTTTATTACAACAATCTATATCATTGACTAGGTCGCCAGATAGACTGACTGACACAATGAAAACATATTTTGAAAAATTAAGAACCTGCAAATTATCCAGTTTGGGGGTTTGATCTTTTTTTTTTTTTTAGCATTTGTAGCATAAACTATTCGTTTCTTCATCATAAATTTGTTACACATTTCTGAATGTATAACAAATCATTTCATTATAGAAAGCATGTTTCTAGATATGCAGCATAAATTATAAATTGATGTTAATATTATTAAAGATAGCAAGAATTCATATCTGGTAGAGGTAGGATAACTCTCTCAGGAACAGCAGCTAGAAATATGTAAATGTGTATAGCAATTAGATCAGGGCAAAACAGAAGCCATCACTTTCCTGAAAAAATGATGGAGTAACTGCAGTGATCTAGACTTTGCTGTTCTTCTGATTACAATATCACTTTCTTGTGACAAACCGCTGAATTTTTATCTCCTTTTAAATTTCAATGAAACCTTCTTACCAAGAATGCCCACTCTCTGCTCAGCATTTTTATATCACCATCTGTGAAAGCTGAACAATTTTATTTTCTAGAATTCTTGTTCATTTTTTTCAAAACAAGGTTTTCTTTTCTTTGCAAAAAAAGTGTTGATTCCATTTAGAATCCCTAGCTAACACTGAAGGATGACCAAGCATATGATGTTTTCACAATGAAAGGGGGCCAGTTCTATATCTGCTATCTTTGTCTTAACGTTATATGCATGAGTGGATTAAAGGAGTCTCCAGTGCACAAACTGCCTGTACATTCCTTTCTGCAGAGATTATAGCTCAGAGACTGATACGGGGTTTCTTTCCCTTATCTGCAAAATACAATTTCTTGATATTTTGATATTTTCATTTCATTTTATTTGTTTATCCCATTGTTCCTCCAAGGAACTAAAGATAACATGTATGATTCCCTGCTCTGCCTTATATCAACCGTAGTCCTGTGAGGTAGGTTAGGCTAAAAGATGATGACTGGCCCATGTTTTACTGGCTTTCTCAGCTTCGTAATCGAGTAGGGAATTGAACCCCAGATCTCTCCAGCTCTAGTCAGACACACAATCCACTATACCACACTGCAAGCCAGGCAGTTAAAAGATGACATTATTATGAGAATTTTTGAGAACCCCAGTATTTTCCCAGTTATTGACTCTTCATTGAAGATCACTTTGTCTACATTGCCTTGAAGCTGCTCCAGTTCATGTTTTCTTTGGTGTGTTTTTAAATTTGTTCAATAAATCCTCCAGACAAAGAGATACCATAGCTGAACTATTTAACCAGGAAATGTAACTTTTCCCACTCTGGCCAGATTTTTATATCATACTTAGCAAGAGCACAGTGGCCAAGTGTTTGACCTTCTGAACTGTCATTACTCATAAATGACATTCTGGAAAAGTCTTTCAGACCTTAAAAAGGTAAAATAAAGGGGATAAAAAGTGTTGTAGAAAATGGAAGCAACAGCTGAATAACTTCTCATTCTATGGTTGCTAGCTACCTTTCTCTCAACAGAGCACTACTTTCTGAAGGGTACCAGGCAACAGAGCATTGGAGGAGGCATCAAAGCTGGCAGGAGGCCAGTGCTGGACATCCAAGGTATATGTCAGATGGGTGACCAAATAGATAGCTTATAAGGCAAATCAAAATGTATACAAATCACATAAGCAACAGGAGGAATCCTTTCCTCACAACAAATTCACATTTGACTGTACATTAGGAGGGGGGAGTGTCGAAACCTCCTTGTCCTACAAGGAAATTTCTTATGGGATCATAAGAGACATCATGACTAGACATTGGCACGAACAGAAAAAAAAACGAACATGGTGTTCATTGTTCGCTGCCATCCATGAACAACGAACATTGACAAACATGGCCCTGTTCACAAACATGTTCATTGTTCGTTGTTCATGGGGGCCAGCAGGCTCTCCTCCAGCCATCAAGATCCCTACCACACCACTCCCAGAAACCCTACCTGAGCAGGCAGCAGGAAATGTACCAATAATAAATAATAGCTTGGTCCTAGAGCCTGGCAGCAGCCCTGGAACCTGAAGGGGTAGATCCCTATTCCAACACACACAAAGAAAATTCAAGCTCCAATGCACTCTTGCTGACTCTCTTTCAAAATACCAACAGCAACTGTTTCTCTCTCACTGTCTGCAAAACTGGAGCTGGGACCCCCCTCCCCCTGCTCTTTGCTTCCTTTTAACAAATTTGTATCTCCACACTTGAAAGGAAGACCTGCCTATCAAGCTAAATTGAGCATAGATTGGGGTTTCCAAGGCAAAAGCAGGAGTTCAGACAGAGTTCAAGCAGTCCCTGCCTCTGGTTGCCAAAGGAATTGATTGCAGGTGCCAGATTGTCTGGCTTGACGGACAGCAACGAACAGCAATGAATGAGGCTTGCAATGACCACCTGTTCTTTTAGAATGGGGCCTTATGAATAGCTTGTTTGTGAACAGCTGATTGGGCTGTTTGTGGCTTTTTAAAGTTCGTATTGCTGTTCATGCCCATCTCTAATCATGACACATTTCATGGAAGAACCTCAGTTGGGACCTGGCCACTGTAAGAAGCATGGGCAACAGTTTCCAGGGATAACATGGGAAGCCCATGGTTCCAAAATATCAGCAGCCCTGCATGTTGTCATGTGTGCTCATCCCAATTTCTCTTGTAACAATGAAGTCTAACAGGAGACATCTTTGTGCCACCCTGATAAATTGTAAAAAGGGAAGAGGTAAAGAAGTCCAAAACAGTCTTATGTAGTCCCGTGTGGTCTGGGTCCTAAATGTAGAAGATGATCCATGAAACGTGTAGCTCATCTCTGACCATTTTGGAACCTGTCTCATTATGAGACAAAGCATAAGGGCATAATCCTATGCAAACTTACTTGGGAATTAGTCCCATTGAATTACACAAGTAGAATTGTTCTGAATGAAACTTTTTATACATTTAGCTCAAAAACCATCAATGTTTTCTGTTCGTTTTGGTTTTCACACATCTACAATAGCAAACTAGTAGATGAAAGATAGAAGAAGCCACATATCCCTGTAAAGAAACTAAGAAAACAACCCATATTTTGTGCAGTATAGTTTTACTTTTAAATGTATCCCACCTTTACAATTATTTCCCTTGTGGGGGAATAAATTCCTTGATGTGAAGTCCAGCAGACCCAACTGGTAAAAGAGCCTCCTTCTTATCTATGCAGCCTAAAGGCAAGCTGGTGCTTCTCTAAGACTGTAAAATTGGTATTAAGGGGGATTTTTTTAGACCCAAGGGCCAGCTTTGGATCTTTTCTTTCTATCTAGCTGCTGGTGAATTCTGGAGAGAGATTTGATCACGGTAAACCTGGCTTTTCATTAGAATAGGACTTCTGAATGACGAAGAATGACAAAGATGTTTCACTAATGAGTTAAGGTCTGTAGACTTCATCATTGTATTGCCTTACATATTATCTGTTGCTTTAAATATGTACTCCTATGTATCACTTGCACTCCATGTTGTCTAATGTCAGTCCTAGAATTGATTGTGTTAGGTTTCAGCATTTTTTCCTACTCTGTATTGGATTCTTGTTAATGCTACGTCTTTTAAACTTGTATCTGTTTACCCTATGGCATTGTTTGTGGAAATGTCCTTGATACTGTATTGAAAAGTCCTTGATACTGATTGTACTAATCTCATACTGTGTAATCCACCTTGAGTCTTAACAACAAAGGCGTACTATAAATTACATACATACATACATACATACATACATACATACATACATACATACATACATACATACATACATACATACATACATACATACATACATACAGGAACTCACCTGGTGATGTAAAAATTCCATCATACTTTCCAAGGTTAAATTGGTCAAGCCCTGAGTGGGTAATAAACACAGCACCACAGAGCTTAGTATGAAAGGTTCTGCATATGTGGGGAATACCCAGGTATTTGCAAAAATACTGCTTTCTTCTTTAATTCATATGAATGGGGAAAAGAAATAGTACAATACATGTGCAGCATAATGGTAATCAAGCAACACAAATGTTCAACGCAGGTCCAAGACCACAGTGGCCCTTATTACATAGAAGATGCAAGAAACAAGCGTCTGCTGTCATGAGCCAGCACAATCTTGCAGCCCTCCTCCCTCCAGTGTGCAAAACAAAGAAGCAAATCATATGCAATACGTATGCCTTCCTGAGGACCAGGGTTCATGGGAAGTAGAAGCCAGAAGATCTGCCATCTTGCCCAACAAGGCATGAGCTAAGGTTGTAAGTAGTCAGTCTTGGCCTTTACCATATTTAATAGCTGTTTGATAGCTGCCTGTGATATAAAAATCACAGGGCTCTTGGATTAATGCAGCCTGATCTGCATCGGGGGAATTCCAGCAGGCTGGGCAGCAAGCATTGCTGAGTCCTGCCCAGGAGATCAAGCATGAATAGGACATTCATGCAAATGCAGAGTGACCATGGTGATTGTATTTACAGCCTTCCCAGCTACAGGCATGAGCTATGATAAAGACAGGGTCTCATTAAGTCACCCCTCTCAGCACATTCCGATATCCTCCTTCTGCGATGAAATCCCAACCCCAAGATCGAAGAGCAATCAGTTAGCAATGATAAGTTTAAAATTTGTTCCTGGTAAGATGCCATCCCTATCTAAATTCATCAACCCAGCTCCAAGGAGATTCATTAGCAAGCTGCCCATTTGTGAGGCAGCAGAAGAAACTTTGCATTTCCTTTCACACACCTCGGCAGCAAGAAATCAAAGTACTCAGACCTTTGTAATTTCTGGGAACTGACCTTTAGGGTCTTTTTTCCAATGGCTGAGGGGGCTCTCCAGCCTCAGGACGCGTTTTGCCCTATAAGAACCAGGGCTTTCGCCCCATTCAAATCGTGCATGCCTTCTGGATCCAAGTGCTGCTCCCTTAGGGTCACTTTCCCTAAGACTCTCTCTCTCTTGGCTGAGAATGCTGAACAATTGAAGCTCTTCCTCTGTGGACTACCTTGCTCTTCATATAGGTTATTGCCCTGAACTCCCTCAAATCTATTCCACTTTCACCACTGTTTTTTGTAGGCATCTTGTGTGTTTGCAAACAATCTCTCGTGTGTGTGTGTGTGAGAGAGAGAGCTTTTCCCCTTCAATAAAGATACTCTTTCATTCAAAGTTCACCGGTCTAATTTGCCTCCTTGGGTGTAATGGTTAAGATCGTGGAGCTCTAAACTGGAGAACCAGGTTTGATTCCCCACTCTTCCACTTGAAGCCAGCTGGATGACCTTGGGTCAGTCACAGCTTCTAGGAGCTCTCTTAGCCCCACCCACCTCACAAGGCATTTGTTGTGGTGGTATATAAATCAAATGTTGCTGTTGTTGTTGTTATACTGGTGTAGATACCCCATTGTTACTTCTTTTGCATAGCCTTCATCCTTGCCACTAATTCCTCCACTTACTCGCAAGGAGGCCTGTTCCCGGTAACAAGGTGGGTTCAAGAAGCTTTATTTATTTATTTATTTATTTATTTATTTATTTATTTATTTATTTATTTATTTATTTATTTATTTATTTATTTGGAAGGGCTATAGCTCAGTGACACAGCATCTGTTTTGCATGCAGAAGGTCCCAGGTTCAATCTCAGGCATATCCATTTGAAAAAGCCAGGTAGTAGACTTCTTCCTGAGACCCTGGAGAGCTGCTGCCAGTCTGAGTGGACAATACTGACCCTGATGGATCGATAGTCTGATTCGGTATGCAGCAGCTTCATGTCCGTACCAACTAAACTGGGTCACTATGTGCCCCAGCCAGCCTCTAACACCTCCCAGATGGGTAGAAGAGCCCCTACAATTCATCTCATAATGGGGCTTGCAGGAAGGGGGTGCCTTACCTACTCCTTGGTAGTTCCAGCATTTGATTTCATTGAATCACAGCTGCCCAGGCTTGGTCTCCTGATGACAGCTACAGGAAATTAAGAGAAATGGCAGAGCATCACCCTGGTTGGGACTTGTGCAGTACAATCATATGCATGTCTGCTCAGGAATAAGTCCCACTATATTCAATGGGACACACTGTCAAATAAATGTGCACAGGAGTCTGGCCTTAAAGAGACAACTGGAGCAATAGAGAGGAAGAAGCAAACACAAAATGGTACTGGAATCTTGTTTCCCTTCACCTGAATGGCAAAATGAATCTTGTTGGAAGAAAGGGGGAAGGAAGACTCTTAGCTGCATAACCAAGAAAAACCAAGAGAGGATCTCCCTTGTAATTCTTGACAGGTTAACCCCTTGTTTTCTATGTAGAACCTCATGAAGTCTTGTCATACTTGTACACTGAAAAAGAAAATGGTCGCCACTTTTCAGAGGGAAAATACGAATCTTGAAACAAATTTTATCTACTTAGATGCTTTGCATCTAGAAAGAATTTTACATAGTAACTCTGATAAGATCAGAAGAGTGTCTGGAGGTGCAATTTTCCATCTGACAAGCTTTAACACCATCTCTTCTACTGCTTCAGATATCTCAGTCCTTTGTGTTACTCACATCAGCAAACTCATTTCGTCACAGCTAATAAATATCTGTTTGATTCTTTCCATTACCTGTAAAGGCCTTTGAAGAAGGGCAAATCTTCTCTGGTGTTTTCTTGTTCATCATGCTTTCCTCTTGAAAAGAATGGCTTCAAACATTTCACAGCAATAGCCTCAAGGCTTAGGGTAATGTAATAACTAAGTTTTTGCCATCAATTCGAAGTCAAATTATGTGTAAAGAAACATTTCAGATATAAAGCTTAAGACAAGTTCCAGTTGAAACAGCCACTTCTGACTTTGGGAATAATCTTTTATGTTCTCTGGCATTCTTTGAGGAGAATATTTAAATGCTCACAAATCTAATCCTGCTGCCTTTTTGACGGTATGAGTGTTTTGTACATTGGAAAGCCTGCTGATTTAAACTTTCATCCTAAGCATGTTTTAACACAAGTCTCTTTAAAATTCATTCAGATTTTCTCAGGAGCAAAAATGGCATTAAAAATTCCGGGCAATAGAACAGCGTGAAGATGTTTGTCCAAACGCAGATTAAACAATCTACTTCCCAATGTTATAATATTTGTGTTTTTTTCTAATTAGCAGGTTGTTTTGTTATAATAAATATGTAATATTTCCTAATAGTTAATCATAATGTATAATACTATGGTGATTATTTATTCATCTTAGTTCTTTTTTCAGTTTTGTTAATCAATGGTCTTATGACCAAACATTCATTGTTTTAGATAACATCCCCATGACAGCATAATTGATGTCTCTGCCATTTTGGGCACCATATGAAGTCTTCATATCCTTGTTGATGATATCTACAGTCCCACAGATAAGATTAAATTACTACATTTTTAGGAAATAAATGTATTAAAAATGGGCTCTGAATTGGAAAGCTTAATCAACCCTATTGGTTGTTCTGGAAGTGGAATATGGGCTTTGTGAATTTGGAGTAAGATATAAAGGACAAAGATCTTACTTTTTAAAAAATTATTATATCAAAATCTATTTTGCATTGTTGTAAAAGACAGAAATTTTCAGAAAGATATTATCCTACGGTCCACATATCTGTTGAATGGCCAACCAAGTGTATCTTCTGCATTTTTGTGACATCATGGTTATATCAATGAATTTTCAGCAAACCATTGGATCTGGAATGGTATGGTGTAGCCCAATCTCATCAGATCATGGAAGCTAAGCTGGGTCAGTACTTAGACCACCAAGGAAGACTTTGAAGAGGGATGGCAATGGCAAACCACCTCTGTTTCTCATGTGGCTTAAAAGGCTCTTGCTGAGGTCACCATAAGTCATTTGTGACTTGATGGCACATACATATTGGCACTAGGAGAACTCTGTTGAATAATGTTTCTCCTACATATTTCTTAGAAGAGCCTAAGTCAATGTCTTTATTTCTCCCACTTTATAAAGTACTAGAACAATGCAGTTTTTATACAAAACGATCCACATACCTATTTTAAGTTGATGTTATTCCTTTCCCCACCCCATTTTGGGTTATAACCTACAGGGAAAAGGAAAGGCCATCAGTTAAGGAATGCTTGCTTACCCTTGAAGCTGGTGAGTTGTTATAAGAATTATTCTCAAATACATTTCCATTTAGAATGTATATGGTTGAGTCATTGTACATTACTGCATTTCTGGACTTCTGATGATAACACTTTTTGTATACTGTTTAGAATGTTAAATGCTGAGATACATTGACTCATTTATATATCCTTGGGTTCTAGTTGTCTCTGATTAAGAGATATGGGGCTAGAGTCACATCACCACATCAGCCATTAACAAAGATTCTGCTTCAATAAGTAGCAGAGGTATGAAAAAAGTAGGCATCAGATTCATTCCTTTGTTTAATATTGGAATTAGAACTGGTTGTATTAGGAAATCAGTCTAATAGTTGCTTCCTTTGGTTTGCATAGGAACTATGGTGCTGGCTACAACTTTTAAATCAAATTATTCCATTGTAGAATAAGAAGAGTGACTGGTCCAAGGACATCCAGCACATTTCATGTAAGAACAGAAACTCAAACCAGAATTCTCTAATTATGGCATTTCCCTGAATCACAGAGACTGGTTTCAGGTCATTATATTAAGACAAAAATGGTACTCAAAAACAAGCAACAGGTAATCAATAATTTGCAAAGAAATCCACTACAAAATATTTCACCAACAGGGATGTGTTTTCCTATATTTAGATAGAACTGATAAGAAAAAGTAAGGAAACACTGGTACCTAGAGTACTAAAAATGATAGAGTAGGATAAAGATACAGCAGTAATGATAAACTAGCTATAGACTTTCACAACAGAAGATGGACCTCTGCCAACTTAGTGAATCAGTTTTCAGGATGACATTGCAACTAAAGCATATAGCTCATATAAGAGATAAGAGTGGTAAATAATCTTTCTTTCTCTAAAAAGAGAGGAAATTTATTAGGAAAAATGTAGACAGATCATCATTTATGGATTCTGAATCTAAGAGAGTTAATGAAAGTGACCCAGATAATAGATGGTAGTTTTGTAATTTCACAAGTTGTAGAAGAGTCTCTTAAGAACCAAGAAGTGCAAATGGAAACCATGAATCCTGTATTTTCCAGATGGGCAAAGAAAAACAACCACGCAAATTTTAAGACAGCAAATATAATATCAAACATGCTGCCAAGCCTGAAATGTAGCCAAAGTGCTGAAACTGCTGAGAGAATTTTTCATTGGAAACAGTCAACTAAATCTTCACAACTTCTAATCTATTAGTACCATTTAACTTCAAAGTTACTCTTCAGATACTGTAGTGTGGATCAAAAGATGACTGAAGAAATTATAAATACGTGTGGGAATGCTTGCATTTTCATAAACCTCTTGTGAAATCAAATCCATTTCACTTTCAGTAATGTTGGGAATATAGCAGCATGTCTTCAAGCACTGTGTATAATGTGTGGGAGTTGTGCATGTTCTTAAGGGAAAAATATAAAGTCCCTAGAAACCTCAAGGTGGCAATTCTCTCCTGCTTTCTAGATAATATGAGATTGAGTGGGTGCTATTGTCAGCATGCTCCACCCTATGTAGGTATTCTTATCACATGTCACTAGCCTCTATATTCCATCTCTAACACTGATGCTCTTGTGAATTTACTGCTCAGATTTTATGCGTGTATTATCTGGTGTATGTCCTACAATGCTTGGTGGGATTTACTCTCATGTATGCGTACATAAGATGGTAGGCTTACTGTTCCATCCCAAGCAGAATTCCACCCTTCTAAGTCCATTGAAGTTATGTCACAATTAACAAATTAAAAGTGTAATTATTAGCATAAGATACATTCATGTGTGCTAAATACACATGGATTCCTTTCACATATGTATTTAGCACCCATGAATCTATCTTGTTCTAATAATTACAGCTTTAAGACAGAAAATATAATATCAAACATGCTGCCAAGCCCAGAAAATCCACAACAACCAATTACAGCTTTAGTTTGTTAATTGTGATGCATCCTGTCCATTGCAAGTTATATGGTGTGGTAGTCTGTTGTACTCTTTTCCTTTATTTCTATGCACTGTGTTCCTCTTTGCTATTGTTCTATTAGAGCTGCAACAACATCATAATGGTTCTGTCAGCTGACAATGTTTCAACTATGGTTTGTACAAGGTGTCATGGTTATGGCTAGAACTATAGGAGAACAATTGCTGGATATTACTAAGAAAGTTATTCAAGAAACACCTATGTACACAGAAACAGTGCTAGCCTGGCCCATATCTAGATCAGCCACAACGGGAGTCTAGAGGCCTAGAACTGAACGACCTTGGAGAGGGGCATAAAACAATAGAGTTACACAGTTGTATTGACATATGTAGATTAGAAGAGCCATCTAACTCATACTAATGTATACCACGTACCAAGGCCCAGGTGGAGGGAGTATCTGAGAAGGGCAGGAATGTCTGACTTCATAGAAGCTTGTAATATTATAAATGTACTGGTGGAAGGCCAAGTTATATTCAGATGTATGAGAAACTTGTAACCACTAAATCTACATAGACTTTGTTAATGCAAAAAATAGCAAAAATGAACTAACTATTGTTATATGTTTCAAGATGTTGTTTCAAATATAACATTTAGTATATGAACAAGGTGTCAGGGCTTGCAGCGGCCACCGCTGGGCAGGGCGCTGGGCGGTCTGCTCCTGACATCAAAGGGGGGCCAGGGATTCTGCAGGAACCTGCTCTGTAGAAGGAGGGACGGTATACATCACCCAGACTCCCTCTCAATCCACTCACTGGCCTGCTCAACCTGTGCCACTCACCCTCTTTGGCCTCTGCCATCTCCTCCTCCTTCATCCACTCTCCTCCTTGCCTTTGCTCTCACACTGCTCTGCTCTCCCTCCACACCATCACTCCTTACTCACACCCACCACCTCAGAGCTCTTCCTAGCCACCTTATATAGGGTTTCCTTTCCCCACCCAGCCCTCCTTCTAGGCTTGTTCCCTCTCCTGACTTGGCCCAGCTGTGCCTTCCCTCAGGTGTTTCCCTCCTACCACTAATCCCTTCTTGGCTTCCTTGCCTTGCTGGCAGGGTGGGGTTGAATGCAAGCCTTGCTCATGAGGAGCTGCCCCAGTAGGCCTTTGAACTACTGAGCTTGCCTGGCCTTGCTCATGAGGAACTGCCCCAGCCGGCTTCTGTGCTGCTGAGCTTGCCTGGCCTTGCTCATGAGGAATTGCCCTGGCCAGCTTCTGGGCTGCCTGCTCATTGATGCTGGGTGGGGCTGCCCATCTCCTCCCCCAGAATGCCTGTGGCAGCTCCACCTGGAGGGGCTTGGCTCCTAGCAACTCCTGAGCCAGGCTGCTGTCCTCTAGCCGGGGTGTGGCTCTGGGCTGTAGTGGCTGCTTCTCCTCCTTGGCTGGTAAGGGCTCTGTTTGGGCTGCTGCTGGGTCCCTATTCCCCCTGCCTTGGCCCTTTTCCTCTGTCCTGCTTAGCCCCCTCTCTTCCCCCGGGAGGGTGGGACTGGCTGGTCTCTCCCTGCTCCCTCCAGCCCTCTGAGGCTTTGGCCTTTTGCCCCTTCCCCCTGGAGTGGGCAGGTTCTGGACCTGGTTGCTGGCTGGGGTGGCAGGGCCACTGCCTCCTGGTTGCCTCCCACTGCTCCCTCCTGGCAAGTCTGGGGGCTGGGACTCAGACCCCGTGTCAGGTCCAGTGTATATCTAAACTGTACTGACTCCATTTTCTAATGCTTCTAGTGTTTAAGTGCTTTCTCCCCAGGTGCACCAGTTCCCAGGCAGCATTCCCACCAGAGGAGATTGTTGTGTCTAACACCGTTCCACCAAGCATTGGCCTTGAAGGAGAGCAGCTTCCCAGGACTGAAAGATGTTGTTTTGAGAACTGTGGGGGGAGGCTGTTCCAGATGGGTATTGTTACTCTGTATCCTATGCTTGCTCTTCATTGGTAACAATGACCATGTACCATCCTGAGTCTCCTATTCAGGACAGTGGACTATAATGGACCTTTTCTGCAATAAAACTTCCTTTGCCAGACACTGGACTTATTCTTGCTTCTAAAGGGAACCTTGCAGAGAGTGCCTTATCTAGCCACAGTCTGACATTTTGTTACCAATCATGCCTGAGTCGGGCCCAGCGGATTCCAAGGTAGTCCCGGACAGGGATGCTTTGTTTGATCCGTATGCGTCCCCCGACAGTCAAACAGTGCAACCCCAAGAATCGCAGGTGCCAGCCGGGGCTGGTGCTTCGACGCCTACACCGCCTCTCATCGACCTCAGCAGTGAGGGGACAAGGCCGAGGGCTACAGCTCTTCCCTTGCTCTCGCTCCCCACCCCGTCAGAGTGGGGAGCCCGACCCCGAGAAACACGGGAGCGCCGGGCCGGAGGGCTACATCCAAGAGTTTCGATGGACGGGCGCCGAAGCCTAGAGACGGTCCCTGAGCTGGACAGCAGCCAACCGTGGCTGTTTTGGAACCGGACGACCGAACGGACGGACGGGAACACATCTCACCGCGGCGCCCTGAGTTGGGATTATTCGGAACTTGCCCCGTGGAAAGAGCCAACGGAAGTTCCTGAGCAAAGTTGGGTGCAAATACAAAGCCGTACCCATGCTGTAGACTCCGGCATCTCGGCCGTGACGGGCCTAGCCAAAGGAATTCTAGCAGCGAGATCGCGAGTCGATCAAGGCGATCCTCCGCCCTGGGGGCCGTTTTCCCCGGTGAGTACAACTGAGGGAGGTTCCATGATGGGGCAACCGGAGCCTAGCCGAATGCAACAGTTGGAAGCTAGGCTGATCGATATGGAGGAAAGTTTGGCTCATGCCATTCACCTAATCTCGTCAATGGGGGCAGGAGAGAGAATCTCGCCCGAAGAAATGGCGATACAAATTGCCACCCTTCAAAGTGTCATGTCCTATCCAGTGGAGGTCGACCCGCAGCAGCCGCTACCTTCGGGAGAGGAAGAAACCTACCCTGAAGAACCGGGAGAATCGCCCGCGGAACACCCTGGACTAAACGAAACTCCGCCGAGCGGGGATACTCCAGCTGAGGTGCCCGGAGGGACTCCAACGGAACCCCCTAAACTGGACGGGGATCCGTCTCCCGAGGAGACTCCAGCGGATGAGCCAAGAGAAGGAGAGGGACCAACCCGTCCAACCGAGACGACAGTGATACACCCTCCCGCTTCTCCAACAACAGTTCGGCCGGGTCAGACGGAAGAACTCCCGGCCCCTTCTGAGGAGGAATTACCGCAACGACCGCTAGAAGTGGTTCCTAGTCAGCAAACCTCGGGGGAAGTTCTACCGGCGCCACAAGACCAGCCTGTGCGTCCCAGAGACACGACGCCAAGAGGGGCAAGCCCGCGCGGCCCACCACCCATTAAGCCTTCGCCGCTGCGGCCCCTTCCGCTTCGACCACAACTAACCCCGCCGCTGCAGCCGATACGTTTGCCACTGGAGCAGCCCATAAGACCACCTCCGAACCAACCGATGGGGCCTACACCACTGCGACCCCACCAACCCACCCCTCAGCGGCCGATCATTACTCCGCCGCACCAACCTCAACCGCTACGGCCAGCACCTCCTGCATTGCCACCAGCCAGACCGAGATTGCAGCCGCCTGCCCGACCCAGACTGCCGCCACCAGCCCAGCCGAGAGCACCACCACCAGCCCAGCCGAGAGCACCACCACCAGCCCAGCCGAGAGCACCACCGCCAGCCCAGCCGAGGCCGCTACCCCCGGCTCACCCGATGATGCCGCCACCAGCGCAACCAGCACCGCTAGCACAACAGGATCCCCCCATACCTCAAGTGCCATTGATGCTTCCGGCGGACTTCTACCCAGCACCGGCTCCGAGGCAAGACCTTCCAATGGGTTGGGTGAAACTGGAAGCCACTTTTGATGGGGATCCCTCCAAACTGGGCTTTTTTCTAGTGCAAGTCGTGCAATTCTTCAACCAGTGGGGACACCTCTTTGGCAGCGAGGCCAGCCAAATCGAACATCTCGGCTCCCGCTTACAAGGGAAAGCAGCAGACTGGTACGTAGGACTATATAATATCGGGGCCCCAGAACTCGATACTCTCCAGGGGTTGGTGGATGCTATTCGAGCACAATATGAAGACCCCTTAGAGGAAACCAGGGCCCGAACAGAATTGCAGGCCATTAAACAGGGCAGCATGTCAGCGAGAGACTATATCACGAAATTCCGACAATTGGCTGCCAAATGCCCTAGGTGTGAGGAGTCCACCAAAATCATCCTGTTCAAACAAGGACTAAACCCGAGACTTTTGGACAGAGCCCTCATGCAGGACAATCCCCCTACCTTGTTGGGTTGGATTCAACTTGCATGCGAAGTTGAGAATCGCATTTTGGAAGTCCGTTTGGTTGAACAGCAACAACAAACGGGACAAAGAAGACCCTTGACTTTGCAGAAGGGAGGACGGGGAGCTGGGTACGCCACCCGTGGAGCGAGAGATGCTAGATGGCAACAAAGGCTGTGTTTGCAATGCGGACAAGCCGGTCACTTTGCAGCACAATGCCCCTACCGGCCTGTGCAAAGACCTCCGCTTCAACTAAGGCGCCCAACCCTTGCTCCATTTCCTACTCTCCAACGCCCGATTCCCGCACCTCGAGCGAACAGAGGCCGCGGCGCTTCACAAAGGCCCGCCTCAGAGAGGGGACTAGAAGCGGAAGAAGTTATGGAATACGACCCCGCTTCCCCAAACGCAGAAGTCAATCCAGAGAGCCCCCAGTCGGGAAACGAAATGGATCTGTCGTAAAAGGGCCCAAACGACAGATCCGCCCCAAGCCCGTTCCTGCACCGAACCGGCCACCTGGGTCCATTTTATTCATGCCCGTGACTCTGATCAACCCAGAGAGAAAAATGCACATTCGAGTGCAAGCCCTAATCGACTCGGGCTGCTCAAGAGACATCATAGCCCCTGCTCTAGTCAATGGACTGGTTTTACCAACTCGGGATTTACAAAATCCAGTAATCTTTGAACAAATGGATGGTACCAATATGAATCCTGTTACAACTGAAACCATCCCGGTGATCACAGGCATGGGACAACATTGGGAGAAGAGGTCCTTTGTCATCAGCTCTACTGCCAAGTACCCGCTAATCCTAGGCAGCAAATGGCTATGTGATCACAACCCCTACATAGACTGGGCACAGGGATGCATTACCTTCAGCCACGCCAACTGTGAAAATCACCGTTGGAATCAAAACTGGGGCGAAGACCCTACTCAGAAAGAAAAGGCCCTCCTTACCCAAGAAGAAGTCAACCAAATACCCGAACCTTACTGGCCTTTCCTAAACGCTTTCTCGGAGGAGGAAGCGGACACACTGCCCCCGCCTCGACGAACGGACTGTGCGGTGGAAATCTTACCAGGAGCCTCGCTACCCAAAGGGAGACTCTACCCCATGAGTCTCCATGAACGCGAAGAACTCCGGAAATTCATCGACACCAACCTTCAACGTGGGTTCATCCGCCCAGCCTCTAGCCCCCACGCCGCTCCGGTCCTCTTCGTAAAAAAGAAGGATGGGGGACTCAGACTCTCCACGGATTTCCGAGGACTGAACGCAGTGTCCACCAACAACGCCTATCCTCTACCGCTCATCCGAGACCTTCTCAACGTCGTGGCCCAAGGTAAGATCTTTACGAAATTAGATCTAAAAGATGCCTACTTCCACGTTCGTATCAAGGCAGGGGATGAGTGGAAAACCGCGTTTAATACGCCCCTCGGACAATATGAATACTTAGTTATGCCCTTTGGATTGACGGGAGCCCCGTCTGTATTCATGTCCATGATAAACGAAGTTCTACACGAATTTCTGTACAAAGGGGTGGTGGTGTACCTTGATGATGTTTTAATTTATTCGGACACCGAGGAAGAGCATGTTCAAATGGTACAAAAGGTCCTAGCCACCTTGATGAGGAATAAACTGCCCATCAAATTGTCCAAATGTGAATTCCATAAAACAGAACTCACTTACCTTGGGTATTGTATCTCCCAAGAGGGTCTGAAAATGGATCCAGCCAAAATACAGGCGATACAAGATTGGCAAACGCCCACCACCCGCAAAGAGCTGCAATCCTTCCTGGGTTTTGCCAACTTTTATAGAGACTTCATAGCAAATTTCGCCCAAATCACGCTCCCCTTAACCGAACTGCTGAAAACCAAAGATAAAGGGGACCAAGCTAAGAAGCCCTCTTCCAAATTACAATGGACCCCCGATTGCCAAACGGCTTTCGACTGCCTAAAAGAACAATTTGTAACAGAACCCATCCTCTCCCACCCCAACGAACAATCCCCCTTCATAGTACAGGTCGACGCCAGCGATACGGCGATAGGGGGGGGTTTTGCTGCAGAAGGGGGAGGATGGGAAATTGCGTCCTTGTGCGTTCTTGTCTAGAAAATTTTCTGCGGCGGAAAGGAATTGGAATGTGTGGGAGAAGGAGGCCTTTGCAGTAAAAGCAGCCCTTACTAACTGGAGACATTGGCTGGAGGGGGCGCGATACCCTTTTGAGGTCTGGACAGATCATAAAAATTTGGAGGCCCTCCGAAGCCCACGTAGACTGAATGCCAAGCAATTGCGGTGGGCGGAATTCTTTTCGAAATTCAACTTCACTCTAAATTATCTCCCGGGCAAAACTAACTTTCTGGCGGACGCCCTATCGCGCAAGCCCCAACATAAGAGCAAACGGGCGGAGACGGTCGACACGGTCTTCTCGCCTAAGCAACTTGGGGGCGTGGTGACTACTCGCAGCCTCGCCAAGCAGCCCCTCCCAGCCAACCAGGAATGGAAATCGAAACTTAAAGCTGAAATAGAGAAGGAGGGGGATAGAGCTCCGCGGAGCAAACTGACCCAATCCCCACAAGGGGATTGGCTGGCCGGGGGCAAGTTTTATGTCCCAGACAGCCTCCGACTGGAAATTTTGCAGCGCTGTCATGATGCTCCCACTGCTGGACATTATGGGTATCTAAAAACTTTACATCTCGTCCAAAGGCAATTCTGGTGGCCGGGCATGCGCAAAGACATTTCCCAATACGTTAGTTCCTGTCCTGTTTGCCTCAGCGCCAAAACCAGAAAAGGGAAGCCTCCGGGTCTCCTGCAACCATTGGAAACACCAAACAAACCCTGGGAAGTAATATCCATGGATTTTATTACTGATCTACCCATCTCAAAAGGACATAATTGTATTTTAGTGGTGGTAGATCTGTTCTCCAAACAAGCCCATTTTATCCCCTGTACTGCTATACCCTCCGCGCGAAAGCTAGCGGATCTGTTTTTAAAACACATCGTGAAATTACATTCTTTTCCGTCCAAGGTGATTTCGGATCGCGGCGGACAGTTCGTTGCCAACTTCTGGCGGGAGCTTTTGAAAATGTTGAATATTGAACAAGGCATCAGTTCAAGCCACCACCCACAAACCGACGGACAATCCGAAAAAACTAACCAAATTTTAGAACAATTTCTTCATTGCTACATTAATTTTCAACAAGATAATTGGGTGGACCTTCTCCCCCTAGCCGAATTCTCCTATAACAACAGTGTACACGCTTCAACGGGAGAGGCTCCATTCAAAATTGTGTACGGGACTCACTTCGATCCCTTCCCGTTAGACGCACCCCCTCTCCATTCCTCTAAACTGCCAGATGTATCTTCATGGTGGGGGGAGGCGGCGCAGCAGTGGACTCTTATTAAGAAACACCTTGAAAAAGCCAAACTGGATTACAAAAAATACGCAGATCGCCATCGTGTGGCCGAATGGGAATTACAACCTGGAGATCATGTGTATATTTCCACAAAAAACCTAAAGCTAGCTCAAACCAGCCGCAAACTCGCTCTAAAATTCCTGGGACCTTTTCCTGTGCGCAAAATAATAAATAAGGTGACTGTTGCTGTAACTTTGCCTAAAAACCTGCGCCATGTGCATGATACGTTCCACGTCAGCCTGCTAAAGAGAGCTCCCACCGACAACAAATGGCACATCAAAGCTCCCCCCATTCCAACTTTGATTGACGACCAAATACACTATGAGGTACAACAAATCTTGGACTCTAAGCTCAAGCGAAACCAGCTTTTTTACCTCATTCGCTGGAAGGACTTTGATTCTGGTTACGATGAATGGGTGAACTCTGCACATGTTCATGCTCCTAGATTAACCAAAGCTTTTCATACTCGTTATCCATATAAGCCAGGGGGGGATCTATTTTAAGGGGGGCAGAATGTCAGGTCCAGTGTATATCTAAACTGTACTGACTCCATTTTCTAATGCTTCTAGTGTTTAAGTGCTTTCTCCCCAGGTGCACCAGTTCCCAGGCAGCATTCCCACCAGAGGAGATTGTTGTGTCTAACACCGTTCCACCAAGCATTGGCCTTGAAGGAGAGCAGCTTCCCAGGACTGAAAGATGTTGTTTTGAGAACTGTGGGGGGAGGCTGTTCCAGATGGGTATTGTTACTCTGTATCCTATGCTTGCTCTTCATTGGTAACAATGACCATGTACCATCCTGAGTCTCCTATTCAGGACAGTGGACTATAATGGACCTTTTCTGCAATAAAACTTCCTTTGCCAGACACTGGACTTATTCTTGCTTCTAAAGGGAACCTTGCAGAGAGTGCCTTATCTAGCCACAGTCTGACACCCCGGACACAAGGTGGTATTTGTTATAAAGGATGGTATGATTTTTTTGTTGATTGAGTTGTTATTAAGAATACTATGCCAGTTTGCTGGACCAATAAAGGCTTTAAAAATAAAAAGAGACTCCATAAATGTATTACTTGTGTGTTATATCCAGTACTGAACCAAAGATGTTATTGGTGGTGCACCTCTGGCCAGGAGTTAAATTATTTGATATAGGAAAGATAATTAGAATCTCAGGCTTCTTAAAGGCATGTCTGTATCTGAATCAGACTGACCAGAGTAATCCAAAGCAAAGGTCTTATAGGATTTCTGCAGTTGTGCTAACCTGTTCAACTGTAGAACATCCTAAATATTACACTATACCTGTAAAATGCCATAAAACACTGCAATGGGACAAGAGCATTTGCACCTATTCTCTCATCTTTTTTGCTTTGCACATCTTGGTCTCTGTGTAGGCAGGCTGGAAGTATTAATGCTATAGTATAAAAGCAGTGTGATATAGGTATATAATGGAACTATTCCCAGAACTGTAATTTCTCCTTTAAGAGGCACAAAATTTCACTTCAGTTAACCTTAACTTGAAATATTTCAACAAAAGTCCATTTGGTGTCTCAGTTCAAGATTTTTACTATAATTTTTGGACAATTGAAGAAACAAATCTCTACTTGTACTGCCAGAAGGTGGACTTCCCACTACATAACTCCTACAAACCTTCCAAGTCAGCTTGTAACAAGTAGGATGAAGTGAGATTTCAGGAGAGCAGGGCCGTTTCCAGATGGCTTACCTGCCTCCGGAACGTCGCGCCACGTTGCGGGGAAAACGCGAAATTTCGGAAACGGCCCATTTCTGTGCACAGGTATCTGCATTCCTCTTGGCAAACTAAAACTAAAGAACAGGGCTGATTGTTACACATTGACATAAACTCACACAAGACTTGATTTTAAGGCTACTACAGAAAATTAAACTCCAAAGAGTATATAGAAGTAAATTTTAGAAATCATTAGAAAAATTATCCAGTATCTTTCACTTGCATCTCACAGTAATAATAATAGCAGTATCTGTATGAAGGCACTGGAAAACACTGTGCATATTGCCAAAGCCATTTGATTAATAAAATGATCGAGTAAGCTGGAATTAAGCTGTACAGCTTCCAGTTGCTTTCATTTATTTAGTAGCCAGAAGTACTATTTTGAGCACTGACAGACTACATGAAATGATTTCAATTTTTAAAAATGAGCAGCCGGAATTGCTGAAATATGCGAGCATTTAAATTAGATAATCAAAATGTTTCATTTGACTTTATGCCCAAGATGAAAGATGACAATTTCAGCAAAATAAACATTGATAATGGTCAAATTTATGAAGACATTAGGAAACTTTGAAGATAAAGATCTGGCTGCTCAGGGCACATTATCAAGGCTTTCTTCATATATACACACACCCAACTGCATGAAACCTACTTCCCCCAGTACAGTCAAAACTGCTGGGGACTATGAGTAACTATATTCCAGCCATATGGCCCAGGTGAACTGTGTGGGTTTTTCCAACCTGATCAGTACCTTTTCTACTAGTAAGGTATATACAATCCACAGGATTGTGGGATCTTAACACAGGATAGTTCTCATTCCATCTGCGAGCATGTGCATGCACAGGTGTACGCAAGCAGGCATGTATATCTTGTCTACAGCATGTATGTTGCTGTAGACAAGCCCCTTTAAAAAATGTCTGTGCTTTGGATAACAAGACTCAAAAAACGCTATCTTTCTAGTTCTTCAGAACCAGCAATTCCTTGACTCCTACAAGGGCACCACTAAGAACTTACCTCCTCTGAGATTAACAGGGAGGGGGAACAGTTTGCTGAAATCCTTATTGCCTGAGTGCTACCACAGTCAAAACACACACATTTGACAGGTCTCTGTTCTGTTGTACAAACAGAATAGTACTTTGAATAAGCACCCAGGTCTCCAAGAAAATCATATCCCAAGCTTCTTGTTAGGATTTTCAGTTACAAAATGAAGCTCTGCCTTAGTATGTCACAGACAAATAGTTGAATTGCTGCTGGGTTTATTCCTGAGATCAGAGCTATCCATTGTTTATATTCTTGTAGGTCATTCCATTTCCTGACCCTTGTTACCAGCCCAAGAATGGATACACTCCAACTCTCTTATGTTTATTGAGCATTCATAATAAAGTAGGTGTCATTTAGCCAGCTGCAGCAGGGCTACACTAGCATGGAGCACATGCATTGAGTGTTATGAGATGGTCAATATGAGGTGGGTAAGGAATAGAGATAGGCACAAACAGAAAAAAAATGAACATGATGTTCGTTGTTCGTTGTCATCCACAAACAGAGACTCACGAACAACCACGAACATGGTCCTGTTCATGAACATGTTCGTAGCTGGCTGTTTGGGGGGGCCAGCAGGCTCTCCTCCAGCCATCATCCAAGTCAAGATCCCTACTGCACCACTCCCAGAAACCTGACCTGAGCAGGCAGCAGGAAAGGTATCACTAATAAATAATAGCTTGGCCCAAATCCTGGCAGCAGCCCTGGAACTTAAAGGGGTAGATCCCTATCCCACCACACACAAAGAAAATTCAAGCTCTAATGCACTCTCTCTATCAAAATGCCAACAGCAACTGCCTCTCCAGTGTCTGCAGAGCTGGGAGCCCCTCTCCCCCCTGCTCTTTGCTCCCTTGTTGTAACAAATTTGGAGCTCCACACTTGAAAGGAAGACCTGCCTATCAAGCTAAATTGGGCTTAGATTGGGGTTTCCAGGGCAATAGCGGGAGTTCAGACAGAGTTCAGACAATCTCTGTCTAAATTGCCAACGGAATTGATTGCAGGTGCCAGACTGTCTGGCTTGATGAACAGCAATGAACAGCAATGAATGAGGCTTTCAACGACCACCTGTTCGTTTAGAATGGGGCCTCATGAACAGCTTGTTCATGAACAGCAGATTGGGCTGTTCGTGGCTTTTTTTTGTTCGTATTGCTGTTTGTGCCCATCTCTAGTAAGGAAGTTGTGTGCTTGCTAAAAGATCACTTTAATGCAGATTGTCAGCAATCTTTTGCCCTTTCAGAGATTGTATTAGATGGAAACAATTTGGTAGATACAAATGTGCCTTTGCAGAAAGCTACTTCCACTAAAGCAAGGAAAGGACCTCAGTTTTCCATTAAAACTGCATCCCCACCGTGACCATGTTTTATCTCACAATGTTCCTTATGGCCTTCCAATGGTCAGGAGCAGGTTTAGGGTAATGTGGGGGTCTGCACAAAATGAGAGAAGAAAAATTCATCCTATGAGCAGAACAGTACTCCTGGTTCCTTGGATCCAACATAATTACTTGAAAGACTGAACAATTGTTTCTCCTGTATTTATTTATTTAGAATATTTCTATGCTGCCTCTTCTGCTTGAGGCATCTTACAATTAACAAGAGTCCAACTAATTTAAAAGGCAGCCTTAAAAACAAAGATTGTAGCCTTTTTGTTCAGGGTGACCTAAAGGCAGTTTCCAACTCCTAAATTGCTCCATAGTTTGCCAAGTTTAAATATAGACATGAGCTTGAATCATATCTAGTGGATTTATCTCATTCCACTGTCACGAAGTCCTTCACATTACTCAGAATGCAGCTCACACCATCTGTGATTATTGATGGGAGACATAGAAACTTTTCCTTGGCCTGTTCATTCTGCATATGGAGAGAGCTTGCCCTCAAGTTTAGCATTTGAGATATTCACATTGTTTCCCAAATCACTCTACACATGAAGGTCCTATAACCAGCAAAGGCATCCCTTCCCTAACACGGAACAAGCACGTGTATTGCAGGATGTTTCCAAATGATATTTTAGGATCTTGAACCAGTGTATACTGAGGTCCAGATTTAGTACACTGCCAAGAAGAACAAGGGGGAATAAGTATTCTTAATTAAAGGGGCTTTATTGAATTAACATAGAGAAAGACCAAATTAAATAGCTGTCACAATGGCGGGAGTGGGGGAGAGCCAGGAATTTTAAAATGCAATCCCCCAAATCTTTCCTTGGGGTTCCTTGGTGAAAGCAGAGCTTGGAAATCAACCAGGAAGGAGTAGAGGTGGGCACGAACAGGGCACGAACAGGGGAAAAAATGAACACCATGTTCGTTGTTTGTTGCCATCCATGAACAGGGAATCATGAACAACCACAAACATGACCCTGTTCACGAACATGTTCGTGGTTGGCTGTTCGTGGGAGGGAGGGGGGAGACGCTGAAGGGAAGAAAGTTCATTGCACCATTTGCAAACAGCGTGGGGAACCTCCTTCCCTTCTAAGTCTCCCTCCTTCCAGCCGGCTGGATGGAGGGAGGGGAGACTCTGAAGGGAAGAAGGTTCCCCGTGCCGTTTGCAAACCGCATGGGGAACCTCCTTCTCTTCAAAGTCTCCCTCCTTTCAGCCAGCTAGAGGGAGGGAGGGAGACTTGGAAGGGAAGAAAGTTCCCTGCGCCATTTGCAAATGGCATGGTGAACCTCTTTCCCTTCCAAGTCTCCCTCCTTCCAGCCGGCTGGAGGGAGGGGGGAAGACTTTGTCAGGAAACCCCTGACAAACAGCTGAGCTGGGCGTGAAGTGCCCCTCTCTCTGCTGCTGTACAGCAGCAGGGAGAAGGGCATTTCACCCCGGCAGGCTGCACTCAGCCACTTGTCATGGAAACCCCTGACAAGTGGCTGAGTTGGGGGTGAAGTGCCCCTCTCCCAGCTGTTGTGCAGCAGCAGAGAGAAGGGCATTTCACCCTGGCAGGCTGGCATTCCAGAATGTTCTTTCATATGTTTGCATACACAGCAGAATCTAGTGTTACAAATCTGAGGCCTACTGTGGATGTTTGTCAGGGCCTCTCCTGCTGCCCTCAGTTTTGGGAATAGGAAGAAGCATCAGGAAAAGCTCCAAGAAATATCCAAGGTTACATTTCACATTGGGCCTAACAGGCCCTGGGTAAGAGGGGCATATACAATCTGAAGTAAATTTTTAGTAGCAGATGTTTCAGATTTGGTGCCTGAATCTCCACCTCATTTCAGATTCCACCCATCATTAGCCAAGATTTAATCTCTTCTGCTGCCTCCATGGTGGCAGCAGCTGTGGTGGACCAGGAATGCTGGAATCTGCATACAGACCCAGCCAAAATATCTACTATCATCACATCCTGTTGAGTATTCTTTTTTTTTTCTTGGAAAGCTACAGTGTTTTTAATTCCTTCCCCATCTGCATTTACAAAAAAAACACCATAGCAGTTCAGGTTTTGAACATTTTTACCAAACTAGTTGGCAAGGCAAATATTTTCCTCTGGAATTCAGCTGATCCCACTTAATACAAATACCATGTGATTTATTTTATGATATTCCCAATTATTTAAGTCCCAACACTAAAGCTCCTTATACTCTGCTTTAGATATGTTCACAGGGTGCCACCTGAGAACAGTGACAGACATCTCAGACTGATCTGCCACTAAGTTCACAGCAGAAACTACCTTTCAGTAGCATGGTATCACATGATCAGAAATGGGCACAGGATATGGTCTAAAGATATATGATTTCAGCCTAGCTGAAAGGGTCTAGTCAGTGCTTGGATGGGAGACTTCTATATGCTACCTTGAGTTCCATGGTGAAATAAAAGTATATGAGGAATGAATTTGCCTATCTTTAGATAGCAGCTCTTTGCCCACAAAAAGCTGCTGACTTTCATATGGTGAATCCTCTCTCAGAGATCAGGAATTTTCCACCTATTTTCTCAGTTTAAAACCATCTCTGTTGCTTCTGAACTTGGTCCTATTGCCCCCCATTCTTTTATCCTGTTTCTGGAGTTCTTGTTCCTTGGCTCTGCCAACTTCTGTTCTCCAGACTCCATTTCCCAGGGCCTAACTTCATGTTACAAAGTCATCGGTGTGTATTGGCATTTGCTACAAGGACCTTAAATAATATATGGATGGTTTGTGAGTTCCCTGCTAGGAATGCAGTTAGCAGATGCAGAGGGGGGCCCTTTTGGATTGGAACCACAACATGTGGGGAGAAATGGCTTATGCCTTCCACCCTGCACTGTTTTCCCAACCTGAAACAGCCTTGGGGTTTTACCCTATTGGGAAAACCAACAGATACCCCCATCAGTATCCATGGAACCCTCCTCAGGTGTTTCAGTTTGGGGAAATGGTCCAAGGGGAAAGGTATAAGTCCCTTCTCCCTGTTCACCATAGTTCTGATCCAGATCAGGTTCCCACGTGCCTGGAAACTGAATTCCCAGGAGAGAAACCA
Source organism: Eublepharis macularius (assembly GCF_028583425.1). Classification (NCBI taxonomy): domain Eukaryota; kingdom Metazoa; phylum Chordata; class Lepidosauria; order Squamata; family Eublepharidae; genus Eublepharis; species Eublepharis macularius. Next base: position 96,797,528 of record NC_072795.1, read on the forward strand.
TAACTCACATCCAATTTAAAAGTCCTAGTGGTGCAAAAGGACATGAGCTGAGGACTTCCTGAAACATGTAATTATGCCTGTAGTTTTCCTATCAGTCCTCTGCCTCCCTGTCTGTACCAATAAATATTTCTTCCTCTTGGTCCTATGTGAAAAGATCTTCCCAGATAATTAACCATCCACTGCTTTGTTTGTTAACATTTTGTTGTTGACATTTTCTTCCTAAACCCTGAGATGTTAGGAAGTATTAGAAAAAATTGCAGTAGGTAAACCATTGGCTGAGGGGGTGGAGGTGGCAGATGACAGTTAACAGATGATAGTTAACAGTTGGTACTAGGCTGCAGCCACATGTTCTTGGATATTGCACTATAGAAATCATTTGCAATAGATTTTTCTAGTGAGGACAAAACAATCACATTCCAGGAGGTGAATAATTGGTACAGCGCCATATCCAGCAGTGTGTGGATGAATCCTCAGTTTACCCTACCCTTGAGTCCACATCTGATTAGCATGCATAGGGACCAGCTCAGGCACTTCCTCTGTGGGGACTGCCACTCTGTCTACATCTGAACATTTGGTTATAGAAATAGAACCTTTGTTCTCAGGACTCTCCAGGTCTATATCTTCTCCTGAGCTCTTGCAGCTGCAGTTTGTATTTTGCCTGTTTTTACTCTCAGAGGGATAGAATTTTACCAGAGGGTGGCTGTAGCATCAAACTAAGGAAGGCAGATTCATTTCAGTATTACCACGGCAACCAACCCATCACATCGCTGCATGTTGAGCATTATAAAGAGTTGACCAATAAAGAGTTTGACCACCAGTGTCAGCCTGAATTGACAGCAAATCTCCATGTGCTCAGACAGAGGGTCCCGCCCCCCGTCCGCACAGCCCTGGAGATATCAGGGTTTGAACCAGAATGAACAATATGCACAAGGTGTGCTCTTTGCTATTCTGTTATCCCCCTTAAGAACAGCTCTCCTAACTTAGAATGCATACAAATACACAACCAAGGCATCTGCAATATTCCCTACAACAAAAGAAAAGATCTGCTTACATTTCATCCCAGTTGTGTCTAGAAGGAAACTCAGATGTTTCCCATTACTTGCCCTGGCACTTTTCACCTTCCAGAGCAAGGTGCTTTAAATATCAATGTCATCTTTCTGTTTCTTCTTTTCCAGCTGTGTGCTTGCTTCAGGGTATTTCAGGGGTGTCTGCAATTAGATGCCAATGCAAATGTTCAACCAGCTTTATTATTAATCAGTGCCGCATTGAAAAGAAAAGACATTTGCTTCACTCACCTGTTAATTTCATGCAGGATCTCACTCTACCCAATGGTGAACTGCTGATGTTGAACAAAGAAAGAGGCTAAGAAATCATGTGTTTAGGTCAATTAATGTTAATTAAGAATTCATAGAGGAACTGGTGTACAATGCTTTCCATTCATAAAAGGGGAGAACAAGAGCCACATTTAATCTCAATTAACTTCAGTCATGTAGCATTCCTTACAGTCTCTCTACATAAGACCTCTTATACAAGGAGGCTCAAATGTAGGGAGATGCAATGTTAGCCAGGAAGCATAGTTTTAAAAGACTGAGCCAAAGGATCTGTCAATTTCACCACTCTGCAGAGCCAGCAAAGATCACTCCTCAGCAGGTTTGTTAATTTTATCTTTGCCTCCTGGAAGACTCTGTTGATTTCACCTCCTCTTTTGGGGATGTGAGAAGGAAATTAACAAATCCTCTGAGGAGAGATCTTTGCCAGCTCTGTAGAGAGGTGAAATTGGCTTTTTAAATTATGCTTCCCAGTTAGCATTGTGTCTCCCTACACTTGAGCATTCTCATGTAAGAGGTCTCATGTAGGACACTTGTCACTCTCTCTCTCACACTCTTTCGCACTCCGTGCCAAAATAACATCCCAAAAGATTAGACGTTCCTTACTTGAAAAGTATTCCAACTCTCTAGTTAGTTACACTTTTTTAAATACTTTTTTGTACCCTGATTTTCTCCACAATGGGGAACCAAAGTGGTTTCCAACATTTTTTCTTCCCTCTGTTCTTCCCTCTGTTCTTACATCTCTCTGTTCTTACAAGAACAGCACTAAGATGAAGGTTAGGCTGAGAAGGTAATGTGCTCACGATCACCCAGTGACCAATCATGGCAGAATAGGGATTCATACCCAGATCTGCCAGATCCTCTTCCACTGCACCATGCTGGCTGTGAGATGGGGAAGCTTGTATGCAGGAACATCAAATTTTTGTATACAGGCATTATGACACTGATCATTTTTTTCAATCATTTTCTTACTTATTCCTAATGCTGAATTTGCTTTTTCTACTGCTCTTGCACACTGAATTGACTTTTGAAGTGAATCTATCATGATCCCAAGATCTTCTCTTTTCTGGGTTAAGAGACCATCAGTGATGTGTAGCAAAGGTTTTGGGGTTTTTTTTAGCCTATGTCCCTCACTTTGTACTTACTTATAATGAATCTCATTGGCCACTTTGTTTCCCATTCTCCCAGTTTGAAGAAATCCTTACGGAAGGGTTCACAGGCTGCTTCAGAATCCTTCATCCTGAATAATTTAAGACATTCTATAAACTTGGCTACCTTCTTACTTACCCCTGACTTCAGATCACATAGCATTAGTCCCAACAAAGACTCAATCACTTAACTTCCCCCATTAAAATGTTCTGCTGCAGGATCATTGCTTCATGTCATTCAGGGATGAACACACATGTATAAATTGGCCCTTTGATTTAGAAAAATCTAGAAAAGCCGAGCATTTCTGAAATTTTAAGCAGAAGATAGTCTTCTGCAGTGATATGCTTTTTAATATTAATGAAGCTATCCCTCCCCCCAGAACACCCAACAGTATTGCTATGAACAGCATGATAAAAATTGACTTCAGCCTTCAACATACTGAACTGCTCATTTAATTTTTATAGGAGCTGATTAAGATGCCTTTGGCTGAGGTTTTACATTGTTTACTATAATGCTTTACTCTTCAAAATCTATTGGAAGAGACAAACCACAAGTTTACCAGCCTATTAAGCATAATGATATGTGATAGACGGTGAAGACATGAAACTCGCTATCCAGGTAATTTCCTTATATATTGATTTTAAGGCCATTCACTGAAGCTAATGTTCTCCGCTTAAGCAAAATTGTTTTGTCATCAAAATTACATGTTGAATTTTTGCCCTTCGAGTAATACTAAGGTTAACAAATTAGAAAGTCTGAAATATTTTGATCATCAAATATAATTGTAACATACAGTGCAATCCTAAACCATTCTATTCAGAATCTTATTATAGTCTACTCAGTGGGCTTACTTTCAAGATAGTCTTTTTAGGATTGCATTGATAGCTTCTCATTGTTTTTGCATTTTAGAATGACATGCATCTAGGTTTTTGGATGGTAATGAAAGCAATTTGAAAATAGTGATCTGCCAATTTTTTTCCTATGAATAATGTTAGAACTAATCCTGAGCAGAGACCAAAACTATAGCAAACTCTTCCACAATGGGAAGAAATAGTTCTCTCTCAATGGAAGACATACCTAAGAGAATAATAGGATTGCACATACCAGAATAGAAAAATTGGATCAAATCCATAGCTGGTTAAAGAGCTGAGGAACCTTCCATTGTTTCTTTAAATTAATGCATTGATCAGCAGAAAGCAAACAATATTCTAGCTGCCTAGTTAAATGTCTCCTGTGGATTCCTCTTGTCTAATTCTCCTGAGGAAATAAACTACTGCATTCAACATTGAGATCTGAGTGTGGATGACTGGATAATCCAGTGTAACTCCTTCCTTAAGTCCCTTACCATTTCTCTCACTCTTGGAGTCTCATACTGGTGCAAGTTTCTAATATGTTAGGCTTGCTTAAGTAGAACTACCTGCACAAATCTGAGCTGCCAAGAAAATACTAGGAAGATACTTACGTGATGCAGATGAACATTTCTTGAGTTCCTGCAGGGCAGAAAAGTGAATCATAGAATCATAGAGTTGGAAGGGGCCATACAGACCATCTAGTCCAACCCCCTGCCCAGTGCAGGATCAGTCTAAAGCATCTCTGACAAGTATTAATCCAGCCTCTTCTTGAAAACTGCCAGTGAGGGGGAGCTCACCACCTCCCTAGGCAGCTGATTCCACTTTTGAACTACTCTGACCGTGAAAAAGTTTTTCCTAATATCCAGCCGGTACCTTTGTGCATGTAATTTAAGCCCATTGCTTCGGGTCCTACCCTCTGCTGCCAACTGGAACAGCTCTTTGCCCTCCTCCAAATGACAGCCTTTCAAATATTTAAAGAGAGCAATCATGTCCCCCCTCAACCTCCTCTTCTCCAAACTAAACATTCCCAAGGCCCTCAGCCTTTCCTCGTAGAGCTCAGTCTCCAGACCCCTGATCATTCTCGTCGCTCTCCTCTGCACACTCTCGATTTTGGCCACATCCTTTTTGAAGTGAGGCCTCCAGAACTGCACACAATACTCCAGGTGTGGCCTGACCAAGGCAGTATAGAGAGGGGCTATGACCTCCTGCAATTTCGACACTATGGCCCCTTTGATACAACCCAAGATTGAATTAGCCTTTTTTGCCACCGCATCACACTGACTGCTCATATTTAGTTTACAGTCCACTCTTACCACAAGATCCCTTTCACATATACTACTGCACAGAAGTGTATCTCCCATCCAGTATTTGTGCTTCCCATTTTTGTGGCCCAGATGTAATACTGTGCACTTGTCTTTGTTGAATTGCATCCTATTCACAGCGGCCCACTTCTCCAGAGTATTCAGGTCTTGTTGAATTTTAATTCTGTCTTCTTGGGTGTTTGCTACTCCTCCCAATTTGGTATCATCAGCAAATTTAATGAGTGGCCCATTTACCCCTTCATCCAGATCATTGATAAAAATATTGAAAGTACCGGGCCCAAAACCGAGCCCTGTGGCACCCCACTGGACACCTCCCTCCAATCTGATGAAATGCCATTGACCACCACTCTTTGAGTGTGGCCCTCTAACCAGTTCCCTATCCACCGAACTGTCCTATAGTCCAGTCCACAGTCTTCCAGTTTGCCCATCAGAATGTCATGGGGGACCTTATCAAAAGCTTTACTGAAATCCAGATAAATCACGTCAACAGAGTTCCCCCGATCCAGTAAGCTGGTCACTCGATCAAAGAAGGAAACCAGGTTGGTCTGGCAAGATCTGTTAGGAACAAAACCATGCTGACTTCCCTGGATCACTGAGCGGTCCTTCAGATGCTTACAGATTGATCCCTTTAAAATCTGTTCTAATATCTTCCCAGCAACAGAAGTCAGACTGACCAGCCTGTAGCTTCCCGGGTCATCCTTCTTCCCTTTCTAAAGTGGTTAATAAATGTTTTAAATAAATAAATATCCATCTGCTTGAGGGTCTCTCTCTCTCTCTCTCTCTCTCTCTCTCTCTCATGATGGCACTATTTGTATTGTCAAGTAATACTGACCACACATTTATTGACAACTATATCTAGCTATTAAAATATTATATATATTAGTTACTAGGAAACATTTTTTTCTGAAGTTACGATTGGTGGCACTTATCAACAGAGACAGACTCAATCATATTCCACGGGCACCTCTATGGCCCCATACTAAATATATCATCAAAACCATCTTGGGTGTTTTGTGAAAGGAAAGGTGGGATATAAACAAAAAATGAAACAATTTTGGGCACAGGTTCAGTGATATCAGTGGCACTGCTGCTTTTCATCAGTATTCCCCTCATCTCAGGTAATAGCTTTGTAGACCTTCTAGATGGCACAGTATACAAAACACTAAAAGCTTTAAAAGACATGTAACAACCAAGCCAGAACTGAATGGAGCCAACAGGATGGCAGAAATCCATTTAATTCCCCTCCTCCCCCATCCCCCTTGTTTCACAATGTAGTAATAAAAAGAGTCTCACATACACACGTAAGTGCATATAGGAACGATTGCAGGATTCATTGCCTGTGAGAAAATAACAACAATGTTAAGACTGAAATTCCTTCTCATATTTACTAGAAAATAGATTCTACAGGAAGTAATGACTCTATATCCTGGATCAGATCAGATCACAATGAGTATGAATGTTGAAAAAAATGCTGACTAAGAATTGATAGGAGCCCCTACATTACTGCACTTGTAAATGAAAGAACTACGTTCATCACTTTGACAATGTTTCTGTCTGCAGTCTGGCAGAAATATGCCAGAACTAATATGAACCATTAAATGTTAAACATTTCATGTGTAGAGGGAAGAGCATTGAATCTATATCAAGAGATTGTGCTGGTCTATACCTGTGACATTTCATCAAATATAACATAATGCAGTTCACACTGCATGTATGGGGATTTAAAACTCCACCAAAACAGCCCCTAGCAAAACAGCAGCTGGGTTGTACCCTCTTTCCTTGGCCACAGAAAAGGAGGAGACAGTCTGTGTAAGGAGTACTTGAACAGTCAAGCTCAAGCTGCATTTCTGCAGCTCAGATCTCCTTGGATTCTGGAGGCAGGCCAGAAAATTTTCAGAGATAGTCTTGGAGACAGGTACCAGACTAAAGGCACTGGTCAAACCGTATTCATTCAGTGATACTAGGACTGAAAACAGTTTCCTCAGCAGGTCAGAGAAAAAGACTTTTACTAGCCCCCACATCCAGGACATTGGGCAGGCTGGTGCGCTTGTCAGTGTTAAAATATACTAACGATAAGTGAGTGATTGTGGTCCAGAAGCCGGGGCCAATGTATTTTTGTTTCATGCTCCTGTCCACTAATAAGATGGGAGGAAATTAGATTGAGAATTGGGCTGTGTCAGTTTAATGTTTAAGTTCAATTCTTTATTATCAGAAGTAAAACAGAAAATAAGACTAATTATTTGTATTGGTTGAACAGAGAAGTACTCCCCTTACCCTGCTGCGATGAAATTCTCAACAATTGTACCCCTCCCCAATTTTCAAGAAGATGGAAGAAAGCATCCATGTTCCACAGGCAATTAAAATCCCCCTTGCATGATGGGCACTTAGAGGAACTATCTGGCTTGTGAGCTTTTCTTTCCTTCTTCAGGACAGGTGGAGGAAGGGAGCTAAATTGTGCCCCCACAAACAAGAGAAGCTAAAACTTTCCCTTTCCCACACCTTAACTGTCTACATTCTACTTCTTTCTACACTCTTTGTCCAGCCTGGGAGACTGAGATAAAATGCAAGATGGGATGGGACAGTTTTCTGACCCATTCTCTTTGTTTTTGTTTAATAAGAGATCCCATCCCACACTTGCTTTACATGTGAATGGGAAAGGCTGAGTATCTCTTTCCACTTCCAAGACTAAGAGCAGCTGAATGGGAGGCAGTTTATATCAGAGAAAAGACAATTTTTTAATTTATTTACTTCATTTGAACCCCACTTTTCTCCCCAGTGGGGATCCAAAGTGGCTTAAAGACATTCTCCTTGCCTCCGTCTTATCCCCACAACCCTATGAGAGAACTTAGGCTGAGGGTGTATGACTAGCCTAAGGCCACCCAGCAAGCTTCTGCGGCAAAGTGCATGTGTGGACCTGGGTCTCCCAGATCCTATTCTGACATGCAGGCTTTGTGTTTGATATTACAGGCCTTCAGATACTTTACATCCAGAATCAAAAAGGAAAGAAGGCAATCTAATCATTCCTCATTTTTGACCTCCTCCTTCATACATTCTTTGGTGTGTTCATTGTTCAAAGGGAAAAAACCACTCTGTCTCCTCTGTCAGTCTATTAGTGCAGGCAGGCCATCCATCACGAAAAGAGCACAGCCTGGGACTTTGTGTCAGTTCCCCTCCCATCTCTACAATCCCACATTCCAGCTAGTGCAAGTGAAGCATTTCCCCATTTCTCCTGCAGGTTGAGTTGCTAGGTCCCTCTCACCTCCCGCTGGGAAGTAGGGAATGCTGGCACTTACCTCGTGCTGCTCATGAGGATCCTCTTTGTGTGATGACGTTACTTCTGGTAGTGCTGTCATTGTGCCAGCCACACAAGTGCTCCAATGCTCTTCATGGGGCCAATTCAGCCCATTGGGGGCCCAAATTGGTCCCAAATGAAGCATGGGAATGCTCCCACAGCTGGCATGACATCGCTTCCAGAAGTGACATCGCCACGCTGGTTGGTGCATGTTCTTTAGGTGCCTGCCAGTGGCAGGCAACCTCCAGAAGCTTGCCCCCTCCCACCAACTGGGCAATAGGTAGACAAGGGGGCAAATCCCCTGGAGTTTGCCCGCCACTGGCTGGCACTTGGGAACCCTACCTAGGGTTGCCAGGTCCCCTTACTGTCCCAGTGGGAGGCTGGGGACTTGGCACTTACCTATCTTACAGCCCCAGCATGCTTCATGCGCCCACGCGAAGATGTCACTTCCAGGTGATGTCATCGCGCAACTGTAGGAACACATGCACTTCACAACAGACTGATTTGGGCCTCAAATGGACCCAATTCGGCCCACTTGGGGTCCAAATCAGCCACTGCAAAATGTGTGTGTGCTCTTTGGGTGGCGCAATGATGTCACTTCCAGGAGTGCCGGATTTTTAAATTTTACCTCTTATTAAACAGGTGGGGTCCTTTTTACTGAAAGCCTGCAGAGATTGCTACAAGAACCAGCTGTGAAAAGTGAAAGAGGGAGCAATATGAGAGGAGGAGACTGCATACTTCTTGATTTATTACACTCGGCATAAGCACATTAGCCAACACACTACATTGTTGAAAAATATAAAAGCAAACTGGAGCGCTGCAGAATGAATTATGGAAGTTGTTCAATAGAGGAAACATTACTCATGGCTTCTTGGTGATGACAGGATGGGAAGCCTATGCAAGAAAATCACTATAAAAAATTGGAAAGTAGAAAAAGAAATGAAGTGTCAGCATCTGATCTGGCTTTGTTAAAAGACAACAGAGTCTCCTGACCACTGTTAGCTGAAATTCCTTTTATGATCAGAATAACATTATTTTAAAATTTTATTTTATTTAAAGTATTTCTAATGCCACCTTTCCACTTGAGTTGCCAGGCCCTACTTGGAGGCTGGGAACATGTACCGGAACTGATGTCACATCATTTTAGTAATTGCTGGAAACTCTATGGCAAAACCATAAAGTTTTCAGCAATTCCTAGTTATATTTTCATTGTAAGTGATATTATAATCTTGCCATATCTGATGCCAGTGCTGTTGTTTTTTAATTTGTCTCCTGCTACTGCTCCAACAGCAGTGGGCAAAATGGTTTGGTAGCCCAAACTTTCCACCCGAATAGGGTCCTCAAGGTGGCGAACATCAAAATATTAAAATACTTCAACATTTTAAAAACAGCATTTAAAATAAAGTGTGTATATATATTTATATATAAAATTTTCAATAACAACATATAACATATATACACAAATAACATCTCAACTAGGGAAAAGGCCCAATAACCGTTACTGAGAGTATACCAAACAATCACTCTGTGAGGTAGGTGGGGCATGTAGACTGCATTGCAGTAATCTAATCAAGAAGTTACCAGAGCATTAAAAGCCTATCTTTATCATCACCAGTCACATTTTGGGGTTTCTGGAAACCAAATAACTATCCCATAATCACAAACAGCATTAGTAAGAATCCAATACAGATTTGAGGAGACGCTGAAACAGAGCATAATCAATTCTGGGGCTGACATTAGACCACAAGAAGCACAAACAACTCATAGGAGCACATATTGAAGTCAACAAGTAGTACATAAGGCAACATAGTGGTGAAGTCTATGGTCCCTAACTCATTAACGAAGCATCTGAAAGCCCCTCCCTACAATACAAAAGTCTTTTTGAATAATTCAGTTTTGTATCATTTGCAGAAAGCTAGGAGAGTGGGGGCTCTCCTGACATCCTCAGGCAGGCTGTTCCACAGGATAGGGGCCACCACAGAGAAAGTCCATGTATAGGCTGTTATTGATTTTGCCCATGTGCAGGGAGACACCTGCAGAAGACCCTGTTCAGATGAGCAAAGCTGTCGTGGAGGGAGGCGATTCCATAGGTATGCTGAGCCAAGGCCGTGAAGAGCTTTGTATGTGATAACCAATACTTTGAACTGAGCACGGTAGCTGATAGGTAGCCAGTGGAGTGACTGAAGAACACTCATGTTCCTGCTTGCTCCTGATAGCAGTTGTGCTGCAGCATTTTGCACCAATTGGCATTTCCTAGGTAATTTGAACAGGAGACCTATGTATAGTACATTACAATAGTCAAGTCTTTTTTTAAAAAAAATTTTTTTATTGGGTTAGAACATTAATATTTTTACATTACATTACATTCAATTTTCCCCTAATTTTTCGTTTCTAACCCCCTCCCTTTCCCCCCCTTTTGTTGACTTCCAACAGCTTTCCCACCCTCTGTCCCTTTTCCCTTACTTCTATTAACTTCCTCTGTCTAAAACAAATATATATTCTCCATTATATTAAGCAGTACATCTTTAACTCTTTTACTTATTATACATCCAAACTATACTTCTTTAGATAAACAATTTATCCCATTTTCCAGTTTTGAATATTTCTATATATCATAAACCATAAAAATTCCCCACATTTAAATCAAACAATTTGATTTGTTCTCTATATATTAATCATTTCTTCTTTTTATAGTATTTCTATATAACTCATCACATAGTCAGTCGTTTTAACTCTTCTATACATTCAGTTTGGTGCATATAAGTCTTATCAAGTAAAAAAAAATATTGTTAATTACTCAATCCTCATGTTTAAACCGTTAATTATTCTCTATCAATATTCTATCAATTAACCTTTACATATCTATATATATCTCAATCAATTAATTAATCTAACTGCTTATAAATTCACATTTCTCTTCCTCCCCCGGTAAAGTCACCCCTCTCTTTTATACTTTTATTGTACTTCAGTAATTCTCAAACTGCCACAGTTTTCCTCCCACCTCCCACTTCTTCTCCAGATATTGTTTCAGCTTCTCCCAGTCTGTGTTAAACTGCCCTGAGTCCAGATCTCTCAGTTTTCTTGTCATCTTATCCATTTCAGCCATATACAGCAATTTGTAGATCCAATCTTCAATAGTTGGCACTTCTTGTACTTTCCATTTCTGCGCATACAAAAGTCTAGCTGCTGCAGTCATATAAAATATCAACGTCCTATGATGGGCTGGAATTCCCTCCATTCCCAAGTTTAGCAGCAGGAGTTCTGGGTTCTTATTTATTTGAAACTGTAAAATTTCACTCATTTCTCTTATTATTTCCCCCCAGAACTGCCTAGCTACCTCACACGACCACCACATATGATAGAGGGAGCCCTCATGCTTCCTACATTTCCAGCATTTATTAGAAGTGTTCAAGTTCCCTAGCGCAATCTTCTTTGGTGTCATGTACCAACGATAAATCATTTTGAAAATGTTCTCTTTAATATTAATACATGTCGTTGTCTTCATTGTAGTTTTCCACAAGTATTCCCATGCCTCCATTGTTATTTCTTTATTAAAGTTTATAGCCCATTTCACCATTTGTGTTTTAACTATCTCATCCTCGGTATACCATTTCAACAGTACTTGGTATACCTTGGATATTCTTTTCTTGTCTTCTTTAAGAAGGGTCTGCTCTAGTTCCGAGTTCTCTGTTCGTATGCCCCCTTTTGCAGAGTCCGAATTATATAAGTCTCTAATCTGTCTGTACTGGAACCAATCATAGTTAGGTGATAGTTCCTCTTGCGTCTTTATTCTAAGTTTAGATGCTTCAGTTTTGGTTATTTCTTTGTACGTTAAACATTGTTGTTCATTATCAACAGCTCTCGGATCTATCACCTCATATGGAACCACCCACCAGGGGGTTCCTTCTTGTAGGTAGATTCTGTACTTCTTCCAGATTGTATATAAACTTCTCCTTACAAAATGATGCAGGAACATCGAGTTGACCTTTACTTTGTCATGCCATAGGTATGCGTGCCATCCAAAAAAATTTTTATATCCCTCTAGGGCTAATAGTTTCTTGTTCTTTAATGTCATCCACTCTTTTAACCAAACTAGGCAGATTGCATCATGATAAAGTCTAAGGTTGGGCAGTTGCATTCCGCCTCTTTCCTTTGCATCTTGTAGAACTTTTACTTTCACTCGAGGCTTCTTGCCTGCCCAAACAAAATCTGATATTTTCCTCTGCCATTTTTCAAATTGTTTAGAGTCTCTGATGATTGGTATTGTCTGTAGCAAAAACATTACTCTTGGTAACACATTCATCTTAACTGCTGCAATCCTGCCCAACCATGACAAATTCAGTCTATTCCATTTGATCAAGTCTCTCTCTATCTGAGTCCATAATTTTTCATAATTGTTCTTGAACAAATCTATATTTTTTGCATTCAGCTCAACTCCCAAATATTTCACCTTACTAGTTACTTCACAGTCCGTTATTTCCATTAACAATTGTTGTTTCTGCTTAGTCATGTTTTTGCATAATATCTTTGACTTCTTTTTGTTAATGAAGAAACCTGCCAAGTCACCAAACTCCTTGATCTTATCTATCACTTTTGGCATGTTCTCCAATGGATCTTCTACAATTAACATTATGTCATCTGCAAATGCTCTAACCTTGTATGAATAGTCCTTTATTTTTATTCCTCGTATTTCCTCATCTTGTCGTATTTGTATCATCAGAATCTCCAATACTAAAATGAACAACAATGGAGATAACGGGCAACCTTATCTTGTTCCTTTACTAATCGTCAATTTCTTGGTCAGTTCATCATTCACTACAATTGCTGCAGTCTGGTCTCTATAAATTTCTTTAATTGCTCTGATGAATCTTTCTCCCAGTTGTAGCTTTTCCATAGTGGCAAACAAAAAATCCCAGTTTAAATTGTCAAACGCTTTTTCAGCGTCTACAAAGAAGAAACCAACCTCTTTATCACAACGCTTGTCATAGTATTCAATAGCATTGATCACTGTCCTTAAATTGTCTCTTATTTGTCTGTCCGGCAAAAAGCCTGCTTGTTCTTCCTCTATGACTTCCGAGAGCCACCCCTTCAGTCTCTCCGCCAATATCTTCGCAAAAATTTTATAATCATTGTTAAGTAATGATATAGGCCTGTAATTTTTCACGTTAGTCAGATCTTGGCCCTCTTTTGGGATCAATGATATATTCGCTTCGCTCCAAGTGTCTGGAATTCTTTGATCCCTGAAAACTCCGTTCATCACCTCTTTTAGGAATGGTGCCAGTTCGTTGGCCATTGTCTTATAAAATTTAGCCGTAAGTCCATCTGGCCCTGGCGCCTTTCCTAGATTTGCGGATTGTATTGCCTTACTTATTTCCTCATCAGTTACTTCACTGTTCAACTTATTTCTCCAAGCTTCCGAGATCTCTGGAAGTTTGGTTTTCTCCAAATATGATGCTATTGATTCTTTGGTTACTTCTTTTTTATTATACAGCTTAGCATAGAATTTATAAAAGGCTCTACTAATGGTAGTCTGCTCCAGGTACGTTTTATTTTCTTCACAGATTTTATTTATTATTTTCTTTTCCCTTTTCTTCTTCAATTGCCATGCCAAATATTTCCCAGGTTTATTAGCACCCTCAAAAGCTTTTTGATTCAGTCTTTTAAGGTTCCACTCCAATTCTTTATTACTCATTGCTGTTAACTGTTCTTGAAGAATTTTGATTTCCTGATGTATTTTCTTTTTCCCTGGTCTCTTTTTTAACTGTACTTCTTTGGCCTTTATTTTCTCCTCAATCTCTTGTCTTTTCTCCTCTTTCTTTTTCCTTGCTCTGCCATTTAAGTCCATTAGTATGCCCCTTACAACCGCCTTGTACGCGTCCCAAACTTTACTGGTTGGTACTTCTTTATTCACGTTGTATTGTATAAAAAACTTTGTCTCTCTTCTCAATATTTCCATATTCTCACTTTCCTGTAACAAGTCCTCATTTATTCTCCAGGCTTTCCTTTTTCTCCTTTTTCCAAATTTCCACATAATTGGATTGTGATCTGAGCCTACCATCGGCATTATTTCTACCTCCTTAGTCCATAACGCTAAGTCCTTTGAGGCCCAGATCATATCAATTCTTGATAATGTAAGATGCCTTGTAGAATAAAAAGTAAACTGTTTGGTTTTAGGATATTCTCTCCTCCATACGTCTTCGAGAGTCTCTTGTTGAATCAACTCAAAAAAAAGCTTTGGCAATAGTCCTCTTTTCTTTTGTGCTGTTGTAGTCTTTTTGTCTAGTTCCAAATCTGTCACTCCATTGAAGTCTCCAGCAAGAATTATCTGGTCATATACAAGATCGTCTAAATGCTTCCTTAAATCCTCAAAGAAGCTTTCCTTTGCACCGTTAGGTGCATAAAGTCCGACTACCAACACTCTCTTTAAATTCCAATTACATTCCACTGCTACAAATCTAGCTTCAACATCTCTCATAACAAATTTTGGCTGCAGCTCCTCTTTTATGTACAACACCACTCCTCTTTTTTTCGTGTTTGAGGCCGCTACAAATTCTTTGCCCAATTTTCCAGATTTTAAATATTTTACATCCTGTTTTCTAATATGGGTCTCCTGCAAACAAACAATATCACATTTTTGTTTTAGTAGCCAATGAAAAATATTTTTCCTCTTATTCGGTGAGTTTAGTCCATTTACATTCCAAGATAATACTTTACACTCCATATTCATGGTTTTGTTGGTAAGTCTTTTTCATTGTCCTTGATAAATCTCTCCATCTCCCGCTCAGATCTGATGCGTTTTTTTGCCCCTTCAAACTCAAAGGACACTCCTTCCGGTAACTCCCATCTGTATCTAATATTCATGTCCTTCAAAGTCTGAATTAGCACTCTATATTTTTTCCTGTCCAGTAACACTGATCTGGGCAGTTCCTTCATTATGATAATCGTCTTGCCATCAATCTCCAATGGATCTTGAAATTGTTTTGTCACAATCCTCTCTTTCATGTTTCTAGTTGTAAACTGCACAATCACATCCCTTGGCAGTTTCCTCTGGGTTGCAATTCTCGAGTTCACACGGTACGCCACATCTAGGATAGCCACAATTTCCTCCTCCTCCTTCCCCAGGTAATCAGCCAACACCTCAGTCATCTGTTCTTGCGCTGACTTCCCTTCCACCTCTGGCAGACCATGAAAACGAAGCTGCTTCTCCATGTGTTTAGTTTCTGCAACTGACATCCTCCCCTTCACCAGTCTCATCTCTGTTTGTTGCGTGTCTATTAAATTCTCCATCGCGTCTTCTACTGTTTTAACTCTCTGCTGCGTTCCTTGTAATTCACTACTAATCGTTTCCACGCCTTTTTTCACTTCTGACAGCTCCGACTTTACTGTCTGTGTAACTTCTTTGACCTCTTTAATAAGCTCCAATTTCGTGTCCTTAAGTTCTTTCATCATGTCTATAAGTTTTTTGTCCAAATTTTCTATTGCCGATTGCCACTCTTTTTTCGACATCGTGGGGCTTGCTTTAGCTCGCTCCCACGAATTTGCTCTCTTCCTTAGCTCCGTGGCGTATATTTAAACGTTTTCCTTTTTTTCAAATGTCCCAATCTTTGCCAAAATTAATTTTTTTTAAATCCAAAATGTCGGGCGTCTTTTCTCTATGGTTTCTCTATGTTATTGTAATCCAAGATAGCCTACTTCCTCTTCCGCTGAAGCCGCGACCCTTCCCCTTTCAAAAATGGCGATTCCCTAGTTCCTGTCCGTCGGCAAGGGCCGCTTCCCTCCAGCCACTCTATTGTTGTTACGCACTTCCTGTCTCCCGTCTTCCCACAGCAGGTCTCGCGATGGTGTCTTTTTCCCACAGCTCCAAAACCACAGGTATTCAAAACAATAGTCCGATTCTTGCAATAACTTCTTTAAATTTAGTCTCTTTTAAAATACAACTCCTGCCGAGTCTTCACCTCCTTTTCACTAGTCTGTTGCAGTTTAAAAATCTACTTTCTTTCCTCTCTGTTTTTATCAATCTGTCCCGTTTCAAGAGATAGCGATCTTTACCTTCTCTTCAACTTTCTCGGGTTGTAATCGCTGTTTCAATCTTAAATTCTCCTCTCGACTTCCCTCCCCGATCGAAGCTTGGGTATGTAGGTCTTATGCCAGCCGAATTGGCCCCAAAACTGCCGCAGAGATTATAGCCGACCCGTCGCAAGGTGGGACCTCAAGGATCGGGGGGGAGACTCCTTGAGTAGAGCCCCCCCTCGTCCGAGATCTAGCTCACCCTAGGGTCTTGAGCGTTCTTTGCCTGCTCCCCGCCTGAGAGCAGTCGGCCGCGGGTTATTTTCACCCCTCCGGCCGGTTAAAACGGCAGTCCGGTCAGCTCCGCAAATGGAGCTGCGTTAGACCTCCATGAATCCCAAACCGGAAAGTCCAATAGTCAAGTCTTGATGTTACCATAGCATGGATCCAGATGACCGTGTCGGACATGTCGAGGTAAAAAGCCATCTTCCAGGCTAGAGTGAAGTTGTAGAAGGTGTTTTTTTAGAGTTGCCTTAATTTGTTTTTCTAGTAGTAGCACTGGATCCAATATAACCCCTATTAGTCTGTAGTAGCAAAATCAAAGAGTCCAGTAGCACCTTTTTGATTTTGCTACTACAGACTAACACGGCTAACTAAATTGGTTAGTCTTAAAGGTGCTACTGGACTCTTTTTGAATATAACCCCTAGGCTCCTAACTGGGTATGCAAGGGTCTGACAGACTGCATCAAAAGTGGGGAGTACAATGTCCTTCAAGATCTCTGCCTTCCCAACAAGCATCACTTCTGTCTTGTCTGGGTTCAATTTCAATTTGTTCATTTTTAGCCATTTCACTATAGCTGTCAGCCAGCGATCCAGGATTTCTACTACATCCTGAGAGGACCTGGATAGCAAGATATAGAGTTGGGTATCATCTGCATATTGGTGACTCCATAGCTGCAAATGAGTTCTCCTAAGGGCTTTACATAGAGGTTGAATAACATGGGAGATAAGATTGCACCCTGTGGAACCCTGCAAGAGAGCTCCCATTCTGGAGACAGCTGATCTCTAACAGCAACCCTTTGAGTCCGTCCTGTAAGAAATGATTTAAACCAGTCCAAGGCACATCCTTTGATGCCCAGTTCTGTCTCTAAACACCTCAACAGGATAGCATGGTCTACTGTGTCCAAGGCTGCAGATAGATCCAAGAGGAGCAATAAGGAGGCATGGCCTTGGTCTATGTTTAGCTGAAGATCATCCACTAATGCTACTAGTGCAGTCTTTGTCCCATGCCGTGGTCTGAATCTTAACTGGAAAGGGTCTAGAGCTCTAGTGTTTTCTATATTTGCACATTTCAACTCAGCAAGGTAAACTTGTACCGTTAATTAAAACACTTCTATGCTGTCAAACACTCATTTAAGTTTGCCTTTTTCATCTTTCCCAATCCTATACATGTAAGTGCATGTATTTGGAATATTTACAATCCAATTTTATGCTTTGTGTATGGAAATGAAGAGCCACTATATTTGATGGGTCTTATTCACAAATAAGTGTGTATGGGATCGCAACTTTAATAAGACTTCTCAATTAGATCAATGAGCATTTTTACCATAAAAATAATCCAAATGAGATCTCTGCTGACTTCAAACTATTGTTTATACATCACAGAAATCAATAGCAATGACTTCCAGGAATTTAACATTATTAAATTAGCAGACTATGAACTTCAGATGTTTGCAGGATAAGACTTGGCACTCAGAATGTCAATGTTATTATAACTTGCCCTGAAAAAAAAAATTTCTCCTTTGGGGGTGTTTTCAATGTTACAGTGTTGTCACATTAATTGTGACTAATAGAATGATGGATTCCTTCTTTGCACATTCGTTGCCGAGATTCCAAACTCTAATATGAGATTCAATCACCAGTAATCCTGCTGGATTGTTTTTCCTTCTCCCACACCTTGTGGCTTGGCATTGAGTCATTTACAATAATCTATTTTGTGTACCCTTTCCACTGTTGCCCTTGATGTTTGTGAAATGTCATGTTCAGACATTACAGTCTTGAGTACTGGGGGCCCACCAGTCCTGTGTAATGAAAGGGTACACTACCTGCAATCCTTCTGTTATGCAGTTTTCATGTGCAAATAGAGGCAACACATGTATTTACCATGCATGCAAACTGATTATTGGATTTTTCAGTGTTTGCATATATAGAAGCTGTACATACGTGGTAAAGGCAGGGCTTTTTTTCAGCTGGAACGCAGTGGAACAGAGTTCCAGAACCCCTTGAAAATGGTCACATGGCTGGTGGCCCTGCCCCCTGATCTCCAGAAAGAGGAGAGTTTAGATTGCCCTCCGCGCAGTGCAAAGGGCAATTTAAACTCCCCTCTGTCTGGAGATCTGGGGGCGGGGCCACCAGCCATGTGACCATTTTCACCGAGGGCAATATAAACTTTTTAAAACTCCCCCCCTTGTTCCAGCTGACCCAAAGTGATGTCATTGGCCCTGGGACCATGCGTGCACTTTGTGGGCGCACATGTGGTACCAGGGGCACCACCTCCAACCAAGAGTTGCCCCCTGTGCTGGCAACCCACTGAGTCCCACCACCTCTTTTCCCAGAAAAAAAGCCCTGGGTAAAGGCATGTGTTGCCCCTGTTCATACAACATAGTGACTGTGTGTGTTGATAGGCTGTGTGATCGGTAGACTCCCCATATACATAACTAGAACATCTTAAAAGGACTGCTATGTTTTTGGATAATGCAAGTTTGCCAGAAGTGGTGAAGGAGAGGGAAAATGTATGTGAATCCTCCCCAAGAGCATAAGACTGGGGGCCAAGCTACAAGTGACGAATGACACTTCAACGGCAAGTGTATTTCTCCCTGTTCACTTGCTCTCCACTCAATCCACTTGCCGTTCAAGTGTCATTCGTCACTTGTAGCTTGGCCCTAGGTTTGACGAATTTTTAAAACTTTTTTTCAATTCCATGATTCTACAATGTTCAAGAAAAGATGTGGACTTCTATTGAATGGAAAGTAAACACACATTAGATTCATACTGATGACACTGAAAATTAAATTATTATTCCTGATTGTATGGTAGAAGACTGTGTGTTGTAGTAGGTGCAGTATTAGCCTTCCTGTGGGGATTAAAATGCCCACAATCATGAAGTTGTCTCAATGACATGGGCTGACAGAAATTTGTCTAATTTCATTTACAGCATAGCTGCAAAAATAAAATAGTGTAATCCTGTGTATGCTCCTCTGATTTCCTTGGATGAAATATGATTACTTTAAAAAAACCCAAATTCGTACATTAGAACTTTAAAATTAAGATTGGTTGTGCCAAAAAAGTTGGTCTTGCCAGGGTTATTTGTTATCTGTAAATTGTTAGAATACAGGTAACATTTTACCTTTGCGTATATAACCTAACAGAATTACACACAGGAAGCTGCATGACCTATTCAATAAGATCAATGAAATGTAGAGAAGTTAGTAAAACACATATCTACAAGAAATCGGCACCCCCCCCGGGGGGCGCGCTCACGCGCTTACCCGGGTGCCAAACTTTGCCCTCGCGCGAGGAGAAACGGGACGGACCTCCTGTGCATCCGGGACTTAGGGGAGGCATGGCCGGCGGTTTAAGCCGGCCCCTGCCTCCCCTGTTGCGCAGTTGCTTTTGCAAGCTCGTGGGAGAGGGAGTACCCCTCTGCGCGCACGGCTTGCCTAGGCTGAGGAGGGCCTGTGGAGCGTCTCTGCCCGAAGGCTTTGCTTGGGGCTGGGGAGGCGCATCGAAGCGGCGGAGCTCCGGTGCTCCCTCCCTCCCTTCGTAGCGGTCGTCTGTTGGGGCTGGAGCGCGGCTGCCTCTGCGTCGAGGGGAATCTGCCGTCACTCCGGCCTTGTGGGCCTTGGTGCCCGGCGGCTCCGGCCGCTGCCTCGGCTCTGAGCCGCACTATAGCCGAGCGGGCTTTGCAGCTAGGTGCACCGCGCCGCCGCAGTCGGCGTCGGCGTCCGTGGCCTTAGGGGTCGTTCGCCTTTAGGCCCGCTGTCCCGCGGCTCGGTCGGGCGCGCCTTTTTTTTTTCCTTGCCAGGGGGGGATTGGGCCTCCTTCGGTCCATTGTGTTCCCCCCTCACTAGCCCTGGGTCGGGACTTCTGTTGGCCCGGTGGTGGGTTCTTTTGCCGGTTGGGTGGCATAAGCCCCCCCCAACCCCCACCTTCCTGTTCGGTTGGGGGATTACTAGGGCTCTGTTGGGGAGGGTATTTAGGCTCTTCCTCTTTACTCACCCACCCTTGGGTATATATATTGACGGATAGGGTATAATAGAAGGAGTGGGACTGTGGGGTGGAGCGGCTTTGCTTGGATTGCTCACACGCTTAGTTGCAACCCCCCCTCCCCCCCTCCCTCGGGACTATATTAGTGAGTGTTTGGTCGGCGTGTGTCTGCACTGCCCCCTTCCCCCCCTCTGAGCCATGCCGCCAAAAAAAGGGGCGGGGGTAAGTAAGGGCAAGCAGCCTGCCAAACGCCCCGCTGCCAGGCAGGTGTCACCTGCGTCTTCCTCAGAGGATGATGACGGGGAATCCGCACGGCAGGAAATTCTGGCCAAGTTGGCCGCTCTTGAGGGAAGGCAGGGGACGGTCTCTAAGCAACCTGCAGTTTCCAGGGCACAGAGGGCTGCTAAGAGGGTCTCCTCTGCCACTTTTCAGAGGGAGGTTCTAACTCGATTGTCTGCCCTTGAAGGTTCTGGGGATGCTGTCGGTGCAGCAGCGGGTCGGTCTGGCAGCGGTCAGCCCGGTGGAGCAGCGGAGCAGGAAGCAGAGGAGGCGTCAGAAGCTGCGGAGGAGCCGCCCGTTGCTGTGGCAGTGGACCAACCGGAAGCGGATGGTAAGCCGCCTGCACCTAACACCTTGTACACTTGGCCTTGGGGGCCGGTCAGTGGACCTGGGCCTTCCAGCTGGATCCCTACATCACAGGGGGTTGGGTCTCAGGTTAACCCAACAGGGAGTGTTCAGCCCTGGTCTGGTTACATGTACCAGGGGGTGCAAAGCCCACCTGCCCCTTGGCCGTATTGGGGCGCACAGTCCCCGCAGCTGCAAGCCGGAGTTGGGTCTCCAGCTTCAGGGGCGGCCCAGACAGGTGGGTCGGTTCAAGCTCTGGGCAGCCACCCTTTTGGGCAGCCGCAGTGCATGTGGCCCCTGGTCGCTGGTAGCCCCTATTATCAGGCCCTGGGAGTCATGCCCTACAGGGCTATGCCATTTGGGGACACCGCGTTGCCATTGGGTGACCATTTGACGCCCGCTACTAGGGACAAGATACTGCGAGGGGAATTTGTGGATGTCTTTACCCTCCTTTTCCGTGAGCTGGAAAAGAAGGATAAGGATGACATGGATGACCGCGACAAGGAACGGCTGAAGCGGCGCAGGATTGACCGCTCCTGGGCAAATTGGTTGCCTGGGATGTTAATCTATGCTGGTGTGATAGCGCGTGCCCAGCCACAGAGGGCGGCCCCTCTGTTTCAATACATAGATATTGTCTATCGGGCACATACGGAGTTTGTCGGGGCTGCATGGATGCAGTACGACGAGGAATTCCGTATGTGCGCTGCGGTGGATCCCACGCTTCCCTGGGACCGCATACACCAGCAGCTTTGGCTACAGCTTATGGCGCCAGCCAAGCCCAATCTGGGTGATAGGTCAGATAGCGGGCATTTGGTGCAGCGTCTTTCCTCCCCTCCTGGCTCCCGCGCCTCTGCGGGGCAGCCGGTTCAGCCCCGGCTGCTTTGCTGGGACTTTGCGTACCAAGGGGTGTGTGCCAGGAGGGGGTGTGGATTTAAGCACAAGTGCCCTCACTGCAAAGGCCCTCATGCCTTCTCAGCTTGTCCTCGCCCCCGTCCACGGGGAGGCGGTCCCCGGCCAGGAGGTGGACAGTGGAAGCCTTCACCTGATAAGGGGACCAACGCCCATAAAGCTGAGGGCACTTCATAATTTGGTACAGGGTTATCCTGATAAGGAATCTGCGCACTTTTTGTTAGATGGGTTTAGTTTTGGTTTCAGGATTCCTTTTCAGGGTCCTCGGGCCCCCTTCATGTCATCCAACCTGCGTTCGGTGGTTGGTATGGAGGAGGTAGTTAGGAGGAAAATTGAGAAGGAATGTGTGGAGGGCCGTGTCTTAGGCCCTTTCCATTCCCCCCCAGTCCCTAATTTGAGGGTCTCCCCATTGGGAGTTGTGCCCAAGAAAGCGGCTGGGGAGTATCGTTTAATTCATCATCTGTCCTTTCCCAGGGGCGGGTCTGTTAATGACGCCATCCCGGAGCACCTGTGTACGGTTCGGTACACGTCATTTGATGAGGCGGTTGCTATGGTGAAGTGCAATGGTTTTGGGGCCAAAATGGCGAAATGCGACATTAAGTCGGCCTTTCGTCTTTTACCGGTCCACCCATTGGATTTTGAGTTGCTGGGATTCGCTTTTGATGGCCAGTTCTACATGGACAGGGCCCTCCCCATGGGATGCTCTGTTTCCTGTGCGGCCTTTGAGAAATTCAGTACCTTTTTAGAGTGGGCATTGCGTCACCGGCTGAAATGCCGTGACTCTGCCCACTATTTGGATGATTTTATTTTTTGTGGACCCCAGGGGTCCGGTCAATGTGCAAGGTTGCTGGCTGGCTTTATAGCCCTGGCAGGGGAACTTGGCGTTCCCCTCGCCCATGAAAAGACTGAAGGGCCTACCCTGGTTTTGACTTATTTGGGTATCGAAATTGATACCATTCAGCAGACCTTCCGACTTCCACTGGAGAAAGTGGATGACCTTAGGGTGCGCCTGGCTGTGCTCAGGGAGAAGAGGAAAGCTTCCTTACTCGAGCTCCAGCAGTTGGTGGGCCACCTCAATTTTGCTTGTAAGGCGGTGGCGCCGGGGCGCCCTTTCTTACGGCGGCTATGTGATGTTATGGCCGGATTACGGCTTCCGCATCACAGGATTAGGCTGTCTCAGGGGATCAAGAATGACCTGCGGGTTTGGGAAGAGTTTCTGTCCTCCTTTAACGGGGTCACCTTTTGGAGGGACGAGCTGCTCCTTGAAGCGGAGCTGCGGGTATCTTCGGATGCCTCCGGATCTGTGGGTTTTGGGGTTTACTTTCGGGGGCACTGGTGCGCGGAGCCCTGGCCCGCTGCATGGCATGACGGTGACATTCTTAAAGACTTGACGTTTCTAGAATTTTTCCCGATTTTGGTTGCGGTTTGGCTTTGGGGTGATGAGCTGGCCAACCATGTCGTCCACTTTTGGTGTGACAACATGGCTGTGGTCCAGGTTATTAACTCATTGTCATCCCGGTCACCCAGGGTCATGCGGCTGGTTAGGCCGTTCACGCTCAGGTGCCTCCGTTTGAACATCTTGTTTAGGGCTAGGCACGTCCCCGGGCTAGATAATGGGGTGGCGGACGCTCTGTCTCGCCAGCAGATGGAGAAGTTCCAGCAATTGGCCCCAGATGCCGACACCTTGCCCGTCCGGATGCCCTCGGAGCTGTGGATTCTTGGAGGGCCGAAGCACACAGGGCTATCCGGCTAGCCATCGCTCCTAGCACCAGAAGGTCGTATGATCGCGCGGTGCGACAGTTTGCCAGCTTCCGGCTGGAAGCTGGCTTGGAGCAATGCTGGCCCATTCCTGCAGAACATCTGATGCAGTTTTGTGTGGTTAGGAAGAGGGGCGGCTTGGCTGTGAAGTCCATTCGGGGACTTTTTTTTTTTTTTAATAAATTTTTTATTTTTCATAGCTACAAAACACTACACAAAACTATCACAAGGAAAGGGGAGAGGGAAGGGACAAAGGGGGGGTGGAAAAAGAAAAGGGGGGAATGAACTACAAACACTAAACACTACACTTCAATGTTTCCCTTCATACTGTCATAATACAAAAATAGCTCCATAAAATAATGATGGAGTGGTTAATCATACAGAGAATAAACATTTCAAATTCTGATTAAACTTTCCTCCCCCTTCTAGGTCCCGGACGCAATTCTCTCTGTGCAACTGCTGTTGCGATGCTCTCCTCCTCCCCCCCCCCTCCGGCTCCTCCTTTTCTTCGTTCTTGGTGCAGCAGAGTTCTGGGTTTTTATTCTCAAAATCCTTTAGTTGATCTTCTGATAATATCTTATAGGCCTGATCTTTATATCTGAACCATATTCCTTCCGGGAATAACCATTTGTACTTTATTCCATGGTCCCTCAGAAGTGCTGCAAACTTTTTATATTTAAAACGCCGTTTCCGGACTAGAAATGGAACGTCCTTCAAAATCTTGACTTTCAAACCCATAAAGTCCAAATCCGCATTGTATGAGTTATATAGGATGGTGTCCCGGATCTTTTTAGATGAAAAGTCAATAATGATCTCACGAGGCAACTGTCGCTTTGTTGCATATTTTGAAGAAGCCCGACGGACCTCCAAAATGGCGCTTTTGACCTCTTCTTTAGTCGTCCTCGCGGGTGTCGCCAGTAGTTCCGAGACCAAATCCCACAGATCCTCATTTTCCTCCTCTTTCACGTTTTGGAGACGCAAAATTGTCTGCGTTCGTTCCACCTGTAGCCCGATCAGCTGGTTCTCCACCAACTTCAGCTCCTTTTTTGTAGCCTTCACAAGTGACGCACTTTCCAGAGCAGACTTTTCTGCCCTCCCCGCTGCTGCCTTAATGGTTTTCACCTCGCTTTCAATTGAGCCCACCCTTTGATCAGTTTTGTTCAGCTTGTCAACAAAGGGTTTTATAGCTTCCACCACCGCCCTGCGTACCAACTCTTCGAGCGACTCCCCCTTCTGCAAGGTAGCCGAGATTGACTTACCGAGAGCGGGACTTTGCTTCCTTGCTGCCATTTTGGGGGGGGGGGCACCAACAAAATTCTGGAACTCAACGAAGGGGAAGAGCGAGTCTTCTTCAGATCAACCTCTCCTTCACAAACGCTTGTAGAACAGAAGAGATTCGCTTGTTTACAGGCTTCCGCCTGTTTCTTTTACTTGCCGTTTCTCGTTGCCCGGCGGCACTCGAGGCGCCGCGCACATCTGCCGGCCTCCATAGGGACAAACGGGCAATTCCCCCCCCGCATTGATTTCGGGGAGTTCTTCCCGCCGCGTCCCGGACCCTGGCTCCCTCCCTGGGAGTCCTGGGGGCTAATCCTTGCGGGTCAGCCGCCCGGTCAGGGTGCCCGGTCGTTTCCTCCCGGACCAGCCGAGAGGAGCGTCCGGCATGGCTGAGAAAATGAAACCGAATCGCACTCCATTCGGGGACTTTTGGCGGCCTTGGCCTTTGTTAGCAAGGCCCGGGGGTTTACGGAGGCCACCGGGGATTTTAGGGTGCGTAAAATGCTAGAAGGGTGGTCTAGGGAGGCCGGATCTCAGCCTGATGCTAGGCAGCCCATTTCCCCTGCTATCCTGACTGGGTTGAGCAGGGTGTGGGGCTTGATTTGCTCATCAGAATATGAGGCTATTCTGTTCCATGCTGCTTCCCTCACTGCTTTTTTCGGAGCTTTTAGAGTTGGGGAGCTGGTGGCACAATCCCGTTGTGATGGGTCCGATAGAGCCCTTCGGGTCCAGGATGTGCAATTTGTCGGAGATGGGGTTTCCATCTGCCTTCGTCACTCCAAGACTGACCAGCGCCGGAAGGGGGTGGTTATACAGCTGGGTGTGTGTGCTGAGAAGGAGCTTTGCCCAGTTCGGGCTTTGCAGGCTTTCCTTGATGTCAGGGGCTCCGATGAGGGGCTTCTCTTTCGTCACCGTGATGGGACCCCCCCTTACTAGGTACCAGTTTTGGTCCATTACAGAGCGGGCGCTTGCCAAACTTGGCCTGAAGGGATTCAAGTTTTGCTCCCATTCATTTCGTATAGGGGCAGCCTCCACTGCTGCGGCAATGGGGTATCCCGAGGTAGCCATTCGCGGTGTAGGGCGGTGGCGATCGGCAGCGTATAAGGGGTATGTTCGTCCCCTGCCGCACTAATTGTAGCTTTGGCTGATTGTTCTTTTCTTCTTTAGGTGCTGTGGTTCGCCGAGGGAGGTGTCGGATCCTCATCTGCGGACACAGTATGGTTTTTTGGGCAGCGCATCAGGCCAAGAGGACCCCGTGGGGGTCTCAGCTTGGCCTTAGTCGTTGGGCCCAGGTCGAGTGGCAGGGCCGTCGGGGCCTGCGTTGGCCGGGCCTGTTGCCACTCCTGTTTGAGGGACGGTGTTCCCCGCCGCCGGACTTCTTAGTTATCCACTTAGGTGGCAACGATTTGGGATGGGTTAAAGGCAAGGCCCTGACTATGCAGGCACAGGCTGACTTAAAGTTCATTGCTCAGCAATGGCCTGGGGTCCTTATCAATTTACGGCAAGGGTTGTTGCTTTCCCTGCAGGAGATGTGGGGCGTCAGGGCCTAAGCAGAGGCTTGGCCCTGCCGGTGGCAGGTTAGTTGGGGTAGGCAGAGCGGGCCGGTGGGCACCCGGTGGCATTTTCCCATTGGTGGGGAATGGGGGCCTGTCTCGGATCAGCGGCGGGCTTTACGGCTGCCAGCAGAGAGGGCAGGCTGCCCTGGGACCCCCTGGAAAAGACCTTCCCTCGGGCTTTACGGCTGGGGTGCATGGTGCTTTAAAGGGGGGAACCATTCGCCTGGCCGGCCGGGTTACAGCCATGCATGCATGGCTCGCGCCTGGGGCAGGGGGTGCTCGTCCATGCAGTTCGAGGAGCAGGTCTGGTTGACCCCTCGCTCTAACTGTACCGCTAGTTTACCCTTGCTGTTATTATTATGAGGTTAGGTTAATTAATTATAAATAAATCGGTCAGAAATGGCCCTGTTTCACCCAAGCTTTGTGTCCGTCTCTTTATTCCTAATGGGAGGGCAAATCGGCACCCCCCCGGGGGCACGCTCACGCGCTTACCCGGGTGCCGGACTTTGCCCTCGCGCGAGGAGAAACGGGACGGACCTCCTGTGCATCCGGGACTTAGGGGAGGCGTGGCCGGCGGTTTAAGCCGGCCCCTGCCTCCCCTGTTGCGCAGTTGCTTTTGCAAGCTCGTCCCTCCCTCCACTCCCTTGTGCAGCAGTACAGGTTTTTCCGGTCGCCAGTTACGGGGCCAGGTAGGAATTTTTTCGCCCCTCGCCTGTTTGGCCGTTGGCGGGGGGTGTTTTTCGCCTACCTTGTACTGCTGGGGTTTTAGGTTTATGCTGTTAAGGTTGGCAGGTTAGTTGGGGTAGGCAGAGCGGGCCGGTGGGCACCCGGTGGCATTTTCCCATTGGTGGGGAATGGGGGCCTGTCTCGGATCAGCGGCGGGCTTTACGGCTGCCAGCAGAGAGGGCAGGCTGCCCTGGGACCCCCTGGAAAAGACCTTCCCTCGGGCTTTACGGCTGGGGTGCATGGTGCTTTAAAGGGGGGAACCATTCGCCTGGCCGGCCGGGTTACAGCCATGCATGCATGGCTCGCGCCTGGGGCAGGGGGTGCTCGCCCATGCAGTTCGAGGAGCAGGTCTGGTTGACCCCTCGCTCTAACTGTACCGCTAGTTTACCCTTGCCGTTATTATTATGAGGTTAGGTTAATTAATTATAAATAAATCGGTCAGAAATGGCCCTGTTTCACCCAAGCTTTGTGTCCGTCTCTTTATTCCTAATGGGAGGGCAAAATTAATGAACTTTAAGTTACTTTTGAAGGTGAACAGGCATCATATACCTAAAAAAGTAATTATGTGGAAAAACTGGAAAAGGTTGTTCAGTATTCATTGTAACGTTCTGTTCCATGCTATCAACTAACTTGCACAATAGTCTTTGGCAAATAACTTCAAATTATTCCCCTTATCTTCTACAACTTCCAGATAGGACAACTCATACCAAAATATATATATAATCTTCTAAGAACTCTCCTTGCAGAAGAGATCTTGAAAAGTTATGAATTTACAAACCCTGTTTCTAACCCCTGTCTTATTTACTCCAATGGGGCTTGCCAAGAGTTGGTTTTATGTTGGGGGTAATCAGCTATGAGGAAAAAAAATCATTTCATACATTCTAGTACTATTGTTTGGTTTTGGCCATAGTGGGATTCCATGTCTCCAGGTTAGGCCTGAAGTTCTCCTGAAATTACACTTGATCTCCAGACTACAAAGGTCAGTTCCCCTCAAGAAAATGGCATCTTCAGAGGGTGGACTCTATGATATACCATAAAGTCTAGTAGAAACTGAAGCTCCTCCCCAGGTCATGACCCAAATCTCCAGGAATTCCTCAAGCCAGATTTTTACAAATAGTAGTGAATACCACATCTACCTCAGAGGATACTTGTCTCAGTGATGCCACCAAGACTGGACTTTAGGGTAGAAGGCCAGGGTCCTGGCTCATGTGGGATCAGCAGGATACCCCCAAATGCAGGCCACACCTAGTGAACTCTGTGTGATTTACTTCTGAATAGATATGCACAGAATCTGGTTTATCTTGTGCATTAATCTATGGGTTCTTGTGCGGGGGGGAGGTGAGACAAGTTTGTTTAATATTTATTCTTTGCTTCAATTTGATTGTATACATTACCATTTAAAGCCCCCCACAAAGATAATTATGTCAAGAATTTAGAATTACCTAACTGGTCCACTGTGTTCTTCTCACAGGGAATGGTCTATCTTCTCCCTGTTAAAACAAGAAGACGTCATCTGATTGGTCCAATTAATGTGTATCAAAATTGGATGAAATTCTCAGCACTGGCATTCGTAGGCTCCATATGACTGAAAAAGACTTGGGTTGGGAGCATTAAGGTTACCATTCTGGCAGAGTGACGGCATAAGTAAGAACTTTATTGGCAATGCTCATATATGAGTAGCAAGTAACATCTAAACCAGCTCTAAGCTTAGGTGTACAATGAAATAAGGCAAAAAAAACCCTCCCTATGCAGAGACTTTTAAGAGACCGCATTTCAGTCCACAGAATCCCGCTGTTTCTACTGCTTAGATGAGGTGCCCCATGACATCTCTAACAATTTTTTTATGCTATGAATACTTGCCCATATTCTGTAAAGCAGAGAGAAATCTTTCCTCCCCAATCCCCAAAGGGGTATGCTTGCACCCTTTCACTCTTCTGTATGAATTATTTCTAGCATTGCCCTCGAGACATAATTATGAATTCAACTCATACTACAGTCCTGGGTCGAAAGGATGCCCAGAAGGATTATTCTGCCTCAAAGGTTTAGGAATCTTTGTTTTCTTTCTGCCCTATGTTTCACAAATTATTAAAAGAAATTGTTAAAAATTAAAAAGCAGAGCTTGTAGCTGAAAAAAAACGCCTTCTTTGGAGAGGCTGTAAGAATTCTAACAATATAGCCAGTGTACTTTGCATTTGAAGACAACATTCTGCTTTTTTCAGCTTGCAATACTTTTGCATCTGTGATCCAGAGCCCAAAATTGTTTCTGTAATACAGTCAGTGCTATGCCTGTTAAAATAATAACAGCAATGGATCATGATTCACAATACTGTCAGGCAAGAATTGCAAACCATCTATATCTAAACTCTAAAGTAATGCCTTAGCTGAAAACTTCTGACTAGCAAAAGGGGTAAGGGGATTTGGACTGTATGACAAATCCAACTTGCTGTATATTTTTCACTGGAATTTTAACTGCACTAAAATTAGAGGAAGAATAATTCTTTCACTTGTGTAAGTCTGTTTCAAGTCGTAGTCATAAAACAGAAATAAATTTGGTAGCATAATTCTTGTCTCAGTTCTCCATTTTGCAGTCCTCCATGCTAACTTACTCACTTCATTGGCATTAGATTGTTCTGGGTGTCTCTGGGGTCTTTGGAAACTATGCCACTGCAATTGATATGTGAATAGAAGGCTAGGCCTTCTGTTACTTCAGGCACACAAAAGTCAGGAAGACCAGTTCAGACATTATAGTGTCAAGAGTTCTGTATCACTGCCAAAAATGTAATCTCTGAGGTGTGAGCACTTTGAGCGCACTCTCAGGAACATTTTGTCTTAAAATATACATGTTATAATACATGGCTATGGGTAAGATCCCTGTAGTGATGCTACAAATGTTATATATGTATGAGAGACACAGAAGTCATTCTGACCTCTCTGTAATCCCCATATCTGGAGGACCAGGATTTCATTTACATGGGGCAACAGGTCCTTCTCACTGGCTGCCTTCTCCTGATCAAAGAAACTTCTGCTCCTCTTAGATCTGCTACTAGAATAAAATAAGCAGCCACTCAAAGCATATTTGTGAGAAGATATAGCTGTACTAAGCTAAATATGATGGCCTGGGGATCAGTGACTGAATCTCCAGATGTGAACTTTAGATGCAAAGTAGATGCTGGGGTGTATGAATCAGGCAGGTGGCATTGAGAAGGATAGATAGTAGAGCCAATGTGGTGCAGTATTGGACTAGGTTCTGCCAGGAAGCTCACTGGATGACCTTCAGTTACCCTGTCTCTCCCTAACCTACCACACAGGGTTGTTATGAGGATAAAAGGGTGGGGAAAGCATACTAGATAGAATTTTTCACTCTGCACAGTGTTCTCCCAATCAGATAGGTCCCTGCAGTCAACTTTAAATCTCAGTAGGGAAAAAGACAGGCACAAAACAGTCTCCTGTCTTTTTCCTTCCAGGGCTCAAAAGCAGCTGAGGGAGGGCCATTAATCAGAGAAATGAGGCTTCCTGCAGCTATAGTACACATCTGAGAATCAAATCGTGGATCGTGTAGTTGCCATTTGCATGTAATTCACTTACAGCTGCTGTGGAAGCATGGAATACGAAGCTCCTTGAAACTATAGACAAGATTGTTCCTCACTGACCTCTCCTTTCCTTGCAGCAGAAACCAGCCCTGTGGAGGACATCTGGAGAGACACTGGCAGAAAATTCATGCTGAATCTGAGCATGCTACAGAGCTCATTGGAAGACGTATGAAGCTGCAGTGATAGCATCAAGGAAACATTACTTGATGGACTAGACATGAATTAGCTGATGCAGTGGTTGGAGAAAGTTTGTTTAGAATGGGGCCTCCCGAACAATTGTTCGTGAACAGCAGATTGGGCTGTTCGTGGCTTTTTTTGGTTCATATTGCTGTTTGTGCCCATCTCTAATCTGGACACCACCTATAACATGGATGAGACAGAAGTAATGCTTAATACAATGTATGGTCCATTTCTGAATCATTTTAACTCAGCTGGAATAGACATGAATCATTTTAACTCAGTTACGGAGATGGATATTGCTAAAATTCTAGCAACTGTGAAAATTGCTATTTGTACTCTTGATCCTTTCCCATCCTGGATACTAAAATCTTGTAAAGACTGCATAAAGGAGCATTTGATGTCTGCCAAGCTACCATCTCAAAGATGTGGTCCTCCACCAATTGCTTTAAAAAATTCTTAGACAAAAATTATATAGATAGTTATCACTCTGTCTCTAATCTGCCCTTTCTGGGCAAAGTGGTTGAGAAAGCAGGCCTTCATGGACAACTCACATGCCTTGGACATGAGTCTGGTTTTAGGCAAGGCTGTGGGACAGAGATGGCTCTGGTGGCTCTAGCTGATAACCCATGCCTGAATGTAGAAAAAAGCCATGCTTCATTGTTTCTCCTCCTGGATCTAGCTGCAGCCTTTGATACTGTAGCCCACACCATCCTGTTGAGATGGTTGGAGGCAGAAGTAGGTAGCAGAAGTAGGGGATGTGACTTAGACTGGATTTAATCATTCCTCATGGGATGGATTCAGAATGTTGCTATTGGAGACCTACTGTCCTCACAGTGTGTGAATGATCTTGCCGGTTCCACAAGGTGTAATCTTATCCACCATGTTATTCAACATCTATGTAAAGCATTTAGGAGAACTAATTCGTAGCTATGAAATTGGAAGTATGCTGATGATACTCAGCTCTGTATCTAGTTATCCAAATTTCCTGGTGATGCAGCAGAGATACTAAGTTGCTGCTTAACAGTGGTCATCAGTTGGCTGAAAGTAAACAAATTGAAACTGAACCCAGACAAGATGGAAGTGATGCTAGTTAGAAAAGCAGAAACCTTGAAGGACATTGTGCTTCCTACCTTTGATGGGGTTCAGTTGACCCTGGCTGACTCAGTTAAGAGTCTCGAGGTTATACTAGACACAGCACTGTTGCTAGAGAAACAAGTAAATGCAGCTGCAAAAAAGGCCTTCTCCGAACTCAGACTAGCCAGGAAGATGGCCCCTCTACCTTGACACAGCTGATCTGGCCACTTGGATTCATGGTCCAGTAACTTTGAAACTAGACTACTGTCTTGCACTCTACATAGATCTCCCCTCAAAGACAACTGGGAGGCTTTGACTGATGCAGAACGCTGCAGCTTGTTTACTCTCAGGCACTAGATGAGCATGTGCATCACTCCCATTCTGCAATCACACCACTGGCTTCCCATGAGTTACCAGGTTCAACTCAAGATCATGATTATCACATTCAAAGCCCTTCATGGCCTTGGCCCCTCATATCTGTGTGACCTCCTGTCCTCCTACGTTCCAGCTTTGCTCATCTAAACAGGGACTTCTGCAGATACCACCCTACAGTTGGGCAAAATCAATAGCTGCCTGCACATGTGCTGGCCCCCACCTTATAGAATGACCTGCCTGAGGAGGTCAGGAAAGCTCCCACTCTCTTGGCTTTCCACAAATTATCCCACACTGAATTATTAAAGAGGGTTTTCTACCCAGATTATAGGGCTATGTCATAAGAAATAGCTCAGAGAGATGCTTGGATAGGGACAGGAACTATATGTTACACTACTGGATACTGTCTGTTGATGCAGATAAGCACCACTAGGAAGCTTCCACATTGCTTAACATACCATGTAAATTAGCTAAGCATTGTTTAAGAAGATCACATCTCTGTGCTTGACTTTGTTTTCAAATATCCTGCTACCACATCCCATTAAATCTGTTCACTGAATATCTTAACTGTTGTTCATTATGGTACTTGCTCAATGAATGTCCTAGCTGTGGGTAATACTGCATCACACTGTATAACCCACCTATAAACCTATAAATTTGATAATAATAATATCTGCACATTTATATGATAAATGTCCAATGATAAGAGACAGTTACATGAAAGTACTTTTATACTTTATCCACCTTATAACAGCGATGCATGCACACACACACACACGGTGTCGGGAGGGCCAGGCTATGACAGCTAAAACAGGAACAGAGTAAAGTGTGAAATGACTACAAGTGTGGGCTTCAGCCAAAAAGTTCATGGTTCAGAATTAATTTCAACAGTTCAACACTTTGAATGCCTTCACTTGCCAGATGTGAACTTCAGAGGAAATATCAATGCAATGGTTTTCCCTTCCCAATTTTTTTGCTTTAATTGCCTATCAGCACAGGTGCTGGGCAAATGGTTCTACAAGGTCAGCCATGAGTTTGAAAACAAAATCTTCCCCACCTGCACTAAAGGTGACAGAGAAGAGTCACTGGAGGAAAATATAAGAAAGACTAAATTCATAATTAAAAAAAGAGTTTCATGTCTCAGAATAAAAAGTGACAGAGTATTGCTGACAGTAACAGGATATGAAGACCATGGATTCAGTATTAATAAGAAAGCAGTAGCAGGAGTCTTTAAACAGACCATCTCTCTGAGAAAACAGTGCCCTCAGAAAGGCAGTACCAGCAACAAAGTTTAGGAGGAGAAGTACATTTAATGATCATATCCTGGTTTTCTGGGAATTCAAAATATTTCTTTAATTTGAAAGACTTGGAGGGGGCATGAAATTTCACACTAGACACCTGCCAAAATCAAAAGAGGGGCCAAACATTCAGATTTTGAATTCTAAAAATTTATATTCAGATAATGTACTTTAAGCATCAAAAGTGAAGCCCCAGCAGGTGGAGATCCACACTATCCTCTGCTGAGGATGGGTGAGCAGCAGCATTTCCAACGGAGCACATAAGCTGATAGTCATCAGACTGCACCCTATGCTACCTATGGCTACTCTTCTCCGCAAAGAATTTGCATTTAGCATGTCAGTTTTCAGATTTATGTATTTATTTATTAGATTTATGTAACCCCCAGAGTCCCGAGGGCCAGGTTCAATTTCTATGTAATATTTACAAATTCAAAATGTAAATCAAAATTATTTAAATACTAGTAACAAAGCTCATTGTGGAAAAAATACAATGGGCTCTAGAAAGGGCAGGGCAGGCTGACCAGGCATTGCCCCCCCCCTGCAGTGTCTGATTGGGGCAGGGGGAGGGCAGGGTGGTCAGACGTGCATTGTCCCCTCGACAGGGCCCAGATCTGGGTGAGAGCAGTGCAGGATGGATGGTCAAGGCATGGCCCCCTCCCTGCACCCCATCTGGGTGGAGGGAGTGCAGGGCACTCGAGCCAGGCATGGCCCCCTCCCCTGCACGCCATCTGGATGGGGGGAACACAGGGCTACTGATCAGCTGGGAGGGAGGCAGTGGGCAAACTCCTGGGGATTTACACTCTCATCTGCTGATTGCCCAGCAATCAGCAGGAGGGGGCAAGCTCCTGGAGGTTGCCTGCCACTGGCAGGCACCTCAGGAATGAGTGCTGTGTGTGCATACCCAACTAGCATGGTAATGTCGCTTCTGGAAGTGACGTCATCATGCCGGCCGCGGGAGCATTCCTACACTTCGTTTGGGGCTGATTTGGGCCCCAAATGGGCCAAATTGGCCCTGTATGGAGCATAGGAGAGCTCACACAGCGGGTGCGATGATGTCACTACCAGAAGTAATGTCATCACATCAGCCAAGGGCTGGATCCTGATGAGTGGCATGAGGTAAATGCCAGCTCTCCCTACCTGGCAACCCTAACCATAGCGGATGGGCAGGTTCATATGGCAAAAGAAGGTTCTTAAGTTGTGCTGGTCCCAAGCTACATAGCACTTTAAGGGTCCAGAAGCAAACTGAGCCAGTGTAAATGGAATAATACTTGAGTGATATGGTCCCCACGACCTACTCCAGTTAACATTCTGTCTGCAACATAATGTACCAACTGTAGTTTCTGGATAGTCTTCAAGAGTAGCCCCACATAGAGCTCATTGCAGTAATATAATAGAGGTTACCAGAGCATAAACAGTGGCAAGACCCAGAAGACCTGCACTACCCCCAAACTATGAACCTGCTTCTTTGGGTGGAGTGCATCCCCATCCAGAAAAGATATCCCTATTCCTGGGTCATACCAATAGCACTTCCAGTTTGTCAGAATTAAATTTCAGCTTGTTAGCCCACTCACAGTTTCCACAGCCTCCCTGGGATCTGCTGGAAGCAAGAGATAGAACTGAGTGTCATCCACATATTGGTGGCAACCCAGCCGAAATCTCCAGATGACTTCACCGAGTGATATCATATAGATGTTGAAAAGCATGGGGGACAGGAGAAAACCTTCTGGAACCTCACAGGAGAATGGCCAAGGGGCAGAGCAGCTCCACAACCACACTCTGAATCCTACCCTCGAGATAGGACTGCAACCACTTGCAAAATAGTGTTTCCCAGTCCCAAACCCGAAGGCAGTCCAGAAGGCTGCCATGACCTGGTTTGAGATTAAGATTCCCAACTTTGTTTTAAAATGTTTAAAGGTTTAAAATGTTTGTGGTTTGGAAGGACAGGAATCTGGTAGGCAGTGGTTGTGGGGGGAGGGACTAGCATTTGGAAAGGAACTTTTGTTGTGGGGTGGGGTGGGTCAGGTGTTTTTAGGGTGGTTTTCTTTGTTCTTTTTGTTGCCTGGGGGAGGGGCTTTTTTGGTTTTATTTCTAATTTGTTTTAAACTTTTTTCTTTTCCTTTGGTGTACTAGTTTTAAAAGCTTGTTCTGTAAGTTGAGCTTTTTGTTTTGTTGCTGCACTTTATTTTTAAAGGATTATTGCTTTTGTGAGCTGTTGTTTGTTTCCTATGTATATTGCTTTGCTTTCATTGTAGTGGTGTTCTGCTGGGCTCTGGTTTTTGCCACCCCAGTCAGAATGAAGAGACAGACGCCAAGCTTGGATCTAAGGGCCACTTTATTAAATAACATCAATGGATAACATCAACTAGCAACTGCAGCAAGGGCCAACTAGTGGTACAGGTCAAGCCATGTGGTCACCCCCTGGACCTCCACCTTGACCTGTCTGGGTGAGCCCCAAAGCCCCAGGTGTGAGCCATCCCTGTGGATGGCTGAGACCTGGCCAGCCAAGCAAATTGGCTCCCCCCTTTCAAGCTCCTAAGCCTCAACTGTACAGCAGTGAGGTAAGGACTTGCACATGGGGTCCCCCAAGGCAGTCTGCCCATGCAGCATGGCAGCGGTCACAAGCAGTATCATCTGCTCCTGGCAGACTCCTCTTTCCCATCAATGGAGAAGTGCCAAGGGTGTTCACCATCCCGCTCCCTATTCCCCAACTCTACCTGGCTTATGACATCACTAACCAGCACCACCATGCCAATTATCTCCACCCTAGCAAAGGTGCAAGGTAGGCAGAAAAAA
Source organism: Eublepharis macularius (assembly GCF_028583425.1). Taxonomy (NCBI): domain Eukaryota; kingdom Metazoa; phylum Chordata; class Lepidosauria; order Squamata; family Eublepharidae; genus Eublepharis; species Eublepharis macularius. Next base: position 96,833,898 of record NC_072795.1, read on the forward strand.
AACCCATACCCAATGCCAATCCGGGTAAAAGGAGGAAAAAAATCCTACCTGGCTCTGAATACAGCAGCCGGCTAATCCAATATAAAGTGAGGAGGGTGGGCCAAGCGTTTACAGCAACTGTGGCAGGGGTAAGGCGGAGCCACCTGAACAGGCTAAAGGCTCTGCCCCACCGACAAGTCCCAGATGCCCAGGAAACAGCTCTGCCTTCTCTTCCTTCTGAGGAGGCAAAGTGCGGCCCCTGGCTTGCACGACTTGCCGGCAGCCGAAAGGGCTGTTTTGTTCCACTTTAATTTTTAAAGAGTTTCTGCTTTGGGGGACAGATTGTTGTTTCCTGTGTTGCTCATTGATTTAGCTTGTTCTCATTGCTTGGGGGGGGGTTACAGGTTGTCGTTTGTTTGTTGTGTGTTGCATGTTGATTTAGGGGAGTTTTTTGGTGCTCCTGTTGGTTCTAACAACTTTAATTGTTCAGAGGGAAATTTCTTGTTAGGTTTTAATATGGGTTAAAATTGACTTGGAATTGGGGGGGGGGGGTGTCTTTAATGGACAGGCAGCAGTAGCTCTGCTGTAATTTTGTTGTTGTTTGGTTAAAAAAATGGCCCCTCCAGCTACCTGGAAAAATTTCCTCATCGGAAAATAATGGAGCCCCAAAGAAGCTCCAGAAAAACACGAATCAGAATGCTAACCTACTATTTTTGGACCCCAGTTTTGGGAATACTAACATTTATATCCTTCCTGATACCTGAACCCTGAAAATGCCACATTTTTTTAGTGCACATTCGTACTCTATACCACAATAAAAACAGAATTAAATTGGGGTTTTTCCTTTTTCTCCAGCACATAAAATTTTAGGGTGGTGTCCTACTAAAACCAGATTTAGTCGTAAGTTTTTCCTATCCTTTTTCATTTCTCCAACTATTGGCAGTTGGATGGTGAATTGCCAGGCTATATGTTCTTTATTCCACTACCACCCCAGAATCAAGAGACCTGTTCACATATTACAATGAATGCACATACACCTGTATGTAAGTGCATACACCTGTTTGTAAAAAAGAGCCAAGGAGCATTTACTTATAAATGAAACCAGGGAGCAGTACCTGGATAAATGTGAGGAATGGAATTAAATCACAAATTCATCTGTATGTGTGTTGAATGTAATATGAGAATTACTCAATGCATATATAAAGAACAATCAAGTGTGCACTGCACACGGATTTTATGTGCATTCACAGTAACTTGTGAATATGGCTACAATCTTCTCATTTAGTTCTTCTAACATTAACTTTATTTTGGTCCAATGTTTATGCTTGTGCACAGGAACATCATAATGCAATAAATTAGCTAGATTGTAACTAAAGTCCTATAGCACCCCCCACCCCCTGCGAGTTGTAGGAATTAATATACTCTGTGCCTTCCACCAGTTATTAGCATTGCTCATAAGTGACAGGAAAAAACATTAGCTTGCATACGGATAATGTTACAACTGCAACTGAAAATAATAAAGTTATGTATATCAGATTTGGGATATCTTCTTTTCTCAAATACTCTAATCCCTGAGGTAATTTTTCCTCAATAAGTATTGGTCATCAAGTACAGGTAAATTTAGTCTCTGGAGTGAAGCCCAGAACTTTTCACTCCAGTCCTTTCAACTAAAAGAGTGCTAAAACACTTTACTGCACTATTTATTTCACAAGACTTTGAAGTAATTACCTGAGGAGACAAGATGATCTCATTCTTCACCTGACTTTCTCCCTCTTTATTTGCCCAACTAACAATTTCCCTGTTTTATTTTCTCATTTATAATAATTGGCCAAGCACATAATATGGCCATTCCAACTGACCTGGCACTTAGCATCTATTAATGTCTCTCCTGAGAGATCCAGGAGTGGAGGGTCCTGTAAATGTATTTATTATGAGAAGCTGAGATAATCCTTACTTATTGATCGCTTCCTTTTAATCTTTCAGTGACATTCGCTGAAAAAAGCCTTTATCTTTTACACATCTTCCAGGCATCCAGAAAGAATCAGGGAAGAAGTAGCTTTGTCTGCATTTTGACTGAAATATAAAGTTTTGATCTACTACTTAATAAGCTTCTTAAGTCAGGGACAGTGTCCCATAATAGCCATACAATTAATTACCAGCACATATTTTAATGTTCCAGTAATGCCTTAATTGTTAGGTTTGGAACCCATGTGCATAATTTGAGATCATTCTACCAAGTAATTTATAAGCTGCTAATGGGACAAAATTCACATGATGCATAATTTCAAATCAAACTTTTTGAACATTGTATTTATATACAGATTTTGAATTTTTAACATTATCAGCTTTCTTTAAGTATTCTATATTGCAATTTGACCACAGCATCTGAGGCCCCCTCATATTTGTGGCTTTAGGTGAGGGGCTGTGGCTGCATGGTGAAGCATCCACTTAGCATGGAGAACGTCCCAGATCCAGTTCGTGGCATCTTCAATGGAAAAGAATCAGGAAGTGGGCGATGCGAAAGACCTCTGCCTAGGGCCCTGCAGACCTGCTGCTAGTCAGAGGAGACAACGGGAGGCAGCTTCATGTGTTCAACCAAAATCTGTTAAAATTAAATGTGAGCTTCCATGGCTTTTATTCTTATGCTGCGTCATCCAACATGATAGGACCCTTGTAACAGCAGCATCTCAGTGCTAAACTATATGATATATGCTAGGTATATAAACAGTTTCCTAAAAAAAAATTTTAATTGAAAAACAACTGCACTATCCAATCCATTTCAGTGGGAGTTTCAGTGAAAGGGTGATGCTTAAATCTTTCACCTTGCACTGTTTGTTTGCTCAAAATTGCCTTCCCCAGGATGATTTTCTCCAAATGTAAATCAGATCCTGCTGTAAAAGTCTTTGATAGTATGTAGGCTTGCCAGCCTCCAGGTGGGGCCTGGAGATCTCCTTGAATCATAACTGATCTCAGGACTACAGAGATCAGTTCACCTGAAGTTTGTCCTTCAGAATAGCAGATCCTTGTGTATTATTTCAATTATCTGGTGTCCAAACTACATGAGATTCTGGAGTTCCATAATCTAGGTGTGTTATTCAGTCCTTAAAATCAATAGGATAGGGAATCATGATTCAGGCCATAATGCAGGGGAAGGTGTTTACTCACCCGCCCTGTGCCATTTTCTCCATTGAAAATATCTTGCTGGATTGATGGGTTGCTTTAAACTACAGAAAGGAAAAGGACAAGCAGAATAAGGGCACCTGTCCTTTTCCCTACTGGGGCTAAAAGAAGTAAAAAGGAGTTCATTTTCAATCTAAGAGGCAAAAGGGGAAGCGTGAATTTCCCTTTCTCTAGACGTAAACTCTCAATTCAGATTGGCTTTCCCTCCATGTCTGATTTCTAAGGGCCAAATTAAACATCTGGAGTTCCAGTAATGAAACTCGAATGTTACATATACTATGGACCTGAAGGTTTCATACATGATGCCACGTTATTCCAAACCTAAATAATATGATTCAGGGATATACATGGATAACTTCTTAATGTGTTCCTTTCACCTACCACTGTTGAATTAGATATTTCTGTTTTTGCTTGAACTCTGAATCACTTGCAGCAATCCTCTTCTGACTAGAGATGGGCACAAACAGCAATATGAACAAAAAAAAAGCCACGAACAGCCCAATCTGCTGTTCGTGAACCAGCTGTTCATGAGGCCCCATCCTAAACAAACAGGTGGTCATTGAAAGCCTCATCCGTTGCTGTTCGTTGCTGTTCGTCAAGCCAGACAGTCTGGCACCTGCAATCAATTCCCTTGGCAACTTAGATAGGGATTGTCTGAACTCTGTCTGAACTCCTGCTGTTGCCCTGGAAACCCCAATCTAAGCCCAATTTATCTTGATTGGCAGGTCTTCCTTTCAAGTGTGGAGCTCCAAATTTGTTACAAAGAGCAGGGGGGAGGGGGATCCTAGCTCTGGCTTTGAAGAGGGAGAGACAGCTGCTGTTGGCATTTTGATAGATAGAGTGCATTGGAGTGAATTTTCTTTGCGTGTGGTGGGATAGAGATCTACCCCTTCAAGTTCCAGGGCTGTTGCCAGGCTCTGAGGCCAAGCTATTAATTATTATTGGTACCTCTCCTGGTGCCTGCTCAGGTCAGATTTCTGGGAGTGCTGCAGTAGGGATCTTGATTTGGATGATGGCTGGAGGAGAGCCTGCTGGCCCCCATGAACAGCCAGCCATGAACATGTTCATGAGCAGGGCCGTGTTCATGGCTGTTCGTGATGACAACGAACAACGAACATCATGTTCATTTTTTTTCTATTCGTGCCCATCTCTACTTCTGACATCTCATTTTCTCAAGAAATGCACTTGTTCTTTCAATGGCGCAGACTGCTGTAGACAAAGTTTGCTTGGATGGTGCATGCAAATCATAAAGAACGTCCATGCATGTAATTACAAATGAGACTGGATACTTGGAGGCATCAAACAGGCCACATGATCTCCTTTATACAGCAGCATAGGTCAAGGCAAGAATAGCACTTACTTTCTAGGACTATTGGTGATAGTTTTAGTCAAAGGATCAGCTTCTTGAAGTTGTAGAGCCAAGCTACAAGAGATGAATTATACGAGGAGGAGAACATGAAGGGAGTAGCAATGTTAGCTGGGAAGCCGAATTTTAAAAGAGATCGGAAGGCTTTGTTGATTTCCCCTCTCTACAGAGCCAGGGAGATCACTGCTCAGAAGGTTTGTTAATTTCCTCTTTGCCTCCTGAAGGATCTGTCAGTTTCACCTCCCCTTCTAAGAGGCAAAGAGGAAATAAACAAATCCTCTGAGCAGGGATCTCCCTGGCTCTGTAGAGAGGGGAAATTAACAAAGCCTTCCAATCTCTTTTAAAACTCAGCTTCCCGGCTAACATTGCAACTCCCTTCACGTGCTCCTCCTCATGTAATTCATCTCTTGTAGCTTAGCTCGTAGTCAAAGGATCAGCTTCTTTCATAGCTGCAGCTTTTGGGACATCCGTATCTGTCATAGTCATGAAGAGCTTGTACACATATCTTCCTTCCATGGCTTTCAGTTTGTTTTGTGTTTTCCAGTCTCTTTGAGCAAACTGTATTTCTTTCTGATAGCCACAAATTCACTTCTGTTCCAAAGTATGAACAGCATCATCTACATCACAGACATCTTCAAACTGAATGTAAGCAAATCCTCTTGGCCAACAAGTGTGGAAATGCAGAGAAACATATGCATCAACTATTGGTTCATAACAACCAAATTCATGATGCAAGTCAGACCTGGTATCGTTGGGCACATTCTGGACAAGGAGTAAGTAGGTCACAAGTAGTGAGACATGGCACTCACATAGGTGGCTGACTCAGTGTTGGGGGGTGGACAGGGAAGCCACATCTCATGTTCTAAAATGTATTTGGAGTCTGAGAAAAACCCAATTCCAAAAGTTGTTTGAGGCTGTTCATTCAAATAGCTGGATGATTCCTGTGCACTGGAGAAGTGACTCATTATAATGTGTTAAGAAGCTATTAAATCAGTGTTAAATGCACATTTATAACCTGGAAATTGGTTCTCAGATGTGATATTCCATAAATATTGCTTTGATTCAAGTGGAGAGCAAGTGAATGGCAAGTGAACAGGGAGGAATACACTTGAGTCTGTTCACTTGCCAGGCAAGTGTCATTCGTCACTTGTAGCTTGACCCATAGACTGTAACTGGGTCCTCCCCTCAATCCTTGAGTCAAATAGGAGTTGCAGGTCCCCTTCAATTCCAGTTCATGCAGGATGACCAGTTTGGATCAGAACCATAGCTAATGGGAGAAAAGGCTTTCCACTTGCATTTTTTTTTAAATGTAGACTCTGGGAGACGAGAGTGTGTGTGTTTGTTTTTCAAGGGGCAAATATACCTCAAGACCATTTAAGGTTAGGAAGGGGTGGGGGCTGAATCATAGAATCATAGAGTTGGAAGGAACCTCTAGAGTCATCTAGTCCAACCCCCTGCACAATGCAGGAAATTCACAAATACCCCCACCCCGACTGTCCCAGTGACCCTTGCTCCATGCCCAAAAGATGGCAAAACACCTCCAGGATCCCTAGCCAAACCAGCCTTTGGAAAACACAGGTTTTTCCCATGTGCCAGGGTCCTGATCCTCATTGTGCATCATGCATGTAGGAATTGAGATAATCCACAACTCACATCTGAATGAAAGACAGAATGTGAGCCCCAGACAATCCTATGGAGACTATGAACTGGCCCATCGGATATCGGATGAGAAAGATTACTTTATCCCAATGGTGGCACAGTGACAATGCAAAAGTATTCTCTTATATCACGGGAATGTTTGAAAAAGAAAGCAGTATGGTATGAAAATAGCAAGCTTTAAAGCCAGCCTCTGATAATGAATGAGAAAGTTAATCTTTCCCTGCATACTGCTGACAGGCTAGGTTATCATGTCTGTAAAACACATTATCCTCCATTTTACCAACGTACCGAACCACTGATGGCCCCTAAAAAGACACACTAATAATAATAGTGATAGTGAATCTTTCCTGGCTTTTTTCCGTATTTCTTCTCTCTTGCTAGAGCATTGCCTAGGAAATACTTATTACTTTCCCATACACTCATCTTCATCTTTGCTATCAGGCTCGGTTAGTGTATTTCTTCCAAGATGATCTCTGCTCAGACTTCAGATGAGCCTGCCACCCTATTACTGCAAAGAGGATAGAGGCTTGTTCAGCAAAGTAAATTAAGGACTATTTCAAGAGTGACAGGGAGAAAAAAAGAATGTAAGGAACAAGAGATGCTGGGTGTGAGGAAGCTTGGGCTTCTACTGGGATCTCTGTCATGGTGTTATGCTATTATGGAATCCACAGCCTCTTATTCAATTTTCTCATCTGCACAATGAGAAAGAAAATGCAACCTTAACTCACCAGAGAATGTTGTGTTTTAAAATGCACGACTAAAAGCATTGCTTTAAGAACAAAACTCTGCTTTTTTGATATTTTAAAGGCAACATATAATTTGGGGCTGCATTAGCTGATCCATTATATCTATGAGCTCAGGCTGAAAATTCAAAGATCTATAACCAAAGACCCTCAAAATGAGTGCAAGGCAGGCTATAGACAGCATTCCTGATTAGGACTGCAGGTACCACATTTATACCCAGGGTTTCAAAAAAATGAATGAATGATGTGTAATTTACTCAATACCAAGAGAAAGGCCCATAAACTTGTTTCCAAACTTACGGTTCTCTGTGTTTTTAAATACCTTCAAATGTTAGTATTAGAGAACCAGTGTGGTGTAAAGTGATGGTCTCGGATCTTGGCAACCCAGGTTCAATCCCCGACTCTACCATAGAAGCTCACGGGATGGCACTCTCAGCCTACCCTACTTCAAAGGGTTTGCTCTGAGGAAAAAATGGAGGAGAGGAGAATGATGTAAGCTGCTTTGGGTTCCCATTGGGAAGAAAGGTGGGGTATAAATAAAGTAAAATAAAAATAAAATAAATAGTGTCAGGGCCATACAAGCTGAAAAAAAACAGGGTGGTCCAGTGCTCGAAACAGTACTGGTGCGGCCTGATCTTACACTCCCACTCTTTCAAGAAGCTCACGAAACGACCTTGGGCCAGGCATTCTGTCCCATCCTGACCTAATTCACAGGATTATTGTGGCACTAAATTGGGGGAGGGGACCGTGCATTCCACCTTGAGCTCCTTCGAGGAAGAATGGAATGAAAATCTAATAAATAAGTGGTTATTATCAGAGTAGCTGTGGGGAAGCAGGCCTGTGGGTGCCAGGTGGCAGCCTTGCTCCATGAACAGCCCTACCAGGCCAGATATAATGCAGCACTGCTCGTGTTGGAGCAAGCACCACCCCATCATCCCTATCAGACAAAAAGACTAACAGGGCAAGTAAGAGGAGGGGGCGGATAAAGGACCAATGCTGGAAGAGATGCAGGGGAGTTAGCCATGTTAGTCTGTAGTAGCAAAATTGAAAAGAGTCCAGTAGCACCTTTAAGACTAACCAACTTTACTGTAGCATAGGCTTTCAAGAATCACAGTTCTCTTCGTCAGATGCATGGAGGGTAAGAAGAAACTGGTCAGATATATAGGTGGACAGGGGAGGGGGGAATAGATGCAATCAGTAGCTTCTGATAATGGGATTAGTTGGCTTCTCGGATTCGGTTTCATTTTCTCAGCCGTCGGATGCTCCTCTCCGCAGGTCCGAGGGGAAGCGCCCGAGCAGCCTGACCGGGCGGCTGATCTGCGAAGATTAGCCCCCAGAACTCCCAGTGAGGGAGGCAGGGTCTGGAACGCGGCGGGAAGAGCCCCCTGAAATTGAGGCAGGGGGTAAATTGCCCGTTTGTTCCTATGGAGGCTGGCAGACGTGCGCGGCACCTCGAGTACTGCCGGGCCATGGAAAATGGCAAAGAGCAGAACTAGGCGGAAGCCTGTAAGTAAGCGAATCCCTTCTGTTATTACAAGCGCACGCGAAGGAGTGGTGGGATCTGAAGCTAAGAAGGCTCGTTGTTCCCCCTCGCTGAGTTTCAGAATTTGGTCGGCGGTCCCCCCCCCTAAAATGGCAGCAAAAAAGCAGAGTCCCGCTTTGGGCAAGTCAATCGCGGCTGCCCTGCAGGGGAAAGGAGAGTCGCTCGAGGACTTGGTGAAGAGGTCGGTTATCGAAGCCATAAAGCCCTTTGTTGACAAGCTGAATGAAACAGATCAAAGGGTGGGCTTAATTGAGAGCGAAGTGAAAACCATTAAGGAAGCAGCGGGGGGGCAGAGAAGTCTGCTCAGGAAAATGTGTCACTCGTGAGGGCAACGAATAAAGAGTTAAAGCTGGTAGAGAACCAGCTGATCGGGCTACAAGTGGAACGAACACAGACAATTGTGCGCATCCAGAATGTGAAAGAGGAGGAAAATGAGGATTTATGGGATCTGGCCTCGGAACTATTGGCGACACCCGTGAGGGCAACTAAAGAAGAGGTAAAAAGCGCCATTTTGGAAGTCCATCGGGCTTCTTCAAAATATGCAACGAAGCGTCAGCTGCCTCGCGAGATCATCATCGATTTTTCATCTAAGAGGATCCGAGACTATCCTATACAACTCATACAATGCAGATCTGGACTTTCTGGGTAATAAAGTTAAGATACTGAAGGACGTTCCATTTTTAGTTCGGAAAAGAAGATTTAAGTATAAAAAGTTTGCAGCTCTTCTGAGGGAACGTGGAATAAAGTATAAATGGCTATTTCCGGAAGGTATCTGGTTTAGTTACAAAGATCAAGCTTACAAAATAACATCAGAAGATCAACTAAGGGATTTTGAGGACAAAAATCAAGAATTTCAGCAAGACACCAAACAAGAAGAAAAGGATTTGAAGTCTGAAGGGGGGGGAGGGAACGAGCACTGCGGTTGCAGTTGCTCAGAGAGAACTGCGTCCGAGGCCCGGGGGGGGGGAGACTTAATTTGGATTGTAATCTGTATTTTGCAAGGTCAACCACTCCATCAATATCTTACAAAGTTTTAATCTTTTAATAATGGCAGTATGAAGGGAAAGCATTATTTGTAGTGTAGTGTTGTTATATGTTGCTGGTTTTTTTTTCTTTCCTTCCCCTGCCCCCCTTCTTTCCCTCTGTATTGTTAGTTAATGTAGGTAATAAAATTATATATATATAAAAAGAATCACAGTTCTCTTCGTCAGATGCATGGAGGGTAAGAAGAAACTGGTCAGATATATAGGTGGACAGGGGAGGGGGGAATAGATGCAATCAGTAGCTTCTGATAATGGGATTAGTTGGCTTCTGATAATGAAATCAGTTACTTCTGATAATGAGATAACCATTCATAGTCTCTATTCAATCCAAGCCTGACAGAGTAAAATTTACATATGAATTCCAATCAACGTGATATATGCCCTCATGTGCCAACAATGTCCATCTCCTCTGTACATTAAACAAACCAGCCAACCTCTGCACAACCTTTGTCTTTGAATGGTGCCCCCATTTCCACAAGAGCAATGTTCATCATGGTTGCTTTTATACTTGAAGTTATCTTTCTGGACACCAAGGAAGGATGCTAATGGTACAAAAAAATACAGCCTCCTAGACACCATCTGAGTGACTTATCAAACCTACATACAGCCTGCCACAACTTGGAGCTGGGTAAGGCTTTACCTGACAACAAGCAACAAAACTGGTTAGCTCTGCCTCCCTAGTCAGGAAATACCATCACCAAAGGGATCAGTCTCTCTCCCAAATTGATGTGTCCACTCTATTCAATCCATTTCTGAGAATTGCATTTATTTGTCAGCTCTTAAGAAGGACATTTCCAAACCAAAGATGATTTAGAGGACAGCAACCAAGACAATGAAGAATCCGTCACATAAGATATATGAGAAGGGCATGTAGATGACAGATACCATCATGTTCCTAGCATCCATAATGTTTCCTGCAGCTTTGTTGCTATCCTGACTTCCTCAGCCAAACCCAGCTTTGGCGCTTAACAGATGTCAATCTCATAACCATAATGCTTGATCTTATAAAACAGAACACAATACCTAAGGAGATGATGATTTTGGATTCACAATTAACTTGAAACTCTAATCATTTGGCAGAGGAAATGGTGCACTTATTTTACATCACAAGAAAACAAAATTTAGTGGAGTAGCAAGAAACTGCCATGAACACATTTGAGTGGCCAAGCAGCTAATCTGATACCACCACCAGCTTTGCCTATAGAAATCAGCTAAGCATTCTACAGATAAACGAAAGGATACAGACAAAAAGGCTTTAATACCCTGGCCTGGTATAGATGTCCCCCCTCAACCACCCGCCCCGCTTTTTTTAACATCCAGCATAATTAAGAGTTCTGGAAGTCAAAAGCATATACAATGTGATGTTAGTTTGGCTGGTCTTAATAAGTATTATATAGCTTTTGCTTTACGGTATTGTTGTTGTTGCTGTTGTTTAAATTTATAGTCCACTCTCCCCACAAGCAGGCTCAGAGCCTGTACATTATGTAATAAAACCACATTAAAACTTAAAATCCAGGACAAGAAGACAGCAACTCTATACAGCAGCCCATATTGCTGAACCCAACCCAGCACATCCCATGGGGTGGCAGATGGTGTACAACATTAGGTGAGTAAGCAGAGAACCAGGGAGAAGGGGGGTTATTCCCTCCCCCAACAGGAGACAAGCAAAGAAGTTCACCCATGCCCCAACTTTGCTCATACCAGCAGATTTTCAAGAGAATTTTTATTACTCCACATATCAATTGTATCTAACACTTTATAGTCTGATTCAAAGTTATTTACAGGCCACAGTAGCTAGTGGTGCTATATATCTACCCATGATAATTTCCTTCATGTGTTTTTGACATGCCCTACAAATAAGGACTTTTGAGAGAGATATTTTTGATTTATAGATATAATAACATTAATAATAATAACATTCAATTTATATACCACCCTTCAGGACAACTTAATGCCCACTCAGCGCGTTTTACAAAGTACGTTATTATTATCCCCACAACAAAACACCCTGTGAGGTGGGTGGGGCTGAGAGAGCTCCAGAGAACTATGACTAGCCCAAGGTCACCCAGCTGACTTCAAGTGGTGGAGTGGGGAATCAAACCCGGCTCTCCAGATTAGAGTCCTGCGCTCTTAACCACTACACCAAACGGACTTCTCATCCAGCCACCAACTATTATAACAGTATATACAAATGTACAATGTGCTTAAAGCTGCCAATGCAAGCATAACCTAGATGGGGAAAGAAAGGACAATTTTGTCAATAACCCTTCTCACTCGTGCTCATTTTAATAAGCAGAAAAAATAATTTTATTTTGTGTTCCTTGCTGTGTAAAGTTACATAGGAATTACAGGGATGTTTCTTCTTAATTTCTGGGTCTATTTACATTGTGAGATTTAAGTGATGCATTATTTTTTCTGAATGTGATAAAATGTGAGAATACGCTTCAAATTTAATTCATGATGTAAATCTTCCAAGGCTTCGGTTCAGCTATCAAATTAATTGTGCTAGTCCCTGGGTTAACCCTGCAATTTTCTTCCTAATGAATTGGTTAGGACATCTGATTATCCTACTCAATAATAATGCTTGATCTTCATCTGTCACTTTATGTCCAGCTTATACTTTCCTTGGGTTAAAATCAAATGAATAACATTCACATACCAGCCATCCTACTCACTGACATTAACAGTAATTTCACAGGTTGCTTCTTATGTGCAAATAACATTCTTTTCCCTTATATCTAGATTGATGACTTCTAATTAACCCTGTAGCAAGATAATATAACAGCAATTTCATATTAACAGAATCTGTTAACAGGAAAAAATGTGAAGTCAGAAACCTCAACAGCATCCATTGCAAAGGAACTCATTTTATCTTTGCCTAGGGAGCATACTTGCACTGCAGCCACCTGTAGCAAAGCCCTGAGACCATCTCTTCTCTTGAAAATTTACATAAGAAAAAGCACAGGAAAAAAGTGTGCACTTAACTCTTTCACCATCAGCTGTTTCCTTTCCTACTGTCTCTCCTCTCTTTGTTAATTCATTTTGCCCATGGTTCTTTCAAGGGCTCAGAGAGTTTTAAGGTAAAGGGAACTAACAGAGGAAGAGATAAGCACTCTATTTCCAGAATTCTCTGATAAAATTGCCCTCTCCTAATACGGCCCTCCCGGGCAGCAGCTTCCACTGATAAGGCTGGGGGCTGCTCTTTGCCTCCCTGGAAGGAGAAGGAGACATAGCATTTCCATGGTATCTGGGTCTCAGGCAGGGGTGGGGTGGGTGGAGAAAGGAGCCTTATGAGGCAACACCGCCGAGCTGGCTGGCAGTTGCTCTGCGTGCTCGGCCCACCCACATCACCCTGTAGTAGTGCAGGACTAGCCAGCTGCTGTTGCCAGAGCCAGGTAGGAATTTTTTCTCCCTTTTCCCTAATTGGCATGGGGAAGAGGTGGTTTTTTGCCTGCCTTGTACTGCTTGCAGAGGTTTGAGGTAATTGGCAAGGTGGAGCCACCTTAGGATGGTCACTGGCAGGATACAGTTTGGGAATAGGGAGCGCGCTGGTGAGTACCCTAGGCGCTTTTCCAATGATGGGGAAGAGGGGTCTGCCAGGAGCGGGTGGTACTGCCTGTGATGGCTGCCATGCTGCGTGGGCAGACTGCCTTGGGGAACCCCATGTGCAAGTCCTTACTTCACTGCTGTACAGCTGAGGCTTAGGAGATTGAGCTGGGGGGATCCATTTTGCTGGCCGGCTGGGTCTTAGCCATCCATAGGATGGCTCGCACCTGGGGCTTCAGGGCTCACCCAGGCAGGTCAAGGCAGGGGTGACCCCGTGGCTTGACTTGTACCGCTAGTTGGCCCTTGCCATATTAATGTTGATGTTATGTTTAATAAACTGTCCCTTTTGTTCCAAGCCTTGTGTTTGTCTCATTATTCCAACTAGGGTGGCAAAGGAAGCTTTGCAAGGAGCTATCCAGTTTGGCTACATTGTAAGATATAGTTTGGCCATGAGTTGTCTTTTTGAGTTACTAGGGATGACCTTTCTCTTCCAAGTTCACAAGGGTCTGTCTTGTGCTATACTATAACTGAACACCACATCAAGATCAAAATAAATCTTTACTGGGTATCTTCCCTGATGTATTTGGAGAGTCAGCTCATGGTTCAAGTTATAGTAAACTAATCTTAGTTTCTTCTCTCAGCAGCTCCAGACATTGCCTGAAAAAAATATAATTGGCAAGTAATTTCTAAATGCATATCTAACTCATTCATGTTCACCTGGGAGAAAAGCTTAAATTGCTGTTTTGGATGTAACCTAAAAGATGGAAAGTGGTTGCCCATAGCACTTGTGTATCCTCTGCTATTCTTAACTAACAGCTGAAGCGATCCTCATTTAGCAATTTCCAATCTCTGTTTTTTCGAGACTGTAAATCAAGATTTTGTGGATGACTTTTTGTGGATTATGACTTGAGAAGACATGCAGAAATGAATAACAAATCATGAACTGAGAGGGAGCTGTGGAATCTTCAGAACTCACAACTAAAGAGAGGCTCAAACTTCACATGTAAACAAAACATGAGTCCACTGTCACCTTAAAGGCAAATAACATATTCTGGCTTTTTTGAATGAGCACTCCCTTCATCATTTTTGCTGCAATGGATTTAACATGGCTACTGTTCTAAAATGTTCATACAAGTGTTTCTGTCTGAGAGCAATAGGACAAGCACATTCCTACTGGTATTGTTCATATCTTTTAAAGGTCTACAAAATGTATTATACCAGTAGATAGATGACCAGTGTAATGATGCTGAGGACAGCAGCTACAACAACCTTCCTTCTTTTCATCAGGCCGCAAGTATATGTACTTGCTGTCATGTCCATGTAAGCTCACCAAATTAATCACTGGGAAGATGAGTAATAGGGTGGGAGGATGTTCTACTCCAGCATATCCTAGTCATCAGATAACCAGATGACAGGCTGCTAGAGGGTGAGTGATATCTAAGGGGTAAAATATAAATCCCTGCTGCAAATCCCAGGCTAGCCATCAGCAAAGCAATTATTATCCACCTGCTTTAGTTCCCCATCCATTTTAATAGGAATATTGAACTAATAAGTTTATTGTTAGAATTAGCTTTTCATAGTAGATGGGAACACTACAAGTTCCAAGTCCAATGATCCTTCCTTAGTCCTACTAAATGTTGGTTTACTAATGCAATATGGCACTCCTTTGTTTGGAAGCAAGTGCTACTCATTTCAAATGGGATTTGTTACAGGCGGTGTTTAGGATTTCAGGAGAACAGCATGTTTTCTTAGAGGTAAGAAACAAACCCATGCTCACTTACTTGGAGATGCTGCTTGGATGGAAAACTAGCATTGTACAAGACTGTTCTAAAGCTGCCATATTACAAAATATGGTAAGACACCACAGTAATGTATTGCATGTATCTATAAAAACTCATGAATGATAGAGGGGAATCCTCCCCCCCCCCGCCCCCATTGACTCTGTCTTCACGTTCACTCCTCCTCATTGCTGCTGTTGCTATTCCTGGCTCTTCTTATTCTCCTTACTCTGGTTTGGTTCATTTCTCTCCTTCTGGCTGTGCTTGCCTGCACTTCACATCCTGCAGCTTACAGCTGCTAGTGTTTGTGCACCATTTTGTATTCCTATACCAACCCAAAAATGCTGCCTTATCTCCTGCAGGCAATTTTAGCTATAATTGTTAACTCTTTATCAAAGAGTTTACTCTCAAATTAGGTGGGGGAGGGTCTTTCTGGGTTTGTGACTGTCATGTTTGTTTGCTTGTTCACACATAGGCCAGCCCTTGAACTTTGGATATGGAAAGGGAGGCAATTTATTGCTTGAAAAAAACAGAACATTGGTTCATTGCAGAGGAGCATTGTTTTTAAACAGGGATTATTATTTTTTTTAAATAATGACTCAGTTTTAAACTGTGTGGTAACATTAATGTCATGATGTACATTTTCTTAATAGCAACCCACATAAAAGTGCATTGCAAAAAGTTGCCATACTGAGCACGGCTAGAAACAGCAATAATTAAAGAGAAGAAAGCACATCATGTCCCTGAGAGTTACAGCAGAATACTCCAGAAACTCATTATATCAATACTGAAGCAGCAGGTTTTTAACTAACTAAGTAACAGTAATCTACACACGGAAGAAGGCAGAATATTGAAGGTTAGTGGAAAACAGAGCACCCCAAACCACAAGAAATGTCAATACTATCTTCTCCTAAACCTTTATTTACATTCTGGAAATTTGCCTCCCATGTAAATGTAGATAATGAACAGAAGCTGATTAAACTGTACATTATGAATATTCATGAAATCACCTGGACTTTCATGTTAATTTTATTCCTTAGAATGTGACTCTTTATGCATAACAAAGTGTTGATGTCATGCCAAGAATGCAAAATGTGTTCATGGTAGATCTGGCGAGACTTTCTTGAGTTACTCACCCAAAATTTATAAAGGTGATATAAAAATCCAAGCAGTTTAAAAGAATCCTACTTTATAAAAAACTGTAGGCACCGTAGGAGCTTTATAAATTTAATTTGGCCTATTAATCTACATAAATCTTCTGTCCTAGAGGTCAAAAATTGATTAACTGTCATGTTTCTAATGACTCTATCAGCTAATTTGCTTATTAAAATTAATACTACAGCATCTCAAACGAAGAGCTTGTTTGAAAATATTTAATTCTACAGTAGTAACGGTTTTATTTGCTAAAAGCACAGTGGCAAATGGTTGACATTCAAAGAAAAATCTTACATGCACTGCTTGGATCCAGAAATGTGCAGATGATTGCAGGAATGCTGTCCCTCTCATCAGGGAACAGTCTAACGAAATTTTGTTTTAAAGTGCTGTTTTAATACGTGAATAATGAATTAAATTATCATTTGATACTTTGGAAAATGGTAATCTCATTTTTTAAAGTGTAATAGAGCTGAATAAGGAAAATGACATTATTTGTAAAAAAAGATTTTCAGGAATTGTTCAAAAATACTTAGTAGCAGAAGGAAGATTGTATACCAATATTATTATACCCTGAAGACTTAGAATGTCTTGAGAAGATAATTGAGAGGATAGTGACAGAGCAATTCCAGAGGTTTATGGCTGATGTTTTGTCCCTTGACCCTTTTCAGTCTGGCTTCAGAATGGGAATAGTTTGTCCATCATAGCAGCCAAGATTATCTGCTAATAATGTCATGCAATATTGCTTGATCTGTCAGCTGTCTTCAACACAGTAGAACACTCAATATTGTTGGAAGCTGGTCTTGACACTGGAGGAAGAGCATTTGAGTGGATTAAATTTGCATGGGCATTTGAGTGCACATTTGATCATGTGCAGATGGCAGGCTGGAGATCCTGAATCAGCTCCTTGAGATCTGTACTGTATGGTGTCACGGGGTTCAGTGCTACGTTCCACATTGTTGAATATTTATTTGAAACATCTTCAGTGATATCATCCGTAGCTGGACTTGGATGTAATCAATGTATTGATTGCACCAAGCTATACATATATTTATCGGTTCTAGGGGGGAAAGCCCATAGGAAAAAAGCCCACGGGGAAAAACCCACAGTCATAAACACTCACAAGAAAAATGCCCACATGGAAATAAGCCCACACGGAAAAAGGCCCACACAGAAAGAAGGCCACATGGAACGATACCATTTATCTTTAATTACAATTACAAATACCATTTTTTAATTAATTACATAAATGTTGACATTCCTGAAAAGTATAGGCAACTGATACTTCATGATTCAGGTGTGGAAAATCTAGACAGAATTCTGGTTTTAGGTGACAGAGATCTTATGCTTGTATTAAACAAAGACACCACCTATGGAGATGGCACATTGATAAAGTGCCAAATATGTTTTACCAATTGTACGCATGGCATGCCAAGGTGGGTAATTCGTATCCACCATGCATTTACATTCTACTTCAAAAAGGCTGCCATTCCAGCACTGGGGCCCAAGCCCCTCGGGATGGTGGCAGACATTTGCCACCCTGGCAGGAGGGAGACAGACATGCCTGGCCCTGCAGTAAGGGCATAGCTTCATGGAGGGCGGAGCTAACAGGGCTGTTTCCAGCCGCTCCGCCCTCTTGGGCTCAGTCTCGCCTCGTGCTCGGAGACAGCAGGACCGTCTTGGTCGCTTCTCCGGCACGAGGCCTCCTGGACAGACGGGGATCGGCTGGTGCCCTGCTTTGTCCGCCTGTCGAGTGGCTACTTGTAGTTTGTTGGGGCCTGTTCCGGGGAGGGGGGGTAGCTAGTTCTCTTTTGCCCCCCCTTGCGTCCTTCCCGCTCGTGCGGTCGACTGGGGGGCTGGGGGCCATTTGCTGTTGTTCCGGCCCGTCTCCCTTCCCCTCCACGCCGTGGGCCCCCTCCCTTGCCGCGTTTGCGGCACGCGATAGCCGCGTGTCCCGGCCGCTTCGCGCGGCTCGTGCCTCCCTTGTGACAGGGAGCACTGGGCGTTTGCCAGCTTCCCGGCCCGGTTCCTGCTCCTCGCCGCTGCGGGCCTTCCCCCTGGCCGCTTTTACGGCGCGTAGTCGCCGCGGCGCGTAATCGCTGCGCCCCTTCGGCCGCTTATCGCGGCTTGCGCTTGCCAGCGGCCCTGGGAGCGTGGGGACGTTAATCGGCTGCGGCCAGTCCCCTGCCCCGCTGCGCGGCGGCCCCGGCCCTTGCCGCGCGTGCAGTGCGGGGCGCGGGGGCGCCTATCGCCCAGCCGCTTCGTGCGGCTTTCAGCGCCTCGCCGCCTACGCCTGCCGCGGCCGCTTTTTCTGGCACGGCGCGCCGTCGGCCCAAGCTCTCCTTCGAGAGCGCTCCGCCGCCGCACGTTGTGGCCGCTCTGCTCCGGCCGTTCCGGCGGCTCTGTGCCGTTTGTTGGCCGGTTTCCCCCCCCCCTCTTTCCATTTTATCACCGGCTTACTGGGGTGGCGGCCATCTTAGGGCCTCCTTTTAAGGCCATACTAAAGCTGCTTGGGGGCCATTTTGTTGCTGGGCAGGCTTGGCTGCGGCGGCCATTTTAGTTAATTGTTGACACTGTTGCTGGGCGGGATTAGTCACCTTGCCCGGCTCTGGGTGTTGTTGATTAGTGGATAATAGTATTTTTCTGAATATGGGCCCAAAAAAGGGTTTGGGTGTTTCCAAGGGCAAGCAGCCCGCTCCCCGCCCCCCCAAGCGGCCTGCCGTCGCGCTGTCCTCAGATGAGGAAGACGACGGATCTTTAAGACGCGAGATCATGTCCAGGATAGCTGCTCTCGAGCAGGCTAGGGCACCGCCCAATGGCGGCGCGGGGAGCGTGGCAAAAAGGCCGGTACGGGCTGCTGCGCGTACGGCATCCATGGCTAATATTCTCTCTCGCTTGTCTGCTTTGGAGGGACCCTCATGTTCTGCAGGTAACCAGGCTGTCGAGGAAGGGGCAGTAGTTGAGTCTGCGGCCACGGAGATCGAGGCGAGTTGGCCAGAGGAGGCCGGGCAGTTGGCGTTGGTGGTGCAGCCCCAAGAAGTGGAGGGTAAGTGTTCTTGGCCCCAGCAGGCTGATACCTGGCCCTGGGCCCAGACACCACAGACAACACAGCACACGGATTCCATGCACGGAGTGGCCTCCATAGGACCTTTTGGGGGAGGGGCCAGTTCTGACTGGGCCCATTGGGCCCAGCCTCCTATTCCCAATTCAAGGCCGGGGTTTTCTGGTTGGACTTCGGCATCCTCTCAACCCTCGGTGGGCCCAGGGCTGAGCTCCCCCTGGGGTGGTTATTTGGGTAACTCGTGGCCCAACTACGGAACGGTACCCTACCGCGCCTTGCCAACGGGAGACACAGCCATGCCTCTGGGTGATCACCTGACCCCAGCGACACGCGAGAAGATTTTACGGGGAGAGTATGTGGACGTCTTTACCCTTCTCTTCAGGGAACTGGAGAAGAGGGATAAAGAGGACCTGGAAGAGAGGGACAAAGAACGTATTAAGCGCCGCAAAATAGATAGGACCTGGGCCAATTGGCTACCTGGTTTTCTAATCTATGCTGGAGTGATCGCGAGGGTCCAGCCGTGGAGGGCTGCCCCGTTTTTTCAGTATATAGATATAATATATCGTGCACATACTGACTTTGCCGGGGCCGCCTGGCTCCAATATGATGAGGAGTTTAGGATGAGGGCGGCCCTGAACCCCTCTCTGCCGTGGGACCAGGTACATCACCATCTCTGGATCCAGCTTATGACCCCGACAAAATTTGGGTCGGGTGATAGGTCCGATAGCGGACATATTGTGCAGCGTTCTGGTTCGGCTACAAATACAGCGGCTGCTGCCGCCTATGGTCCCCGCGGGTCCGCGGGGCAGTCGGTTCAGTCCCGGCTGCTCTGTTTTGAATTTACGTCGCGGGGGACCTGCAGCAGAAAACTGTGCCGCTATGGCCATGAGTGCCCCATCTGCCGGGGACCGCATGCCATTACCGCTTGTAAGAGGCAGAAGCCCTGGGGGAAGAGGGGCGGTGGACACGGCGGCCCACCTGGTGCTGGTAAAGGGCCCCAGTCCAATAAACCTGAGGGCCCTTAGAGCCATGTTAGCAAGTTACCCTAGGCGGGCAGATGCCCAATTTTTATTGGACGGATTTTCGGTTGGTTTTCATATTCCCTTTCATGGGCCACGTGCTTCCTTCATGTCCAGCAACCTGCGGTCGGTGCAGGGCATGGAGGACGTCGTCAGGTCCAAAATAGCTAAAGAATGTGCGGAGGGTCGGGTATTGGGCCCCTTTCCCACCCCCCCGGTGCCTAATTTGAGGGTTTCCCCCCTGGGAGTGGTCCCTAAGAAGGCTCCTGGTGAATTCCGGTTAATTCATCATTTGTCTTACCCCAGGGGTGGGTCGGTAAATGATGCGATTCCTGAGCATTTATGCTCAGTGCGTTATACATCATTTGATCAGGCCGTTAAAGTGGTTAGGCGTTGTGGCCGGGGAGCTGAAATGGCGAAATGCGACATTAAGTCGGCATTCCGTCTTCTCCCCGTACATCCAGAGGACTTTGAGCTCCTCGGGTTTGCCTTTGAGGGTCATTATTATATGGACAGGGCTCTCCCCATGGGGTGCTCTATCTCCTGCGCGGTATTTGAGCGCTTTAGCACCTTTCTTGAGTGGGCTCTACGTCATAGGCAGCGCTGCCGTGACTCCGCCCACTACCTGGATGACTTTATCCTGGTTGGGCCCCCGGGGACGGGTCAGTGTGCGCGCCTTTTGGCTGACTTCGTCAGTCTCACTGAGGAACTAGGTGTTCCGCTGGCGCATGAGAAAACGGAGGGCCCATCTACTGTCCTGACCTTCTTAGGCATAGAGTTGGATACGGTCCAACAGTCTTCCAGGCTTCCATTGGAGAAGCTGTTGGACTTGAGGGAGCGACTGCGCTCCATGCTAGCGAAGCGCAAAGTTTCCTTATTAGAGCTCCAACAAGTAGTGGGCCACCTTAACTTTGCCTGTAAGGTGGTGGCCCCTGGCAGAGCTTTTTTGCGGCGTCTTTGTGAGGCCATGGGGACCCTTCGGTTCCCCCATCACAAGATACGCCTGTCTGTTGGCATGCGAGAAGACCTAGGAATATGGCTCCGGTTTTTGCTGGGCTTCAATGGGGTGTCCTTTTGGAGGCAAGAGCTATTATTAGAAGGGGACCTACAGGTGTCCTCGGATGCTTCAGGGTCCATAGGTCTGGGAATTTATTTTAGGCGGCACTGGTGTGCCGCCAGGTGGCCGGAGGACTGGGTCCGAGAAGGGAGGTGTAGGGATTTAACTTACCTTGAGTTCTTCCCAATCTTGGTGGCGGTTTACCTGTGGGGGGGTGAGCTTGCTAACCACTCCGTGCACTTTTGGTGCGACAATATGGCAGTGGTACAAGTGGTCAACTCCCTTACGTCTAAATCACCGCGGGTCATGACTTTGGTCCGCGCCTTTACCTTGAGGTGCTTGCACCTTAATATATTGTTTTCAGCCAGGCATATACCTGGTGTCAACAATGAGGTGGCAGACGCCCTGTCTCGTCTGCAGATGGACCGGTTTCGACAGCTTGCCCCCGAGGCCGATTTGGTGCCAGCTCTGGTGCCGCCGGAGCTGTGGAGGATTGGCAAGTGGAAGCCTCCAGGGCCATCCAGTTAGCTATTGCCCCTAGCACCGGTAGGGCGTACGACAGGGCAGTAAGGAATTTCGATGTCTTCAGGCAGAAGTCAGGTCTCCGCCAGGTATGGCCCCTTCCAGCCGAGCATCTGGCGCAATTTTGCGTGGCTCAAAGAGGTAAGGGACAGGGTGTGAAGTATATTCGGAGCCAGTTGGCGGCCTTAGCTTTCGCCGCAAATGCGCGTGGGTTCACTGATACCACGGGTGACTTCCGCATTCGGAAAATGCTGGAAGGGTGGACAAGGGAGTCCGCCGCTCCCAAGGATGATAGGCAGCCCATCTCTCCTGGCATCCTTAGAGGACTGCAGGCGGTATGGTCTCAGGTCTGTAGCTCTCATTTTGAGGAGCAGCTGTTTCATGCCGCATCGTTACTTGCCTTCTTTGGCGCTCTCAGGGTTAGCGAGCTGGTGCAGCAGTCCATGACGGACACCTCTGGGAGGGCTCTCATGGCGGAGGACGTTAAGTTTGTGGGTGAGCAACTGGTCATTAGGATTAGAAGCTCCAAGACTGATCAGCGTCACAAAGGGGTGGATCTGGCCCTCGGCTGTTGCTCCATCACCGAGTTGTGTCCCATAGCAGCCTTGAAGGGTTACCTGAAAGTACGTGGTGACCACTCGGGGGTCCTTTTGTGTCACAGTGATGGCACGCCGTTGACTAAGTACCAATTTTGGACAGTCACGGGCAGGGCTCTTCGTAAGTTAGGTTTGGATGGGGTCAAGTTTGGGACCCATTCATTTCGGATCGGGGCGGCATCTACGGCTGCGGCCATGGGTTTCTCGGGCCCTGACATCCAGAGGGTAGGACGTTGGCGTTCAGGGGCTTTTGCGTCTTACGTCAGGCCGCTTGGGCAAGGTAAATCGTGTTGATTTGTGTCTTTGCAGGTGCTGTGGGTCGTCAGGAGAGGGTCCGGATCCTCATCTGCGGCCACAGTATGGTCTTCTGGGCGGCACACCAAGCGCGAAGGTCCTGGATCGGGTCCCAGCTTGGACTCAGCCAATGGGCTGACATCGAGTGGCAGGGCAGAAGAGGCCTACGTTGGGCGGGGCTGCTGCCACTCTTGTTTGAAGGGAGGGCCGCCCCTCCCCCTCATATTTTGGTAGTGCATTTGGGAGGCAATGATCTGGGACTCATGAAAGGGGTAGCCCTCTCTTGGCAGGCGCGGGACGACTTCCTGGAGATAAGGGAGCGGTGGCCCGGCGTCCTGATATTTTGGTCAGCCATGCTTCCGCGCCGTGTGTGGCGGGAGGCATTGGACCAAGGAGCGATTGAAAGGGCTAGGCGAATGGCCAACAGAGCCCTGTTTAAAATAATGTCGGGAGGGTTGGGGATTTATTTGCCCCATCCACAGATTCGGGCCGAGTCTGTCGCCCTCTACAGAGGGGATGGTGTGCACCTCTCGTTCAGAGGGAACAGCATTTTCCTAGACGACCTGCGGCAAGGGCTTCGACTGGCTTTATGCCATTTGTGGGGCGCTGAGGCCTAAGCAGAGGCTTGGTCTCTGCGGTGGCAGGATTTAGTTAGGGTTATCTCTATGGCGGGCCGGTGAGCACCCTTGGCACCTCCCCATTGGTGGGGAACAGGGGTCTTTCAGGAGCGGCTGGCTGCCGTTCGGCCCAGCTGCGAGGTCAGACGCCCTTGGGTGAGGAACCCCTGGACAAGCCGGTCTCCCCCCGCTGCCGTACGGCCGGGTGGGGGAGCTCTCCAGGGGCGATACACTCCGCCTGGCCAGGACGGGTTGCAGCCATTCAAGGGATGGATCGCACCCGGTGGCAGCGGGTGCTCGCCCAGACAGGTCAGGGCGGGGTCCCAGTGAATGACCCCAGGGCCTGACCTGTACCGCTAGTTAGGCTCCTTGCCGTATTTCTTAATTGCTGTTCTGTTAATAAAGCGGCCCGTTTTTACCAAACACTTGTGTCTGTCTCTCATTCCAACTAGGTGGGCAAGGCTGCCATTCCAGCACTGGGGCCCAAGCCCCTCGGGATGGTGGCAGACATTTGCCACCCTGGCAGGAGGGAGACAGACATGCCTGGCCCTGCAGTAAGGGCATAGCTTCATGGAGGGCGGAGCTAACAGGGCTGTTTCCAGCCGCTCCGCCCTCTTGGGCTCAGTCTCGCCTCGTGCTCGGCCCACCCTCCACTCCCTACTTCAGTGCGGGATTAGCCGGTCGCCTTGTTCGGGGCCAGGTAGGAATTTTTTGCTGGCCGCCCTGATTGGCCTTGGGTGGTGAGTTTTTTCGCCTACCTCGCACTGGGGTTAGCGGTGGTGGTTAAAGGTTAGGGGTGGACCTTATTAGCTGCCATGGGTGCAGGATTTAGTTAGGGTTATCTCTATGGCGGGCCGGTGAGCACCCTTGGCACCTCCCCATTGGTGGGGAACAGGGGTCTTTCAGGAGCGGCTGGCTGCCGTTCGGCCCAGCTGCGAGGTCAGACGCCCTTGGGTGAGGAACCCCTGGACAAGCCGGTCTCCCCCCGCTGCCGTACGGCCGGGTGGGGGAGCTCTCCAGGGGCGATACACTCCGCCTGGCCAGGACGGGTTGCAGCCATTCAAGGGATGGATCGCACCCGGTGGCAGCGGGTGCTCGCCCAGACAGGTCAGGGCGGGGTCCCAGTGAATGACCCCAGGGCCTGACCTGTACCGCTAGTTAGGCTCCTTGCCGTATTTCTTAATTGCTGTTCTGTTAATAAAGCGGCCCGTTTTTACCAAACACTTGTGTCTGTCTCTCATTCCAACTAGGTGGGCAAAAGAACGTGGACACCTGTAATAGAATGTTTGAAATAATAAAGCTGTTGATTCCAGATCTGGCACCTCAAAAAGTTTTGGTCAATTTTGAGATGACTTGTATGAATGCAGTGAGGATTGCCTTTCCACATGCTGAGGTCAAAGGATGTTATTTTCACCTGTGTCAGAGTCTCATTAGGAAAATCAACAGTATTGGCTTGAAGACTGAATATGAAACTAATATGAACATAAAAATTACACTGAAATCTCTTGCCTCATTAGCCTTTGTCCCAATCAATGATATGAGAATTGTTTTTGATGAGTTTGCTGCCATATTTCCAGATGAAGACAGCTACAACGAGGTGCTCACGTACTTCTTTTTGACATATATTGAGGGTGCAGCAAGTAGAGATCCTCAGTTTCCTATAAGAATGTGAAATCATCATGATGCAGCCCTGGAACGGTCGCCAAAAACAACAAACTGTTGTGAGGGATTTCACAATGCTCTTAATTCCCTATCCCACTGCAGTCATCCCAATGTGTGGTCTCTATTTGATGGACTGCAGAGGGACCTGGCTTGCTGCAAACTAACACTGGCTAATGCACAGGCAGGTCGCTTAGAGGTGAAAAAGAGAAAATATAAGGCACTACATGACTTGGTTGCCTCTTCTGTGCAGCAATATGAGCAGGTGGAAGATAAACTTAATTACTTATGGAGATTGGCTAATTTGCAATGAAAAACTATATCTGAGTTGTTATTATTATTGCTGTTATTGTTGTTGTTAAATAGTTGTTTCTTTTTTATTAGGGTTAGGTAGTCTTTTGTTGCGGTCACTGGGTGCACCATAATGTATTTGTTAAAATACAAGTAAAGGGAAATCGAGATAGGAAATCAACTTATTTTAATGTTACCTTATGGTTTTGTTATCTTATGGTTTTAATTTTTACTAAAAAATAAGTAAATACTAATTATTTGAAGATTTTAAAGCCATATAGTTCTTTAAAAGCTGTGTATACTAGTCAATCTATAAATAATTTAATATCTTTCTGTCTTTACTTTAGAAATTACTTCATACCAACATTAAAAAGGCTGACAAATTGTAAATTAATACATTTAAAGCATTTATTTTTACTTAAAAATATTTCTACATAGAGTTTAATTTCTGTTATTATTGTTTTTCCTTCTTAATAAAGTTCATTGATAATAAAATGGTCACTTATGTTTTGTTTCATGTGAATATGACATATTTTAATCCTAAAATAACAATGTAAAATATAGGTAATACCTATTCATTCTCATAAATGGAAATGAATGGTTATCCACAAATATAAATATCTATGGTGCTTTGCATGAAAATTACAACGTGAAAATTACAATATGTGGGCATTTTCCATGTGTGCAAATTAAACAGTTTGTTGCGGCACCCAACAGCATATATCCCAAAAGTTCTGCAATTTAATTTAAAAAGGTGTCATTAATAAAAAATGGTATTGCTCCATGTGGGCTTCTTTCTGTGTGGGCTTATTTCCATGTGGGCATTTTTCCATATGGGCTTTTTTCTTCTGAGCATTTATGACCGTGGGGTTTTTCCTGTGGGCTTTTTTCTGATCACCATATTTATCTAAGCTTCCAGAAGCAAGTCTTCTGCCCAGCCCAGTGTCTGATGGCCATTTTTATTTCAATAGGCTTAGACTGGCATTACTCTGCTGTGTAGCAGTCAATGTAAATCCAGACAAGATGGAGGTGGTGCTGGTTAGTGAGGCTGATGCCCTGAAGGCTGCTATGCTCCCTATTCTAGATGGGGTAAAACTGTCTTTGGTAGAATCATTTAAGAGTCTGGATGTTTTGTTAAATCTTATTCCATCTATTAGGAAATGAAGTGGGGAATTTCTTTGATGAAGCTGCCTTTTTCCAGCTTCATCATGCACAAAAACTGCCCCTCCTCTTTCGGACACAACTTATGTGGCCATGTCTACACTCACCTTGAGGCTGGACTATTGTAACACACTGAATATGGGGCTGCCCTTGAAAACAATCTAGAAACTGAAACCAAAGTAAAATGTGGCAGACCACTTTCTAGTTGGTTGTTGCCGTAATATACCTATTATAACCATACTAAGCTGCCAATAAATTCCCAGGTTTCATTCAAGTTGCTCGTGCTCACATTTAAAGCCATTTCTGGTATGAAACCTACATTCTTGAAGAACCACTTCTTCCCATATGAATCCAGGGGGCAACAGTGTTCCTCTGATCAGGGCTTGTTGTTTGTCCCTTCATGTAAACAAGTGAGATCAGCCCCTGCTCATTCAGAGACTTTTTCTGTGGTTGCTCCTTCATTGTAGAATAGTCTTCCAGAACATTTGAGTAAGGATTCTGATTCAGTACAATTCCAGTGGAAAAGAGCAAAAGTCCAGTAACACCTATAAGACTAACAAAATTGCTATCTGAAGAAGTGAGCTGTGGCTCACAAAAGGTCATACCCTACCACTAATTTTCTCTAGTACAATTCTAGAAATTGTGTAAGGCTGAACTTTTATTTTATTTTATTTATTTATTTATATTATATTTGTATTCCGCCCTCGCTGTGAGCAGGCTCAGGGCGGATAACAACATTAAGAACATTTAAAACATTCCATATTAAAACACTTAAAAGCATCATACAAAAATATCATAAAAAATAGCAGCACTCTTTTTCCTGATGGCGGCAATACAATCAATAACAAATAAAACAACAGTACAATTGAATATAGCAGCAGCTTAAGAACAGTGGTGAGCAGCTCTCACGGGGAGGGGGGTAGATGTTGTATCTTCCAACCAGTGGAGGCCCAGCCTCAGCCATAAGCCTGGTGGAACAACTCTGTCTTACAGGCCCAGTGGAAAGATAGTAGATCCTGCCGGGCCCTGGTCTTGGTAGACAGAGCGTTCCACCAGGTAGGAACCAGGACTGAGAAAGCTCTGGCTCTAGTTGAGGCCAGGTGGGCCTCCTTGGAGCCAGGGACTGATAACAATTGCTTTCCTCCCAATCAGAGGGTCCTCTGGGGAATATATGGGGAGAGACGGTCCCTCAGGTACGCTGGCCCCAGTCTGCACAGGGCCTTTTAGGTCAATACCAAGACCTTGAACCTGATCCGATTCTCCACTGGCAACCAATGCAGCTCACACA
Organism: Eublepharis macularius; assembly: GCF_028583425.1. Classification (NCBI taxonomy): domain Eukaryota; kingdom Metazoa; phylum Chordata; class Lepidosauria; order Squamata; family Eublepharidae; genus Eublepharis; species Eublepharis macularius. The sequence goes on from NC_072795.1 coordinate 96,861,452, forward strand.
ATGTTGGTGTAATATGTACCCTATTTGGTGCTTTCTTAATGATGCGCGCTGCTGAATTTTGCACCAGCTGTAATCTTTGGGTCAAGCTCAAGGGTAGGCCCACGTAGAGTGAGTTACAGTAATCTAACCTAGAGATGACCGTTGCCTCGATCACTGTAGTTAAGTCACAGGTAGACAGGTAAGGGACAAGTTGCCTGGTCTGCCACAGGTGGAAAAAAGAAGACCTGACAACCACTGTGACCTGTACCTCCATTTCCAGGGAGGAATCAAGGATCAGCCCCAGGCTCTTAACCCTCGGAACTGGCACAAGCTGTGCCCCATTGAGGGCCAGGAGCCGAGTCCTGAATCCAGTCCTCTGTGGCTCAAATACAGGACCTCCGTCTTTGTTGGGTTCAGTTTCAGTCGACTCTGCTTCAACCAATCTGTCACAGCTGCAAACGCATGTTCCAGGACATCTGGGCTGAGCCGGGCCAGCCGTCCATCATCAGATACAGCTGGGTGTCATCTGCATATTGATGACACCCAAGCCCGAAACTTTGTACCAACTGGGCAAGGGGGCGCATGTAGATGTTAAACAGTAAAGGGAAGAGTATTGCCCCCTGCGGGACCCCGCACATCAATGGGTGACGGGGTGACAATTTCTCCCCAAGCACCACCCTCTGTCCCTGACTGTGGAGAAAAGAGACAAGCCACTGTAAGGCAGTCCCTCGTATCCCCACATCGGCGAGGCGGTGAGTCAAGAAGAGGGTTTTTTGGTACCGTTGGTTAAGTTTTAAAGGAGGTTTGTTTTTGTTATTTATATATGATGTGGATTTTTTGTCAATTTTAATTTTGTAAGCCATCTTGAGGCCATTTAGAGAGACACAGAATTTAAATAAATAAATGCACTCTCTTAATGTGTATTTTACAAGATTTTCTGTCTATTTTACTTCACTTATATCCCTCCTTTCTTCCCAAAGGGGGCCCAAAGTGGCTTACATCATTCTCCCCTCCTCTATTTTATCCTCACAATAACCTGTGAGGTAGGTTAGGCTGGGATAGGTCAGATAGCAAACTTTCATGCAGGTTCAGCGCCAGGGTTTCTGGCACCTGAGGCCGGGTGGGGGGCAGCTTCAGGACTGCTCCTGGCCCTGCGCACACACCCCAGACTGTGGCTGGGCAGGAGGGCTGGGAGGCTGCCAGCCCAGCCAGGCATGGTGGGTGGCTGAGGAGGCACATGGATGTCCATCCTCCCAGCCCTCTCGCTCTGTTGCTCCTCGCACCACCCCGGACACCTGCTGTGCCTTGCCCACGGTTGCTGCTCCTGGCCAGGGGTGTGTGTTGGCGGTGGCAGCAGCGCAGGAGACCTAGGAGGCTGCAGTAGGTGTGGGTTAGGCATGGCAGGTGGCCGTGATGGTGCATGGGCAGCTTCCCATCCCTCCCGGTCAACCACCTGCCCGCTGCTGCCGCCAGCTTCATGGGGCGTGCCAGTGCCCCTGGCCCTGGCGCCCCCTCCAGTGCCTCAACAGTGGAGGCAGTCACCAGGCTTACCTCAATGGAGGTGCTGGCCCTGCTTCCATGACAAAATGGGGATTTGAACCTGCATTTCCCAGATTCTAGTTCAACACTCTAATCACTGCACCACATTGGCCAATGGAGACAAAATATGGGACTACATAATAAATTAAAATGATTATATTTGCCATTCCAGGCTCTATAAATTGTTCTAAACTATATAAATTATATACACAATTTGAAGACCATATAGTATTTCTGACAGACTAGTGTGTTTAGCGTTATATGAATACTTTTATATATACAGTAAAGCACAAGCACTCCTCCAATACAGAGAAAATGGTTTTTCTGTCTATAACTTAGGAGGGTATTACCATTACAAATATATACTAAGCCAAGAATCTTGACACAAATCTTGTCTAGATTAATAGAACTAAAGCAATGATTAAAATGATCCTCCAGTTACAATTATTCCTCTCACCCTTGTTCTTCTTCATCTTGCAATAAGGTTGGTAAATCGGGAAGATTCTGTGAGATGTGTCTTTATACTGATTCAGAATTACAGTTAAAAATTATATATGCGTATTTGTGCAGAAGGAATTTTCCTTGGTTTTGATGAAACTTACTACCCAAGACTGCAGTATAATATTAAGACAAATCATTTGTTGCTTGGAAAAAATCCTTTCAAAGGTATAATGTATGGCTTCAAGCTTTAAAAGGAAAAGATATGGATGACTGGTTGGGAGGGGGGGTTACTGAGCAGTCACTTTTCTCTTTCATTAATAGCCTACTAGAGCAGTGAAAGGTTTCTAGAGAGTGACAGATCTTCAAAACAGCCACCTACCCAAGCAAAGATCAAAACAGCAGCCTTCCTTGCTTCCAGCCAGCTCCCTTGATTTGTCTTCCAACTAATTAAACACAGGTGCATGAAAGGGTATTAGTTTCCAATGATTTATCATCCCTTGCCCATTTCCGTCTGAATAATCGGAAAACAGCAGACTATCACTGGGAGTCTATCTAACAAAAGATGGATTCATTGAGATAATTTACCTTTTTTAATTCAGGCCTAAACTACTACCTCCTCTAAAAGACAAATTGAAAAAAGAAATCTCTAACTGTGAATAGATCGGCCATAAACATGGATACAGAGAATATTGCAGAGCACAAATTATTAAAGACCGAACTACAAGCTATTCAGGAGACTTGTGATTAGATATCTCAAAGTTGGAATGTTAAAATTTAAAAAGCAGCTGCAAGCAAGAAAATGCTGAACTGAATGGGTGCAGAGGCACAGGGGAGACAGAGAGATTTCTGTCAGGAAAATGGCATGGAAAAGGATAAGTCTATCTCCCCCTATTGCCTTGACCCAGTTCAATGCACTGCAACTGCTTTTCTGGATACACAGGCATGGGTAAGGGGAAGTAAATAGAGGCTGCCTCTCCACTAGACCCTCTAAAAAGAGGACAACCTGGTATGGATTTGGGTCTGGGCTGTCTGCCTGGAAAAGAGAGGTGAAGCCCCAAACCTGTGAAGGAAGTTTTCCGGTGTATGGAGGTGTGTAAGGCAGTCACGCCCTCATTTTACTAGCATTTTCCAGTACATAAATACCAGTCACTGGGTTGCCATCCACTAAAGCTGCCAGGTCCCCCAACCCCCCTTGCACCTACCTTTGGTGTTCCTTTCTTGCTTGCACTCCAGGCCTGCATGATGATGTCACTTCCAGGAAGTGACATCATAGCATAGCCCTTATGCTGCCCTGGAAGCACTCCTGCGCTCTGGGGGGGGGCAAATTGGGCCTGATTCAGCCCAAATCGGACCCAATTTAGCCCGATTCAAGCCAGAATTGGGCCAAATCTGGCTACTGTGGAGTACAGGAGCACTGCTGCATTCCACAGTGGCCTAATTCAGGCTGGATTCAGCCCCCAATTCAGCCTGAATCTGGCCCAAATAGGCTGAATCAGGCCACTGCAGAGCGCAGAAGCTCCATGCTGTGGAGTGCTGGCACACTCCTGTGCTCTGCAGCAGTTTGATTCGGGCCAAATCCAGCCCAATTCGGCCAGAATCCAGCCCAATTCGGCCTGAATTGGACTGCTGTGGCACGTGGGAGTGCACCACGCCACCCAGGAACATGCCCCAGGAGGTGCATTCCCCCCTGCCTGCCAAGTTAGCAGTGGCAGGGGTAGAGGGTGGGAGTGGAGTCCTGACCCGCACAACAGAACTATAGGATAAGAGACACGGCATCTCAAGTGTATAAAACAACATCTGATTAAAGAAACCATGCCAGTTGGTCTTTTTCGTCAGGATTGCATGTATCTTTATTAACTTAATTATTTATTAGATATTTATTGCATTATTGAATGGCATATTTATCATGAACTATTTATAGCACTTTAGCACTTTGTATTATGCACTGAACTTCATAAAAATTACAAAATTTATATTTAATTACTTCTGTAGACCTTCGAGGTTTTTTACTTTACTTGTGTAGTACTCCGGTGGGAGTAGGAGAATCCCTTGCTCCCAGCCTTTGTCCTCCTCAGCCACTCATCTGGCTGATGGGGGGGGAAGGCCCAGAGAGCAGGTCCAGGAGGCAAAAATCCCCAGGCCAGCGCACAGCAGGTGCACTCCCTCTGGGTGCGGTGGCATCACTCCCTCAAGTGATGTCATTGTGCCTGCCAGGACTCAGAGCACAAGTGCACTTTGCAAAGGAGGAGATGGTCAGTGGCCACGTCTCCCAGTAAGTGCCAGGTCTCCTCCCCACTTCTTGCTTTTATCCTAGGAGCTCACAACCCCCTTCTTAAATTTTATCCTCACAATAACCCTGTGGAGTAGTTTAGGCTAAAAAGAATGATTGGTGCAGTTACTACCCAGAAAGCTTCACAGGAGAGTGCAGATTTGAACAAAAGTCTCTCAGATCCTAATTTTATACAATAACCGCTAGACTGCACTGTGTCTCATTTATTATTATTGATTACTCAGTTCTTAGTCTCTACAGGTAGTAACACTAGTTTCATCGACAGGAACGTAGGCAAATGTGATATGTACTCCAGTACAGGAATGGAACAGATTCTTTATTCGTTTAGTGTTCACATCTATATACAGGACCACATGTATTCATGACGAACAAGCAAAAAGAGGAAAGGGCATGTACCTCTCTTCAAAGCGAGCAATAAAAGCAGAGGTAAAGCAAAATGAAGTCTGACAGAGTCTGTAGGAGCCCAGGATGACTACATGAGCAGCAGGGAAGATGTCGTTTCAAAAGAAATCTATCAGCTTTGCCAATTTTTCCAGTGATCAGGAAAACTTTATTGAGGTCATCTTAAAGTCTTCTTGTCAACCAAATGCACAAATTTTCTGTCGCAGAACTTGAATCTTTTAGTTGCCTTATGCTGCACCCTGTTGTGTCTTAACAGCACTGCAGACTCCATGACAGATGTAATCTAAGAGCCAAGCTAGTAGTTCGATGGCAAAATGCTTAATTCAAGTGCACAGGGATAGGACATTAAAAACACCAAAAAAAAAACCCCAACAACTTTCCAAGCTGAGCAAATTATACCCCACCTCATTTAACACACAGCCTTATCTTTGTGTGTCACAATGAACAAATGTTTTCCATTTGTTTAGAAAAGGCAAACTGAACTAACATTTCTAAACCCCTGTTTAGAGGTCCAAAATTGTTTAAATAAAATAACGTTTCCATTTTCACCTGTAAAATATTGCATCACTGATTTTAACTGAAATATACCTCATTTGCACACTTCTGTTCTTAGAATTATTTTTACATTTTCTGCATCTCATGGTTGCTAGGCAAATGCTGTCTCTTTTGTAATGTTGTTCATGTTGCAGACTTCAAGATGAGTGCTAGTACTAGACCACACCCAATGGCTTCTGAATAAGACAAAAGTCAATTTCCCACAATGCTTTACAAAGTCAGCCTAATACTTAAGAATATTATCAGCCCTTTTCACATGTTCAGTGTGTATATACTCAGTTCATGCTGGCTGTGCACACATAGACTGTGCATGTGTGCTCATGGAATCATTCACACAACTACATGTCTTTTCATTCAATACACATACATTTATGATTTGGGCTCCAGATTTTTCAGAACACCAGTCCAAGGCATAAAACTCCTAGGCACAAAACTGGAATTAACACACATTCAGACATTCACACAAACCATTATAAAATGTGTGTGTGCACACGTGCACACACATGCACTTGTCTGTATATAATCTAGAATGTAATGTTTGAAAAGCTTTTTGAAGGTTCTATTCTCAGCAATGTGAAAAGGCTCCATTGTCTTTTTTCTTCTAACACAGAAAGACCATTTATACAAAATGGGCAGGGGGCATAGCTCAGTGGTACAGCATCAGTTTTACGTGCAGAAGGTCGCAGGGGCAATACCTCAGGACCCCCAGTTAAAAGGATCAGGTAGTATGCGATGTTAAAGACCACTGACTGAGATCCTGGACAGTGGTTGCCCATTTGAGTAGAATGACTGACCATGGCCTGGTTCAGTATAAAGCAGTTTCATGCGTTCATTACCAACAGTGGCATGAGAGCTGCTGCAGCATTGCCTATTCCACAGCACTCCAAGAAAGTTTGACAGAAGACTCTTATTACCTATCATATCTACAATTAATCAATTGTTGTGCTTCAGTTACTACAACTAAGCCTTATGAAAAGATCCCACTGTGGCTGTTTTTCTCCTATCTAATGGAAAGAAAAGATTCCCAGTTCAAGAAATACCTTCTGATTTTTGCCTCTTCCCATCTTGTTCCTATACTCTAAGGACGTTAGTTCTCTGGGGAAATCCATAGATTTGTATTTCAATCATTTCCTGGTCTATTTCTTCAAGATTCTCTTGACAGATTATCTAACACCAGTACAAAACCACACACAAAACAAGCATAAATTATTGGAAGTCAGTGTGTGCCAACATATCACAGGGGATTAAGAGAAAATGTCCCACTTCCTAGTGCAGAAGTAAAAAAACACTTTCATTTATCAACTTCATTCATATTGCAAGTTTTTTAACCTATCAGCTATACAATGTTTTTAACATAAAGTGCAATGTAAGAATGGAATTTAGTTTTCTCCACAGTTCTTTTGTCCCAATCTGCCCTTGAGTACTCCATTCATATTTTGAAAGACCATAATGGAAAAGCTGATGAAGAATTGCATTGAATCTCTATACTCTCTCTATACAACTTTTTTATACAATTAAATACAGTAAAAAGTAGCATCCAAGTAATTGCAAGTGCAATCAAGGATTCTCATGCATAAAAATATCCCATCATTGCTGGTTGTGATTTGATTATTTTTTTAGACCTCATCATTCATTTATATTTTAAAAATGCAAATATTTATAAGCATGCAAATAGCGTAACCTTGTCTGAAATAAGGAACTGCAAAAATTCACTGTGATCATCTCTATTTTAGGTGGAGAGAAAACCTTCAAAGTAAAGGACAAGATAATTCTTAAACAACCATTAAATCCTTGAAAACTCTTTAAAAGAATAATAGTATTTATAAGATACGTTTTCTAAGCACTCAAAGAACATCACACCCAATAGTTCAGGGCGCAACTAAGCATTAAAGGAAACAGCCTCTTCTCCATATTTATTTCTCCCCTCTTCCTGATAACATATAATTGTCCACAAATCCTGTATCCCATTATTGGCTGCTCATTGCTTACAAGCAGACAGCCAAATTTTTGTTGAGCTATTCTGAACAAATTCAGAGGGGTTTGATTTGTGCAATTATACTGTTTTCTTACACAATTTGATCACTTTCTTTCTTGTAGCAACAGCCCCTCAGTCATCTACCCCCCCCCTGCAATTTTACAATAATTTTACGAAAAAGGAATTAAAAGGTTGAGTTTTTTAAGACTTCTTGCTTAAGCATTTCTGTGCGTCTTCAGTGTCTGCCATTAAGTCAGCAGAGCTGCACTGATGGAAGAAGCAGGTAGGGGACTTTCACCCCTTTCCTCCTCCTCACTTCAGCTCACTGAACCACATGCTTTTTTTTGTCCATGTGGGTACAACCCAAGAAATAAACTTTTCTGGAGTCTGAGGGCCAAGCTACACATGACGAATGACACTTGAACAGCAAGTGTATTTCTCCCTGTTCACTTGCCCTCCACTCAATCCACTTGCCGTTCAAGTGTCATTCGTCATGTGTAGCTTGGCCCTGAAATTGCTAGAGGGGGGCGGGGGAGAGATCCATGACCATTGTTCTCCCCTCTCTAATATTAACCTTGAAACAACCCTGAGAGTTAGTTTGGGCTGAGGAGTGCTTGGCCCAACAACATCACCCAATGAACTTCCTGGCTGACTGGGGATTTGTACAAACTTCTCCCCAGTCTGATGTACTCCCATTCTATAGCACGGAATCTCTCAGCTGCTACGCTTTTCTAGTGTTTGTTCATTTGCACTGGGAAAATTAGCCTTCATTTATTACCAGGTTACTTCATTTATCACATCAGTATTCACACTTGTTCTGTGAAGCTCAGAACACATGGTATCGTCCTATGTTATGGACATATTGTTGGAAGAGGAGGATGTAGCTCTGTCCCTGAAAGGTACAGCACATTTCAAATTCAAGCTACCAGCTAAAAGCAAACCTGAACTAATTGTTTACACAGACACTAACTGTGGATCTGAATACCAGATTATCTACCATCAGACAAACTTTCTTCTATGGAAATGGAACGATAAGCTGGACAAGCAAGAAGCAAAATGCAGTCACTCAATCCTCAACAGAAGTTGAATACATCTCAACTGGACTATGTTGCCAAGAGATAACATAGCTAAAGCGAATACTAGAAGATCTTGAAATACAGATCTCACAGCATGTAGCAATCTATGAAGACTACCAAAGCTGTATCAAGCACCTACAGTGAGATGAAGTTCACATGAGAACCAAGCACATTGACATAAAATATTGCCTTGTGAAAGAACTACAACAGAAAGGCATCGTGAAGATGATCTACTGTCCATCCAGAGAGATGATTGCCGATGCCCTAAGCAAGCTGCTACCAAGACTTCACTTTCAGACTCTACGAGACAAGAGGAATCTCATAGACTGATCCAAGTGTCAGCAAGAGAGGGTGTTGGAAGAGGAGTATTCAGTGCTCAGGTTTCCTCAGGTTTCAGAGGGAGGGGAACCAAAGAATTAGAAAGAGAAGTCAGGGCACTCTATTTACTGTTTACTGCTCTGACTATTCTTTGATATGTAGATTGCTATTCTCAGGACTTTCTCCTCCTGACTTTCTCCCTCTCCCTCTTCTCTTCCTGGCTTTGTTTCAGGTACCATCTCTCTCCTTCTCCTCCCTCCATCTTGCAACCATGGATGCAGGACTTGTCCGAGCATCCATGCACATCCTTAGACTAGGTAAGTAGATAGGATCTATCTCGCCTCCTTTCCTATCAGAGTATGGAGTTCCTACAATAAAGAACTCCTATTTCCTTTCTAAATATAAACAAGTGTATGCTTTGTTATTTTCTCTCATACACACACACCAGCCAGCAGAACCAGTTTGTAACCACCTATAATCATGCTTGCTAAATGATAAACTCTGCTAACGGCCTAAACATGGAATCCTTCAATTAGGTTTCTGGAGCCAGCGTATGATTTATTTATCATATATGAGCCATTCCTATGTGATAGTTTAGTAACTAGTCCAAGACCACCTCAAGTTTCACAGCAGAGTTCCTTGTCCAAGTCAACCATTTTTATCCACATAATGTAAGATAGCAGTGACTGAAGAAACTGATGGAGATACCACTGCCACAGAAGCCAAGTTCTGAGAAGCAAAAAGTTGTAGGCATTGTTGTATATTTAAGTTGTATATTTAAAACTGTGTGCTAACTTCATGTGCATAATGAGAAAATATAATTTGACAGTGTAACTGGGTTAACATTGGGACTAATCTGAAGCAAATTATTTGATTACTGTAAATCAGCGCTTGTTTTCCTCTTGAGGGTGCATGAACTGAATCAAAAACATGATCACTAATAAGATCTGACTTTCCCCCCCCTTTTATACATAACCCAAGAATAGCAGGATCACATTTCTTCTCCCATTACTAGCAGGATTTCATACTGTTAAACTATCCCTGACAAGAGCCCTCTCTTGAAAAACCGTCAAGGAAGGCCATTCCACACTTTCCCTGGTTCATTGCACAACCATCATTACAGTTTTAAAAATACTCTTATGTTAATACATAACATGCAGATCTGCTCTACTGAAGCCATTACCTCTTTTGATTTCCCAAATAGTTTTCTTATTATTTCTAGTATAACTTCTTTTCATTTTAACCCATTTTTATCTTTCCAGTTTCATTCATATTCAAGCTCTGTCTTTGCTTCACCTCTACAGCCATGTGCTCTCAGTTCCATGGTGGAAGAGATTCAGTTGCTCATCCAGTTACACACCGTGACAGATGACAGTCCAAGTTTTTTTTAAATACCCTCTACAGAGGGGTACTCTCTTAGAGCCACATGAATAATACATCCCCTTTCCAAGCTCCTTGGGATTATGTGAAGGAAAAACACATATATTCCTTTACAGAACCAGTGTGGTGAAAAATTTTCAGTGACTGACTAAGATCTGGGAAATATGTAATGTTTTGCATATAATTAAATCTGAGTATTTTATTTCTGCTGGTTCATGTGGGGTTTTAATATTTGTTTATTGTAGGTTTAATGCAGGACTCTAAGGAAAGAAGGAAGGGGGCTGGATGGGTGAGTAGAGTGTTCTATGATTGGATGGTAGCTGTACCCTAGGGGTTGAAGTGAACTGCTGGTGCCAGGAATAAATGCGCGCTCCTCTGAGGCCGGGTAGGTGGGCACATGGGGGGGTGCCACCAGCAAGTGGCCATACCCCCCACCCCCTAGAGGGGAGGTGGCTCATCGCCGGCTCCCCCGGCCCGCCAGGCTCATCGGCCCACCAGGCTCATTGCCGCCTCCCCTGGCCCGCCAGGCCCAGCAGCTGCCGACATCACCCGCCTTCCGGCCTGCGCTGGGAATAAATGCTCATTCCTCTGAGGCCTGGCGGGCGGGCAAAAGCAGGTTGCCACACCACCAGCAAGTGGCCATACCCCTCCACCCCCTAGAGGGGAGGCAGCCCGCCTTCGAGTACACCTCTTGTACACTGGGCCAGTGTCAATTGGTAGCTCTAATTGTATCAAGTGGAAGTTTCCTGGGGGCCTCGGATTGGAGAGGGTTCTCTCTTTATTATTACAGCACTTAGCCAGTACGTTAACCATAAAATTTAAGTGCACATTTTACAACCATTTGAAACGTGAAGCATATAAGTATATACAATTTAAAAATATAATTTCCTAATATCTATCAAAATTTGTAAAAACCAGGAAGTCAGCATAGTTCAAGCAACCGAAATGGAGGCCTACACTCTAATGGGCTTTGACGACCAGAGCACAAAATTTCGCTATCTGGTGTAATGCAGTAAAATCTGAGTTTGACAGCAGTTTCTCTAATTTTTTCTTATCCGAATGTTCTGAGATACCATCCAGAAAGGGAATAATAAATCTCATACATGCTTCCTTATAGAAAGGGCATCTCAGGAAAACATGTTCCTGGGTTTCAACCTCCCCAAGTATGCAAGGACATAGCCTCTCATTCCAAGGAATCTTGTTAAATCTGCCATCCAGAACAGCAGAGGGTAAGGCAGAACATCTGGCCAAAGTAAGCGCTCTCCTGAGATTATTTACCTCCAGAATGGATAAATAAGAAGCAGGTGCAGAAATATATCTGTTACTAGGAGGAGTTATAAAAGCAGGAGTGCCTTGTAAGTCAGATTGTCGTTCAATATCATCAATCCTTTGCCTAACCATTTGCCTTGCTTGATCGCTTCCCATCAGGAGAAGCACTTGAGGGGAAAATCCTATTGCCCTAATTTTCTGTCTAGTGGCAATCATCCACTTGGACTGAAAATCATCAGTTAAGATTAGGGGTAATAAACCACAAGGATTTAAATTTATCCTTATCCATAGGAAAATGGAATGCAGGGTGATCTTTGCTTCAACTTTCTGCATGCCAGTCTCAAGGCGAACCATTGCATTAGAAACACACTTTGGAACTTGAAGGACCGCTCTCAAAAATTTCGATTGAACTAAATCTAAAGGTGCAAAACAAGAAGTTGGTGGTCCAAGAAGTGACCCGTATAACATCTGAGTTAGTGATTTGGCCCTAAACAATTTTAAGGCTGCCGGCACAAAATATCCCCCTGAAGTGTGGAAGAACTTCAGTATACTTTGAGCAGATCTATCTCCCACACATGCTGATGCATGACTATGCGCGACCTTGGATCCTGAAGCTTGGATAATCATTCCGAGATAACGATAATGAGTAACCTGCTCAAGAATATGGCCATTTATACTCCAATTTCTACTTCGAGGTCTCTTACCGAAGGCCATCACCTTCGTCTTTTGATAATTAATGTCCAGTTTGTAGTTATTACAATAACTGGCAAATCTCTTGAGTGTTCTCCTTAAACCAATAGGAGTTCTAGAGAAAATGACTGCATCATCCGCATACAGGAGAATGGAAATGGGACGCTGTGCCAATTTAGGCGACTGGAGATCAGCCCCATTTAGATGGTCCACCACGTCATTGAGATAAAAGTTAAAAAGAACTGGGGCTAACATACACCCCTGCCTAACTCCTTTAAAAGTGGGGATTTTATCTGTTAAATGTCCCTGACCAGTACATCTCACCCTCAATGAGGTTTGTTCATGAAGAACATGTATAAGAGCTAAGAGCCTCCTGTCTATAGTAGAGGCTTCTAATTTGTTCCAAAGAATAGATCTGGAGATGGAATCAAAGGCCGCTTTGAGATCAATAAAAGCTACATACAGGGAGGATGGTCCCTTACCAGAATATTTTTCAATGAGGTGCTGGAGTATGAGACAATGGTCCATCGTAGATCTACCCTGCCTAAACCCAGCTTGTTCCTGGACCATTATATCATCCTGCTCCAACCACGATGTAAATTTTTCCAGGAGATGTTTGGCATAAAGCTTGCTGATGACACTTAGTAAACTTATAGGCCTATAATTGGCGGGGTCTTTTCTACTGCCTTTTTTATAAAAAGGAACTACCACAGCCATTCCCCAATCATTTGGGATCCTTCCCGTTGTATCAATATACGTAAACAAGTGTGCTAAAAAAGGGGCCCACCAATCGATATTTTCTTTCAAAAATTCAGGAGAAATACCGTCAAAACCCAGCGCCTTGCCCCTTTTAAGCTGGCTAATAAGCGATGACACCTCTTTTGGCGAAACCGCAGGCCACAGAGGTAAATCATTGAATACTGTGGACGCGAGAAGGGAAGGGGGGGAGAGGGTATAACTCCAAGATCCCTATTGCAATCTTGACCAAACTTGGGTGCTGGCTGGAGGAGAGCCTGCTAAACACTCCCTGTGAATATAGGCTCTCTAAGTCCAACGGGGGACGTTCTGACCCCCATGAACCACAAACCCCGAACAGGTTCATCAGTGGGAAATGTTCATCACAGTTCGTGAGTTTGGGTTCGGTGGTGGCAACGAACCACGAACCGTGGGTTCATTATTTGGGGGGGGGGGTTGTGCCCATGTCTAGTTAAGGCATGTTAACTAAACAAACTACATGCAGAAAGCTCTCATCCAAGTTAGAGAACCAATAACTGTTTATTTATCTAAAGAAATATATTTACATAAGTTTAGTGCAGAGAAAGAACTAGTAACTGATCTAACTAGCTAGGATGGCTTTAGATTAAAAGTAGGCCATCTTTCTCAGGAGGAGATACCATGGTGCCTCTCCTGATGCATGCAGGGAAGAAGAGAGAGAGGAGGGGGAGAGAAGGGAAGGAAGTTCCTCTGGCAGGAAGGAGACTGATAGCGGCCTATCTATCTTAATGGCTCTACGGTTGTTGCCTTCCTTCTTCTCTGCTGGTAGTCCTAATGGCATGAGCAAGAGACATCACCAGTCCCTTTTTCTAACAGAAATCTTCTCTCCTAAGAAGATCTATCCCCTTTTTCTTGGCCCATCCGGGAGTCTGCACTCACTTCCCAAACCACCTTGCCAATTTTCCCGTTCTCCTGTCAATGTTAAAACTGCTCTCTCTGTTAGGACTCCGTCCCGCTACTCTTCACACTGGATTCCACTCTCTGATAGGACTGAAAAAAGATGCTTCTGTTTTTAGCTCATGTTACTCAATCAGATCTCTTGGAGTAGCCTGCCACTCAAAGCTCTCTGATTCTGTGAGGAATTAACCCTTCCAGGCTTTTTAGAACGTGCAGTCTGTCACGTTCTAGCTAGGGTTAGATTTCTTTGCATGTATCTTGCCTAGCTCCACAATCAGATATTACCAGCCTTGGATAAAAAGAAACTTTAAAAAGATTTCAATGTCAATTTGTCTTTTTTGTTGAGTCAAATCTCAGCATGATCAGTTCATCTGTTCTGCCGAGAGACACTAAAACATTTTGCATAGCAATGGATTCTGCAGTTTCTATGTAATCAAATCTTTGGTTTTAGCAAACCAATCAGGTTGGAAATCAAGCAGTAGAAAGTAACACATTTAGAGTCTGTTATTGAAGTCTGAACTGATGGCTGGATTATTCAGGGAATGTAAACTATTGGTTCCTTGTCTGTATTTGCATCGCTGTTAGGCAGGTTGAGAAGATAGCAGTGGAAAAGTTCATCAAATAAAAAGGCAATGTAGGTAGCAAAACTGCGGATGGGAAAGAACCATAAACAAGTTTATTTGCCCTAAGGACTGTATAAATGGGAGTCGTATTGTTAATGCACATCACCTGCAAATGATACTATCAAAGTGGTTACTTGCTTGTTATATTAAAGAAAAAGAAAGAGATTTGCAAAGATTATCAAATAATCCCACTGAAAATGGTGGGGAGAATACAGCCGGTACTCAATAGAACCACTTCATTAAATCATGAATTTATGAGACAGTTTAAAAATTGATTTTTCCCTTAGCACCATATTAAAGCAAGCTCTTATTTGATTCCAGTAAAACAATATCCCAGTCCAAAATAGTTTGTTGGGACAGGCTTGCTTCAGAAAATGGAGGGACCAAAAATAGCTAATCATTCACTATGGGATATCTGAATATCTCCACAGATTCAAAGGCTCCATCTTCTGCAGTGTCCAAAATGGAACTTAATGAAGTCTGGAGAGTTTTCACACAGACAATCTGACAATCATAAAACATCCAGCATGGCATGTTGCTATCCACAGCTGTCACCCCCTCTACATCGGGTGGCCAAACCTATACCTAATAGTGTCCTCCTTCAAAAGCTGCCATTTCTGCTAGGGGAACTGATCTCTGTAGTCTGAAGATCAGTTGTAATTCTGAAAGAACTCCAGGCCCAACCTAGCGGTGAGTAACTCTAAGCTGAAGTGAAGACTCCTGAAGAAACCGTAACATAATATTGATTGGCAGTAGAACCAAAGAAAGTGTTTCAGAAATGGTTGTGTTTAGGAAAGCAGTTCTGAGAAACCAGATAAGCAACCAAAACCTAGAGCAGCCTACATCTTACATTGTTTTCAGCTGCACAGCTCAGTAAAGTTCCTGCTGGCATTACATACAAAAGCTACAACAGCAAATATTGCCTCAGTTTTCTCTCTTATTGAAATCAATGGGGCTTAAATGTGTAGTTTATTGCTTCAATAAAGTCTCTGGACTATGCCCAATTGGTCCATATTTTTAGACACATGGTAAATGTTATTCTTTTGCTAATTTTCTGGATTGCCTCCATCATCTGAAAGATCATCGCTTGTGCAGTAGACAGAAAGAGACTTATGATGGTGATAAATATGATGAATTGATTTGTAATTAGAAGTTTGTGAATGCTTATACGGCAGGCAAGAAACATGTCATTACTGATTCACTGCTTAACATGTACATTTCCTCAGCACCTTTTATTGCCATACAAACGAGCCATTAAACATGGGCTTTAGTCTTCGCGTTTAAAAAAAATCTGACAATTTCTTTTAAAAATTATTCTGTACTTGAAATATCTATCTAAAAGTCAGACTAACACTGACTTTTAACATTTGGATTATCTCAGAACAAGTTTCCTTCCTAGAAAAATATGCATTTATTTTACATATTAAAATAGTATTTTCTAAACCATGGAACAGTGACTGAGCACATGCTTTCAGACACATGGTTTTAGTCCTTCTTATGATCGAATAAAAGGAACTTGGGTAGCCCAAGATGCTGAGATGCTATTGTTAGTCTGACAAAGCAAGATGGGCCAAAGCTTACTTCATGTAAGTGAGCTTCATATGTTCCAATCCTACAAGTAATGAAGTTATTAAACTGAGCAAACATATGGAATCAACAGTCTTTGAAAACCAGCCTTGCACCATTCAGAGGGTAACAGGTACAATATTAGCATGAGATCAATACTAATAAAGATTTTTTTAAGGTCTTCATTTGAAAACATCTAAGGAAGCAGATCCCACAGTTTCAGTAATCTTCAGTTTGTTTTAGCCATTAGCCATGCCACAATCTATTCATGTATAATTATTTAACTTAAGTAATTAGAAATGAAAATATATATTGCTGTTTTTTGAAATCCAGAACATGAGTTACAATGAAGTCTGCAAATATTTTCTATATAATTGCTGTACTCCTATTGGAAAGATAAATCTATCTTCTGCATATTTGACCAGTAATCTTTTAGAATTAGTTTCATATTGTCCCAAAAAGATTCTCTTATACATTTAGACAAAGGGTAAGCAAACAAATTATGTGACAAAACCTCAGTCTAAGTCACAATATCCTTTGGCACCCGCCCCTCCCCCAATTCGGAATGAAGAAACAGACACAAGGCTTGGGTGAAAACCTGGGCTGTTTATTGACCAACACTAACTTAATAACAGCAAGGGCTTACTAGCCAAGGTACAGGTCAAGTCAAGATGTCTACCATGGACCTCCTCCTTGACCTGTCTGGGTGAGCACCCACTGCCCCAGGCATGAGCCATCCCTGTGCATGGCTGTAACCCACACAGCCAGGCAAATGGTTCCCCCCTTAAAGTTCCAAGTATGTCAAGCCATGGAGCCTGAGGGAACAACTTGTACAAGGGGTCTCACAGACAGTCTGCCCTCTCAGCTGGCAGCCGCAAAACTCACCAGCCAATCCCTGACAGACCCCAATTCCCCACCAATGGGGAGGTGCCACCATGTGCTCACTGGCCTGCTATGTCTATCCCAATCTAACCTGCCACTGCTAGGACCAAGCCTCCGCTTAGGCCTTCATGCACCACAGCTGGCCTAGTGCCAACTACAGCCCTTGCAGTAAGTTATTCAGAAATATCTCATTGCCCTTCACCGACAGGTGAACACCGTCGCCCCTGCAGAGGTCAGTGAGATTGTCACGTATTTGAGGATAGGGCAAATAGATCCCCAACCCCTCATCCAAATCCTTCTGCAAAGCCTTATTGGCTTTCCATCTAGCTTGCCCTGTGGATCCCAAGCCCCACCCCCATATCCAGCATGGAAAGATTGCAGACAAAAAAATTAACATTCCAGGCCCCTCTCAGCTATATACTGTAAGTCGGGGTGTGCCAGCAAAGAAAGGGTCTTGCTCTTCACCAATCCCAAGTCAGTACCTCCCAGGTGAATGATGAGGATGTGAGGCAGTGGAACACTCCTTTCCTCAAACAGGAGTGGCAGCAGGCCCAGCCGCCTCAGGCCTCAACAGCCCTGACACTCCACCATGGCCCATTGGCTAAGGCCAAGCTGGGACCTGATCAGTATCCTGTGGGCTGCCCAGAAAACCATACTGTGTCCGCATATGAGGATCTGATACCTCCCTCAGTAAACCACAGCACCTAAGGAAAAAAAAAACAATTAGTCACAGGCTGTTAAAGCACTAGAAGGGGGCACTGCCCTATATGCCGATGACCACCACTGGCTTACACTTTGAATGGTTGTCACTGGGTAACCCATTGCAGCTGCCATGCAGGCCACCCCAAACTTAAATGAGCGGGTGCCAAACTTGATGCCCACTAAACCCAATTTGGCTAATGCCTTCTCAATCACCATCCAAAATTGGTATCGGGTGAGGGGTGCCCCATCACTGTGATGGAAGAAAATTCTAACAACATGGCCTCTAATGTTTAGGTATAGGTGAATAGCGTGAACAGGGCCCAACTCCAGCTCATTATAGGGGCCCAGCTGAACAACTGTACCCTTCTGCCACTGATACGTCTTGGATCACCTAATCCTTCGGGTCACCTTATCACCTATGAATTTGAAATCTTGTGCTGATACGGCACGTCCGGACTCATCAGAATGGAATTGGGCCTCCAGCTTGCTAACCCTCAGTTCCCCAAAGAAGGTAGTCAGAGATGCTGCATGAAACAATGCAGACTCATAATCTGATAGACACACCTTTTTCCAAACTGAGCCTAAACCCTGACGGATGAATGGGGAGATGGGTTGCCTGCTGCCAACCTGGGCCCCAATCTCCCACGACCAGCCAGCCAACATTTTCCTGACCTGGAAATCTCCCGTATCTTTAGGCAAATTGCTGGCTTTGCTGGTGAAGTCTGAAGCTACCAACTGGCTCCAAATGGATTTGACAGCCAAGCCCTTACCTTTCTAGTCAACGCAGAACTGCATAATATGCCCTGCCAGAATAGGCCATAGCTGCCACAGGCCTGCCTCCCACCTGAACCATGTAAATTGCCTTACTGCATGGTCATATGACTTCCGGGTACTGGGGGCAATGGCTAGTTGGGTAGCCCTATCCAACTCTGTCTTCCAAGACTCCATAATTTCAGGAGCATCTGAGCTGGCTGCATATCAGCTTTGGGAGCAAGCTGATGAAATGGTTCCATCTGTTAGCGAGACAGAGCATCTGCCACACCGTTATTAACGCCCAGAACATGTTTTGCTCTGAACAAAATGTTCATCCAGAGGCACCAGAAAGTGAAGGCCCTGAGCAGCCTCATAACCTTAGGGAAATTGGACACAAAGGAATTGAGCACATGAACCAAAACTAGGTTGTCACACCAGAAGTGGACTGAGTGGTTAGCCAGCTCCCTCCTCCACAACCAAATCACCACTAGGATTGGAAAAAATTCCAAGAAGGTAAGGTCTTTGGTAAGATCGCAATTCTGCCAATCAGCTAGCCATTCTTACGTGCACCAGTGCCCCTGGAAGTAAACCCCAAAGCCAGTAGCCCCAGAAGCATTGGAGGTAACCTGCAGCTCAGCTTTGAGCAACAGTTCCTCCTTCCAAAAGGCGGCCAAGTCCTCTCTAATACTCTGAGTAAACCAGAGCTGGTGGTGTGGTAGCCACAGGGTGGCCATCAAATTGCACAAGTGCCTTAAGAAGGCTTTTCCAGGGGACACAGCTTTACAAGCAAAATTAAAATGTCTCACCAGCTGTTGCAACTCTAGGAGGGAAACTTTCCACTTCTTCTTAAAGAAGGCTAGATGGGCATGAAGCTCAATGACTTTGGCTTCTGGCTGACGGAACATTTGACATGTGGTATCTAACTCAATACCCAGGAATGTTAAGACCTCTGAAGTCCCCTCTGTTTTCTCATGAGCGAGGGGGACACCAAACTTGTTGGCTAGCATGACAAACACAGCTAAGAGTTTGGCACATTGTCCTGAACCCCTTGGTCCCACAAAAATAAAATCATCAAGGTCATAGCAATGAAGCCGGTGATGCCATGCCCATTCCAGAAAGGAACTAAAATGCTCAAAGGCCGCACATGAGACAGAGCAACCCATGGGGAGTGCCCTATCCATGTAAAATTGGCCCTCGAATGAGAAGCCCAACAACTCAAAATTGTCAAGGTGAACAGGCAGAAGACAAAAGGCAGACTTAATGTTGCATTTCGCCAATTCTGCGCCCACACCATAGCACCGTGTCACCCTGACCAGTTGGTCAAATGACGTATAGCACATAGAGCACAAGTGCTCCAGAATAATATCATTACCGAACCCCCTTTTGGGAATGGTGAATCAGGCAAAACTCACCCACTGCCTTTTTAGGTACTACCTCAATGGAGGAAACTCTCAAATTGGGAACCGGGGAGCGGGCTGCAAATGGCCTCAGCACCCTGCCCTCCATACATTCCTTGGAAAGATCAACAGACCCGCAGAGAAAAGGCAATGAATTGTAATTAAAGTGCACCATGCCAATTCATTATTAACCATCAATACTCATTTATTAAACCACAAAGTGCAAGGTGCTATCTACTTAATAAATACTACAATAAATAGCGAATATATATCTATACATGCAATATAAATAAACTTTTACAATCCAATAATTTACAATACAATAGAGTTCACATTCTCAAAAATATAAGAAAAATCACTTGGTCATGTAAACAATCCACAATATTTTCCAAGGGATCGTATACCCAGTTACACTGGATGGAATCCACCCCCTCAGTTGCTTCTATCATCTGATCAGCATCAGTGGGCAAGTAAGTGGATTAGTGGGCAAGTGCCTACTGTATGCAGGCAGATGTCAACCTACATCTTAAACATGTTAATTAGAAACTGAAATTATCTCTAGTTTGCTTTCCAGAATTTTTAATGTAAGTGTTGAAAGTTGCTATTCACTTTCCTAAGACCTCTTTATTAAGATACATTTCTTTTTAAAAAATTCCTAAAAGCAAATGTATATTACCAATTGCTATATAAATAATTGTACATGGGTTGAAAGAATAAGTATTCCATTTTCTGCCCTTAAAAAAATATATAAAATGCTCCAAACCAACCAGCATATTTATATTGGCAAATAAAAGCAAAGAGGGTTGTTAAATGAATGCTAGTAAAAGCACAATCTATGGCCACCTTTACTTCTGCTTTTATTGGCCTCAGTTACTTAGATTTGCCTCAGTTACAGTGAACAATTTAACTTCCAAAGTTTTTAGAGTACCTTTGTTTCCCATTATTTTCATTTTATACCACAGCAAATAAATATTTTCTGTCTTCAGAATAATAAACATCAATTGATGAAGCATTGGCAACCCACTCTTATTGTTGAGTAAAAAACAAGTATAATATTTGTAGAGAAGGGATGGGGTTGCTTGGACACACCCTTGGAACATTCAGTGCATTTTTGTTCTCCAGAGCTCAGTTTTGGGGAGGGGGGCATGGTTCTGCACTGTTATAGCAAAATCTGACTGATTGACATTGAGAAATCTCTTCTTGACACCACCCAAATCACTCTTAATGTGTTTCAGATTTGAATTATTTATTATATATAAAAACATACATGTGGCACTTAAAAAAATACAAGTCCAGTGTATAAATGCCATCCCTTGCCTACATTTCTCAGTTGCTCATACCATTCACCAATGTATTGCTGCCCAGACCTACAGTCTCTCCATATTAGCAAGTACAACATTTACTATAATGGGTGGGTTCAGTGAGGACTTTTGTTACTGACGCCATATGCTATGGGAACATTTTGATCAGTTCTGATCCCATACTGCTTTAGTTTATCCCAAGAGTTCTGCATGATTATTTTTTGCCTTTGTTTTCACTTTGAGTATTTTTATTTCCCCCTTTTTTCTGGTTCTTTTGACCACTTTTACCTGGATCTTTTTGAGGCCAATTTTGAGTTGATATTTTCCTTGTGTATAATGTTTCTTTTGGGTTTGTTCATCTCACCTATTCCATCCATCTCCAAACCACTTTTTGATGACGGGATGTTGATCATTGTCAAACCACACCTCCACCCACCTTTTCTCCCTTCCTGGTTTTGTTTTGATTTTTTTAAAATAATCTGTTTATATTAATAGATTGACCTGCCATTGTGATAATAGGTGCAGCAAGTTCTCTGAATTCCCAGCTTGTTTTTTTTAAAAGGAAGTCTTTAGCCCCTTCCCTTGTGGAGACATAAGGGAAAAGTCATATCTCCACAAAGGAAGGGGCCAAAGACTTACTTTTTTAAAATCATCAATTTCATATTGATAGATCAATCTGACATTGTAGTAAGAGGTGCAGCTAGCTTTCTGAATTCCCAGCTTTCATTTTTTTAAAAAAGTAAGTCTCTAGCCTCTTCCATTGTAAGGATATGCTTTTGTCCTTATATCACCACAGGAGGCCTCTGCCTCCTGGCTCTGGGTCAGCCCAAGCAGGGCTCTCCAGTTAGGAAGTTAGGTATAGGTGATAGAGCTGCTCCTCTTTTAGTCTTCTCCATGCAAAGACTTTCCCATGTGTTCATTTTTAATCTTTTTTTAAAGTTCAGACATTCCATTGATCTATGATCTATCAATATAAGCATGCACAAAACATTCAAAGGGAGTGCTGTGATTAGAGACAGGCATGAACCGAAGTATGAACCAAAGTTCGTGATGAACCAGGCTGGTTCGTGGTTCACAAACCAGCGGTTCATCAGAGCCCATTTCTGACTAGCCACCACAAACTTTAGGCTGGTTCATTTGGTTCGTTTTTTGGTTCGTCATTGCAGACAGCCTGGTGCCAATCAATCAGTTTCCTAGGCAACAGGGGATGGACTTCCTGCAGACCTTCTGCTGACCCAGGAGTGGCCTTCTGTTGGCCCGGAAATGACCTTCTGCTGACCCAGAAGTGATGATTTGCTGGCCTGGATTTGATGTTTTCATGAACCAGTTTGTGAACCGGGGAGGGAGGTTCGTGAAAGTTTGTGGTGCGTGAAATACAACGAACCCCAAACCTCATGGGGTTTTTTTTCCCGGTTCATGCCCATCTCTAGCTATGACATCATCGATGATGCCACCAATGGTTACAGCACCCTCACTTGAAAATCCTGATTATCTAAGGCATGTGAAGAACAAACTAAATAATTCCACAACTGTAAAAATGCAAAGGGAGGGCATACATGTAGAAGAACTGTACCCAAAATAATTCCAATGCTTAGGAAGAAAATTAGGAATACATCTAGTGTGTGGAAAAGCCTACTGTCTACTTTGAAATGTCTGTAGCTATCTCTTTTTGCTGAGCAGAACAGTTATGCCTTCCGTATTGATAAAATTTCAGGAACTTATATGTGCTCATTCAAGCACAGGTTGACTGATTTTGATTATCTTAGAAACTGTATACAATGTTGGTAAATCTTTTTTCACTCAAAGTGATGGAAGACAATGGGAACTGGGACTTACATATTTTTCTATGTGCATTTATATTAAAAGGCTAGCATAGGAGAAGTAATGTGGCTTACGAATCTTGGGGCTCCATGGTATAGATTAGCACAGAGTCTCATGTTCCTTTATCTGGCCCTGTCAGTGCTCAGTGAATTTCTGGTAAGTAATGGCAAGATAGGTGGCAGAGAAAGCAAAGTCTACCAAGCGAATGCAAGTGTTCAAAAGCTACCAACAAGTCAGACATGGATCTATGTTGCTTATTATAGCTTGCAAGTGTGAGAGATCCGTCCAGTCCACTTCCATTGTGCTCACCCTTAATCCTGGAAGGACTACATCCCAATCTGTACTTCCATCCATCCTATTTTATTCTGGATGTATTGATGGCCAGATGCTTAGATGGCTTTAAAAGGGAATTAAACAAATGCCTGGGTAGATCTATCAAAGGCCATGGTGGCTAAATGGGGACTCTGTGTTCAAAGATAGTATACTTCTGACTGCCAGATGCTGGGAAGAAACAATATGGGGAGGCTTTGGCCTTGTATTCTTGAATCTGGCTCCTAAAGAATCAGGACCATTGGCCTTTCTATGTTCTTACAAGGGCCACTGTATTGACACACAAGAGAAAAGCCACTTATGTTCCTTTGCCTTATTAATTTCTACCTTTTTGTGGACTGCCTATCCTTAATATGTAAACACCAAGATCATTTAAATTGCTTTGCTGACTCAGCTCAAGTCAAAGTGATAAAAGAGTAGATAAGCATTCTCTTCAGCTGATCAACACGCTACATGAGTATATTAATCCCCATAAAATATTCTAGATTAAGGGATATGCTTCAGTAATGAAGGAAATTTGAATTAAATTATTCAGATATGAAACCAAATAGAATTTTATAACATCCATTTCTGAAATGTCCTTATCATGGAGACAGCCCTTTCTCAAGACTTTCCAGGTACACCTTGTTTTCATTCTCCAAATATGCTACATAACTTTTTAAAAGGTAACTGACCTTAGCCAGAATTGTCCAGAGTTTAACTGCTAATACCTTTATCTCAAGAAGGGTTGTACCTCCAGATGCTGGACAAACTATAGCAAAAAATAGCCATGTTGGTTTTTCATGCTACTGCATTTTGCCATTAATTTCATTTTGTTGTTGATTTTTGCACTTCTTTTTTACCATCTTGGAAGCCTGATTGAAGGGTATCTTACCAATTTCTAAAATAAATTGTCATGGCAGCTGAACTGCCTTTATTTCAGCTGCTGCAATTAATTTTGATTGCTAGTCTTATAACAAACTAAAACCAACCTGTGGGAGAATTCCTGTCTCTTTGTCATGAAGAGTAACTTGAATAGTTTCAGTTTTTCTATCCCTTTAAAGAAAGGTAGGTGAATCCCAGTGAATTGTTTCAAGATGCTACTTTTCACAGCCTTTTTCCAATTAAAAAGCAATGCACTGCTGAATGACACCAAGGGTCCAAAATAGTGTCATCTTCTGACTTGCCCTCATACAATTTATTAAGTCAAAACCATTTGATGTTACAGTAGTAAGCACAAGCGAGTACCCTGCAGATGATGAAGAAAAACAAGTTTAGCAGTAAAGCAAATAGAAAATATTGATCTCTCTTTAGATACTGTAAATGAAAATCTTCTGTAAAATATATCTTCCCTTATTCTCCGCCGATCAGTGCCCTTTATGATTTAGCAGCTAGAGACACAGAGCGATGAGCGTAACCTTGAACAATATGAAACTTTCATAGAAGCATAACAAAGGTTGATGCATTTCATCACTGGAAAGGGTCAGGGCAGATTGGGACATTAAAATGGCCCAGAAACAACCTGAATTACACAGTCCCTGAACTTCTGGCAACCTTTCATGGGTCTGCTGTGTTCAGACCCAGGCAGTGGGAATAATCGCCCACAGTCGCCACCGCACCTGAATCCAACCTGAGCAACCTGTGACATGCTGCCAGCATTGCAAGGACTCAGCTTGGCTTGCTTCTGGTTGTCAGGAACTTTCATCAGTAAATTAATTGCCAATCCATCCCTGGAAAGGTTTAATAGTAGGGCTGCCAGTTCCCCCAGTGTGGGTGGGGGATCCTCCGCTCCCAGCCTCTGCCTTCTGCTGCCACTCACCTGGCTGATGGGGAGGGGAATGGGCCCAGGAGGTACAAAACCTCCCAAGCCAGTGAGCAGTGAGCATGCTCCTGCCAGCTGCAATGACATCTTCCCATGCTTCACAGAGGCCTCAATTGGTCCCTGTGAAGGGTGGGAGCTTGGCCACAAGTGGGTATGATGACTTCACTTCCAGAAGTAATGTCATCGCACCTGCTGGAAGTGCGTGCACACTTTGCACACGCAAGAGGAAGTTCCTCTGAGGTAAGTGTCAGGTCTCCCTCCCCTCCTACCAGGAAGGTAAGGGGATGTGGCAACACTATTAAATAGTTACCAACAGAAAAATAAATTAATCCTGTAAGTCTTCTGAAATTATTTTTCCATCATCCTTGAAATGACTATGACACGAATTCTAAGTCAGATGAACAGAAAATTAAGATATAGCCAATGATGTCCATAATAGAGATTATTAAAGATTGGAAAGCGTAGAACATGAATAACCTATTAACTGATATTTTCATGTACAAATGAGAATAAGGCCATGTTATCTGTGAAAAAAGTCAAGCACTTTACCCCATGTGTCTTTTGATCTTATAGGAGTTCCAATCTCCACTCACCCTTGATTGATAACTCTGCAGGAGCTCTGCAGTGCAGAGAAACGCATATTTAAGGTATTTTCTCTTCCACTGAACATTGCTTCTCTTCTGCATTCTCCCATACTGCTGTGCACTGGAAAATTGTTACTTGACATTCATATTTGGTTAGCTGCTTTGAAGAGATACTTAACTTTTAGCTTATTATATAACTACAAGCGAGACTCATGAAATTCACAAGGGGAAATCCCATCCTTTTTACCTTGCTTCTTCTGCCTTCCCCACCCCCACCCCAAAAAACAGGCCTTTTCCACTAGGGTTGCCAACTCTGGCTTGAGAAATTCATAGACATTTGGTAGCAGAGCCTGGAGAGGGCAGAGTTTGGGGAGGGATCTCAGTGAGGTATGATGCTATACAGTCCTCCCTCCAAAACTGCCATTTTCCCCAGGGAAACAGATCTCTGTAGTATGGAGATCAGTTGTAATTCTATAAGATCTCCAGGCCCCACCATGTGGCTGGAAAGCCAATTTCCCTCCCTACTCTTCATACAATAAAAACTTCATACAATAAAAACTGTTATTATCTTCGTATCTGACATCCAGTTATAATGGATTCCTATAAGTACACTTGTTTTCTGTAGGTGTCTGGAGATTTGTTTCTTTGCTAGTGATCATGGGTTTAGGTGACATTTGCTCACAACTAGAGATGGGCACGATCTGCATTACGATTAAAAAAAACCCACGATAATGGCAATCTCCCCATCGTGACCTGGTGGATCGTTGTCTTCCACGGCAAACGATCCAGCAGTCGGGAGGGGGCTGGAACGGGGCGATCGTGATAGGATCGGGAAGCTAGACATTCAGGCGCCAACAATCTATTCCCCTGGCAACGGAGGCAGGGGAATGCCTGAGATCTGTTTGAAACTTGATAATATTTCCCCTAGCAAGGAAAAGCAAACAGTTGTGAGTGAAAAGAGATCTCTTCTCAGTGTTAACTCTTTCAACGCACTGAATGAAAACAAAAAACCCTTGCTTTGAGAGCAGCTATCAACTGAAGCTGTTTTGCGCTCCTCTCCTGAGTTCATTCAGTGAGAGTTAACACTGAAAAGAGATATCTCTCTCCTCCTGGCTTCTCAGCCCAGTGCCTGCTTTTTGCAAGAAGTTGATATGTGATTTGATGTTTCATTTGTGTTTTTCCTATTTAAAAAACCATAGGATCCACGAGGATCCGTGTGGATCCTGGTTTTACTTTCTTCCTGTTTAAAATATGCTTTTGGAAGACTGGCTGCTTGCTTTTAAAATCTATCTATCACTGCTTTTTTTAAAAAGCTGGCTGAAACTTGTTGATGGGGTGTCTCTCTCTCTCTCTCTATTTGGAGAGGCAGGGACGAGTTAAAAAACTCCCCCCCCCTCTGCTCTAAGTGCGTGTGCGCGTGTGTGAGAGAGAAAACGTCCCCACCCTGAGGGGAGGCGGCTCGTCGCCGGGTTAAAAACTTTTCCCCCTTCTGCTCTAAGTGAGGGGGGGTGCCCCTCCACTTTGGCCTCCCTGATCTCAGATCCCAGATCGGAAACGGGACTTTATCAGAGTGAATCGGTGATCTGGGGTCGTTGCCAGTGCAGATCCACGATCAGCTTGATTGGTATTTTTTTTTGGAACGTGCCCATGTCTAATCACAACCCACTCGATCACACAGCTAGCCCCTGATATTTCTAACACACTGGCTTTCCATATAAATACTGTGATGAACCAAGCATGGTTGACTCATAATTGCTTTACTTTGTATCATTAGCCTTTGGAATGTATGGTGTTTTATTATCAGATATTTAAATGGTGATTCTGTATTTTAATCCTTTCTGGGGAAATGTCCACCAATTTTATTTTTAAAATTTATTTTGATAGACATTTAACATTCTCTTGTATTTTTGTTATGGCTTTTTGCTAATGCAATAATGATTGATGTTGATGAGGTGGATGATGATACAAATACCTTGGTCTTTTAGCATCTCATTGCTATGGTCAATATCCAGATGTATACCTTCTTGGAGAACAATTTCTCTGAAAACTTATGTATTATGCTTTATGTCTACCTTTATTTCCAGGTCACTGAACCTAGAGCTGAGTTTCCCGAGCTAAACTCCTAGATTTAAAGTTTCCATTCAACGGGCTGGATCTAGCCTTCAAGTCCTATGCTGCCTCTCCTACCTGTAGGCTTTTGTTGAGAACCAGAGAGAGAGAGAGAGAGAGAGATTATAATAGTGTCCCGTTCAGTGGTTAGGATACTTCGTAGAATAACTCTTTGTTTAATCTCCAAAGCAAAGTAGCTGTAAGAATCCTGCCATGGTACAGGCACATTTTATTTATTTGTTTATTTGCTTTAATTATACTCAATGAAATCCATAGAGATAGATAAAGATGGGTATTAGTCTGTCTGCAGTAGCAGAAAAGAGCAAGAATCCAGTAGCACCTATAAGACTAACAAAATTTATGGTAGGGTATGAGCTTTCGTGAGTCACAGCTCACTCCTTCAGATAGTGGTATCTGGAGAAATGAGCTGTGACACATGAAAGCTCATACCTTATCACAAATTTTGTTTAGTCTGATACATGCTACTGGACTCTTGCTCTTTTCTTATGGAATCCGTAGGATGTGACATTGCAGGATGTGACAACTAGTCAAACATTCTTTGTATACATTGGTAATATTGCAGGTCCTTGCCATTGTGTTTCTCCGCCCACACAAATATTCAGAAACAGTTCCCCAAATAGAACATACTACAAACTGTCTCGATGTTTTAATAACAGTGTTGTCTGAAAAGAGATCCAAAATAATTAGACATGTTGAGATTGTTTGTGTTTGAAAACCTGAAATTGCAGATATGTTCTAAAACTGTGTGTTACAATTTATGTAGAACTAGTAACAACAATGTAGTGGAAAAAATATTTTCTTTAACTCATTGTTCACTCTAAAGAGGGATTACAGTGCAATCCTTGGCAGAGTAATTCCAGTCTAACTTCATTGATTCAATAGGGTTAGATTGGAGTAATTCTACCTAGGATTGCACCATTAGAAATGCCATACAGATCTACAGGAAGGCATGTTTTCCTGCCTGATTGCTTTGAAGCAAACAGAGTCCCATTCACCATCTTGCCATGGCATGCCATATGTTCATAGATGTCTTTTGCACACTGTAGGAATAGATGTTCCCCAGGATTATACTGGTTCCTCAAAAGCCACATGACATTGGCAAATCTTTCTCTCCAATAATTCTTTTTCTCATTCTCTCATTATGAGCCATGAGACAGATTATTCCACCAGCGTGTCGCTTTTATTACAGTTAGTAGCAGTTGTGTGTGCATATCAAGACACAAATAGACCTTGATAAGCTTTGCATCTCATCTGGTAGTAAATTTGTTCTTTCTTTGTCTGAGACACACATTTGCATTCCTTTAATAAGTGAACCAGCCATCAGTTTGATGTGCTGGCATCAGTTTGGTGTGCTGGAACCTTACATACAACATCCAGGCTTGGCTAGCTTGAGGTGCATTGGATTTAATTATTGATACATGCAGATTTAATAGAAAAGACAATGGCTGCTTTAAAAGCATGGTTTTAATTTGAATCAGCCCAGTTTATATTACATGAATGCTGCATACATTGACAAAGCTGCTTTCAAATATCACAGTTTGCAAGGCAAGACGATCTTCTTCATGTCTGATCTTTAACTTCATCTACAGCATTAAGTCACACTTCATCAAGGAAGAGGCTGGCAGTGCTATCGTAAGCAGAGTTATAACCAATCTCAACATTTTAGTTTGAATGGACATAGAAAGGTATAACTCAGCTTAGGACACTGTGAATAGCTAAAATTTCTGAAACTGGCTGTCTATGCTAAAAACAAAAAAGCCACTTTGGCATAACTAGCGATGTATTCCAATGTACTGGTAGCCTTTAAAATATGACATGTTCAAGTTCACTTGGATGTTATTGATGGATATAGATTTGGAGGTTTTTTTATATACTTATTTTTATATACTAAACCTATGCTTTTTCAGTATTACATGCTTTGCACTTTTTCTATGCTCAGGAGCCAAAGTAGTACTTGTAATGTAACCTGTACGAATTTGACACTTGAACAAGAAGACTTGAAACCCTGTAAGAACTGATATACTGCTTTTAGGGCTGCACTTATATTATATGTTATATTATTCTATAGATTCCAATAGAAATCAGTACCAGAGAGCCTTTTGTAGAAAACTGATTTGATGCAGCAAGCTGGTTTTGGCCACCTGTGGTATTATCTTCCTTAAAGCTGAGAAGAAACTGGGGAAAAGGGCACGAATAGGAAAACATCCCTTCCTATCCACAGATTTCAGTTATCAGAAGATATCAAGGCACCAGATTGAGACTCATTGGCGCCCTTGAAAGTATTATGCCCAGAAGAAAGTAGGTAAAAGGTTAGACAGTGTCCTTCCAAAATGAGGGCAGAGGAAAAAAAACTGTGAAGACTGGAATTCCCCCAAATAGAAGGGCCAGCCCAGAATTGCATCTTCAAATCAGAACTGACCCTAGATATGGTACGAGCCAGTAAGATATCAAATATTAGAATATTGTAATATTGTTATGATTATCTGAAAGTATTAATTGCCTGTGTTTCTATTGTAATTTTGATGAGCTCTGGACACAAGGAGACCACCTACTCCTGTGTAAAAGGGGTCCTCCATTGTTTAAATTAAACAATCATATATTGCTTCATTCTACAGGACTCCATGGTGTGTGTGTCTCTTATTGTGATTGGTGAGAGGGACACCTAAGGCACAAGTTTGTGCATAACATTATAGAAACAAGATGTTCTTTGTGTACCTTTTGAAATACATGTAAATCTTTACATGTAATAAGTGAGAGGTGAAACATCTAACCATTTAGGTAGAGATTTACTCACTTTTCTTCCAGGATGTTTTCCATGTTTTTGTGTGTTACAGTCATGTTGTTTACTGCCAGAGGGACAGAAGGAGGGAAAGCTGAAGAAGGGGGGGAGAAAGCTGAAGGGGGGCAGTTAAAGATAGGTTGGCTGGTGGGTAGGGGGGAGAGAAGGAAGCAGGAAAAGGGGATAAACTATAAGGGTTGCCAGAACAGGAAAAGAGGAAATAGTGGAGGTGGGGGAAATGAGATGCCCCCCTCAAGTCCTTGTGGGTTCCCTGCTTTTTCTTTTCTTAAACTTTACAGTCTGTGTCTCTTCTGCTGTGCAGGGAATACATCCCTACCCACTTTCTGCATTATTGCCTGCAGAAAATCCCAATTCTTCCTGCTCTCCATTAGAAGCAGCATAATGAATGAAAACAATTTAAATAGACTTTTGTGGAACTATTTTTGCCTCCAGTGTACAGATCCAGATTATCCATGTTAATTTGGACCTATGGGACTGTGGTATTGCCATGTTACTTAAGAGAAGGCCTACTATGCTATCCTAAGGAAGGCCAGAGTGTGGTTTAATACAGGTTTAGCTATGATGCAAAAAAAATAAATGAACCCTGCTTTATGAAATATCCTGACTCAATGTGACTGACCTGCCATGACTTTGATGGCCCGAGATGCTATGAATGCTGCCAAGAACAACAGACTAAGGAATTCATCCAATCAGAAGGAAGAAAAGGATGGAGCTGAAGATGTTGTGCCTAATCATAGTAGGAAAAGGGCCACATTCTAGAACAAAGGAAAATGCTGCATATCAGAAGCAAGACGGCATCATGTACCTGGTTTTTGTTTATGAAAACATGAATAGTTAAAAGATGAGTCACAATGTCTGCTAAGAAAACAGTTGAGTGAAATTGAGTGGATATCAGCAAAAAAATACTTCATTCTCACTTTTAATCACATCTGATAACATCCCTGATGGAGGAGAAAAATATAAAAGATCAGAATCACAGTGGGGGATGCTTCTCTCCATCAGGAATCACTGCTGAGATGACATTGAAACAAGGATTTCTCTCTCTTCTTTTTGAAGCTTGGTCCTTTTCCTTGCTCTCTCTTTCACCACTTTCCCATGGCTTCCATCATGTCTAGCTTGGCTCTCCGTTTGAGAATGGTCAGCTTGTCGAATCTCATGAGCTAGGGTCCAAATGGTTGGGAAATTCCTGGAGATTTTGGGAGTGGAGCCTGGAGAAGGCAGGGTTTGGGGAGGGGAGAGGCCTCAGCATGGTATAATGCCATAGAGTCCATCCTCCAAAGCAGCCATTTTCTCCAGGGGAACTGATCTCTATCACCTGGAGATCATGTGTAATTCCTGATCTCCAGCCACCACCTGGAAGCTGGCAACTCTATATGCACCAGAGACACCATTTATTCCCCTAGGCATTTCTTGTCTCTGATGTAGTCCCCCATGCTGCCTGAAAAGCTATCTCAGAAAATTTGGGGCCTATGAGGCCCTAGCGCAGCATGAAAAAATGCAACTCAACCAGAAGTAAAAAAAAATATTGCCAGCTAGCACAGTGGTCTTGTCTGACATGAGCAACAGGGTGGGGCCTTTGTTTCTACTCTAAAAATTTGTGCATGCATTTGTGTTGTAAACTTTGAATCCTAAACCAGGTGGTTATGGCTTTGTTTACCACTGTTTCAACTCTACTGTTGAGCAGTGACTATAAGTAATTCACTTAAAGAAAAAAAATAGACCAGAAAATACCTGCAAATCAACTATATCATTGGGGCAAAAATATTGCTGCCAGGTCTCCCATCCCCAGCCTCTACTCCTCTCCTGTCCAGAAAGAATGGGGGAGAAAAGTGAGCAGAAGCAGGCTGGAGTGTGCTGCAAGCATGTTCCTCAGGCCCAATGATGTCACTTCCAGTTTAAAATGGAAGCTACAGCATCTCTGCAGGGTCAGTTCTCTAACAATTTGCCCCAAGCATAGTGAAAATGCTATGGGGGGAGGGCCTGCAGAGATGCTGTAGCTTCCGGTTTAAACCAAAGTAATGTTGTGGGGAGGGTGAAGATTGCCCCTACCCCTGGCACCCCCTGCCCACCCTTTTCAGGTAGGGGGCCTGGCAACCATAGACAACTAGCAAAAATCTCTTCTCGCAAAATGTGGCACCATGATAAGTGCATAGGCCTCACTGCACAAGCAGGCAAGCTACAAAAATGACTGATTTCATGTTTAGCACAAGTATCAACAATAGAGGCCTGCACATGCTTAACTTTCCAATATTATTTCAACTCCAGATTGAACAAATTTGCAAATGTTAAGAGAAGATAAGGTTCCCAACCTCCAGGTAGTGGCTGGAGATCTCCCAGAATTACAACTGATCTCCAGGCAACAGAAATCAGTTCCCCTAGAGAAAATGGCTGACTTGGAAGGTGGACTCTATGGCATTACTCCCAGCTGAGGTCCTTTCCCTCCTCAAACCCTCCCTAGGATCCACCCCAAAATCTTCAGGAATTTCCCAACCCAGAGCTAACTGAAGAGCCAAAGCTTGACCTGCCATCTAAAACTTTATATATCAATAGCCATGGATTTCACTTGGGTATCAGGGCCAAGTATTTCTACAACATATTGAATTCAGTATACATAGTCTAAGACACCCTGACTGAGACTGACAGTGACATTTGTAAGTCTCACCCTCAAAAAAGACTACAGCACAGAGTGACCCAAGCCACAAATACAATAATGTGGAGAAGTGCGAAAGTTTCCTTTTCTCTCCCTGGAACTGGCTTTGGATTGAGAGAGAGCTCATTTAGAGTGACAGGCAGAAAGTTATCTATGCTTGCAGAATGCACAGGCATAAACAGCCAAATTCAACATCATACCATTACCATCCATTATTTCAAACTGAATTTAGAAAGAATGAGCAGTGCTTCAGCTGTTTCATTCCCAAATTCTTTTTTAAAAAAGAAATGTGAGCAGAACTTAGATCCATAAAACAGCCAAACATACATATCTTTGTAACATCGTAAAGGTCAGAATTGACTATAAAGCCATTACTGCCTTGAGTTGCTGGGTCCTTCTCTCGAATCCGTGCATCTCATAAGCTTGTCTGACCTTTCAAGCACTCGTTTTGTATTTTCCGCCATTTTGTGGTGGCCTGTCTCTACATGTCTTTTCAAAACCTGAGTAGAGAAGTGTTAACATCAGAAACAGCTCTAAATAACTATCCAAATGATCTCAGAACAATGAGGTATAATTTATAATTTGACATCAGATACATTAATTTAACAGTGCAGCACGGGCCAAGTTAAACCTCATTGAAGTCATGGGAGGCCTTATCCAATCAACCTAGATTATAGATTTTAATTCCTCATCATTTATGGTAACAACACCAGGCAGGGTTGCTTTTTACTGAAAACTGTCAAATCTCTTGTGAGTGCATTAACAAAGGTGATTATTACAATCAAAGTTGTCAGCTTCCATTTAGTCTTTTGCAACATGTGGCATTATTTCCCATCAGTGTGGAAGTACACGCTCAGAGAAGAAAGGGATTCAATTACACTCTGAACCAGTAAGTTTGCTATAATGAATACTGTGGATTAAAATATACCTGTTGTTGAATACCAAGATAAATCCAAAACAGAGGAGCTCAGAATAGTTCTGGATGCAAACACAAGTATATACTCCCTCAGTCTGCCTTCCCCACCATACGTCATTTCTTTAAAGTTAGCCTATTAGCATCAGCAAATGTGGTGCACAAAATGTCATGGGTTTGGATCCACCAGAGCTTTTCCATGGCTGGAAGGATTTTTTCTCATAGAGCATTATTTGCTGTGACAGCTACAGCATAGAAACCTATCTAGAGACACAGAATCCCATCAGAACAGTTACAATCTGAAATCAGCCAATAGAAACTGTGTACTGAAAAAGTTAAGATCTGATGGGAAAGATTTAGAAATTAGGATTTGAGGGTGAAGAGAGAAGTGCTATTGTCATGGTAAAAAAAGTCTTGTGGGTTGGTTCTAGCCCCCAAGAAACCTGTCGTAATTACTTTCTTCCCTCCCCCTCCCACTGCATCCCAAAATGCTTTTCCGGGGGCGGGGGGGTATCTGCCTGTGTTGGAAAGGCTCCAGCGGATCTTGTCAGGCAGGCAAGCAAGCCTGCCTGCCATAACTGTGAATGCATATCTACTGGAGGGGGGATGAAGCAGAGGGTCTGAGAGAATCCCCTAGCCAGACCTGATCTAAGCTATGGAGTTCATGGCATATTCCACAGTACAGCTGGACACTTGTGTGAAAAGGAAATGTTCCCTTGTCCAGATCACCTGGAATAAATGTGCTAGGGAAGATGCAAGAAGGTAGGTATGGGATAGGATTTCAGTGCTCAACTGACCATGAGAATGCTCCATGGCCACTGCAAATACCTCTGCATTCACAGCAGCAATGAAAGCAACACACACAAAAACATCACTTACAGAAGCAGCCTTATTTACCATCCTTTTTCTGTAATCTTAGGAAAAGGGAGAAAGCTCTTATGCTGCACATGGCTCTGTTGCAGGTCTTTGTGGCCACAAGTGGATTGTAACCAAGATGAATTCCATGGCAGAATTGGGATCTGGTCCTATTCTAACCATAGTGCTCTATATAAATAATATTTAGGAAAGGGGACTTGGGTGAAAATTAATTATAAGAGGTTACAGGGAATTGGATTTCCTATCTAAGTCCTTTTTGGTCAGCATCCTAGTCAATCGGTATGTGCCAGCAATAATCATTAGAGAGTTTTGCAATAAGTATCTGCAGGGCTTTTTTTCTGGGAAAAGAGGTGGTGGAATTCAGTGGGTTGCCCTCAGAGAAAATGGTCACACAGCTGGTGGCCCTGCCCCCTGATCTCCAGACAGGGGCAATCTAAACTCTCCTCTGTCTGGAGATCAGGGGGCAGGGCCACCAGCTGTGTGACCATTTTCAAGAGGTTCCGGAACTCCATTCCACCGTGTTCCAGCAGAAAAAAAGCCCTGAGTATCTGTTTTTTTCCACTTGGGAACCTTTCCTCTGGGAAATGAAGGTGAATAAACTTAAGTGCATCTCATCTCTTTTCTTTACAGGGATGTGTCCAATGATAAAATACAACCTAATCATCTTAATGGCCAGCTGGAACATCCAGGATCCTGAATAATGGGGTGCTCAGAGAAAACAGAGTGCTGATTACATATAGTTGCATAGCTGTGGTAGGGGGATGCTCAAGAGTGAATACAAATAATGAGGAACCTGGATAATTAAGGTTTGTAACAATTATTTCTTAAGACTGAGTTGCTTTCTTTAAAAAAGAAAGTTGCATTTACCCAAATTGCTTTTTAATATGTGCAGGGCCTTGAGTTCAGAATCTAAGGAATTCCAACAACATATCCTTTTCTTCAGGTGCCAAACATATTTTGTGTGAACTTTAGAAACCCTGCATTGGTTAGATAATGTTTGCAAGTAGAAAATTCTGGTCCTTGTGGTAGCGCACAGTTCATTAAGCCTGATACGAAAATCACCATAATCACTGCAAATACTCAGAGCCTCCAAGTGAATGTGAGGGGATGGATTTCCACCAAGCTTTTAACTTCTAAAGAATAGTATCTGGGTTCTGAGAGGGTGCTCTTCCAGTGCAATCCTAACCAGAGTTACTCCAGTCTAATCCCATTGAAATCAATGGGCTTAGACTAGAGTAACTCTGGTTAGGATTGCATTGTTCTTCCTTCAGCAAACTGTGAAAAAAGGCAGCTATTGAAACAAAGGGCCTTAATGCCAGGATCGAGTCACAGCTACATGCTGTTTTGGAGACGTTACAAATGAGTCGATAGTGCGTTAAAAAAAGCCCATGAGATTTGCTTCATAGGAGGTGTAAAGAAGACAAGGAGTTAACCGCCTTCTTTGCAAAGTGGCAGCAGAAGGATTAGGGATACACATCTTGCTCCGTATTTCCTGATCTACAAAGTCTGGCCTGTCTTGCAAGAACAGCCTGCCTATGAAGCCTCGGCAACAGTGGTGGTCAAGTGCTTTTTTAAAAGGCCAACAACAAAATATTAACTCTTCACACAGCTAAATTCACTAGTCTTTGTTTTAAAGTTGCTCCCTGCAGTGTAAACAGGGGTGGGCTCATGTCCACATCCCTATTTAAAATGGTGTATGAGGCTTCTGCTGCAACATATGGGATAGCTTTAAAGAAAAAGGTCTGAGGTTGGCCGAATCCACACTTACCCAGCACAGTGCTAAGCAGGCAGAGTGAGAGCATCTCTCTGGTGTGTTTTATTAGGTCATCGTGCCACGAGCGCGGAATCATGGTGCGATGACATCATAAATTGTGCCAGAAAGACGCTCTCACTCCACCTGCTTAGCGCTGTGCCCGTAAGTGTGGATTCGGCCCTTAATATCTATATTTCACATGAAATTGGAAGCTGAACCTCATGTGAAAACTATTCCATTTGTTGCAGCTTCCAAGCATGAGTCTGTGTCACACTCATGAGTATTTCACATGAATCATTATCGAGTATTTCACATGAATCATTATCGAGACTACTAATAGCTGATTAGTCTAAATTACTCCAGAGAAAAAGGAAATGTTAAGGGTATGGAAGCAGTTGTCGAACCCTAGGCTTTGCTTCCCCTAGAGGTATTCAGTATTCATGGTCTTAGAAGGAAAGAGGCAGAGCTTAAGGCTTTCCCCTGTGACTGTGGGTCACTCTAGACATTACTTCTTTTACAAGTTCACAACAGAACCAACCCGTGCTCCACTCAGTCACAAAGCAGCTCCAGGGAATGGCTTCTATAAAAAAGAGAGCACAAATGGGCTCAGAAAGCTGCCGCCTGGGGATGAAGAATTTCTGCAAAAACAGTATGGGGAGGGGAGTTTCCCCATTTCTGCTGCCATCATGCATACAATACCTTCACATGGAGCAGCAGAAATAGGGAAATATCACCCCTTCACACTGTTTTTGCATGGGGAAAAAAGCTTGGAGGAAAGGCAGGAGCACTCCCTCCACTGGCAGCAGCTTTCTGAGTCCATTTGCTCTCTCCTTTTCTTATAAAAGCCATTCCCCAGAGCTATTGTATAACTGTACAGAGCACGGGTTGGCTCTGTGGCAAATTCGTAAAAGAAATAACATCTAGATTGATACAATAATGAGCAAATGTGCACACACACTTAAGAGACAATGGCTGTTTCATTTCCTCATGTCCTTAAAATAGTGGCACACTCCCGGAACGCTAGCAGCTTCTTCGCGAGATATACGCTGAAAAAATGCCCTGCATCCATTTTAAACAAAAATCACACGAAGAAGCTGCCCGTGTTCTGGGAGTGTGCCACTATTTTAAGGACGTGAGGAAACAGCCAGTGAGAAAGACCAGCAAAGATGAAAGATGAGATTCTCTCTTTTTTAAATTAATAGGTTTATATAATAATGAAAACAAAATGTAAAAAGACGATTACACACAAAAAAATCAATCAAATGTGATGGACATGCAAGAAAGAGAGGAAATATTGGATAGGTACACATGAAGAAATGCATTTGACCCAACAAAAGTTCTGACTCAAGTATTATGACCAAAATTCTAGCTCTTTTTTACGCATTTCTGTTATTTTGCTCTAAGAGCAATAGTCTTAACAAATGAATATGTATACTATAGACTTTAATGTATGACGTTTTTAGTGTATGAAGGACATAGATTTGTTACTATTACTTCATTTTTGCTTAGGGTGGTCAGAAGTAAAGGCTCTTATGTCTTTAATAGCTGTGTAAAATAGTATCTCTGTGGTACAGTTTTTCTTATCACTGCACCTGCCAAGTCTTTCTCACTTGATCATCACCAAAAAATAGGAAAAATCTACTCACATATCAATTCACACCTTCCTGTGTTCAGTGTACAAGAAGGAATTCACTACTTCTGAAGTGCCGACACATTTTGTTCTCTATCTAAAATTTGCTTGAAAGCTCCCCTTGGGTGAGGGGCACAGATCCTGGACATTTCATCAAAAAAATTAATTTTGTTACAGGATTTTGGGAAGGGCATGCTTTTCATTCTCCTGAATGTTTGGAAGTTATGTTATCAGTTCAAAATTCCATTTTAGGTGCTTTTTTTTTTTGGATTCCAGAATTTTGAGACCCTTATTTTTCATGCCATTTCCCCCAGAGGCAGCAAGAATAGTAAGAAAGGCAAGGAGGGGAGAGGAAGCATGCCCTGGCAAACAACTGTTTGGCAACACATGTGCCCTTTAAATTTTAAAAGGCATTATTCTCGAGGTTAGGTGCACTCATAAGACCATAAGAAGAATCCTGCTGTATCAGACCAGTGGTCCAACTAGTCCAGCATCCTATCTCACACAGTGGCCAACCACAGGGTCAACCATAGTACATAGAGGCCAAGGCCTTCCCCTTACCAGTTGCCTCCTGACAGTGGTATTCAGAGATTTACTGCCTGAGCATGTGGATGGTCCCTTTAGTCACCACAGCTAGTAGCCCCTGATAGACCTAGCCTTCATGAATCTGTCCAATTCACTTTTAAAGCTGCATATGCCTGTGGCCATCATTACATCCTCTGGCAGTGAATTCTACATTTCAATCACTCATTGTGTAGTCCCATAGAAAATTGTCCTTTAAAATGTAAAGGGCACATGCACTGCCATACAGCTAGGAGCACTCTAAATAATGGGTGATAGATTTGGTTTTCAAACTCTAGAGAAAATTATGCCCCTTTAAAGTTTAAGGGAACATTGTTTTGAATGTGACAGCCAGCCTGTCTATGGGCTTCCCTCCCTTCCCCCCCCCCCGCCCCCACCCCCAAGCAGCAAGAGCAGGGAGGAGAGAAAAGGAAGCCAAACAAGAGGGAGGAGAGCTCACAACTGAAGAGGAGAATGGGGTAGACTGCAGCCAGGCTGGCTGCTGTTGTGGGCATTCAAAACAATGTCCCTTTAAAGTTTAAAGGACCCATACACCTTAGAACAGCTCAGAACTAAGTCATGTTTCCTTTTTGTCACTTCCTCCCTGTTCCTGCCCCTGTCCGAAACCCAAAACACTCCTGAAATTCGAGGCAATAAATTATTGTTTCTCCCAGAATTTCGGAAGTGTTTGGGGTCATTTCTGATATCCCTGAACCAACCCAAAACAGGTAACTTGGGGTTTAATTTCAACGTGGGTATATCCAAATGCACACCCTTAATTTCCTCAAATTCAGCAGATGACAAAAAATATTAGAAGTGGAAACCAAAGGAATTTAAGGCTGAAATAGAGAATACAAATACATGTAATTTTTATAATAAAAGTATTCACTATTAAAAATAGTTCTATGTATACCTGTAGTTAAATGAGGCTGTCTGTCTTACTGAGTTGTTGAATTTTCCAACTATTGCAGACCTTGATGATTGATTTTAGGTTTTATATATTTGTGCTTAGTATTCTTTTACAGTTTATTTTCTAGTTGATCTTTTTAAGATGGTGGTAAATGTAATTTAGTCTTTCATTGTGAGCTGCCTTGAATGCACAGAGAAGCTCAATATAAACATTTGAAACAAATGAAGTGGTAAGACAGATTACTGTGTTGTTTGTAACCTTTGATATTTAAATTCTATCATAAAATATATGTAACTGATCCCTCTCCTAAACTCAGTTCCAAGGCTAATAACTTCAAGCAATTTTGGGCTCGTAGATTTGCTGTGAGATAATCAGCTGGGTCAAAAAGCAATTGAATTGGTCTACAACAGTGGCAATTTCTGAAAGGCAGACTGCACGGCTGAAGCTCAAAAAATGGCATCAAGGCATCATGGGCTTCCATCCTTTGCACAGTTACCTTAGAGTAAGCCCCTGGAACACAGTGGGACTTGCTTTTGAATAAATGGGCACAGGATTGTGCAGAAAGTCTACTGACTGTGAGTACCTGGCAAATTCACTCGCTCGCTTACAACTATTTGTATATTTCCCACCATGTTTAAAAAAGGGACTAAAGCTGCAATCCTAAGAACACTTTCCTAATAATAATTACAACAACAACAACATTCAATTTATATACCGCCCTTCAGGACAACTTAATGCCCACTCAGAGCGGTTTACAAAGTATGTCATTATTATCCCCACAACAAAACACCCTGTGAAGTGGGTGGGGCTGAGAGAGCTCCAGAGAGTTGTGAGTGACTAACCCAAGGTCACCCAGCTGGCTTCAAGTGGAGAAGTGGGGAATCAAACCCGGCTCTCCAGATTAGAGTCCCGTGCTCCTAACCACTACACCAAACTGGCTCCTAGGAGTAAGCCTCAAAGAATATCATTGGAGTTACTTATGAGTAGATCTGTTTAGAATTGCTCGTTAAGGGGGTAAAAGTGTGATACTTATTCACTTCTTAGCAGTTCAGTCTTATAAGTCTATTCCCCACACACACACATTCACTGGAATGCTACTACAACTTTCTCCCCAGGTTTGTTCATTCGTCCCCTTTTATCATGCCTAGCATCAACAGGTGAAGAATTGTCTCATCTGGCATTGCTTTAATAGCTCCTCCTTCTTGCCCTATGTTTTTAATTGATGTTTCTGCTTTTTATATATACGTTTTAGTTTTCTTTTTAACTTGTTTTATGATGTGTTTTATCCTGCTCTGTTTTTAGTTATCAGCCCTGACAACTAAAGGTAGTCCTGACTGGGCTGAAAGGCAGGATATAAAGCTTGTAATTAAGTAAATAAATAAATTTGCCAAGTCAGCAGAATTAATATGCACATCTTACCACCATGCTGCAAACTAGTTGGGGGGGGGGAATGGATACACACATGCCACACGTCCTCCTCTCCAGAAACATGCCGCATTGGCTTTGTTGACTTACCATGTACACATTGTAATTAGTAACAGAGTATGATGAGAAAGTGATAGAACAGGCTCCCCGGGGAGCATCGTTCTTGCAAAATCTAGGGAGGCACTGTTAGGCTGCTTTATTCACCAAAGTTTTTAACGGAGGGTAGATTGTAGCTATTTTATTAGGTGGTATTATGTTGGGGGCAAATTGGGTTTCATTGTTTTAATTGTGTATTGTGAGCCACCTTGAGCCATGGGGATGTAAATATTTTAATACAGAAATAAGGATATCTGACATCTTTTGGCATCATTCATTTCTTTTAGAATTAGCCGCATTGATTTCTTATGAGAAACTGACCCCTTTCCCCCCTGCTGTGAGCAGCGGTAGGAGGGAAAGCACAAGCAACTTCTTCACATGTATAGGGAGCAGGGGGGTAGGTGGAGCTTTGTTTTTAAACAATGACAAAACGAGCAGATGAGGAGAACTACTAAACAATGGCCATTTTCACACTGCTTACCGGCCACTGAACATCATGCCGAGCTCCCAGAACGACAGCGTCTTCCTGGCGCAATTTCACGTGAGAACCAGTCTGTCGTTCCAGGAGCTCGGCACGATGTTCAGTGGCCGGTAAGCAGTGTGAAAATGGCCATTGTTTCCTTCCTGTATCTTACTGAATTGTGCTCCATTTTCTTTCAACATTTTTTGTCCCAGGCCAGCTCACTTCTCACTTTAGAGGTAGACCAAAAAAAAAAATATTTCAAGCACTGGAACGTGGTGAAATAAGGCACAGAAGAGGCATTGTTGAGTTCCCATTCTACTGCTGTAGATATGGTTCACAAGATCCTGAAACTGCTATTTGTACCACAGAGAGCAGAAGACCAGCCAGGTATCTGCTTAGGATACTGTTGTGGACACTGCTGGAATGCAACAGTTGGTTACGTACTGGTTACCTGAGTATCTAAATTCAAAGCAGGTGTATCTTAATAAGATGAGGCAGGTCAACATCTGAAAAGAGCTGTATAACTGTAATAAACAAGCATGTAATGTTAATTTAAGTAGTATTAGATCAAGATTAATTGCTGAGTTCAATGAACTTAGAAAGGTGTAACTTTGCTTAAAGTAACACTGTAGTTCCAGTACAAGGGTGGAAAATCAAACCTCCACAGGCTCTTTCTCTCACCATAGACATGACATAAAATGTGATATTGGATATACACATAGATCTGTATGTATATACAATGGATTTTTACAATTCCCCCCTCACTCACCAACTCACCCACCACCCCCATTCTGGGACAAGAGTAAAGCATGTACACCCCAACTGTACTGTATGTTCAACAGAAATAACTAGTCTTACTGCATCTGTCCCTCTCAGCACATAAAGTGGTCATGTGACCAGTGGTCATGTGACATGCCCTTTGCTACATCTGAAGCAATGGATAACAGAAGGCATAAAGATAGACTTTCCCTTGAAATCATAAATTTCCTTTCCCTTGAGTTATTTTTAATCTTCCTCTGTAAAAACATTGGTGTGGATACAAATCTGCTATAAGTGCTTCTGTATGGGTATTCTGGAATCTGAACATCTTGAAGAATGAGTTAGTGCTAAAAAGTATATCTATTTTAGGTGTTGAATGAATGACACTTTTGTGGCACTGGAAATTAAGAATAATATTTATATTCTGGGAGAGAGCTAACTTTGGGAATATTATAGCTACAAGAGTACCATCCCTCTTAACTTGTTTATACTTACCCAAAGTGGCAAGTGCCAGCATTAGGGTTTTAATGATTGCCCTATAAATGTGTCAGAGTGAATGTTTTTACATAGGTACAAGCACTTAGAAATGTGGGACTGAAAGCACAAATGCTGACGGGATAAATACAGATAAAGTGCAGCAATTATAATGAGATATCTGATCCAGAATTCTGCTCATTCTATCTCCTTGTCTCCTCCTCCTTTTTGACCTTTTGTTAACAACTTTGACCTCCTCACTTTTGCCCAGCAATCTGTTGCCTAAATAAGTGACCTCTTCTGAACATGTGACACTTCCCACACACACGCACACGCACACGCACACGCACACGCACACGCACACGCACACGCACACGCACACGCACACGCACACGCACACGCACACGCACACCTTAAGTACCTCCCTGAGCCTAAAGGAAAGGTGGATTAGAAGTCTTTTAATAAATTAATCAATACATACACTGGCTTCCTGCCCATTCCCCAAAAGAGCATGAACTCGCCTATATCTTCAAAGCCTCCCAAGGCCTTGCCCGTCCTTACATCTCATATCCACTGCACCTTTGCTCCTCCAAATCCACCAGCCACAGCCATGTTAAGGACTCCTGCTCCCTCAAATGACTTTGCCATTTCTTCCTTGCTGCTGTTGCTTCCTGGAACTGCATCATAGAACATGAGTATGACACTACCTATCTTCCTTCATTAAAATCCCTCTTCAATGTCTATCTTGTCAATGAAGTTTTGGGCACAACAAGTTCCTTCCTTATTGCTACAAATCTAAGCACCTGCACCAAAAAACACATCCTTCCACCTCCATCCCTTCCACATACACACAACAACACATGAAACTGCATCATACAGAGTCAGTATCCAGCTCAGTAATGTCTACTCTGATGGCAGCAGCTCGGCAGGGTCTCAGGGTTTTCACACTGTCTACTTCCTGATCTTTTTAACTAAATTGAACCTACGACTATGTGCATGCAAATCTCTACCACTGACTCACAGCTCCTCCCTACCACGTCTCTCTTATGCCAGTTTTAGAATATGAACTCCTTGGGGCAAGAACCTATCTTCTTGTTCCCCATAAAGTGATGTGCACATTCATAATGCTATATAAAAAATCTCCTATTTATCCCTGTTAGTATATCACAGTGTACTGGAATTCCCCTTCACTCCAAATTAGAGATGAGCATGAACTGAAATACGAACCAAAGTTCGTGATGAACCAGGCCAGTTTGTGGTTCGCAAACCGGCAGTTCGTCAGAGCCCATTTCTGACGAACCACCATGAACTTTTAGGCTGGTTCGTTTGGTTCATCACTGCAGACAGCCTGGTGCCAATCAATCAGTTTCCTAGGCAACAGAGGATGGACTTCCTGCTGAAGTGACTTTCTGCTGACCCAGCAGTGATGGTTTGCTGACGGGGATGTGACGTTTTCATGAAACAAATGAACCAGTTCATGAATTGGGGGCAGGTATGTGAAAGTTCGTGATTCGTGGTCTGTGAAATGCAATGAATCACGAACCACAGTTTTTTTCCAGTTTGTGCCCATCTCCACTCCAGATACATTTTTTGTAGGGTGACTCGGTATTCCAGACAAAATGTAAAAGTCCAATCAAGAGACACTGTGCTCATTTGAATGTTAGATATCTCCATGACTGCAGTCCAAACTCCACTTTCAAGTGGGATTTAGAACATAAAGTCTGCGAGAAAATGGGTTGGATCCAGACATACTTTCCAGCATCAGAACTGAACTTGCATGCTTCCCCTAAGAGGTGGAGGCAATTTCACCTCTTTCCCTCTCTCACTGTGACTTCCCCCCAACATATATAATCTTTCTGGGGTTTGGAAGGGACTACAGAGGCAGAGGAGAATGAGGGACAATCAGTGTTCCATTCATTGGCTACAAACTGCTGCTCCACAGTTGATCCAGAGTTTGATTTGATCCTGTGTTTCTGAAATTATAACGATTTTATCCCTCTTATTCTTCCTTGTAATCATTAAGAATATTTTTGTCTCACTGCCTCGTCTAGAAT
This sequence comes from Eublepharis macularius, assembly GCF_028583425.1. Classification (NCBI taxonomy): domain Eukaryota; kingdom Metazoa; phylum Chordata; class Lepidosauria; order Squamata; family Eublepharidae; genus Eublepharis; species Eublepharis macularius. The sequence goes on from NC_072795.1 coordinate 96,906,291, forward strand.
AGTGAGTGCCTTAATTTATGCTCTTCCTACCTTCTTGCTTGAATTCCCATAGCTCACCTTTTTCTTCTCTTTTCAGTACTCTTTTCATTGGTGAGGAAGCCATGAATCATGACAGTCAATCACTACTCATTGATCTATACACATAGCCAATTTTGCCAGAGATAATATGGAAGGAAAGATTTATATCAAGTTGAAGCTCTATTGTATCTAACGAAAGAGAAGCTGGCACATTTAAACCTTCTCATTACAAGGCTGAAACTGGAAAAAAAACTGTTCTGCCTGACACTGGATTAATGGGCTGACTTTGCAACAGAAAGTTTAAACACTGCTCTTTCTGTTCATTGTATGGAGTTTGCAGTAGCAGAAAGCCTAGCTGAAAATATAATTGGTGCAGTGCAAGATAGGTAGGAACCCTACTTTCATGAGCACCCTACCCAATCAGTCAGAGCACAGAAAGTGAAGATGGCCAGCTATGAAAGCAGAATACTAAGTGATGTGCTGATAGAGTGAACTTCAGTTCCTCCCAGTTGGACACAACTGCAGAGCACAACTAAAGTAAAACTAGACTCAGGCCCTAATTAGACATGATAGTGTCATGCCTACCTCTTAGATCTGCTGCACACCTGTCAAGCAAAGGGGATTTGTTACACAGAACACTGGATCTCATAGATTTTATCAACTCTTTCTCTGCCTTCTGAAACCCCTGCATTTTTCCTGACCAGGCTGTAAGCTAGAAATCAGCCCACATGTGAGAAATGCAGCTGAAGAAAAAGTATTTGGGGAAAATGTGGGGGGGAAGGTCACATTTCTGTCTGGGCCCCTGACAGACTACAGACTCAGCTGGCCACCAGCTCCTGAAGCCACTGAACCTGTGCCCCTCCCAAGGTGCCACCACAGCCGGCCCACCATAGTCCAGCCAGCAGAGCCCACCAGATGCTGCAGAGCAGTTGTGCAATACCCTTACCAACCAGGGAAGCACCAGCCAACACTGGGAACCAGTGTCAGTGACCCAACTCCTTTAACACCAGAACCCCTGAGGTAATACCAGAAGTCTGGGGTAGGGGCAGAGCTCAGCTTCAACTGCAATCTCCATTGCCTGCAGCCTCCTGTGGACCTTCTGTTCATGAAGAAGGCCAGATCCTTCACTAACTTGTGCCTTTTGCTGCCCAGGTCTTAAAAGGGGCCAGAACACAGGCCAAGGAGAAACAAAATGAGCCCTATGTTGCATATGGTCACTCATGGAGAGGAGGAAGAACCACATGGCAACCACCCCCCTCAGTTCCGAGGCCTTTTGGATCCCTCATCTCAAACTAGTATGGCAATGGAGGGAGGAAAGGGCCACCAACCTGCCTCTGAATAAACCTCTTTGCCTGAAGGGGGTGCTGGCAAGTCACAGTCTCCTCAGCTTTAAGTTGACATCCCACCACACTTTAGCTGTGAAGCAGAATCTATGTTCTAAGCCATGGGCCCAACAGCCATCACATCTATGTAGAGATTTAGATCTCCTCTGGAAAGCAGCTGTGTTTGTCAGCTGCAAGACATGTAAACTCTATGCACAAAGGTGGAAATGATATGAAAAAATAATTGTTGGAAAATACCAAGGCCTGTAGGAATAGGTGCTTTGAGGTATGTTCATTATACTGATTTTTCCTCCAATCTTCCCAAAATGGTAAAGGAGTAGGGAAAGTGAAATTATCTGGTAACCTCCTACATGTATTTACATTTGCATACATACACCTCACCACCAGCTCACTGACACTTAAATCATGAAACTCCAGCTCCAAATAGCATCTCAGAAAACAGGACCTGCAAGCTAGCCATTTGTGGACTTAGGGCAAGTTGGGGCCATTGACCTTCCCCTCTGATTCCTTTCATAAAGTGAACCAAGACTTACCTGGGGGCCCTGTTTGCAGGTCACAGAGTGCAGGGCAAAGTGGCCACCATGCTCCCTGCACCCAAACAGCTCCCTGCAGCCTCCTCAAAGCTGTGCCAGAGCCAATAGATGCAAACTACTCAGCAGGCCAATCAGCAGTGGGCTGGCCAGGCTCGGAGGGGAGGGTTGAACTTGCCACCAGTTGGCCTTAAATTCAGGAACCAACTGGTCCCCATGTGCAATTGGTTTCCTATCTATCCCACCTATCTCTCAGCTCAGGTTCTGGCCTTCTGGCACTAAGGGTTTATGCTCATTCGCTGACATCTGGGTCTCTTATGCAGTTCTGGAACTCTTTGGTTGCTGTTTACAATCTTGTCACAACTTTAGGTGGTGGCAATTTTGGCACTGGGCATGGATCACTTTGGGGGAAAGACAGCTGGGATTGCCCCTTAAGAGATCTTGGGGGCAATGCATGGCAGGGACAAGCCAAGGTCGGGGGCTGTTGGGCCTTGCTCACTCCCAGGTGGCAGGTGAAGCATGCAGGTGGGCTGAGGGGGCAAGGGGGTCATCAGCTGGTAGGTGGGTCAGCCAATGCTGGGATCCATGTCCCATGCTGCACCAAGGCTCCATACGCTATAATCAATAAGGTGTGGCCTTTTTAACTCCATCTGGTGCCTCTATGTCTTCTGTCACATTGCCCTCACCCTTTGAGCTGGCCCCACAAACTCTTGTGGTTGACCAGTGAATTCAAACAAACTATGCTCATGCGTGTTAAAAGATCCTTCACAACTGGAATTTTCTTACACTGGAGTCACTGCACATGGGTTTGTGGTATACACATGAACACTATGTTTTGTGGAAATTGCACAAGCATCTATTTTGACACAGTTATACATGTTTGAGGGTGCTGTGTTGCACTCTTGCAGGCTGAAAAATCTTTTGGTTTGTACCAAGCGAGCTGATCTACATGGCTTTCAAGTCTGTGTACTTTTTCAGGAAATTAGAAGTTTCATGTACTTTAACTCCTTCTACAGTGTTGTTAATAACATTCATCAAGTACAATTTTTACTGTCTGCTTTCCATCACTGACAATAACTCACACCGAATGGATTTGGTTTACAATGGACAATAAAGGACTGTTATGAATTTTGATTAGGGTAAGGGCTACTTTAAGTGGTAAAGACTTTCCCACAGGCATTATTTGAATGATGTTTTCTGTTCCCTTACTGATATAGCCGCCTACAGCTGTTGTGTACTGATATCACAAATCTGTTTCCCCCATCATCACTGGGGGATGGTTCAAAATAGCGGAGAAATAAAACAAGTTAGTTCAACAGTATATTTCAATCAAAGGATACATACAAATACCATTCCTTATCCCTGGAAGATTGTAGGGGAAGCAAAGCGATATTACTTAATGACATGTATTGTTAAAAGATTTTGTCTCGTATAGAAAATATAACAAAGAGCTGTCTACTACATTCAAGGTTAAGAAATGACTCTAAGTTGAAGCTGTTGTGGGCAAGAACCAGACAAGTAGTGCAATCCTAAACTGAGTTATACCCATCTAAGCTTCAATGGATTTAGAAAGGTCTCTCTCTGATTCGGATTGCACAGGAAGGCCAAATACTGAGGTCCATCAAGGTCCCACTGACCTTGATGGGACTTATTTCAGAGTGTTTAGGATTGCACTATGTTGATGAGAGATGTTTTTAAGCTACCAAGGGCACAAGGGTTGATGAATATGCCTCTTTTCATTTATTTTAGTTTCCATATGTTGTCCCTGTGAATGGTTTCAACCTGCCCATTTTCATTTCTAGTACTGGTGATATTTTGTTTATGATTTTTCCACAAGTAATATGCATTATGAATATTATTTGTAATGCTAATTTTTTGATGCAGCAATCATGTTGAAAATCTGTTCATTTGATGGGAGAAATTGTGTGGAAACAGAACTCGGTGCAAAAATAAAGATTCACAGGTTTATTTTTCACAAGTGAGATTCCAACTAGATGTAAGGTAGGGGTGTGTAAAATTTGTTTTAATGTTTTGACCATTCACTGCCTTGGGGAACCTGAACTGGCTGGAAAGTGCAGCATAAAAATATTTTTAATAAAATAATAAAATAAATTTCACATCCTGGTTGTTTTGACCTGAAAATCTCTGTGTTGGATCCTATCAGCTTTTCCACTGGCAAAAGAAAGAGGAGGGGTCCCTTTTGACAGCAAAAAACTATGGGACCAGTGTAGACAAAAGTGAAGCAAGAAACAGGCTGCGGTGAAAAGGAAATAATACCCATCCCTCACTTTCAATTTTGCCTTTTCCTTATGCAAATTAAATCCACAATTCTTTATTTTCACATCATCTGCTCCTTACATGAAAGTTTTCTGTAAAATGCACAGATATTTCAATGTTATCTGTACATCAATAAACAGCACTATACATTATCAATATATTTCATTCTCAGTATAGCCAAATCTGTGGGTACTTAAATCCAGAGATTGGAGCCATGAACAGACAAGATAGATATTTCTACAAATCTGAGAAAAACTCAATATTTGCAGAAAAACCTGAAATCTAAATAAATTACATAGGGGTGGTAATCTAAAATAACAGAACCAGAACCTGTGCCTTTAAAAAAAAACAGATGCCCTCTGCAGTGGCCATGGGGAGGGGGTTGCTAGACAACTGCAACAGTATTGCCAGTTGAAGCTTTGGTTTCTGTAAAAAAAAAACATGATGGAAGGGTGGCTAATACATTCAGTAAGTAAATTCAGTAAGCATTTGTTTTATCATCCAGGACTGCACATGAAATTAAAATTTCAATTGACTAGAATTTCACAGGGATTTACTATTGCATCCTTAAACATGCAAAGATGTGCAAGACCCTTCCACAAATCAAACATTGATCCTGTTGATTCCCTAATACCTTCTTTATTTATTAAAGTAAAGCTCATTAGTTGCTCAAGGCACCTGCTGCTGCATGAAAAGGAAATGCAGCTTCTGCCGTTCAAGAGATTTATCCTTCCTTCCACCCAAATAGAAAATAAGATTCTCTGTTTCGAGATGGAATACAAATGTTGGGGAGAAAGAGGTCAAACACAGTCTTGCCTGAGATGAGGTTGCTCCGGGCGAGCTTACATGCTGTCATGTTAGGCATGTTTCCACAGTGTTGCTTGAATGAATAATGATCCTTACTTTGCATTCAAAGGATGTAAGCTTAGGAAGAAAGTAGAGGCTGAGCTAAGGGGAAAAGGTGACACAATTTGTGCCTCACAAAGAGTTTTTGCGAAGGGACTTCGCTCCCATCTCATTACTCTTCCTGCCTTTATCATCTGTATCACACCATCCACTCTGCTTCAGATCAATCATTTATCTAGCCGTACTCTATCGTCGTGTACTAGGCACCATTTAAAACTGTATCCTTCAGGGGAACACTTCAGTTGCTCAGCCATAATTAGGATATATTGGAAACCAGAAATCATGCTGAGTAGACCTCAGCCAACTATTAAAACTTCCCCCTGGCATATAAAGAATTCTGCTCCTCAGGCGAGCTTTGTGACTGCTGTATGGCAGTGCTCTGGATTATTTATTTATTTAAAGGGCAGGTGCATCACTACCTGAAGAATCAGTATCTTTTGAAACTAAAAACACAAAAAATCTTTTAAGTTGATTACTGCTCTGCTTTGTCTCTCTTGCCTCAATAAGTTCCCTGGCAAATTATGACTTGACTGCACAAAAAATCCCCCAGAATTTACATTTGAATGTTTTATTCATTTTAGTAGGGGGGTTGTTATTCCAACATAGAAATGACAAGAACTTTGCTTAGAATTAAACAAAAGAGGGGCCACGGAAAAGCTCAGTGGTAGAACATCCCAGTCTCAATCCACGGCCTCTTCAGTCAAAAGGATCAGGTCATAGGCAACCTGAAAGACTTCCTCTCCCTGAGATAACTACTGACAGTCAGAGTAGACAGTGCTGAACTTGAGAGAATTATCACACAGCTTCAAGTATTCATGTATTAAATATTTGAATGTGGACCATTTGATTCAGCTAATTTTTATGGATATGAATGTTCATTGCAAAATATTCAATACATTTCTGGCTTCCCAAAGGAAAAAATAATAATAGTGTAATTGTAAACAACGGCATGATTCAACTGAAGCTATCACAGATGAAGATTACTCTCGCAGAAGAAGAGAGGTCATGTATCTAAGGCATTATCTGGGAGAGTGTTAAGAAAGAGGTAAAGTCTCCAATTTAAATAAATAGGACTTAAATGTGCTTAGCTTTTGCTGAATCATGATGCAGGAATTCAGCCGTAGATAGGTAGCATTTCACAGCTACAGTGCAGATAAAATCACTATTGTATTTAACAGATGTGGGTATATAGGATTTTATGGGCAGTACTCTCAATAACATTCAGGCTTGCCTACTTATCTTCCACCTGGGACTTCTTGGCAGCCTGCTTGATTGCTATGTAGGAAGCTCCTGAGTTCACAATCAGCTTTATAATAGGTACACTCTAACCAGTTGTGTTACTGACAAAACCCAGCTGTACTCCACATGAGCAGGAAAAATTATGATTACTTGATGGATGTTTTATGGACATACTATGTTCCTCCTTGTCTGCACCTGTGCATTTTTGCTAGCTCTACATTCAATACAATCAGAGAAAATAAGTTGTTTGGAAAAGACTACGCACTGCATGTTCCAATGAGGCATACATTTCCTAGCAAATACAGAGGCTGGGTTCAAAACAAGAGATGATCCAGACTAGCTTTGATAGATATGGAATAATTTGTGGCAGCAAACAGATAAAGAAGATGTCACAGATTCAGGCATGGCATTGCCCAGACATACAAGCTGCAACCTTCATTCCATTATAAATGCCTGTCTTTATATATGTCTATTTTAGCAAGTGTGGGAGAGATTATTATTTTTGATATTTTGTATTTTGATCTGTCAAACTCATTTTTTGAGATTTTTTTCCTACCATAACACTGGGATGCACAACATGTGGTCCAGAGAAGCTGTGTTGTGCAGCCCTTGGTTGAACCCTCCTTCAACTAACACCCTCCCCAACAAAACTTCCAGAATGCCATAAGGAGTTTCCAAGGGGAGAGAGATAAGAACACTGACACCCAGTTGGCATTCTGATTCATTCCACACTCTTCCCCCCCTGGAACTCCTCCCTACTATGACCTGGCAAAAAGGATCAGAATGTCAAAAAGTGGTATTCTGACCCATCTACCTCAACTTCTCACTGCATTCTACAGACGTAGCCAGAATTTTCCGAGAGGGGATGCAGAATTCCACCTCTCGGCAGAGTTCTTCTGACTCCCCCTCAGACATACCCAGGAAGTTTCCCTGTTGTATCTCAGGGCGTTGTGTTTGCAAACACTTGGGGGCATCTGAGAAATAAATTGATTTGCACACAAGCTTATGAGATTCAGTGGAGAAATTTCTCTCCAGGCACTTCCAAGCACAAGACAATTCGCAAGTCCCTAGGATGCAATAGAGAAATATACAGGGAAGGTCAAAGCGTGACCTTTTAGCCCAGAGAAGAGCTGAGAGGGAGAGTTCCGATCACCCCCAAACAGTTCCGTGGGCCATAACGGAGACAAGTCGTTCCACTTAGCTTCCGTCAAGATCCTGCCTAATCGCTGAGTGTTTCTCACTGGTGTGTTTTAGCAAATGTAGTGGGCATGCATAACAAAGCATGAGGTTAAATTGTTGTAGGTAAAACTTGTTCATGTTTAAGTGGCTGGGGTTAAGCACCTACATATTTATTAATAATTGTTTGTAAGACTTGCTGCATCTGCACTTATCTGTTGATAGTCACAAAAATTTGTGATAGATTGGACATGGGATAAACACTCCTTGGCAAAAACGTGGGAAAGGGGAATGATGACTTGGTGTTGCGTAGGAGACCTTTGGGGCCAAGCCCAGGCCTATTGCAAGTTTTGAAAGAATGGAAAGGCTAACAGTGTATGGTCCATATTGAAGCACCTCATAAAAGGAAGACTTGTGAAGTGCTACATCTTTTCTACAATTTGCTATGTATAGAAGTTCTCTAATTCTTTAAAAATCAGCTTTTCTTTATAATAACATGTCAGTCTACTGGAGTGTTGCCAGGGGCCCCTGCTGAACTGGCTTCAGCGCACCCAGCATTTCGTCCCTTGTGCTGGTAAATGATGTTCCCATTTGGAGGCTACAGCAGAAACGCCAGGCACGCCAAAGCCTCCAAACAGGCAATTTTTGGCTTCAGTGCAGCTCATCCTTTGGGTTGGAAAACAACATCATTTCCCAGCACAAAGGATGAAACATCTGGTGCACTGAAGCCAGTTCAGAGGTACATGGAGCACATGCACTTGTTCTCCCCCTTGTGCCTCCCCCTCCCCACCAGCCAGGTGAGCGGGGCAGGGGGTGGTAAGGGTTCCCCCACCCCAGGCAGGGAGATAGCAAGCGTAGTACTGCAGCCTTCCTCTTCAACTGCAACAACTTCTCTCTCATAAACTATTCTGTTATCCCTCCTTTCCCCCAATGCACTTATGGCTAGGCTTTTCTTTCTATGGACTCATGATGGGTGGGAGAGACTTGCAGAGGCTTTGTTGAGCCACTTTCATGACAAGATCTCTCCCTCCTGAGTGCTACCTCTTTAAGAAATGGAGGGGAATGCTTTGTTTATAGCTGCTTCTACAACTTTTCTAGATATTTTCAAAATGCCACAGAACAACAGTTTCAAAAATGGTGACAGGGATGAGAAGAAATGTTGAGAATGATCATTTAGCTTTTTGAAGAGTCATTACATACACACACTTACTAGTCACAGGTTCCTTGGCAGATGTTTAGTTAGTGAATATACATGGTCAGCTGTCTTCAAGAGGAGGAGTGAGGAATCAAACCCAGTTCTCCAGATTAGAGTCCTGCGCTCTTAACCACTACACCAAACTGGCTCTTATATTATATGTATGTGGTGGGGTGATGCATGTGTCTGTTTCTACATGGGGATTCTTTCCCACAAGGAGAAAGTCCTCATGATGATGTAATTCTGAGTATGACTCATGGTGTTTCTAATTCAGGGGGGGGTGTTTTCTCCATCTTAAAGAGGAACAATCAGAGGGACTGGGAGGGAATTTCTGTTGGAACATTCCCTCCATCATCACTTCAGGGAAGGGGATTGGAGCATATATTTGGAGTGGTGGCAGCAGCAAGCAGCATGGCAAGGTGTGCAGCTGTTGTTCCTGTCCATGCCCATGCTGTTTGCTACTGCTGCGTTTTTGCATCCCCATGTGGAAGCAGTTTACCACCAACTGACAGAGCCAGACTGGTGTTTGAACTAGAGATGGGCATGATCCACATTACGAACGAAAAAACCCCCCACAATAATGGCAATCGCGCGATCGTGACCCGGCGGATCATGATCGTCCACGGCCAACGATCCAGTGGTCAGGAGAGGCCTGGATCAGGGTGTTCGGGCTCAGTTCGGGGATCCAGACACTCAGGCGCCAGCAATCTATTCCCCTGGCAACAGAGCCAGGGGAATGCCTGAGCTCTGTTTGCCCTCCTTCTGTTGCCCTGGAAACCCGAACGGAAGCCCAGCTTTCCTTGATCAGCAGGGCTTCCTTCCAACCACGGAGCAGCAAAGCAGTCACAAGTTGGGAGAAGACACCCAGGGGAGGGAGGGGGAAGGGGTGTTCTGTAGCCATGGGCACTCCAATCTCATCCCTGCAAACCCTGATAGACAGCTCTGATGGCCAAACACAGACCTCCTGTGTTGCTGATAAATGCTTATATATATCCGTGGTCTCCCAGGCTGGGTTTCACTTTCTGCGAGCAGTGGAGTGGGACAGAGCTCTTGCTTGCTACTTGCTAGCCTTTGGAGAGAGAGACTGAGAGAGTTGGCCACTGCCACAACCCACCTTCCCACATAGCTGGGAATACCAGCGTGTCCCGCTTTGGCATCCACGATCCAGGATCCAGGATCCATGGTTCGGGAATGGGAGATGATCGGTGTGGATCGTTAATTCGGGGTTGGCGCCGGCGCCGAACCATGATCCGCTGCCTCATTAATTTTTTTTGGATCGTGCCCATCTCTAGTTTGAACCAGACCACTCTGTTACCTCATTCATTTTTTTCTCTGTTCATTACTAAAATGCACATTGAACAAAGCATTCATTAAGTAAAATAAAGACCTGACCATCTCTCACTGACCCCCTGGGAAAGCATCGCCATTATGTTTAAATAACAGTATTAAAATATAATTTAATTAAGCATTTCCTATCAAGTAGTTTGATAACTCAATTAATTTTGATTGTTCGAGTTTTTTCAAAGCTGGAACTTTAAAAAGTATCGTTTCAGATAGAAAGTTTCTATAAATTAGTAATTAGAAAGTCATTGCTTGTAATTATTTTTCTCAACTGAATTGCTTTTTGAATAACCTTTTACAGTAAGAAGGACTGCTATTAAAACTTACTAGATTCTTAGAAGTACAGTAACTGGTGTTATAATATTTAAATGGCAGTTTCTCTCTGATCATTGAGCAGTTAGCAAATTGAAAATGTTGTTTGTTTGTTTATTGAAAATCTTACAAATATATATTTGATCATCAGTTTTCAGATAGAACACTCATTTCCATTAATGTCAGAACAGTGCCCTCTATTGGCCAGGAACAGAGAAATACAAGTTGAAGCATATTTTGTATATATTTGTTGCTTTCAATAGAGAATTTTTATCTATTTACAACTCTAAATGCCAATTTATATGGACAGCAAAATCATAATAACCCTTTTAAGGGACTGCTGATGGAAGGGGAATCTCTCCAGAATAAAGCTTCTTAGCAGATTTCAGCCTGGATAGGTGACAAAATTCCCATGCAAGTCAATCTAACCTTTACAAAAGGAAAAGGTATTATCTGAATAGCGATACATGTCTGTCCTCCAACTCTATGTCTCTGAGCACATCTAGAGTGTAGACTGGCACCAAAAGGGTTAATGTGTAACCTGGGTCCTGTGAGTAGCACCTTTGGAGTGGGGGGTTCTCCCCACCATTGCACTTTAATGTATTTGGTTAATTTATTTTATTATTGCTTATTGTATGTTGATTTTAGAATTATTGTTTTCTTGTTTTTCTTGATTTCAACTGTTGTTCACTGCCCAGAGCCCCTGAGGATGGGCAGTTTATAAATCGAAATAAATAAATAAATAAATAAATAAATAAATAAATAAATAAATAAATAAATAAAATAACCAACACTGCAACTTGAAATTGAAGGGTGTGGGATGAGAGAAGGGAGGTGTACAGAGTGTACTGCCACCTTTACATTATAACAATTGTGGAGAATTAAAGACTCGACAGGTATGACAATGAGGGTTTTACTACTACTAAATAAACAAACAATGTACTACTATATTCAGTCATACCTGGAAGGACCATATAACCCACCTAGATGCTGGGCAGGAGAGGATAGCAAAGGCTGGCTTAACTGTACAAGCCTCAAAATGTCAAGTGGCGCTCCAGGAAGTGAAATACTTCAGTACTTTATGGCCATGACCCTCTCTCCCAAAACTTTTCACACAACCTGCCACCCACCCCAAACATTCCTTCACAGATTTGGGGCCTCTCAGGAAGGTAAAGGCTGGGAATACACCACACGCCAACTGTCTAGCCTTCACTATATCAGGCAAAGAGCCGTGACCGAGATCTTCACAGGGTCTTCTCTCCTCTTCCAGAGGCTCCACCAGACAGGCAGCTGGTTCCCTGTATGTACCTCCCCTCACCCAGCTACAGCCCAGGGCTACAGGGGAAAGAGGAACTTAGAGATTACTTTCCCTATATATACTCAGCCACTATTTAAACTCAGCCCATTTAACATGACCAGAGTGTTTGAGGCTTGTGTATGAGAATTTTTTCCTCAGCCAATGATTTCAATCCAGCCAGGGTTAAACAAAACAAAAATAAACTTTATTTATATGATGGAACATTGGAGTGAATGCATTTTAAACTAATAAAACAAACTGGAGTTAAACAGAGAACATTTCAAAGTATCAGAACAGGTCTGTAATCAACTCTCTCTCTCTCTCTCTCTCTCTCTCTCTCTCTCTCTCTCTCTCTCTCTCTCTCTCTCTGCTACCTTCACTCAGCATAGTAAAAATCCTTCTCTCTCAGCAGCTCCTAGAAGCCTCTTTTTCCCTCCAACGGACTGCAACTCTCACTGGCCCAGCATTCCACCTGCTCCCATTGGCTGTCCCTCAGGATGGGCGGAGCTGGAGCTAGTCCTGTCCATCACACCGTGGAATAGCTCCAAAGGCACAACCTAAGAAGAATACAAAGGAAAATACGTAACAAAACAATAGGATATTCATTTGTACATGCTCCATATCATATACAATTACAACTTGTACACAGCCATAACTAACAGAATGCTACAGATTTCTTGATTGATGTGATGTTTCTGGATGCTACTAAATATGCTAGTGCATGTTAAGTGTAGGTGTATTCATAAACCAAAAAAAAAATTGTCCTGAAGAGCAGTAGGTCTGGGATGGAAGACTCCCATATGAACTCCCCCAAAAGATAGCCACAAGGGATCAAGTTTAGCTGTACTCACAAGCTGAAAAGGTTGCCTGATGTCCAAAATGCATAGGCCACAGTAGGAGAGTATTAAAAGTACAAAAAGTGTGCACCAAAGGGTACTTGCTGCATGAGGAATAAGGGAGGGGGGGCTAAAAGGAATGAGAGACCAAAACACCCCAAAAGCACCTGATAGGATGCTATTTTTATACTATACCTTTACCTATACAAGATGTAAATGAAGCTAATTAATATGGCCATTTGGTATGTGTCTTTATTCAGGTTGGGCAGTAGGGACTAATTCAGGCTTGAATTGAATGTTTGGGTGTTTAAACAAGCAGCAGGAAAACAAGCGATGGGTGATTGACTTGGACCGAGGTCGATAGAAGACAGAAGTCCTGAGCAAGGATCAGAGTCACTACAAGGCAGCTTCATGTGTTCATGATTTTTAAAATTTGCATGATTTTTAAAATTCATTCAAATGAACATTTGCATAGGAGAATCAAGGGCTGATTAGAAAGAGTTAAAGAGCTCCCTTCCATCCACTAATAATTGCCCCTTCTGGGCCTCCCACCTCAAAGCTGCATTATGAGGAAAGCAAGGGGTAAGAATCCTAAGTTTTCTGTATTGTGTGTGCACATGTGTGTGTGTGTGTATCTCCCTTTCCACTTCTTTTCTCTTTGCTAAAAATATTCAATACTTCAGTCTTTCTTCATATTATTTGTCTCCTGGACTTTTTAATCATACTCATAACTTTCCTCTTAAACGTTTCAATTTTTCAACATCTTCCTTCTGAATACAGTGCTCAAAATTTGCTCTTGCAGGTGTTGAGTAACGCGGTATTATCATTTTGGATATTAAGCTTCTGTTAACAGAGCCTGAAACAGCACTCCCCTTGCACACTGTTAGTGCATGTTCTCTTTGTTATTCATTAGGACTTCTCAGCAATGCTGCTAACTGGCCAATATTCCCGTTTAATACACCTTGTGAACTTGGATCTTGTTTCCTGTAGTATACCGGCCTCCTAAATGAATGTTTTCAAATTGCAACACTCCTTTGAAACTCATTTTGTATTTTGGGCTAGCAGTCTAGATGAAACTATTAACGCTTACCAAATTCTGTCCGCTGTTGCACGTCATGAAAGACGCCCTGTATGAGATCATTAGCATAGTTAGCTAAAAGTAAGCAATGTATCATGTATCAGTTTACAGAACAGTAAAAATAATAAGTTAAATGTTTAAGAAACTCACAGTGCACTCCTAAACAGAGTCACACCTTTCTGAATCCAATGAAGTCAATGAGTTTTGATGAGATTAACTCTGTTTAGGATTGCACTGTCAGAATATACCCACTGTGATTGTTAGAAAGGCTCTTTTCAGTCTTTAAATCAATAAGTTTTATGGTTCTAACAAATAACTGATACGCACTTTTTATTTAGGAGGTATCTGAATAATACATGGACAATTTTGATTTAAATCAATTATTTACATTGGCCTTTCCCCCCTATTGAACAATTGAATTGAACTACCCTAAGCATGATATTTGGTTACAACATACGAAGCTGCCTTATGCTGCTGAGTCAGGTTTATGCTGGTCTATTGTCCAGTTTGATTAGCTCTCAGAAGCCGCAGGCAGAGAGAGACCTTAAAAGGGATACAGCTCTTTCCCAGCCCAGCAATTGAAACTGTAACCTTTTGCAGGCTAACTGTGTGCTTCTTTGCCCTGGAGAAAGCATCGTATTTTTCCCCCATAGGAAACAATGGAGAGTGGCTGGGGGACACCTTGTTCAGCAGTCCATAGAACTGGGTCCATTGATCCAATCTTCTTGAAACTTTGGGGCTGTTCAGAGGACAGCCAGCCCTCACTCCGTTGCAATTTTGGTGTAATGTCTCCCCAAAAAATTCCCCCATAGGAAATAATGGAGTCAAATACATATGGATTCCCCCCAAATCCATATGTTAAACTGGTATTATTGGAACTGAATATTGGGAATACCAATATTTATGGCCACCCCAATACCCAAATCCAAAAAATTACCATTTTTTTTAGTACACAGACAATGAATTCTATGATTTAGTTACTTGTTAAGTAAAGAAGTATTTCCTTTCCCAAAGGTGCATACTTCCACATCTAAAAAGGTCTCAGTCAGTTTCATTTCAAGTGCCTAGGCTTGGAACTGCACTCTTCCAGGCTAACAAACTAAGAGCACTTAATGATAACATAATAACATTTGATGTATATACCACCCTTCAAGACAACTTATTGTCACACTCAATTTATGAAGTGTGTGATTATTATTATCCCCACAGCAATCACCCTGTGAGGTGGGTGGGGCTGAGAGAGCTTTGAGAGAGCTGTGACTGACCCAATGTCATCAAGCGGAGGAGTGGAGAATCAAAGCTGGCTCTCCAGATTAGATTCCTGCCACTCTTAACCACTACATCAAACTGCTTGTGAACATGTCTTCAAGGTGACCAAAAGAGAAGCTCAGCTTGACAACAAATGGGTATTTTGAACAAGGTGAAATGTTAGCCAAGATTTTTGCACAGTTCTCAGCTTCCCTGGAGTCATTAGTCACTGTCCCAGTGAGATCTATCTATCACAAGAATGGAAGCTCTTGGGGGCTTTTTTCTTGGTGACACTTGAATGAATTCACACTCAAACAGCTGTTGAGTTGACTTTAAAGAGTTGATGGGAGAGTTGTAAAAAGATGAGACAGAATAAAACTTTTTATCTCCCTAAAATAACAAACAAACAATGCCCTGTCAAATTTGTTCTCACGCAGAGAACCAGATCTAGGCTGTTGCTATCACACAACAAAACATAACACTTTGTAATTTCCATCTTTTATACTAGCTGGCCCACTAATACGTTTCTTTCATGAGGCAGTGCTCAGCCGTTGATTGCTGCTATCATTTGAGTCCAAAATTGCCTTCTTTCAAAGTAGGAACACTTCTGGCAATTCTGACTGTGTTGTGAGCTTGACTGACATTCGCTGTGGAACTTAGAAAGTCTAGCAAATGAAACTACAAAGGAAGTCACTTTCAGTTCAGTAAGTGGCCAACCAAAGACGTGCACACACACCTTTGTGTATAACAGTTTTAGACAGGAGGCAGTTGCATCGCATTTTGGGAGGAAACCCTTCAGTTCTGATTTCTCTATTGTTCTAATATGATGAAAACACATGAAGAATTGTTACACTTGTTAAAAAATACACACAATTTTTAATGTAATTCATGTTTGAGCTACACTTATAATTGTTACAAAAACTAGTAAACAAAAATTTTCTGTATTGACCATGCATATTCTGAGTATTGCATAGGCAGGAAATGCCTTTTGAAATGAAAGAAAACACATGTAAAGCATTCATCTTAAAATTTAACAAGGTATGCAAAATTTAACAGGGCATGCAAAATTAGTACACTTGCACTTGTGATATGAATCTTAATGAGGCCATCCCCGCAGCCATCTTTGCAGTCGGCTCCATATTTGCATTGGTCCGTTCAGTGCTGACCATTATGTTTCCATGTACCAGCCTTACTTTTGCATCCTGTTTTCAATCTCACTTCTTGAGTTCCAAGATGACATCTGGAGCTGGAAGTAATTTGCTATCCAGCAGCATCTGGTGACCTTCATTCTCCTGCCAACCAAATTCAGTTGCAGGTGGGAGTAATGGACCTGGCTTCACCGAACTCTCCCAGTGAAATGTCATGTTTAAAAGATGGATCAAGATGTAGCTGGGTAATGCACCTGTCTCAATGGCAGCTGTTGGCTTTCCTTTCCTTGGTGTTGCAAACATTATCCAATATAGCTCTTTCCGAGATGATGCTATCACACCCCCTTGTTTTGTACAGAAGGCACAGATTTTCTTCCCATTGGCTCAATGAGTTCATGCATGTTTACAAGCAACCAAAACTAGGAAAAATAATTGTAATATAGACTGATTCCTTAAAAGCAAATGGACTCAAAGCATCTTCAGTTGCACATGTTCCAGTGTTGTCAGTTCCTTTGAATGCATACTACCCAGTCTCTGCCTGCTTCTTCCATAATCACTCATAATCATCAGAAATAACAATTCTCTGATCCTCATTTTGGAACAGGATGCTAAATGATAGCATGATGATATAACATCTGAGCAAGATGAAGAAAATATGAGTAGCCAAAGAAAAGGTGTTCAGTTGGCATCATTGTCCTTTTTATTGATATCAGCCATGTTCAGAAGAATGAGCTGATCATCATAGTACTTTGCTTTGATTCTGGATTTATGACCTCTACAAGTGGGGGGCTTGCAAGGATCCCCTGTATCCCTACTATGCCTCTTTCTCTTCCCTGGCAGCCCCCACAGCCTATCCCCTTTTCTTGCTTCCTTTTTTCTTTCAAACCAGTAAATGTACCTTTATCTGTCCTCCCATCTTCGTTTTTTCTTCCTTCCTTCTCCCTGGGAAAAGAATGGCTGAGTTGCATGAAGGCCAGAGCCAGGCCAGTCCCAGTTATTTGGTGGCCATCAGCACTGTGCCAAGTCAGGGCTGGCCCACGTGTGTAGCGGCCAATGCCACCACTGGACATTGCCTAATAGCATGGTGGCTGCCACTGGGCTGTCCCCAATGGTGCAAATGACTGCCACCTCAGGTTTACCAAGCACAGTGAGAGACAGGAACTTATGCTGTGGAGTTCATGGTTTGCACTCTTGGAATGATGATGCAACTTCCAGCACGACCTGGAAGTGATGTTGTCATAGGGGGGTGACACTCTAGCATTTGCCCAAACTCTGTGGTTTGACCGTAGAGTTTGGGGCTATACTAGAGAGCATAACCCAATGAGATCATGCTGGAAGTTGTGTCATCACACTGGAAATGCTGATTCCCGCCCCCCCCGCCCCGGATTTGTCAGCCATATTTTCCCTGCTGCCCAGCTGAGCAAAGGTGAGCCTGTCCTCAGCAAAACCTTACATCATGGTCCTGAGAGAACAGGAAGGGTCAGGGTTTGGCCTCCCAGTCCACTCCTGCTCCCCCACACAAGAGCTTTGCTTTAAATAAAATTTGGGTTGGAAGGATTGGCAATATTGATGCAGTTGCCTAGCAACACCCAAAGGTCACAGAGAGTTCCATAGGCATTCTTTTTTTAAAGCAGCAGGAGTTATTTTTGTTATTTTGGAAGGTTTAAGCCTATGATCATGATGATGATGATGATGATGATGATGATGATGATGATGATGATGATGATGATGATGATGATGATGATGGTGGTGGTGGTGGTGGTGGTGGTGGTGGTGATGATGATGATGATGATGCAATGATTAGATTTCAGATTTTTCCACAAACCTAAGGCTTCTTTCAGGCTTCTAGAGAAATCCTCTCAGTTTATCCCTAGCTCTATTTTGCAGCTCTATTGATCATATCCATGGTGGATGACATTCACCAGGAGATGGACAGAAGAAGTGCAACTCTTTGATTCTCCTGGACTTCTCAGTGGCTTTCAATACCATTGATCATAGTATTCTTCTGGACTACCTTTCTGGGCTGGGAATGGAAGGCACTGTTCTGTGGTGGTTCCAGTCCTACCTAGAGGTTAGGTGTCAGAAGGTGGTCTGGGGGACTGCTGCTCAACCCCGTGGCCTTTGGCCTGCAGGGTCCTACAAGATTCCATCTGTCTCCCATGTTTTTTACCATCTACATGAAACCACCAGATTAGGTAATCTGGAGGTTTGGACTGGGTTGTCACCGATATGCAAATGACACTTATCTATCTCATGCTTCCAACTGATCCCAGAGAAGCTGTAGAAACCCCGAACTTGTGCCTGGAGGCAGTTTTGGAGTGGATGTAGTTTAACAAAGTAAAGCTTAATCCCCAAAAGACAAAAGTACTACTGGTGAGTAGCCTTGGGCATGAACAGGAAAAAAACTGAACATGGTTGTTCATTGCCATCCACGAACAACGAACAATGAACATTGACCAACATAACCTGTTCATGAACATGTTCATTGTTCATTGTTCATGGGGGCCAGCAGGCTCTCCTCCAACCATCAAGATCCCTACCACACCACTCCCAGAAACCCTACCTGAGCAGGCAGCAGAAAAGGTACCAATAATAAATAATAGCTTGGCCCCAGAGCCTGGCAGCAGCCCTGGAACCTGAAGGGGTAGATCCCTATCCCAACACACACAAAGAAAATTCAAGCTCCAATGCACTCTCTCTCTCTCTCTCTCTCAAAATGCCAACAGCAACTGTCTCTCCCTCACTGTCTGCAAAACCAGAGCTGGGAGCCCCCCTCCCCCCTGCTCTTTGCTTCCTTGTAACAAATTTGGAGCTCCACACTTGAAAGGAAGACCTGCCAATCAAGCTAAATTGATAGCCCTGAGCCCATCTGTGGGGAGGGTGGGGTATAAATCAAATAAATAAATTGGACTTAGATTGGGGTTTCCAGGGTAACAGCAGGAGTTCAGACAGAGTTCAGGCAGTCCCTGCCTCCGGTTGCTAAGGGAATTTATTGCAGGTGCCAGATTGTCTGGCTTGACGAACAGCAACGAAGGAGGCTTGCAACGACCACCTGTTCGTTGGTTGTTGTGGGTTTTCCGGGCTGTATTGCCGTGGTCTTGGCATTGTAGTTCCTGACGTTTCGCCAGCAGCTGTGGCTGGCATCTTCAGAGGTGTAGCACCAAAAGACAGAGATCTCTCAGTGTCACAGTGTGGAAAAGATGTAGGTTATTTGTGTCTACTCAGGAGGGGTGGGGTTGAGCTGAGTCATCCTGTAAGAGTTTCCCAGGGTGTGGAATGCTAATGGCGGGAGGCTTCACTGTATCCTGAGGAGGTTCTTTTGCATATGGATTGGTACTTGATATGCTAATCTTCTCTGCAGGGCTATTGTCGGGTGTAGAGTGTTTTATTAGCCTGGTGTTTTTCAGAACTGGCAACCATGCTCGGTTCATTCTTAAGGTTTCTTCTTTCCTGTTGAAGTTTTGCTTATGCTTGTGAATTTCAATGGCTTCCCTGTGCAGTCTGACAAAGTAGTTGGAAGTGTTGTCCAGTATTTTGGTGTCCTGGAATAAGATACTGTGCCCTGTTTGAGTTAGGCTATGTTCAGCCACTGCTGATTTTTCAGGTTGTCCAAGTCTGCAGTGTCTTTCATGTTCTTTTATTCTTGTCTGGATGCTACGCTTTGTGGTCCCGATGTAAACTTGTCCACAGCTGCAGGATATACGGTATACTCCTGCAGAGGTTAGGGGGTCTCTACTGTCTTTTGCTGATCGTAGCATCTGTTGTATTTTTCGGGTGGGTCTGAATACTGCTTGAAGGTTATGCTTTTTCATAAGCTTTCCCATCTGATCAGTAATTCCTTTGATATATGGCAAAAACACTTTTCCTGTGGGAGACTGTTTTTCTTTGGTTGTTTGATTCATCCTGGGTTTGATTGCTCTTCGGATTTCATTTCTGGAGTAGCCATTTGCCTGAAGTGCGTGGTTTAGATGATTAATTTCCTCATTGAGAAAGTGCGGCTCACATATCCGTCTTGCACGATCCACTAAGGTTTTCATTATGCCTCTTTTCTGTCGGGGATGGTGATTGGAGTTTTTGTGTAGGTACCAACCACCTGTTCATTTAGAATGCGGCCTCACAAACAGCTTGTTTGCAAACAGCTGAATGAGCTGTTCATGTTTTTTTTTTTAGTTTGTATTGCTGTTCGTGCCCATCTCTATTGGTGAGTGGAAGAGCTGATGCAGAATTTAAGGTGTCACCCATTCTAGATGGGGTTACACAGCCTTTGAATGAGCAGATTTGGGGGTGCTCTTGGACCCAGGCCTACTGCTGGATAAGCAGGTAGCAGCTGTGGCCAGGGGTGCCTTTTACCAGCTTCAGCTGGTTAGCCAGTTATGGCCTTTCCTGGGCAGGAAAAATCTGGCCACTGTGGTGCAATTGGTAGAAAATGCTGCAGTCAGGATGTTGACTGGAGTGGTCACAAGGAACATATCACTGCCGTCTTGGCTCATTTACACTGGATCCCAATCTGTTTCCCGCACATTTCAAGGTGCTAGTGCTGACCTTCAAAGCCCAACATACCTGAAGGACTGTCAGCACCCTTATGAACCAACCCGACAACTGTGATCATCTTCAGAGGCCCTGCTTTAGGTGTCCCCGCTTTCCAAGATTAGAGGGGTGGCAACCTAAGGGATGTCCTTCTCAGTAGTGGCACCAACACTCTGGAATTCTTTCCCCAAGGAGATTCACCTGTTCTCTTCTGTTGCCATCTTCTGCCTTTTTTTCCGCTTGGCATTCCCTCAATGATCCTTCCTCTCTCCCCAATATTTTTAACTTTTGCTTCTATCTTATAGATTTATTTTAAATTGTTTTAATAATGAATTTATGTGTTAGTTTTAATGGTTTTTAAGACGATATTTTAATTTGTGTGTTTTAAATTTTTTTAGTTGCCTTGGTGGTCCAGTGAGGACAGAAAGGTGAGATTAAAATCTTGTAAATAAATAAATCACAGTAACCGGTTTTTCACTGCCACAGAGATACTAAAAAAAACCTTCTCACCTGGGTATTTTGTAACATGATGTTTTCAGTTGTTGTTGCTTGTATTAGGAATTGCTTTACTACCTTTATTTCACTGGCATAATTGACATTGCACGAAACAAATATTATGTTTGCCATTATCTTTGCACAAGTACTTCAGAGATCCATCAATATACTGATAGAAAAATATCTAACTTTGAAGTAACCACTGCTCATGCTGTCATTTAGTCCAAGAAATGTTAACGCAAAATGCTTTGCATTACCGAAATCAGGAGTTTTTACAGTCTTCTGAACATACATTATAGCCACTATTAACACTTTTCTCTGAGCTTCCCTGTTGCTGTTTCTGTCACTTTGGGTAGCATAATGGTCCGTACATTCTCTTTATGGGAACTGTTTGGAATGTGAAACTACCTTGCATTTTCCAGCTATCATTATCAGAGATCATTCAGGATTGATGTTGGATGGTGAGTTACATTGAATTTGTATGTCCCAATGGCGTCCGGAAGAATAAAACTGTGGACAATTTCTTGCTGTTACAAGCAATTTTGAAAATAGATATCTTTCTTGTCAAAGAGCAGAGAGCATACCTTCAACTGCACCTGTGCCCCAGGGCCTCGGAAATATGAATTTCAGTGAGTTTCTTCCCTTTCCTACATGTCAGTTTGTGGTGAGCCAGTCGATACAATTCGTTGCAATAGATTCCAGCATATTCTCTAATTATTTCACTGATCTAACTGAGAATAGGTGTACTGATGAGATATTTATTCAATGTATCTTTAATGCTAGCAAAGCCAAATGTGACATTTATATTCCTGGGTTTGTGCTCTGTGGTATGATCTGCATCAATACAAGTGTATCATAATGTTTTAAGGAAACAAAATTGCTACCTTGCAGGAACACACACACACATCTGACGTTTCATCTCCAACATGTCAAAAAAGAAGAGACTCATCTGCTATAGTTCTGTTGGTCATAATCATCTAGTTCAGCCAGATAAAGTCCCATGTCTGCTGTCTTGTGGCCCCTATACAGGCCAGTGTTTAGCATTTCCTGTAGAGAATTACTTAAGAGCTTCTGATCCAGAGGAGTTAGCCGTGTTAGTCTGTAGTAGCAAAATCAAAAAGAGTCCAGTAGCACCTTTAAGACTAACCAATTTTATTGCAGCATAAGCTTTCGAGAATCAAGTTCTCTTCGTCAGATGCATGATACAAACTGGTCAAATACAGAACAGGAGGGGGGAGAGGGGAGAGAAGGAGAGGAGGGACAAGATGCAATTAGGGGGGAGGCAACCAAAACATTCCTTTGCTAGTAAATGTAAACATCTCCTTTTGGTGTGTAGTCAGTTTGCCGTGTTAGTTTGCAGCAGTAAAAGCATCCAATTTCTATGTAGTATAAGCCCTCGATAACCACAGCTCTCCCTGCCAGATGCATCTGACAAAGAGAACTGTGGTCCCCGAAAGTCCACACCAGGCATCACTGGGCTCCCCCAGACCACGCCGCTGTAAAGGAAATCTGTTACCTGTGATAATGTGATAACCATTCATAGCCTCTATTCAGTCCCAGCTTGACAGCATCAGATTTGCATATGAATTCCAATTCAGCAGCCTCCCGTTGGATTTTGTTTTTGAAAGATTTCTGTTGAACCACAGCGACCTTTAAGTCTTTGGTGGAATGTCCTGGTAGATTGAAGTGTTCTCCCACTGGTTTCTGGACATTGCCATTTCTAATGTCAGATTTGTGTCCATTTATTCTTTTGCATAGAGGTTGGCTGGTTTGTCCAATGTACAGAGCAGAAGGACATTGTTGGCACATGAGGGCATATATCAGATTGGAGGATGAGCAGCTGTAAGAGCCAGAGACAGTGTAGTTGATGCCATTGGGTCCTGTAATTGTATTCCCTGGGTAGATATAAGGGCAGAGCTGGCATCTGGGTCTGTTGCAGGGCCTGGTACCTGTGCTGGTGACTCTGCTGGCCGATTCATGATTGTGTGTGAGAAGTCGTTTAAGGTTGGGGGGCTGTCTGTAGGCAAGGAAAGGTTTTCCACCCAGGGCTTCAGAGAGAGAGGTATCATTTTCCAGGATGGGTTGTAGCTCACTGATGATACGTTGGATGGGTTTGAGCTGGGAGCTATAGGTGACAACCAGTGGTGTTCTGTTGTTAGTTCCTTTAGGTTTGTCCTGGAGCAGACTGTTTCTGGGTACTAGTCTGGCCCTGTTGATTTGTTTCTTCACTTCATTTGGTGGGTACTGTAGTCTCAAAAATGCTTGTTGTAAATCTCTTAAGTGTGAGTCTCGGTCGAGAGCATTGGAGCAGATACGGTTAAGAGCTTCTGTATGCCTATGCTTTTGTGCTCTCTGATATTGTCACACAAATTCAGTTCTGGAAGCCTTCCGCATACTTGCTCCACTCCACATTTCAAAGAGTGTGAGTCTGGCACTGAGTTGCTGTTAAATTAATACAATGACAGAACATCAAAAATCTATTCGATGGCTGCAGTGACTGCTGTTTTCTCTGATTCACTGAATGTCATATGAAATTTTAGAAACTGGACCACAGTTAATGAAATTATGTGTGCTTCAGTGCCCCAGTAAATGTGATGACATTCTACAAGTTGATGAGCACTTGCTGATCTGTACAGTCCCATTTCAAGTATAAATCACTGCTTTCCACACATTTTCCCAGGCATTTTAGCACAGAAATCAATACATGAAATGATCTTAAAGGTACCAGTGCTTCTCGGAATTGTGGACGTGACAACATGATCATACGCATCTGCAATGAATGCCACAATCAGTTCACATTCTTCTGCCACCTTCAGAACATGCAACAAGATGGATAATAGCAAGGAGATTTGTTGGTGATATTACCTGGACCCGATAATGAGACTTCATAAGTATGAAGAGTGTTAAATGCTGCTTACATCAGGAATTTTTCATCCTTGATGTGATGTGTCAGGATACTGTGGACAGGCACAGATGTAGAACTAGCTTTTCTTTGTCTAGATGAAATGTCCTCAGTAATAACAGGCACTTCTGATGTAAACTCCTACATTGTTTATGCAGCAGTGATCAAAGATGTCAACATGCACTCTGTTACGATATCCACCTTGTGAGAGTCCATAATCTTCATCAGTGTATAATTGCTACACAAGTTCATTGCCATCTTCAGAAAGTAAATGAAACATTACTAATACAAAATGAAACACCTTACGTTTGCCATTGCTCTACAATGAAGTGTAACACTACATGAGACAGAATAATTATACTTGATGGCTAGGAGCCAGTTTGGTGTAGTGGTTAAGAGCAGCAGGACTCTAATCTGAAGAGCCAGGTTTGATTCCTCACTCCTCCGCTTGAAGCCAGCTGTGTGACGTTGGGTCAGTCACAGCTCTTTCAGAGCTCTCTCAGCCCCATCTACCTCACACGGTGATTGTTATGAGGATAATAATAAAACACTTTGTAAACCACTCTGAGTAGGCCTTAAGTTGTCCTGAAAGGCAGTATATAAATCTATTGTTATTGTCATTGTCATTAGGCCTGCAGATGAAGAACATCTGTACTGTGGGTAAATACTACATGATAGTTTCAGGTTTTTACTGACAGCACACTGACATAGAATAACTTCTGTGTACATTTGATGCTAAGGCACAGTTCTGATGACAGTACAGACCTTCCCTGGCCTTCTTTTGTGTGATCAATAGACAGGTTTCATGGAAAAAATGGGTTTCCTTTCATAAGTTAATATTGTCAGTGACAAACACTGTCCTCGCCCCTTTCTTCATAAGCAGTATGGGGCAAATACCTCCTTTTTTCTGATATACTGTTCAAGATGACTTGGGCAATCCTTGTTGCACACCCTTGAACTTCTTCATATGACACAGAGAGAATTAAGTCATGACAACAACTTCTTCTTTGCCATCAGAACATTTGGGCTGTGACAGTGTTTAGAGGCATCTGTCCGTCCTTGTGGAATCTAGCACTTGATTTGGGACTAAAACTTGGTGCCTTGATCTGAAGAATGACTCCATGTGGTCAAGCAGATTTTCTGCTGATTTCTCTGTATTTTCTTTTCTGCTGTCATGTAGGATCTTGCCAGGTTCACTACAGTTTTCGTGGTCTAGAATAGTCATCAAATAAGCCTTTCCTTTGAATTTCCATTCCAGCCTCACTTTTTTGTTGTTTTTTGTTCAATTTTGGCAGCATTAAGCACACATCTAGTTCATTTTTTAAGATCACACTCCTCACAGTATGCTGCCAATACTTGCTCTTCTGTAAATACCAGAAGGATAACCTTAGGTTTGGGCACATGTTTTGCAAAGTCTGTATCAGCCATCTTCATCAACAGCAGCTGTTTGAGATGATGTTTCACATTTATGTTGGCATCATCAACAACATTTCTATGAAGATTGCTTGACAGGCATCTCAGATACATTTCATATTTAGAGTTTTATATTTTTCAAAACTAACTGCAGTTCTAAACAGAATCACACCCTTCTAATTTCATTGACTTCAGTGGGCTTAACTCTTCTTAGGGCTGCACTATAAATGGCATTAGCAATATTGAAGCTATATTCACAATTTCTGAGTCCCCATTGTGGGGTATCTCAGACTGTCAGGACATATTCTGTAGATCATCTAAGTTAGCGGCTGCCTCGTTAGTTGGAGGATCATTCAAGAGATTATGGACACTATCCACATTCATATTATTTGATAAAAGGAAATGGTCTGTGGTTAGTTCTAAAGCCTCAACACTATTTTCAGAATTATAATAGAGTAAGAGGATCTTCTGTTTAGGAGAGGGAAGCGTAAGGTCCTCAAAAGGGCAATTATGCTTATGGTTCAAAGCTCTTCTTTGATGAGGAGGGAGGAGATGAGGGAGTCTTTAGATTGTACAAAAATGGTTGTATAAAGTGAGTTCTACCTAATTGGCTTTTTAGAACTTACACGCCTCAAATCCCTGTTGCTGTATCCAGCCACTGATAAGCCCAAGTCAGATTCAGATTCGTTTTATTGTATATGGCCATCGGCCTTCACAATATCAAAACACTCTTGAATATCAGTATAATACAGAATCAAAATGATCAGGTAATCAAATGCTTCAAAACCACATAAAATGCCCTACTAAAAAAACCTTAAAAATTAATAAAACCATCTAAAAGCAATCACAGCGAATCAATGGCTGATTCCTTTGCTCTGATCTTCCTAGCAGCTAAAGCAAAAAGCGCCAGTCTTAGGGAAATAAAAGAATCCTTGTCGGAGAGCATCGTGACAATCTTATCAGAGACAGACAAGGGATGAAGAGCAAGCAAGATCTTCGCCAGGAATTTATTCCTAGGTTCTGTGTATAAAGGGTAAGCCAGGATATAATGAGGGAGGTCCTCCACTGAATGACCACATATGCAGATGCGTTGGGTCAACTGGCGTCTTTTTATATCGACCCACTAGCATCCCCGTAGGCATTGTTTGAAAGCGCAATGAAGTAAAGGTCCTCCTAAGATTATACACAGTTATGTTGGTTAAGTAGGAGGCCTTACAATGATCTTTTTTAATCATATTAAACCAGGGGGGAAACCTTGATTGGGAAATCAGAGAAGCATCAATTAGGGATAAGCCCTTGTCTTGGTTATGTTGAGATCTGCTATGTGTAATAGTTCCACAACTCCTATACAGCTTGATATGGAATATATTATTAAGTACTTAATTCTTTAAAAATGTTATTAAAATCAGTGCTTTTAAAATTGCTGCAGCTCCCCAAGAAACAAATAGGTGTCCACACCTTAAAACAAGTTTTTTAAAAAAGTTAAAATCAGAGCAGGATAGAAGTAAGACTAAACACAAATTAAAAGCAGAATAAAATAAGTATAAAGCAAAATAAAACAAAGCAAAATAAGGAAGGGCAGCAATAAAAGGGGTTTTTTTTTGCAAATTTAAAATTATGATTTTAGTTAAAATGATAAAATGGCAGTAGATACTATGAGATTTAGAAGATTTAAAAATGTAAAAGATTTAAAAGACATTATTGCTTCAGTACAAGATAGCAGAATAAAAAAGTAATAAATAGCAAATAAAATAAGAAGTGAGAGTGGGAGCAGTAAAATTTAGATTTTAAAACAGCCAGCTGATAAGCCAGCAGACGGCAAGCAGGGCGGAACCCAGTGAGCTGGCATCAGCAGCAATATAAAGGACACTAGCAATACTGAAGCCATATTCACAATTTCGGTGTCGCATAATGCTTGGGAGAGAAACGCAGCCATTGTTACTGATTTTGTGCTGGCTTATCTGTATCTTCTTCTCCAGGTTTCCTTTATTAAGTGGGGTACACAACACTTCGTGTTGTCTCTAGAAATCATATATATTTTTTAATTCAAGCAGGCTAGCCAAATACAAATATTTTCATCTGCTGTTGTTATCATCCTTCTGTCCCACAGAATCACTCCAAACTCAGTATACATTATCTCTTTCTTTTGGTAAATGGAAGAAAGTGAGGTCCATAGCTTTAAGGCCATGGGCCAGTTTGCCTCAGCCCACATTAATTCAAATGTGGCACAAGGCTTGATTGGTGGGGCAACTAGAGGGTCCACCAATTAGGAGAGGGCACCAGGAGGCTACTCACCTTGCACCCTCCCTCAGCAGAAAATCCACAAGAGCAAATCAAAGAACTTCCTTCTCTATAATCCTCCCACATGCTGTTCTATCTCATTACGTGGTCGATCTCATTTCTGCTTCATCCTCATGCATGTTTTGTGGGTATTTGTTGCGGGGGGGGGGAGGTCCCAAAACAGAAAACGCATTCTTTATCTGCACCTCGTCACAAATAATGGTGCATTCCTGCCCAACTTACCTTTTTTTGGGGGGGGGGAGCGCATGCGGGATTGTGCTACACCATTGTCCTGTCATTCAGCTTCTGTAGAAACTGGGCGTGCACAGTACTTCATTCTCTACCGTTGATTTCCTGCTCAAAGTTTTAAATGCATAAGTGTTTAATAAATATGCGATCGCACGATTCCATATCCTACTCTATAAAAGGCACACCGTGTTCCTCACCATTCACTCCTTATCCCCACGGAGGCACAGTACGCAGGGATAAGAAGCAAGCGAGGGGCAAAACGGTTTGCCTCCCTGCTGCCTCCTTGGGACCTTCAGAGGCCCAGAAGGGCCCAGCATGGCTGCAGGAAGGTTCAGCGCAGTGGTAAGACCCTCCCAAAGTCCCACAGCAATGGAGGCAGGGCTCTCCACTGCCTCTTTGGGGCCTTGGGAGGGCTGTGCACAAGCCAAGCGGCAGCTGAGAGGTTGGAGGAGGAGGGAGCCCCTGCTCTCTTCCTCAATCCCCCCCCTCTTGATTGATGTCATGGGGAGAGCTGCAGGCTGAGAGCTGATTGCTGAGTAATCCAGTGTAGCAAGCACTGCAGCATGATTCCCTTTGTATACTTAGATACCGTAATAGCGCAAGGACCATTTTAAAAAGTTAAAAAAAAATGGGAGGAATTATACAATTGCACATGTGAGCCAGATGCATGTATGGGAGGGATAACGGTGAGAAGAGGGGTTGGAGATTTGTGGGAGGGCACTTCAAAAGCACAAAAAAGCAACCACATGCATTGATACGCTAGATAATTGTGCTGAAAAACCACCACAAAAAATGAAAAGAGACTAAAACAAGTTTCACAAAAAAAACGCTTAAAAAGCACAATCATCATGACCTGCTCACACATGGGAATCCTTAATGTGTGCAATGAATGAGATAACCTGCCAAAGTTCTGTTGGCAGGCCCTCTCATTAAGGACATGTGGAAGTGACCACATTTATCCATTTTTTATTCTGCTCTTCCTCCAGGGAGCTTCACGTAGCACACACAGCATTCTCTTCTTCCATTTTATCCTTATCACCAGCCGGTGGTATCCATAGGGTGCTCAACCTCCAGGTGGGGCCTGAAGATCTCCTGGAATTACAACTGATCTCTAGATTACAGAGATCAGTTCCGCTGGAAAAAATGGCTGCTTTGGAGGGTAGACTCTATGGCATTATAACTTGCTGAGGTCCCTCTCCTCCCCAAACTCTGCTCTAACCCCCAAATCTCCAGGGATAGGTTAGGCAGAGAGTAATTGGTTCTTGGTCATCCAATGAGCTTCATCACCGACTAGAGATTAGAACCCTGGTCGACCCGTCACACTCCAGCACGCTAACCATTACAAAATACTTGCTCGCTGGTTAATCCTAAGTAAGTTAACATCCTTCTAAGCCCATTGACTTCAGTGGCTGTAGAAAGGTGAAAGTCTTTTTAGGATTGCATCATTAAATGAACATTTGAGGATGGCGGTTCTTTAAAATTTGTTGGACTTGACCTAGTGCTAAACAAAATACGTCTAATACTGCAGGCTGATCGCTACTTTTCCCATTAAATGGAAGAATTATTCCACCATTTTCTATATCTCTGTATCAGAACGGTCGAGTTCATTAAAGATTCTATTTCTTATAACCACACCGTATTTGTTCCAACTTTTTCCATTTGTATACTTCTTTTTCTCCTTAAATAAGTTATGTTTTTAGTAACTTTTATTAGAATCCTTAATTTTAAACTTCACAAAGAAAAGGAGACAGTTTGTTAATACTGAGTTAAATGTAGCCGCACTTTTACTGGCTGGCCTGTTTTCATGGTCCAGAATGTAGACTATAGACTGCCATCCCCATAGCACTTTTTGCATCAAATTGCTAAATTGCCTATAATAAATCACTTTCTTTGCAAAGTGCATTGACTTGACTATGTGCTGACTTATTAAAAGTTAGCAATTCACTGAAATCCTCACTATTTATACATAATTAGGCTGGGATTTAATCTTCCCTGCTGTAAAAGGAAACGGATGTCTTTCATTTAATGTTATTGTTAGTTTTAATTAACTGCTTCACAAAGCTAAGCTTGTTAACAGCGGTGGTGGTCAATATATAAACATATCTTAGCTAGCTAATTATAACAGCAGTGCATTTTGCAAAAAAAAAAAAAAAAGCAAAGAACTCAGCCTATTCCAAACATAAAGTAATTCCTTTAGTTCCCTTTTCATTCATTTTCTTACATTTTGACCTTTTAACTGGAAAGAGGCCACTGAGCAACTGCACAAGCCGTATCCGTTTCAATACAGCTTCGTTAATTCAGAACTAGTTGCTGTTTTCTGTAGTCACATTCTCAGAGTAGAATTCATGTCCAGTAGCACCTTGAAGACCAACTAGATTTCCAGGGCACGAGCTTTTCAGTGGTGTCTAGAAAATGTACTTCCTGTGTGGGTTGATTCATGGTCAGATTGATATTAGAGTGGAAGCTGCTAAAGGCCTGGTAAAATACCTCCAGTGCTTCTTTGCCATGTCCAGATGATAAAAACATCATCAGTGACCAGGGCCGGATCTACATATTTTTTGAGGGGGGGCAAAAGTGAAAAATGGCACCCCCTTATATCTTTTCTTTATATATACATATATGATCAATGTTTTAATATAGATATATAATAAACAACTCTTAAACCACCAAATAAATTGCATTGACTTCTATGAATTGTTAATAATAACAGCTTTACATTATCTTATCCATCAGTAGCTAAGCATTCCTCCTCGAATTCCTTTTGTTGTAGGGAGCCAAGGGAGTTCATAGGCAGACATGCATGTTAGATATTAGGAAGACAGAGTTTAAGGAACTCAGAGGCCTGATGAGAGTCATTCCATGGCAAAAAATACTGGGAGAGGAGCAAGCAAAGGGTGGGCTCTCCTAAAACAAGAGCTATTGCGAGCTCAAGCTGTCAATGTTCCAGTAAGACAAATGTGGTAGGGAACTCACAGTGACAGGGGAAATTTAAAATCCAACAATGGAAGCCCACTACCCAAATAAAGAAAATAGATTCAAATTCTTAATTCTAGAAAAATAACATTTATTGGTTAGCCAAGGCAAGTTTCTGACACCCAAAAGAATCCACAGCAGATGCAAAGTAGAGATATATGAAAAGTAAACTCTCTTGCTAGGGCATCATGTCCTTAGGAGAAAATGCAGATAACTACTTAACTTCAACTAAAAGTGAACTTTTCTGGCTTTTTTTCCTTCAAAACTTCTCACAGCATCATCATAATTTATGGTATTTGCCACACCACTTTCAATAGACAATATAGCCAGTCTTGACAAACACTCCTGATACATTGCTGACCTGAGGTAATCTCTTTTGGCTGGAGATCAGATCTAATTCTGGGAGCTTTCCAGCCTGGAAGCTGGCAACCACCATACCATAAGGCTGGATGCTAAGGACTGTTCTTACTAGTGGTGTAAAATTTCCACAAGTTTTGAAGCCATAGGAAAAAGGTCCCCCCCTCCTTTTTTTTTGCTACATAACCTGGGAAATTTGGGGGGGAATTGATATGTATGCAATTCATTAACTTACTTTCCTGACAAATCATGTCTTATTTTATTGATTTAACAACTTAGCATATAGAAGTGTGCTATGTGGAATAATTAAATTTAAAAGTATAAAGTATATTAGTATTAGTATCCCACGCCCCTACCTTCCTGCCTTGGTTTGATCATCTCCCTCTGTGCTGATCTCTAAGCAAATACAGCAAATAGAATGGTGCCTGCCAGCTGGTGGGGTGATGGAGGAGCCCCCCCTCCCCCTCCATGTGCACCTTTTGGCGCGGTGGCACTTCAAGCTCTTCCCATCCCAGGCAGCAGCGCGCACATGCAGAGACAGGAAAAAAACAAGTGAGCCAGGCACAAGCGCCTATTTGCTAGGAAGAGAGGCGAATGCAGATCCCCCTCCTTGCCGGCGCACAGGCCGCTCTCTCTTTGATGGAGCAAATGGAGACGCCTGCTGGCTGCCGGGGCCTGGGGGGGGACGGCAGTGGAGCCCTTCCCCTTCCCCTCCCCCTTCACACACACATGCCTTCTGCTGGCTGTCCCACCGTTTGGTGTGCTTTGCTCTTGAGAGTTGAGGCAGAAAAAAAAACAAGAGGGAGAGCTGGGCACAAGCGGCTGTTTGCTGGGGAGGAGAACTCGGATTCTTCTCTTTGCCCATTTGCCGCCCCCTCTTTGATGGCGCCCGGGGCAGGCAACCCCCCTGCCACCCCCCAAGATCCGGCCTTGTCAGTGACTCTCAAGTACAAGAGGGATGTTAACAGGCAGGAGCCAAGGAAGTGCTGCTTCAAGTCAGCCACTAATATGTTGGCATATTGTGGGGCCGTGGGGCTTCTCCTGGCTGGGCCGTTGATCTGGAGAAATAAATCATCATCAAATCGGAAGTAGTTGTGGATGAGGACAAAATGGCAGAGCTTGACAGCAGTCAGCTATGGTGCTGTCAGAGATGGTGTTCCTAATGGCTTGTATTCCATCTTTTCCCAGAGTGGTATTGATTCAAATACTGCTATTGGGTTGACAGAACTATGTACAATGCCCTCCCCTTCTTGTAGATGATACAGTAAATGTGATGTTTAATTTGAATATAGGAGATCCATTGATATTCATTAATTTGGATATAGGAGATCCAATGGAGTTGCATTCTTCTATACCAAGATGTAACTGGACTGGACTGTTAGTGGCCATTGACAAGTTACAATGGATGCTCATACTCAATTACCATAGCTTAATACCTGTTAATTGTAATAAAAATCTCAGGCAGGATGATCAAAGAAATGTAAAATTTCCATGCTTTTAGAGTCTTCATAAAAACATGAGGTGAGTGGAGTGAGATTTCAATAGTGTTTAATTGTAGTAGTATTCAGACATGCTTTTGATCATACAGCAACATTGTGTTACCTGGAATGGGCTTCCTTGCAAGTACGAGTAGGGAATTAATGGCAAGGAAGATGGCAATGCAAGAAGGGTAACAAGTGGAAAATCTCCACCAATTTCTACCAGGTCCCCTCCCCAAGGTAGCAGATGAGGCTGGTGCTTTTAAGATCAAAGAATAATTTTATTTAAAGAGGAAAAACTAACACACACACAAGAAGTTAATTGAAAATGGTTGATACACACACAGAGAGTCCTAGGAAGCTAGCCAGAAGTTGAGGGGGTACCAATCAGAGGAGCAGCATGGTCCATGGAGGAAGAGAGCTTCAAACGCCAGCATTCTTGGCCAGGAGAGAGGGAGAAACTTAGGGAAGCAATCCTAAGGGAGCAATGCTTGGAATCAGGAAGCGTGCACAATTTGAATGGGCCAGGGCCCTACCTTTATTGATAAAACATGCACTGAGGTGGGAGAACTCACCTAGCCGTTAGAACAAAGACTCCAACGGTCAATTCCTGGGTTTGACAAAGAGTTTGATTGCCTTGATTGGTAGCTGCCGGGGCATGTGAAAGCAAATGCAAAACTTGTTCTAGCACTGTACAAAAGGGATAGTTTGTTAATGAAGTCCACCAGAGCAAAGTTGATGAATTTAGGTGGGGACTGTACTTTCCCAGGAACAACTGTACAAACTTATGGATGTCATTTGATTAGCTCCTCAGTCATGGACAGGAGATCTCATCACGAAAGGAGGGAAAGGAATGTGTTAAGTGGGGATGACTCTGCGAGATCTCTGTTGCACTGGATTCCTTAGGGGCTGGGGTGACTGCAAATCCAATCACCTCTCAATCACTCCACATTCCTGTGCAGCATTCCATACATGCCTGGATCTCCCGGGAGGGACTCAGCAACTGTTGGAGGTTCTCTGGTGGCAATACAGTGGCCATTTTAAATCCAGAGGCCTGGTGACTTTTAATATCACAAGCAGCCATATTAAAATGGCTATTAAAATGGTGGAGGTCGGGCTGACTGCTTACAATTGTGGCAGCTTGTCTCTGAACACTGTTCTTCCCCAGCCTAGGTTTCTGAAACGTGTTCCAGAATGTATTGGATGGCGTTATTCTCCACCACATTTTTGTTTGAGGAAGCAGAACAGGACCTTGAGAAAAACAGAACTAAACAACTAAGAAGCAAGACCAAAATGTAGGAAAGAAAAAAAAAACATGGTTTCAGAAATATATAGTCATAATGTCAATGTTGTTGCAAGGCTGTCATAATGTTGACTGGTTGTTCCATTTCTATTGTGTGGGCACTAATGCACTGGCAAATGTGACACAGTCCCAAGGATTAGGTTTGCAGGTGGTCAGGGCTCCATTCTCAAGATAGCTGGTAGCTAGTTTCAGCTGGTGCATTTAGTGTGCTCTTTTCTGAATGAGGCGGACTTGGTTCATGTTACATACTTTACACACTTTAGAGGACTTCAAATTATTTAGTACCACAAGGAATCATAAGATCTCCCATGGATTTGATACATATTCAGGGAAATACTTATGAATATTTTATATGACAGATTTGTATGTAGCTATGATCACAGCAGAGTGACAATTTTTTCTAGACAGACAGCAGTAGCAGACAGGCAACAGGCAACATGTATAATTCTCACATAAAGGTCTATCTCTACATGAGCATCTCCTCTCTTGCTCACAAATGTCATGGGCCCCTAAGATGCTTCTGTGGGGCCAGCAGCTAATATGACCTGCCCATGGTTCAGTCAATGGTCCAGTCAATTAAATTGACTAGACCATCTGCCAGTAGGGGTGGCTGCCCATTTCACTTACAGAGAACTTTACTAGTGGGCTACTGTAGGCTACTGGTAGCCAGAAGCAGAGCCAAGTCTCAGAAGCTCTGCCAGCTCCTCAGGGTCATCAGATCAGACCATGATAATTGATGTCTGGCTACCAGTTGTCTCCTCCCACACTGCTGCTAGTTTGTGGGAGAAAACAATGAACACACATGAATACACAAAGAAGCTGCCTTATACTGAATCAAGCCATGGTCCATCAATATCAGTATTGTTTACTCAGACTGGAAGCAGCTTTGTAAGATCTCAAGTAGAGAGGTTTTTCACTTCACCTACTCCCTGATCCTTTAAAATAGAGGTGCTGGGGATTGAATATGGGACATTTTGCATGCCAAGCAGAGGCTCTACCTCTGAGCTACAGCCCCTCCCCATCAAGTAATGCCCATTGTTGATGAAGCTGAGCAGCCCCTGCAACTTGACTTGCTCCAGGACTGTTTTCACTTCCCCGTCCACGCTTGTCTTCCAGAAACAGCCCACTTTGTTATGAAGAAGGCTGCTGCTGTATTGGGTAGCTGACCTAGTTGTGAGTGAGCACCCAAGCAGACTGGGGTCCCCTCCACAAGCAATTCCTGTGTTGCCCTTTTTAACACAGACCACCAAGCACTGGGACAAAAAGAAGCACAACCGTGCTAAAGCAGTCTCAATGAGAAACAAACATTGCCACAATTGAACAGTGGACACCCAAACAGATCATCTGGAAAGGCACTTACACAGGCTTGCTATGATTACTATTTGCAGTGTTACTTGCCGTAATTGGATTTAAACTCAGTTCAACACAACAAAGGCATTGTTATGGTGAGTGTTTGATCCCTTGTAGCTTAGTAACGTGGGAGACCAGCATTTCATAATAATAATTTTTATAAAATCAGTGTTTGTAATTGTTTAATGCCGGTATCCTTTGTTATGCATTCTCACACAGAGAAAGTGCACAAGAGCCACAGAGCTCTTTACTCTCAGGCACAGAATAGAAAATCAGCTGCCACTGCTCAAGCAGCTGGAGGCAAGTCGGTTTTATTCAGAGCATCAGAAGGGGAGGCGACTGTTAGAATGCAGAGGGAATCTTGCTCGGCAAAGAGCCTACATTTAATTCTCCACACACACTTTACAGACTACGTGCCCTGAAAAGAGACTGCTAAATACTGTAGTGCGGAATTATGAGAAAATACTACCAGAAACTCTCATGTCCCAGAAGGAGAATCCCTCCGTTGCTCTTCATCAACTGCTTTT
Organism: Eublepharis macularius; assembly: GCF_028583425.1. Lineage (NCBI taxonomy): Eukaryota > Metazoa > Chordata > Lepidosauria > Squamata > Eublepharidae > Eublepharis > Eublepharis macularius. The sequence goes on from NC_072795.1 coordinate 96,942,089, forward strand.
CATGTCTGATCTATTAATACTTAGCACAGAACAGACACAAGTTCTCTTCATGTACTACACAGCTGTGTGAAATACAAATTAAACAGAGACTCAGGAAAGAGGTTTTAACTTCATGCTTATGCTACCAGAACATGGGAGTGGCTGTATCATTCAACTCTTTAGAACAACTGGTGTGTTTATTACACCTGTTGTGGTGACCTTTAGAGTGTTCACTTGAGTTGACAACAAACACTCTTGCCTATCTTCTTCCGGCTGATCCTGTGGAGATTGTGAATGGCATCCCTGATTCCTTAGCGCCCGGAAGGAAGATCACTTTATGTCTCTTCAGCAACTTTTAAGCATATGAGAGAGCAATCCTAAGTAGATCTATTCCAAAGGGAGTCTCATTTTATTCAATGGGGCTTCCTCCCAGGAAAGTGTTCTTCACACTGCAGCCTAAGTGGCCCAGTCTCTCTGGGGTGAGGTGTGTGCCCCTGCATAAGAGTTTTCCCCTGTGTTTGGTCTGACACTCCTGTGAGGATAGGAAGTGTGAGAAGCGGAATCTTTAAAAACAAGGTCATGGAGGCCTTCCCACAACCTCTTCCCCCATAATCATTTTATTCTCTCACGCACAATAAAGCTGTACTGTTGTTCAATATCCTATAGCCAATTGCACTGCCGGAAGGATATAAGCCCTTAATGTGCACCTCACTTCCCTAAGTCGTGAGAAGTTACACAAGTAGTGCTTTATACAGGTTGATTCCCTTCGGAGGCAATAGAATGGGAAACAGATGCCAAGTTTGCTTTGTTTGGAAATATACAGAGATAGGAGAGGTGGAGGCACAGAGGTGCTCCAGCAGGGCAACAGATCCACTGGCCCACATCAGATCCTGAGAGAGAGAGAGATCCACCCCCAGGTGCTTCAGCCAGCAGCCAAAGAGTCTTTCTGCTTCTCTCTCTCTGACTTCTCAAGCATCTGAACTTCATTTTTTTCACATGCACACTAGGGCCTCTGACTTCAGTCCAGGGCCTCACCTCCTCCCATTCCTAATGGCTGCTTGACCAGCACCATTAAGGCCCATGGAGGGAACAACCATAATGTTGCTTTTGTCCTAAAGACTAGACTGAGAGCCAAACTACACGAGACACTAGACACATGTTCTTCACGTGTCGGGTCCTGCAAGTTTCCAGGGGTAGTGTAGTCTTACAAAGAACAGTTGCTCGATGCGATTCTCCATGGGGGAAGAACAATGGGAGGGGTTCTATCTATCTATCTATCTATCTATCTATCTATCTATCTATCTATCTATCTATCTATCTAGCAAAAAAGCCTTGGCATGGGTTTTCCTCTTGGAGCTTGGGGGCGGGGGGGCATAACGGGAGCCAGGAAATCCGGGGCAGCTTTCTGCAAGAGAGAGAGAGAGAGAGAGAGAATTCCACCCACCACTCTTCTTCCTGGCAGAGAATCTCTTTCTTGCAAAAAGCCACCCTAGATTTCCTGGCTCCTGTTATGTTCCATCCCCCCTCCCCCCCCCCGCCCCAATCTCCCAGAGGAAAAACGAAGCTGAGGCTTTTTGTAAGAAAGAGAGAGAGAATCCCTCCCATCGCTCTTCCCCTAGCAGAGAATCACATTGAAAGCTGTTCTTTGTAAGAGTACACTACCAGGAAACTTTGTGAGACCCAATACATCCCTGAGTGTCTCATGTAGTTTCTCTCTGAGTCACAGGTCAGAAGGACCCAATTTTGTTACAAATATTTTTCCTAACTTGGATAAAAGCAGCTTGCGGGGAGGTCTTCAGTGAGATGGCAGCAGGGAAGAAAGGGTTAAAAAAATCACACGTGCACCTGCTCACTCTCTCTCCCCCTAGCTCCCTCCCCTTGAACACACAGGAAAGTTACATTTGGGGAAATGAGTATCTTTTAAACTAATCTTGTAAACTAATTTACAGAGCGTAATTTTTTAAATGAGAAGTAGCAGAGCTTGCATAGAGGTAATGCCTTTGCTCTTCCTCCTAATTCAAAAAGTGTGAGGCTGGTGGAAAATACGTGGTCCCTATTGGCATGTTTATTTGGGACCTTCACATGACATAGAATACTTAATGCATGGGCCAGGCCCTCTCAGCAAATGTCCAGTGCCGGGATTCTCCCTTTCAAAAACTGTTGGGTGGGAGGTGATGGGGCACGCTGCGCTTTCTCTACAGGAAAGCCTCCGCTAACAAATGAACAGGGCTTCGGAGGTCAGCAGGAATCCTATATTGCGCTTGGTCACTACAGTGTATTTTACTCCTTGGATGCTTTATAATTTCATTGTACGGATGTGATATTCTGTATTATGGCACGTGTGATGTGTTTTAACATTCACTTCAATAGAGATAAAGGTGTTTCTCATTCTGAATTTCCAAAATATGCACTGTTTTCAAATTAGAAACCGGGCTTGCCAAGAGTCCTGGAGAAACATGCCTCGTCCCTTTAACAGAGGCTTAATTGGATGCTGTTTACCAGGTGGTGCTATTTACCTCCAAGCCATGAAAAGCTTCAGCTACCTATTCCCACACAGTGAGCTGTTGTTAATGCAACAGGACATTTTTCTCTGTGACAATTGGCAACCCTAGAATCCTCTAGTACTTTTGTACTTTGTTTTTCTGTGGTTGTGTAGGTTTGTCTCCCTGCCTTTTTGTCTTTTCTGGTAGTACATTGTATCAGTACTGCTGCAAAACTCACAATCCGCCAAGCTGAACGTAGATCACATATTGTGCTCTGCCAGGTGCTTGGTGTCTCTCCCCCACTTGTCAAACCCGAGACAAAAGGATAGCCAATACAGAAGCTTGTCAGGAGCTCCCTTGCTAGCATCCTGCCTTTGGGTTCGTAGATCACAAGTGGTATGGGACTGCATTACATGTATTAGGCCTGAGTAGATCCACCATTAAATGCTGGTGAGAAGCTGGGCTGCCCTCAACAAGATGAGGGAAAAAAGCCAAGTCGCAAGGGAATACTAATGCAATCTCCCTCTTCAAAACAATGTTTTGCCAAGAACCCTATCTTTATTCTTTACCCTAAGGCCTCTTGGGCTTGTAGTTGCTAATCCATTATGGAGGTGTGTGTGTGTTTCCCCCCCCCCTCCTGAATTAGCAAGCAGCAATTATACATGCTTTCTCGTAGAGTGTGAAAATGAATCCTTAACCTTTAACACATAAGTGGAATCTTCCCATTCGAAGCACAGATTTTCGGTATTAGTATTCTGCTCACTGACTACAGCATGAGAGTAGTAGAAAGTGTATGTGGGGATATTTTCTTCTGTTTTACACATTTTCCCACATTAAAGCAAGTAGAAAAATCTCAACCAAGGGAAACTTGAACAGCATGATAAATCTCCCCATATATTTTAAGCATTTCAGTTATTCCATGTGTCTGTTTTGATTCATATGTACAGTCTGTTTTTAAAAGGCCCTCAAAGTTCAGATAGTTCTTATCTAGATATTCCTAACTTCAAGTAAGGATTCATGGCAGTAAAAATAATGAATAAGGAACAATACCACCACCTAGTGGCTATTTGGGAAACTATAGGAACTTGAGTAAATCCTTTGCATTGAGAACTAGTAGTCCATCTATTTCAGCATCCTGGCCAACCAGGATTATTCCAGAGGACCAACAACAGGTTGGTCCTCTGATGTTGCCTCCTGCCACTGGTATTTATACGTTTACTACATCTGAATGTGGCAGTTCCCCTTAGCCATGGCTAGTAGTCACCAATTGATTTATCCTGCATTAATGTATCTAGTCCCCTTTTAAGGCAATCTATGTCTATGGCCATCACTCCATCTTCTGGAAGTGAATTATACATTTTAATAGCTCATTGAGTAAAGAAATACTTCCTTTTGCCCATCAACTTCATTGGGTATCTAGAAATGGAAGTTTACCCTCAGTTTCTTTCTCCATGGTGAATTGTATGTTCAGGTGGATATTGTTGAGGTGGTTTAAAAACTCCATCAATTCATCCTCACCATGGCTCCAAATGATAAAGGTATCATCCACGAACCGGAACCAGACTGTAGGTTTGTGGGGTGCTGCTGATTCTAGAGCTGTTTTTTCAAAATGTTCCATGTAGAAGTTTGCTATAACTGGGCTGAGAGGGCTTCCCATGGCCACCCCATCCATCTGTTCATAGAATTCGTTATCCCATTGGAAGTAACTGGTTGTCAGACAATGGGGTTTCTAGATACCTTGGTCATCCGCAAAGCAAACTTTCAGTTAGGTCACAAGGTCTACAGGAAACCAACTCACATGGATTGGTACTTACACAAAAACTCCAATCACCACCCTTGACAGAAAAGAGGCATAATAAAAACATTAGTAGACCGTGCAAGACGGATATGTGAACCGCACTTTCTCAATGAGGAAATTAATCATCTAAACCACGCATTTCAAGCAAATGGCTACTTCAGAAATGAAATCAGAAGAGCGAGTAAACCAAGGACAAATCAAACAACTAAGGAAAAACAGTCTCCCACAGGAAAAGTTTTTTTGCCATATATCAAAGGAATCACTGATCAGATGGGAAAGCTTATGAGAAAGCACAGCCTACAAACAGTATTCAGACCCACCAGAAAAATACAACAGATGCTACGTTCAGCAAAAGACAGTAGAGACCCCCTCACCTCTGCAGGAGTATACCGTATACCCTGCAGCTGTGGACAAGTTTACATCGGGACCACAAAGCGTAGCATCCAGACAAGAATAAAAGAACATGAAAGACATTGCAGACTTGGACAACCTGAAAAATCAGCAGTGGCTGAACATAGCCTAACTCAAACAGGACACAGTATCCTATTCCAGGACATTAAAATACTTGACAACACTTCCAACTACTTTGTCAGATTGCACAGGGAAGCCATTGAAATTCATAAGCATAAACACAATTTCAATAGGAAAGAAGAGACTTTAAGAATGAATAGAGCATGGCTTCCAGCCCTGCAAAACACCAGGCTAACGAAATACTCCACATCCCACAATAGCCCTGCAGAGAAGATTCGCATATCAAGCACCAATCCATATGCAAAAGAACCTCCTCAGGATACAGTGACGCCTCCCTCCATTAGCATTCCACACCCTGGGAAACTCCTACAGGATGACTCAGCCCAAACCCACTTTCCTGAGTAGATATAAATTACCTGCCAACATCTTCTCCACACTGTGACACTGAGAGATCTCTGTCTTTTGGTGCTACACCTGGGAAGATGCCAGCCACAGCTGCTGGCGAAACATCAGGAACTACAATGCCAAGACCACGGCTATACAGCCTGGAAAATCCACAACAACCATCGTTCTCCAGCCGTGAAAGCCTTCGACATTATATCAAAGAGTGTGGTTTTCAAAAGATTTCAAGCAACCTCTAGGGCTGTAAAGTTCTCTCTTTTGAAATCAACTGTGACTGTTTTGGACTTTGGGGGAAACTTTCCATTGGCATGAATGCTGAACTTAAGAGAATTGTGGTCACTGTTCCCAATCAGTGCAACATCATCTTTATATTATCATTATTTGTTGAATATTGTTTAGACATAATCCAGCTATATGAACAGCCATTCAGCCAGTCTCCTCTGGAGAATATGAATCTACACCAGGTGAACAGATAAGGAAGCTTTTATTACTTGGGGGGAAATTGATTTTTTTTTTCCTGGATGAAACTGTAGAAACTCTTATGAGCTTGTAACTAACAGTAAGTTAAATCACCAGGTTTGTTGGCAACCATAATCACCGTCTCTCCATAAAATGGCAATTGTGGGCTCATACCTTTAATTTGCCTTGGGGAAGTGCAGGGAAGGGAGGACGGGTTAACACTTGAACCTACAGTCAGTTCTGAGCTGTGAAAGTAGATCCCCCACTATGGTTGTTAGCATTTTAAAGGAGAAAAGGTGCCCTTTAAAAACACATTTTTTAAAAAAATGGGCAATGGGCAGGGGAGGGAGGCAGACAAAAGGGCCAAGAAAAACAGGCACAACCAACTGCTGCCATTGTTGTTCCCTGGTTAAAAGGTACAGGAACAATGTCCAGTTTGCCACATGGCAATTTAAGGTTACTGGCAGGCTCATCCCTTTAATAGATGCTTAATATGTGGAAATTGGCTGCTGAAGCTTTCATGGCACAGTAGGTTTGCCAAGAACCTGGAAGAAAAAATATCCTGTCCCTTTAATCGAGGCTTAATGTTTGTTTTTAACTTGGTGGTCTATTTACCCACATGCACTGAAAAGCTTCAAATGCCCAATTCCATGCAAGCCTCTATTAAAGGGGCAAGACTTTTTTGTCTCCAGACATCTCTATTTGATACAGTACAGAAAGCAAAAATTAAATTTCATATAGATATAGATAGATCTGTATATCATATATACAAATATAAACTTGTTCAGTGTAAACTTGTACCGATGTGAGATTCTTGCATTTTATGTTGAGGAAGGTGGAAAAAGCATGATGTTACTTTGCAAATGAGATCTGAGAAGAAGAGTAAGGCTACAATCCGGAGGGCACTTTCCCGGGAGTAAGACCATTGAATAATATGGGAACCTATTTCTGAATAGGCCTGCTCAGGATTCCTGCCTTCGATTAGAAGCGGTTCCCGGCTAATCCTTAGATTTAGCATATTCACCACTCTTACGTCTGCCAGCCAGCAGGTGTCACCATTACACCCTTCAAATAACTAATGTAGCTCCATCAGTATAGTAGGATTCCAACATGTGCAGACTTACTTCGGTTCAGCAAATGCTGAAAAGAGAATGAATGAAAATAACTTTTAAGGATTTAGTGTGGCATAAGGAGGCTTTGATGTATCAAAATCTCAGTATAAAATACAATGATATTTGCAAAGAAACAAAGGTACAAAATTGAATAATATGATGCTAATTTATACATAATTTCATAATTAAATGTAGCTCTTCAATGTAAATCAGTTAGCCAAGTACCTTTATCTTGGGCCACACTATATATTTTTTAAAATTTGAATGTCATTACTGAAGCACAGATGTGAAAATTCTGTTAGTGCATATTAGAAGCAACAAAGGAATTCTGGAAATGGTCCCAAAACTGAATTCATCAAACGCAAAACATTCATAACAGACATTTCATATTCTGTCAGTTCTCCCAAGTCGTAATAGAAATCTTACCCTAAAGAGATACATGCAGCATATGGGCCCAATCCAGCAGAAAAGTGTTCATGTGCAGGCCCCATTGACTCAGAGCGGGACCACAAGTGACGCCTGACACAGGTTGGACACTAGTCAGCTTCCCTCAAGTTTTGATGGGAAATGTAGGCATCCTGGTCTTGCAGCTTGACTCTCTGACTGCTGTCCAATGGACTTTTCAACTGTCACTTGTCCAACATTCCGCCAAGCTGCCTACATTTCCCAACAAAACTTGAGAGAAGCTGGCAAGTGTCCAACCTGTGTCAGGCGTCACTTGTGGTCCCGCTCTCAGTTAACTCAGTTAAGAGTCTAGAGGTTATACTGGATCCAGCATTGCTGTTAGAGAAGCAAGTAAATGTAGCTGCTAGATAGACTTTCTCACAACTCACACTAGCCTGGGAGATGGCTCCCTGTGTTAACACGGCTTATCTGGTCACCTGGATTCATGGCACAGTAACTGCGACACTAGATTACAGTAACACACTCTACGTAGGTCTCCCTGCAAAGCTGCCTCAGAGACTTCAGCTAGTGCAGAACCCTGCAGCTCATTTACTTACAGGAGCTGGATGAAGCATGCACATCATTCCCACTCTGCAGTCACTCCATTGGCTTCCCATCAGCTACCAGGCTCAGCAAGGTCATGACCTTGGCCCCTCATATCTGTGCAACCACTTCTCCTCCTATGTTCCGCCATGGCATCTCCACTCATCTGGTCACCCTGCAGTTGAGCATAATCAATAGCTTATGCATTACTGTAGCCTAGTGTCACATATGTGCTTTCTCTGTGGTAGACCCCATCTTATGGAACAGCCTACCTGAGGTGGTCAGGAAAGCTCCCACTCTTCTGGCTGTCTGCAAACTGTGCAAAACTGAATTCTTCAGGAGGGCTTTCAACCCAGATAATAGGGCTGTGTCATAAGAAATAGCTCAGAAAGATGCATTGGTAGGGACAAGGACTATTTGCTTCTCTGATGGGTACTGTCTGCTGATGTTGATGTGTGCTTACTAGGAGTTTCTGTGTTGCAAAACATGCCCTGGAAATTAGTTATGCTTTGTTTCAGAAATATTTTGTCTCTATGCTCAGCTTTATGCTTGCTTTTCTAAATCTTCTGCAGCTATACCCTATTGTTTCTCTTTCTCTGATTGTCCTGTTGTTCATTATTGTACTTTGCTCACTGAATGTCCTAGCTGTTTGATTATATTGTATTTTCACTTGCATTGTGTAATCCACCTTGGATCTCAGTAAGAAAGGCGGACTATCAACAACAGCAATGGATGTGAAAAAAGGAGCTGTAGGAAAGAAATCCTAATTTACTATCATTTAGATGGCAGAAGAGACCCATCTGCAGCCATGTTTGGCAGTGGATTCTTCTGAGTCCTAAAATGCTATCATGGAGAAGCTGCATTTCAGACATGGGCAACCTGGATTTCGCTTCATGAATCTCTTAGCTACATCTCTCAGCATCACTGTTAACTTATCCATGCCATTCCAAGCAGAATTGGAGGTGGTGGTGCCATCAAGTAACAGTCAACTTATGGTGACCCCCCCCCCCACACACACACAGGATTTTCAAGGCAGGAGATGCATAGCAGCCCTGGTCTCCCTTGGTGGTCTCCCACCCAAGTACTAAGCAGTGCTGACCCTCCTTAGCTTCCAAGATTTGACAGGATCAGGCTAACCTGGGCCATCCAAGTCCATTCAAGCCAATGGGTTTAGAAGAGTACAACTCTCCTTAGGATGACATGGTACCACAATAACAGATTGCTCCTCCAGCATTCTAGGAAATGATGGCACCCTTTATCTCCTCATGCCATTAATATGCAGGCCCATCTCTAAATGCTTCTAATGACCCAATCCTCTATGATCTCTCCTCTATACTTTCTGTATATACTCTCAGCTGAGAAGATACCAGCTCACCCTTTGTAAACAACTGTCTCCCACTTTCTCAGTAAGATGTCCTCTGACCTCAAACTACATCACTAATTACTGTCAGGTTCTGCCAAGGGCACTGCCCGGTGAGATGCTGGCATGCCTGACTTCTGCCTTAAAGTGACTTTTGTCTCACTTCCGACCTGTGAGACACCAGCCTGCCTGCCCTCCGCCTTAAAGGACCTTCAGGGAATATGTGAGATCCCACTCTGTGGAAGGAGGGGGATATACCTTACCCTCACACCCTTTCAGTCCACTCACAGGTCCCCCTCCCCCACTACATCACACTCCTACACAACCCACCACACCCTATGGGTGGACTTCCTTTATATCCTGTCCTTCATTCCAGGCGCCACCTGCCAGGCCACACCCCTCTTTTGCCTCCTAGCATTGGCTTTGGCTGCCTCAAGCTGTTGCACCTGGGGTAGCTAGTGTGTTGGACAGCTACAGTTGTGCTCTCTTGGCTGGCTGCCTAGCCTCCTCTGCTCCGAACTTCCAGGAGCCTCAGCTGGTCTCTATTACTCCCTTCCTCCTTGTTTGCAGCTTGGGGCGTGGCCCTGTGCTGCTTCTGCTGTCCTGCCAGTAAGGTAGCTGTCTGGCTGTCCCTATTTCATGTGACATCTCTCTCTGCCCTGGCCCCTCCTAGCTGTCCTTACTTCTCCTGGCAAGGCTCTTAGCCTCCCACTGGAGAGTAGGGGCTGGCTGACTTCCACCTGCTCCTTCTGACCCTCTGGGGCTTGGGTGCTTCTTTCTCTCCCTTGGATGCTGGCAGGTTCTGGCCCTGGGGGTCTGCTGAGGTGGCTGGGCAGCTGCCTCCCGGCTGTCTCCTGTCCCCTTCTCCTGGCAAGTCTCCTGGGGCTGAGCCACAGACTCCGGACAATTACAAGGGCTTGGGGGGCAATTATCCTACCTTTACTGAAGCTCCCCTAACTACGCTTTTAGAGAGCTATATAGGCCACCAAATCAGTGGGGATGAGGAGGTGGCACCTGGATCTTAGGAAAAGTTTCCCACCTTCCTGCCCATGACCCAGGCAGTGCCTCCAGGCCTTGTATTTCATAAAAGCACTGGGCCCATTAACAGCGGCATGGATGTGGGGTCTCCAGAGGCAACAGTGATTCTGGGCCTGGGAAAAATTCCAGAATGGGCCTAAGAATCACTGCCATCCCACCACCTGCCAGGACCAAGCAAGTTGTGGACATCACCCAGTGCGGGGTGGGTAGGAGCAACTGCTGCCACTGGAAGCCAGCTGCCCAAACCCTAGCCAAGTCAAACAGTGATAGCAGTCTTCTCCTCTTCCCCTCCCTCCTTTAGGGGGCCAGGGCCATGGGAGGTTGCTCCCCCTCCCCACAAGCATGGGATCTGGGGCAGTCGCAACTGTTGCCTGTTGGCTAAGACTATTCAGGAGGCTCTCTGTAATATCCCTGAAGGTCTTCCCTAGACACCCTCTCTGAACTTCTCCAGGTCTGGCACATTGTTCTGGAGGAATGGGACTTATTCCCCAAGAACAAGAAGCTCTCTAGACTGACCGCCACACCCTCAGTTTCTATCCAGCAGGCATTTAGTCATACATATGGCACTAAAACAATGGACGGCTCCCACCTCTTAAAGAGTTTCGTTTTAATTCTACTGTTCAGTAAACCTCATTTCTCTCCTTCTAAAATGTGTGAACAAAAAAGCTTGCCATTTCCCTTCTCTGCTTCTGAACTCTCACAATAGCGCACCTTTCTGAACATGCTCTTCCAGCCCTGCAGCTTCCTGTTGCTTCTTTAAATTCCCACCTCAGCCGCAATTCCCTTTCTTCAAAATCAGTACAAATTCTTGCAATTTTCCATCTGAAGGGGTCTCTCTCTTGAAAAAAGGGAGCTGCAGCTGAGGCAGAATTTTCTAAAATGAACCTGCCTTCTACATTTAAAATAAAAGAGGGTGTTGAAGCCAGATTTTATTGGGGCAGGGGATAACTAGCTCTGCAGATCGTCATTTCGCATGAGATACAAAATTATTGCAACCCTTATGCCCAGGGGTCATTTCGTAGAAAAAGAGCTGGAGGAACTCATTAGCATAACTCATTAGCATATGCCACACCCCCTGACATCACCTATCCTGACTGTTTTGGACCCAATCCTAGCCATTCAGGGCCAAAATTGGACCCAAAATGGCAAAAAGGCTGAATATGGCCCCAAAGGGGCCCAAAATGGTCAGGATTATGCCACTGTTGAGCGGAAGAGTGATCCACCACCTGTCAGAGGCCCGATCCAGGCAGTTTCAGCCCCAATCCAGTTCGAAACGGGCCCAAAATGGCCAAGTCAGGTGGGTGGGGCCACCTGTCATGTGACCTCCTTGGAGAACTACTGGAACTGTGTTCCTACGCATTCCCCCTCGAAATGAGCCCTGCTTATGCCTAATATGAACAACAACTGTGAAACAGTGAGTGCAGAGACTATTTCTTCATTTGAACTGTGGTTCAAGATCATGCAAGTTACTTAGCCTTCTTTGTGAAATGCCTGATATTCATCAAGAGGGATGTAGTTTGGGTTGAAATACGCAAGGAAATACATACATTGTGTGTGAAGGGGTGGAACAGTAGGAGAGAATCCTGGCATTAACAAAGAATGCTGGTTTTATCTCATGATCATTTTAGAAACTGTTTCTAAACTGATTTCCCCCCCCCCCCTAAACACCGAGACTGGTTTCCTGTAAGGCAGGAATGCAGAAAACATAAGCATCAGCTTTGATTAACACCAAAGGAGAAATTACAAGCTCCTATTGACTGCAACCAAAATAGAAGCCTTCAAGCAAACAAGAGGAACAGTTGGGTGGCTGCTTCTGGCTTGTTTATATTGTTTTGACTCTTCCCCCTCCAAAGGACTTCTGCCAGTTTTTCCACCTGTTTATTTATAACTGCCTTCAGAGGGAAAGTCATAAGAATTTGTACTATGTTTAGCACAGAATTGTGAGACACAATTTAGGAAACAAGTGTGCTTCATATCCACGTGCAATTATTTTCCAAACTATTGCCTTGGAGCATAGGACCAGTATAATCCTGAACAGAGTTATACACCCTTCTAACCCCAGCGAAAACCATCGGCTTTAGAAGGGCATACTCCTTTGCTTAGCATTGCACTGTAATTCATTCATCTCCAAAGAAAACATGGTTGCAGGTTTTTATGAGATAGCATTAGAAGGACCCCTTTAAAAGTGTCCCTTGAAGGGAAAGACCTTGAAAGACAGAGATGCTAGCACACGAAAAAGCTGTCTTCCATTAGAAATGCCAAATCTGACAGTGAAAGTAGAACCACCCCAAAACCACACCTAGTTGTAAAGAAATGAGTCAGTCACACATGAGCTGTAACAGGTTTTTAATTTTTCCTTTTTTTTGTAAAATACATATATTGCAGTTGGGTACAGGCAAAGAGGTCAGTGACATGCTGGGATTGTATTTAAAGAATGCAGCAGCTGGGCACGAGTGGTAATGCTTCCATGACTTTTAGAAAAATATGGCAGTATGAGCGTTCTGTGTTATTTCAGTAGTGAGTGGTGTCCTGATAGGTCTGGCTTCCATCTTTCCAGGAGCTTGTGGAATCAGTTTGGTACTAGTTCATTCTGATAATGAGCAATATAATTTAACCAAGTGGACAGAACAGATATATAAGAATAAGTATATACCTGCATCGTTAACAGTTTAGGTTTAAACTACCTCAAGAACAAGTCTTAAACTGATGACATCTCTTTTCCCACCCTACCAAATGCAAAGTAACTTTCATAAGTACATGAACAGTTCAGGGAATTTGTTTTCTTAGCTAGTAATAAAGAGACACAGCCACCAAGAAAAGTCTCTTCTCCTTGCTGGGAAATAATTGTGCTGATCAATAAACATCACAGTGAGACCTCAAAGGTGGGCCTGGTTCATTCCCAGCAGCGAACTAAGGAACACTGTGTATGAACAAAAGAAAGTACAGCCAGTGTTACGTACAGTAACAATTCGAAAGGGAACTTATGTGAATGTAAAGGCAACTGGATCTGTGCCAAGGCCATCCTCTAGAACTGGGTCATCAGCAAAAAACAAGACAAGGCAAGAATCTTGGCAGCCTCAGAGAAGGTGAGGCCTGCCACGTCATGATGCATGTCAAAAATCTCCAAGTGTCAAGTAATTTAGTAGATGACACATCCATCTTAAATATCCTCTTCCTTCTTTTTGGAGGAACACCTAATTTTATATTTTCCATACTAATGATAAGGCCTTAGGAGGCCTATCCTCCCTCTAGATTTCCTTCCCATCCAATTACTAACCAAGGCCAACCCTGCTTAGCTTCTGAGATCTGATGAGATCAGGTTCACCTGGGCTATCCTGGTTAGGGCTGTAGATATCAAAACATGAAATAAATAGGTAGTTTTTGTTTGCCAGGAGTACTTAAAATGTATCTCTTAAGTTTAGTCTTACCAGGTTGCCACCATAGTAGGAGACCTCCTGCTTCCGCTGCCCAGGATTGCGCAGTGCCATTTCCCATACTCTTTGCCCCCAAATGCTCCCACCCTTCCCCACGCACTTTCCCATTCCGCTAGCAACTCTACTAGATGGCCATCTGACAGCAATGCTGATTCTGTGAACCTAGGCAGAGCATGAGAGGGAGGGCAGGAAGGGTTGCATCAGTGCTTAGTTCTCGTGGCCCTTTCTTACACACCCAGGGTAATGCCGATCACCACTTTAGGGTCAGGAAGCAATTTTCTCCAGGCCAGGTTTTTTTGCCATCTTCTGGGCATGGAGCAGGGGTCACTGGGTGTGTGGGTGGGGAGGTTGTTGTGAATTTCCTGCATTGTGCAGGGGGTTGGACTAGATGACCCCAGAGGTCCCTTCCAACTCTGTGATTCTTTGAATTGCAGTCCCTCTTTTGCTGTAGTTTGTGCTTTTCGTAAGATGCTTGTTAAATCACCAGCATGTTTATCTGTGGCTAATGGGATTCATTGTGCTGTGAGAACAACAAACACTATCTGAGGCAACTTGTGGTTAACCAAAAATGATTTACGTTTGCAAAAATGATTTGGAAGATCTAGTGCAAAACTTATTCTGCTGCAATCAAACAATAAAAAGCATATTTTATTCCATCTTGAGAATAGCTCTTCCTGTATTCTTTAGACAAAGTAGCAACTGTCCATTCCTGAGAACAGTGTGCATCTGGCTGACTCATAGGGTAGCATACCTGCTGTAAAGCAGCCATAATGTACACAGCTGGAAAAAATGCAGCAAAAAACACTAATTCAGGTTCTTGTTATCTTAGTCCTGTTCAGTGTACTGTAGCTCTAGTATTTTCTCATTGGCTACCAGGAAACTAGTTCACCTACATATGTCATCAAAACCTTTATTCGGGGCCAGAACATTTTGGAAATATGAAAGCTCCAAATTAAAAAGTGTGTAATGAACCTGGCTGGTCAGATGTTTTTGTTTTAAATGCTTTCTACAAGTTTGATTTTGTATTCTTAACTACTCGAAAAAAACTAATCAAGTCAGTCTGTTCTATTCCCATGACCAGGTTCATCAGTCACCAGGCAAAAAGGGTTCGTTTCTTCAGCCTGAACACATGGAGACACATTCACTACCCTATATCAAGTTGTAAAGAGGTTGTATTGTCGAAGGCTTTCACGGCCGGAGAACGATGGTTGTTGTGGGTTTTCCGGGCTGTATTGCCGTGGTCTTGGCATTGTAGTTCCTGACGTTTCGCCAGCAGCTGTGGCTGGCATCTTCAGAGGTGTAGCACCAAAAGACAGAGATCTCTCAGTGTCACAGTGTGGAGAAGATGTTGGCAGGTCATTTGTATCTACTCAGGAGGGGTGGGGTTGAGCTGAGTCATCCTGTAAGAGTTTCCCAGGGTGTGGAATGCTAATGGCGGGAGGCTTCACTGTATCCCGAGGAGGTTCTTTTGCATATGGATTGGTGCTTGATGTGCTAATCTTCTCTGCAGGGCTATTGTCGAGTATAGAGTGTTTTGTTAGCCTGGTGTTTTTCAGAACTGGAAACCATGCTCTGTTCATTCTTAAGTTTTCTTCTTTCC
This sequence comes from Eublepharis macularius, assembly GCF_028583425.1. Taxonomy (NCBI): domain Eukaryota; kingdom Metazoa; phylum Chordata; class Lepidosauria; order Squamata; family Eublepharidae; genus Eublepharis; species Eublepharis macularius. Next base: position 96,957,212 of record NC_072795.1, read on the forward strand.
TGTTGAAGTTTTGCTTATGCTTGTGAATTTCAATGGCTTCCCTGTGCAGTCTGACAAAGTAGTTGGAAGTGTTGTCCAGTATTTTGGTGTCCTGGAATAAGATACTGTGCCCTATTTGAGTTAGGCTATGTTCAGCCACTGCTGATTTTTCAGGTTGTCCAAGTCTGCAGGTGTCTTTCATGTTCTTTTATTCTTGTCTGGATGCTACGCTTTGTGGTCCCGATGTACACTTGTCCACAGCTGCAGGGTATACGGTATACTCCTGCAGAGGTGAGGGGGTCTCTACTGTCTTTTGCTGATCGTAGCATCTGTTGTATTTTTCGGGTGGGTCTGAATACTGCTTGAAGGTTATGCTTTTTCATAAGCTTTCCCATCTGATCAGTAATTCGTTTGATATACGGCAAAAACACTTTTCCTGTAGGAGACTGTTTTTCCTTGGTTGTTTGATTCATCCTGGGTTTGATTGCTCTTCGGATTTCATTTCTGGAGTAGCCATTTGCCTGAAGTGCGTGGTTTAGATGATTAATTTCCTCATTGAGAAAGTGCGGCTCACATATTCGTCTTGCACGATCCACTAATGTTTTCATTATGCCTCTTTTCTGTCGGGGGTGGTGATTGGAGTTTTTGTGTAAGTACCGATCAGTGTGAGTTGGTTTCCTGTAGACCTTGTGACCTAACTGAAAGTTTGCTTTGCGGATGACCAAGGTATCCAGAAATGGGAGTGTTCCCTCGATTTCTTTCTCCATTGTGAATTGTATGTTCAGGTGGATGTTGTTGAGATGATTCAAAAACCCCATCAATTCTTCCTCCCCATGGCTCCAAATGATAAATGTATCATCCACAAACCGGAACCATATACTAGGTTTGTGGGGTGCTGATTCTAGAGCTGTTTTTTCAAAATGTTCCATGTAGAAGTTTGCTATAACTGGGCTGAGTGGGCTCCCCATGGCCACCCCATCCATCTGTTCATAGAATTCGTTATCCCATTGGAAGTAACTGGTTGTCAAACCATGATGGAATAAGGCTGTTACATCCTCTGGGAAAATCTGATTAATAAGTGCAATAGTGTCTTTTACTGGAACCTTGGTAAATGGCGTCTTGGTGTCTTTTACTGGAACCTTGGTAAATGGAAGCCTCCCTCCATTAGCATTCCACACCCTGGGAAACTCTTACAGGATGACTCAGCTCAACCCCACCCCTCCTGAGTAGATACAAATGACCTGCCAACATCTTTCCCCACTGTGACACTGAGAGATCTCTGTCTTTTAGTGCTACACCTCTGAAGATGCCAGCCACAGCTGCTGGCGAAACGTCAGGAACTACAATGCCAAGACCACGGCAATACAGCCCGGAAAACCCACAACAACCATTGTAAAGAGGTTGTTGAAATATTTTCAACAGCTTCCTAAGACTAGACCTACTGAGAACTGATTAGTGAATGACAAAATAATTACGGAATATTGTTGATTCATCTGGCTAATACAAGAAGTGCCAGATTTACAGAAAGAAAACTTTTTTTCTGTTCACAAGGGTTCCCTATGGGCTGCAGGCAGCCACATTTACTGGCTGTTAAATCACACCCAAGAATAGGCCCTGACAAAGCAATATTTCCAAACACTTATTTACTCAAAGCTAGATCTGTGAATGCTGACTCACCAAGTTTGCAACATCCTGTAGAAGTATGCAAGGAGTGTCAAGTAACAAATACAGAAATGTCCTCATTCAAATGACATAGTTCTTTCCATATCAGCTGGTGAAATTGTTATATCACATCATACTTTCATGGATAGGCAGACCTTTATAACTTGGTTGTGAAGGGCCATCAAGTCATAGCAAACTTATGATGCCCCTATCCTGGGGTTTTCAAGCCAAGATATGAACAGGGGTGGTTTGCCATTGCCTGCCTCTGTGTAGCAACCCTGGTCTTCCTTCGTGGTCTCTCATTCAAGTACTACCCAGGACCAACCCTGCTTAGCTTCTGAGGGCCAATGAGATTGATTATCCTGAGTCATTCACAACTTAGATTATCAGAATATGGGCCAGGACCTTTTGGAGTGGAAAGAATGCAACATTCTAGGGAATGAGAAAATCCTGAGGCAGGTGAAGCGCCCCCCCCCACACACACACACACACTAGCAAAACCCTGAATTGCCTGAATATATATGGTGCTAATTTACGGAACATGAGTGAGGTGGTACATTGCACCATCATACCAACCAGAAAGGGAAATATGAGATCTCACGAAGAGCTGGGATTTTGTTCATGGGAGCACCATTCATGGGAGCACCACCCTTTTTCTGATCTGAAGGTGCAGCATGCACAATTTGAATGGGGCAAGAGCCCTGGTTCTTATAGGGCAAAACGTGAGCTCCTGGGGCTGGGGAGCCCTCTCAGCCATTGAAACAAAGACCATAAAGATCAGTCTCCGGGATTTACAAAGGTTTGATTACTTTGATTACTTGCTGCCGGGGTATGTGAAAGGAAATGCAAAGTCTCTCCTGCTGCCTCACAAAAGGACAGTTTGCTAATGAATCTTCCCAGAGCTGAGTTGATGAATTTAGATAGGAAGATGCAGGTTCCCAGAGCCAAATTTAACTTATCAGTGCTGGTTGATTGACCTTCGATCTTAGGGTGGGGGATTTCATCACAGAAGGAGGGTATCGGAATGTGCTAAGTGGGGTGACACAACAAGACCCTGTCTTATCACAGCTTACGCCTGTAGCTGGGAAGGCAGTAAATACAATCACCACCAGTCACTCTGCATTAGCATGAACATTCCTTTCATGCCTGATCTCCCGAACGGGACTCAGCAACGCTTGCTGCCCAGCCGGCTGGAATTCCTCCTGATGCAGATCAAGCTGCATTTAATCCAGGGTCCCTATGATTTTATATCATAGGCCTGTATATTAAATATGGTAGAGGCTGGGACCAATTACTTACAGGGTTGCCAATAACCTGGAGAGAAAAAAAATCCTGTCCCTTTGCTAAAGGCTTAATGGAATGTTATTTACCTGGTGATTCTGCATGCCTTGAAAAGTTTCAACTGCCCATTTCCATTTATGAAGCCTCAATTCAATTAATCTGCTAACAAATCTCAGAACTGACTGAACAGCATATTTTTTTTTAAAAAAATTAATGTAAGCACAAATCCACGGGTGGCAGGCATCTTTTTAGAAGAGACATTCCTTTTGTCTCACACAGGAGGGAATACCTCTAACAAGATTATGCTTGCTGTGACATGCCAAATAAAGGTTTTTTTCCAGCAGAACCATTGCTTATTCATGTGCAAATTTGCAAAGACTTACAGTGAAATCCTAAGCAGAGTTACACTTTTCTGAAACCATTGACTTAAATGGACTTTGAACAGTGTATCTCTGCCTAGAGCCACACTGTTAATCAAGTTGTTAAAACTCATTCCTTCGATCAACTGACAGTTCTAAAAATAAGCATGGAAAAAATTGGGAAGAGGTAGTAAACACTGGAATATTAAAAGGAAGGGAAGAAAATGTTACCAAACTGTCTTGAACAGAAGTGTCAAAATCTCAGGAGATGGGTTCTATCAAAAAGGCAGTTTCTGAAATCCGCATCCAATAAAAGCTGAACACTAAATGAATATAACGCTATGGTTTATTATAACACTATTACATAGATCTGTGGTGCACCCACATTTGGAAATAGTGTGTGCCTACAGAAAGTACAGAACATGGCCAATAGTACAATTATTAAAGGCATTATTAAAGGAATATAAAAGGCATAAAGGAAGACTTAAGAAAATGATGAGACATCCTTTTAAAAAAAAATTGATTTTTTTAACAATATAACAATAACATAACAAATATTTATAACAGTATAAACAGTGTAAATATATGCTCGAAACAGTGTATAAAGATCATTTAACAATATTTACAATATATACAGAAACTCAATTTTTAAAAGCGAGTCTTAATAGATGACAATAACTTTAAGATCCTCAGGAACCAATTTTAGATATTTACTTTTCTGTTACATAAAGTCCAAAAAAGGCCACCATTTCTCATAACAACAACCACAACCACAACATTTGATTTATATACCACCCTTCAGGATGACTTAACATCCACTGAGAGTGGTTTACAAAGTATGTTATTATTATCCCCACAACAATAATCACCCTGTGAAGTGGGTGGGGCTGAGAAAGCTTCTAGAAGTTGTGATTGACCTAAGGTCACCCAGCTGGCTTCAAGTGGAGGAGTGGGGAATCAAACCCAGCTCTCCAGATTAGAGTCTCGCACTCTTAACCACTACACCAAACTGGCTCTCACACCAAATTGGCTCTCCAAATTAGACTGGAAGTTCTGGTTCTCAGCAACTGAGATGCAGTCTGTAGTTTTTTCCATTGTGAAAAATTCCCACATTTTGTTAATCCAAGTGGAATTTTGGATTTCCATAACTTTGATATTATAGCTTTGGCAGCACTAATCATGATTAAAATCAAGTCTTTCTGAATTGCTGGGATGTCATTGTTCGCCCATAGGATAAGAAAAACAAGTTCAGGACATGGTTGGATAGTGTATCCTGTGGTTTTTTTAATCACGTTGAAAATCCAAGTCCAATAATGAGAAATCAAAGGGCAGTCCCACCAACAATGTAAGAGAGAGCCTATTCACTTACAGCCATGCCAGCAGTAGAGACATCTTAATTTAGAAAAAATACAACAAAGAGGGAACGTCACAGAGGCTTATAAAATTACTAATGGTCTGGAGGGCCAATGGAGTTACCTTCTCAAAAACTCAGGGTAGTCATCCAACAAAATGTAACTATGAGCAACTTTTTAAAAAATGTGTGTGGCCTTAGAGATTTTTTTTTTGCAAAAGAGTGAGCCAAATTCAGAGGGCATAGGTCTATCAACTGTAATGTACCAGACAATATTCCTAATATAGCTGAAAATGACAGGAAATTCAGTAGAATCATATAGTTTTTTTTAAAAGTACTGAACTTGACAGAAGAACTCCCATGGCAGCCGAAGTCTTCTTGTGCCAGAGGATAGTACTGCCATTAGGGGAATGGATACATAAAATCCAGCTCCTTGATACTTTTGTCAAAATTACTGATGTTTTTCTGCTATCTTTAATAATACAAGGTTGACCCTTTCTGTTTGCCTATATTAGCCATGATAATTAATAATGGAACTACCATGTTCAGAAGCAGTACATCAATTATTTCAAAAAGCTGGTGAGAAAAAGGATTATCCCTACCTTGTGAACTTTCTGAGGTATCCAGCTGTCACTGTAAGAAACAGTATGCTAGTGGGACCTATAGGTGGTTAAAGTGTTATATTCTTTAGAAAGCCCTGTAAATGTTATGGACTGCAGTTAACTTTATGAGCAAGTGCTCAGCCATGCTGCTTTAATCTTTCTGAATACTGTTTAGTAATCCAAAGAATCAAGTCTTAAAGCATCAGTCATCTACTCATTCATTTAAGACTGCAAATATTCTATATGTGCAGGTGTCTATGTATGTGTTTAAATTATGTGCTATGCTCAGTGTAGTTTGATATTTATAAAGATATAAGGAAGGGGGAAGACTCAGGTCTATCAGAGGTCTTCACCATCTTTCAAGCAGATATGCAACTAGAATTGCTAGATGTCCTATTTTTAAAGCAATCTTCTTTGGGAACACCTCGCAAAATAGTATATCCTTTTTTCCTGCTGCTAAAGAGGTAGACTGTGAAACTGTCATCAACTGCTACCCATTACCAGGATTACCAGGATAGTTACTGATCCGTTAATATCACATGTTTCAGACTGTCTAAAAAGCAATCAATTGTTCCGAGAACCTAGCAAAATGTTAACTATTTCTTTGGTTTTGACTGAACAATTATTTTCAACCATGTATTTGAAACCAACCAGAGATCATTATGCACATTGAAGTTTAATAAACATATTATTGTTAACATTTGTGGAAATATTAAACTACAAGCATAATATGTTTAAACATATTTCTCTACTTTTTAACACCAATACAACCAGTAGAATTATGAGAGTTTCAGTCAACTTAATCTAGGGTTAACCCTCCCCCACACAGTGTTCCCTACATAATAGGGGAAAGGTAACAGGTAAATTTGCCTTTCATCACAACTATGCAGAAGGAAAAGCAACATTTGTTGTATTTCTACCCATTGCATACCTGTTAAAAGGCACAGAAGCCCTGTCAGCAAAAGATAGTAACCTAGCCTGCAGTCCTAAAAATACTTTCCTAGGACTGAATCCCACTGAATAAAATGGGACTTATTTCCATGTAGATCTGTCCAGGATTGCTTCCTTTGTTTCCTGATGCTTCATAACCCCTCCCACTATTTACACCATCAGAAAGTGATATATATTCTATTTGTGAAACATTTGAATTTCTGCTTTTAAAAAATTCCTATCACAGTTAGATCCTGCTCTTATTTCCAAGAAGAATCACGAAGGAACACAATTACCAACAAAAAATCGTGAAAACTAAGAAAATTATCAATATACTAATATACACTAAACATAATATGATGTATACACTCAATGTCTCATTGAATCATAATTCATGTAATGTATAGGATTGTATGAATTATGATTAAATAAGATATTGAGTTATATATCACATTTTGTTTAGTGTATATTAGTATATTGATAATTTTCTTAGTTTTCACAATTTTTTGTTGGTAATCTTATTTCCAAGAAGTCAGGATAGCAAAAATGAGGCTTCCCATGTTCTCTCAGAATAACCTTCTGAAATACATTAAGGGGAGGAGAGAATACACATGCAATGAATAAGCATCAGAGAATCACACCCAGTTTAGCAACCAGTTTTCTTCTGCAAATTCCTCAAACTGGGTATACCAAATGTTGAGGGTTTTTTTACCATGTAATGGCACAGAATTCCCTCTCTGGCATCCCTGGATTCCCAGAAGAGTTCTGGGCTATGATACTGGCTTCTTGGCTCAAAGCTCCTCCCGCACAAGTGTAGTTCATGCCATTGAAAGTGAAGGACTATGCAACGTATCTTGAAGCAAGCACACCTGTACTGGACAGGGGTGGCAGAAACAGCAAGGCAAACAGGTCAAATCTTTCTGTATGCTTTCCTCTTCTCTGTTCTGCTGCCATACCTTAAATACCTTTATATGTTTTTAAGAGGGGAAGGTGCCTTTCCTTGCTAGGAAACTCCTTTAGACCAAGGGTTCCCTGGCTGCCACCACTCATGGATCTTCTGAGAACATCTAGACTTACCTGCTGAGAAGGAGCCCTTCATGCTCAGTACTTGAATAATAATGAAGTAACAAGGTGGTAACCCTAGAAAATACTTTACAGCAAACTATGTAGCTCCCATACAATCCTCTGGTACATAGGGAAGAGATTCAAAGAAATGTCCCAGAGAAACATACTGTGCTAAATTAATCCAAAGGGAAAAACCGTCTTTATAAAAAGACGGTTTATAAAAAGACGGTTTCTTATAGAAAAGGTGGGGGGGGATGGTGGTTGGATTCAAAAGGGGTAGGAAAGGGGACAAAATGCAAAAACTAGGGAAAAGCACACTATCATACAGCACAGGATCTCTCAAATAAAAGCAATAAAAATGGTGTAACTGGCCTGGGTGGCCCAATCTTATCAGCTTTTGGAATCTAAGCAGGGTAAACCCTGGTTAGTAATTGGATGGGACACCATCAAGGAAGACCAGGGGTAGTTTGCCGTTGCCTGCCTCTGCATAAGCAGGCAATGGCAAACCACCTCTGAACATCTCTTGCCTTGAAAACCCTACGGGATTGCCAGAAGTCAGCTGTGACTTAACAGCACTGCCCATCCTCATTTTAAATGTTGTATTAATGTTTGAAATGTTCACTGCCTTGGGGACCATGAGTTGGGCAGAAAGGAAGCATAGAAATATTTAAAATAAAATTAATGCAAAGAAAAACCTCACCTTTCCTATCACACCATACATTTATCTATAGAGAATAACCCTTCCTTTCTTAAAGCAACAAGCTTCATGTGGACTTTGTATTATGGCAACCTCCCCTTCACTTGCACGCCATCAATGCAAGCTAGCACAAGCATCCATTCCTGATGCTTGATATTTGGTAAGTTTTATGGATAACTAGGGATTTAAGCCTATTCCCCAACCCAGCATGCTACACACTGAAGCTTATATGGAGTTCCTCAGTAAGAAGATGAGTGTCAGATGAGCCTTCTTGAAAAGCAGCTTGTTCTCTACAACCAATTTTGCTTTGCACTGGGCAGCTGCAGTGGAGAGTCTGCTATGGTTTAAGGCACATTCTCAGTTCAGATGGGTGACCTGGATGGCGGACAGCAAGGTTTGGGTCTCTGTTTGGATTATGAATTTGGCTGGGTGTTCACGGACCGGTCACACCCATTCTGCTCAATCGACTTCACAGCGCTGTAGTAAGGGGGGGGGGGTAATAACCTCATTAATGTATGCTACTTTGAGCTCCATGGGGGAAAAGTGGGGTATAAATATTTCATTATCTTAGGCATGTTTACCCAGCTTTTCTCCCCTATAGGACCTAAAGCAACTTACAAAAATACCAAAAATACAGTCTGAACGAATTCACAATTTAAATTTGAGGAATAAATGGATAACAGTGAAGGCCTGAACATTATGGGAAGAGTCAGACTGATGAAGTTTGGCTTTCTTTTCAGAAAGGAACACATCCCCTATCTGGCCTCAGTAACCCTACACTGAACATAGTTTCACTTTTAAAATGTTGCATAGGTCTTTCTAGTTGCTTGAAGTAACAAAATCAGATATTTGTAAGGAATTCTTTTTTTAAGAGCAGCATCAGATTTTGGAACTTGGTACGGGATCTGATGGTCACGTCACAGTTGTATGGGGAAAGCCACGTCTAGCAACCAGTCCTGCTGAAGAACAGGTGGAGATTTAGGAGATTTTAAAAATAAATACACACATAAAGTCTGTAAAGCATTCACTTTGTATCCCAGGGGACAAATGCAGCCAGCAAGGGGTTGTTAGGACTGTGCTGTTCTTTATTATTTATTTAAAACATGTATATTCCATCTTTTCACTCAAATAAGGTCCGCAAGGCACCGAACAACAAACAGTTAAAACAATAAAACAGTATTTAAAACGTATATATAAAATAAAAAATATAGCCTTGCAGGCATAACCAGGGAGAAGAGCCAATAAAGTTTTTTTTAGTATACCAAACAAACCCTAGAAAAGTCTGCTGGTGTAAGACAATGACAAATGGAGACAGACAAATCTCTCAGGGGAGGGAGTTCCAAAGTTTGGACACCTTGACCTAGAAGGCCTTTTCTTGAGTTGCCACCCATCTAGCCTCAGGTGGAGGGTGCACCCAAAGTAAGACCCCCAAAGATGACCCGAGTGGATGGGCAGAGTCATATGGGAGATAGCAGTCCTTAAGGCATATTAGTCCCAAGCCATATATGCCTTTAAAGGTCAATACTAGAACCTTGACTTGGACCCAGAAGCAAATTGGGAACCGATGTAGATGAAACATGACTGGAGTGATTTGGTCCCTATGACCCACTCCAGTCAACATTCTGGCCACAGCATTCTGTACCAACTGTAGCTTCTGGACAGTTTTCAAGGGCACGTCCAGGTACAGCACATTACAATAATTTAATCTAGATCTTACCAAGGCATGCAACACAGTGGTAAGATTCAGGAGGCCCGGGACCAACAGCAACCCCAAGCTTTGAACATGCTCCTTTAGGGGAAGTGCAACCCCATCCAGAACATGAGATGTCCCCCTGGTGGTTAGACCTTCCCACCACCAGTAGCATTTTCATGCTATTCATTCAAAACCCAGCAGGTGAAAAAAAATTAGGACCAAGTGGAATTAATTTAGCAGATAGCAGTTTTCTTTCTTGCAGCCATGTGTTAATGTCGGTGAAACTGCAGCAAAAGCATGCACAGTCACTACTTGCTGATTCTTTTTCTTTTGTGAGCTCTGGACAGACTTGGGTTTTAATGTTTGTAATTTTTTAAATGTTATTTATTTCTGTCATTTATAGTCTGCCTTTCTCACTGAGACTCAAGGCAGATTACACAGTGTAAGATTAGTACAATTTCAAGGACATTTCCATAAACAATGTCATAGGGTAAATAAACACAATTTTACAAAGACATAGAATTAGTAAGAATCCAATACAGAGTTGAAGAAATGCTGAAATAGAATATAAGCAATTCTAGGGCTGACATTAGACCACGTGAAGCACAAGTAGCTCATGGGAGCACATATTTAAGACAACAGGTAGTACGTAAGGCAACATAGTGGTGAAGTCTATGGTCCTTAACTCATTAGTGAAGCATCTGAGAGCCCCTCCCTACAATACAAAAGCCTTTTTGAATAATTTGGTTTTGCATCGTTCTATTGTGTTATTGGTTTTAATGTTTATATTTCTTCTCCATTTGTGTAATTTATTTTAATATTGTACTGTATATGTATGCTGTAAACTGTCTCAAGCACTAAACATGGTAAAGAGGTTGTGTATAAGTCAAATAAATAAATAAAAATACACTGAATTTAAGCTCTGGGTCTGGGTGCATAAGATGCAGCCTTAAATTGAGGAGGGTGTTGGAGCTGTCATAACAATAGACTCCTGCAACAGGGCTAATTTCGAGGGGGAACGCGCAGTTCCCCAAAGAGGTCACGTCAGGTGGCCCCGCCCACCTGACCCTCAGCCATTTGGGGCCAATTTCAGCCTGGATTGGGGCTGAAACGGCCCGGATCGGGCCTCTGACAGGTGGTGGATCACTCTCCCACTCAGCAGTGACCCGATCCTGACCATTTTGGGCCCCTTTTCAGCAAATTTCAGCCCCTTTTTGCCATTTTCAGCCCAATTTCAGCCCTGAATGGCCAGGATTAGGTCCCAAACAGCCAGGATAGGTGATGTCAGGGGGTGTGGCATATGCAAATCAGTTATGCCAATGACACACTTCTGGTGATGGCAAGGGGCATGGCATATGCTAATGAGTTATGCTAATGAGTTCCTCCAGCTTTTTTTCTACGAAATGACCCCTGCCTGGAAATAACAATAATGGCTTCAGGAAAACAGCAGTCATAACGAAAACTTTTTTCCAATGGGGCTTCACAAGCCTTCCTGACAAGACTTTTGAAAAACCTCAATGCGTTCTTTGCAATAAAGTCCTTTGGGCAGAGAGCATGAAACTCAGCAAGTTAAAGGACCACTTCAAAGTCACGCAAAGTTGGTAGGAAAAGATTATTTTAAAAGGAGCCCATACTGAAATCTTCCTGTGTGGATTTCACTGGATACTTTGTTTAGACAAAGCTGTAGTTGAAGCCCTCTATCACATTTGCTGCATGTATTGTTGAATGTAAGACGTTCCATACAATTAGGCAGGATCTTGCCAAGCCATGTGTAGTAGAAACAGCAAGGCTTCCTTGCGGGAAGAAATTGATCTCATTTTCAAATCACACTGAGGGGAAACTGACTCTTTGAGATGAGTGAAGAAATTTTGGATCAAGGAGTTGAAGAAAGGAAAGCAACCCTCTAATTTGAACTTTGGTTAAATTAATCTAGTCATTGCCTTTTGTGCACAATTGTTTGTGCACGCTCAGTAGCTGAAAGACAACTCTAAAACAGGAGCACATGTTCTCAGAATTGCTGACCACAACTACCTGTAGAGAAGTGTTCAGGATGTTGAAGAATTCTGTCACCCACAAGGAGCTGGAGTAAAGTCTGGAGTAGGTAAAGTCTGGTGGCATATGCATCAATGGAACACCATCAATACTGGGGATTTGTTCTGTATTCTGACACTCATAGTACAGGTCATGCCAGACACCACTCACTCACTGTATGCTTTATTGATATGCTTTGGTGGTCAGGACACTTCCACCTGGGTACACCCAAGTCTGTTCTGAGGTTGTTAAAAAAGGTAATCATATCCAAGGCAATACTATGAACTCCAGAATTTTTAAAGAGTTGTGTGAAGAGACTGGAGCTCAGTGTACCACTGTTCCACACAGACATTGGCTGGTTATCACAGGGGAAAGTGTTAATCCATGTGTTGGAACAGTAAGATTACCATGTTCATAGAAAGGGGGAGAACTGTGGGGAAACCTCACTTGTTTAAAAAGTCTCATGTAGTTTGGCATTTACACACATCCTTGTGTCTTCTTGATGTCAGTAACATCAGTATCACAATGAGTTTAAAAACCAGTCCTATATGCCGAACCATGGTTTGAAGACTACTCAGTAGTTCCTATGTAAGAGAAAAGCAGAGGGTGCCCTTTCAGTTAAAAAAGGCAGGACTGTGCCTTGACTCAAGGGTTGCATTGTACATCTATGTTCATGTACAGGACACAACTTTCCTATAACATTACATTGCACTTAAAACATGAAAGCTGCCTCCCATACAGCAGAATACATTATTACCCTTGAGACCCTATTTAACATTTTTTGATCCAACAGGCTCTTGGCATCCTAATGAATGCCGTTACCACTGCACTTCAAGGAGTCATAGTGTCTTTAAAAAGGAATACAGAAACAGCACACAAAATTCTGTTTTCAAGATCTTTTTTCAAAGAAAATTTAAGGAAAACATAGGTTGCCCATGTCGTACATTGCATGATAAACACGGTCCAGAATCACAGTGGAAGTAAGGATGGCTGGGAGTTGTGTGTTAACATCTGCTGGTGGAGGGTTAAGCACCTCCCATCCCAACTTTCCCCTCCTGTAAAGGCATTTTGCAATGAGAAACAGCCCATGAACCAACTAACATGGGAACATATGGTAAGATCCAGTAGGACCTTCAGAGATCCCAGGAGTCATATTTGCCATCTGACCTATTTCTTAGTTGTTGGAGAGGCCAGTACGTGAGGAGTTTGATCAATGTAAATACTGATATAGTGCATGTTTAATCTTTTTGAACTCTAGGGGGGGTTGTAAGAATATGTTCAGCTTTTTAAGGTTCATCAAATGCTTCCCTTGTTTTCCCCTCTGCCTGTAAATTGATATAACTTGAAAGTCTCTCTGCTATTGGAAGACTTAAAGGTTGCTTGCCAATCCTGTTGATGTCATTAACTCAGCATGTGCAAAACTGGTTTATTTCTCCAACTCTGCTAACACTAACTATTCCTCTGGGCAATTCATGGTTATTGACTAGAGAGACACTCTGTACATGCTCAGAGGTATTCCGTTTTACTACTAGGCCACATACTTAAGAAGTCTGATTCCTGGGGCTGATGCCACTGTGGGCCCACACAGATCAACTGCAGAGTATGTGTGCTGTAAGCAAAAGATACCAGGTGCAACCCCAGCTAGGGTTGCTAGGTCCAGGTTGCAAAATTCCTGAAGATTTTGAGGGGGGAATCCTGGAAAGGGTGGGGCTTGGGGAGGGAAGGAGCCTCAGTCGGGTATAATGCCATAGAGCCCACCCTTCAAAACAGCCATTTTCTTCAGAGGAACAGAGCTTTGTCACCTGGAGATCAGTTGTAACTCCGGGAGACCTCCAGCAACCACCGGGAGGCTGACAACCCTAACCCTAGCATTTCAAGAGGAAAGGTTTCTTGCTCAAGATCTGGAGAGCTGCTGCCAGGCAGAATAAAAAATACTTCCCTAGACAGGCCAACAACAATACTGACTTAACAAACAGCAACTACATTCTGGGATTGAATCCTAAGGAGAAAACTTTCCAGGACTCGGTAAGATTCATTTGTTCAGTCTATCCTGCAAAATCGCATCTACTAGGAAGAAAACTCTATAGAACTCAGTGAGATTGACCTGCGTTGAGTTGTAACTAAAGTTAATTTGACATACATCTCTCTCTCTCTCTCATGGTCCTTTGATTTTACTCATTGTTTCCTCCTTCATTAACTCGTATGTATGTTTTGTAGATGTGTTGAGTGAGGAGGACCTGCCATATACATCTGACAAAGTAGGCTCTACCTCCCAAAGACTTATCGGAACTTGTTAGCCTTTGAGTACCGGAATACTCCTATTTATTTTCGATATAATTCGGAAACCCTAACGAAAATAAACAGCCTGGTGGACCTGAAACCAGTTCACCGGTGTGGGAAACAGCCCTGACCTCCGCTTGGTGACTTTTCAGTGACTACTGTATATATGTGAGTCACAGCTCACTTTTTCAGAGAGGCGACTCACGAAAGCTCATACCCTACTACAAATTTTGTTAGTCTTATAGGTGCTACTGGACTTTTGCTCTTTTCTATTGCTACAGACAAACGCGGCTCCCCATCTTGATCTGCTGTATATACTTTTGTGGTGGTCACGCTGCTGTCTAACGATATTTTTTGTGAGCCGCTCGGCGTTCTCAGCAGGGAGAACAGCGGGATAAAAATATTCAGAGAAACGAATCGTGCCGTGAACTCTCATTGTTCGCGTCTTCCTGCCGGCGAGCCGGGCAGCAGGCCATTCAAGGCTGAGAGTCGTAAATCCGGCAGCAGCCGCTCCCAAGCCCCATTTCCTCTCCGCCGCTAGGGAGCCTGCCTCCTCCAGCCTCCAACGGACCACTCGTGAGCGGCCCCACTGCGTCTAAGATATATTCGGCCTCCTGGGAAGCCCCCGGCCGGAGCCTCCCGTCGGAGTTCGCCTCCTTTCCCCCGTCTGCCCCTCGGGCGACGTCCATCCTGCCCCGCTCCTCCCTCCCGCGGGCCCCACCGCTTCTTCGCTCGCTCGACGCTTCCCTCCGCCCGATGGAGGCTGGCATGGGGATGACGTCACCGGATCAGGCTGACCGGCAATGGGCGCCATTTTGAAACCCCCAAGCCTCCGGCGGCGTCGGCGCTGGCGGTGGCGGCCGCCACAGCAGCAGCAGCAGCGGCGGTAGCAGCGGCGATAATAGCGGATCCCCTCTCGCCCCGTCCGGCTCCTCTCCCTTGCGGGCCCCGCAGCCCCCGGTCCCGCCCGGCACACGCGTCGCGACATGGCAGGTAAGAAGCACGCGCGGCGGCCGGGGAGGCGGCAGCGGTCGCCCAGGACTCGCGGGCGGGGGCAGGCCTGGGCCCGCGGGTGGCCTAGGGCGGTGGAGGGCGTCCGGCAGCCCGGTCGAGCAGCTCCAAGGGCCGGGCTGGCGTGAGGCGCTAGCGGAGGGAACCTCGGCCTTCATGGGTGGAGGCGAGGGCCGCGGGCTTGGCGCTCTCCGGCCGTCCGGCTCACGGCGCTTTTTCGTCTCCAGCAGGGGTGGCCGGCGGCGGAGGCGGCAGCAACGATTTCCAGTGGTGCTTCTCCCAGGTGAAGGGGGCGATCGACGAGGACGTGGCGGAAGGTAAATAAATGAAGGCAGAGGGCTGGGATGACCCTGGAAGCTGCAGGGCCGCCCATGGCCTCCTTCGGGGCTTGCTGCCTCCCACAGCGGGCATGCCTGTGCCTGGGAGCAGCGCTTTAGTGAAAATGGGCCAAAGCTGTTCCCTCTCTCTTTTTCCTCCCTGCATGCCCTTTTTCTCTGTGCTCCTTGTTTCAGGGCCTATTTTCTCCATTCAGGATGCTTCAGGTCCCCAAGCATGGGAGAGGGTGGTCTCCCCAAGTCCTGTTGCAAGTGAGGGGATAGTGCCCTTGCACAACCTCGTAGTGGTGCCACTGCAAGCTGAAAATTCAAGTATTGCTTTTTCCTTTTCCATCTCCTTTCTCCCATCTTCTCTGCAAATGTACGGGGGGGGGGGAGTTGCAGAGGCTGACTAAGCGGCTGCCACTCTGCTATCATACACGAGACAGAAGCAGCTTTTCTTCTTCGTTTGTAGTCGTGTTCCAGAGGAATGACAGTGGAACAGGATGACAAAAGAAAGGGAGTAGTCTTGTCAAAACTGTCAGTTTCAGTGCTGGTGATATAAGGAGGGAGGTTCCCACATCTGGGATTAGTTTAAAAAGTCAAAATGTGTGACCTTTCTCTTGGCAGTGCAAGGGTTCAATGATACTAAGTTTGTTGCTCTTGTCTTAACTAGTAATGTTCGTTCACTTGGTTGAAAATGTTCAAAGCAAAAATGATATTTACCTGTAAAAATAGTATAACTGTTGATAACTTAACAAGTAGATGGTACTCCTGAGCTTACCCTGACCACAAGCAACTCTACTGAGCCCTCTTCCTACCCCTTGTAGAAATTCTGCTAGTGCAAGTGGTTTTAATTCACAGCTCTGATAAATGTTTGTTTTATGACACTTTTTCTTGGAGCTTAAGGCAGTGTACACAAAGTTAAAGGGGATTAGCTTCAACAAGTTTATTATTTCATGTGCATTCAGACCACCACCCAAGATCACATTCTTAAAACATGTACGCTTGTGAACACATTTTTGTTCTTTTGTATGTGGTACTTCAGTTTTATTTGAGGGGATTGCTAATACTATTGTTTTTTTAAAAAAAAATTAGTTGTTTTACTGCTGTTGCAATTTAAGTGTATTCAGGAGGAAATGTTAACAGTTTTGTTCTGCTAGCATGGGTGGTCTGGAAAGATGGACTTGGGGTGTGGTCTGGATGAAGTTTCTGAAGTTCCTTTATTTCCTGACACTTGGATTTAAAATAGACACCCCTTTCACCTGGTGAACCCATCAGATGATTCAGATTGCATTGAATTGTCTGATATTATTTAAACATGTGTAGGTTCTGAAGCTACTCGTTTTCTGTGAAACAGGATGTATTCCAACAAACAAAGCAGTTTGAGAAATATATTTGCTTGGGTTAAATTACTTTCTTGTTACAAGCATTGTGAAGAAGTTTATTGCTAATCAAAAATACCTGCTTTCTGAATTACGTGCATCTGTGTTTCTAATGTGAGATCATTATTTTGAAGTTCTATAATTAAATGTCAAAGAAAGATTTCTTCAGAGTATTTCTTGGTAGGATAAGAAAACTGCATTATAATAAACAAAAGTAACACATTCTTATAGGTAGAGTAATGTTAGGATTGCTTTTCAGCTTTGCTTGTGATACTGTTTTCATACAATTATGTAGCTTTGTGACAGTCAGCCACACAGCACTGATAACAAGATGTTTACATGCTTTACTATTCAAGATAGTTAAAATTAATGGCCGACTGTTATGTGGAGATGAGATTTGGAGTTGTGCTAGAACAGCCACACTTGCACACTGCTTGTCCAACTTTACCTATATTGTTTAAAGGGTAGGTATTGTATGGATAATCATCTGGTCACTCCGATCTGCATTCTGTAACAGCCATGTATGAAGTTGCACCAAAAATTTCCGTAAGTGCTTATTTGTTTAGTCTTGCTATTAAGTTGAATTTGGAAATGTAATTACAACACTTTTAACCAAGAAAGTGCTAGGACGTATATGTCAGTTCATTCTGTTTTGAATCACTTGGTGTAAGCTGTTTGATCTTTCGTTATAAGCAAATTAGCGTAAACAAATTATTAGCTGTTTCCTGATGAACTGTTAAGATTGGCATTTAGTTAAAAAGTTGTCAGTTGACCAGCCAAATATCCTCTGCATTACTTTTTTTTAGAATACCAAAGAACAGAGAGAATTATGCTAACTACAGATACTGTCTTCTAGAAGACCACAGTGTCCAGACTTTTCAGAAGCTGTAGAGAGTGCAGTGCCTTTTCCCACAACCTTTGGATTTCTGCTGCTACTGATTCATGAGAACATCACCTATGTAATAGCTGCTTGTGTATGTTTGCACATTTCTAAAGCTTTTGTTCCTGTTTAGAAATGCCCACTATTTCACCTAGTGACCAATGGAAGATAAGCAGGTTGGCTTAATTGGAAAGGAGCATCTAGAATGTCACTGGAAAAATTGCAACACTGAGCATTTTTGCTCATTTTACAGTTGTATGCATGGGTTGCCCTAACCTCATGCAGGATTAGGGAGCAAGGAAGCTGCCATTCTTGCCAGGATGCAATTAAGTTGGTAGACTGTAACTTGCAGAAGAGCATACTTGATTTCTTGGAGTATGTGACCGTAGTCAAATAGCATGTGGCTATTTGACAATAGTTGACCTATCTATTGACCAGCATCTCAAGTTTTAACTTTTGCAAATAAATACTTAGAAATACATACCACAGCTTGATTACTGTTTTATCACCTCTGAGGATAGCTTTAGGTGGGTAGCGATGTTGGTCTATAGTAGAACAACAGGATTTGATTCCAGTGGCACTTCAGAGACCATCAAGATTTTCAGACTATAAGCTTTCAAGAGTCAGAGCTCCCTTTTTCAGAAGGGAAAATCTGAAAATCTTGATGGTCTCTAAGGTGCCCCTGGATTCCAATCCTGATACTTTATCACCATTTTTCAAACCAATTTTTAAATACATCATTAAACAGCCACATTCCTGTCATAGGGCTCCAAGGTTTCCTCATGTCTTAGGCTTAAGAGACAATGCATGTAGTCCTGCAGTTAATGTGGACATGGAGCTTAAAAAACCCTACTATTACAAGGAAATTTAGACTTTTAAGCGGTAAATTTGAGAACCGATTTTTCAGGAACAGAACTAAAACGTTGATCAAAATACTGCAAACATGCATGAGTAGTTAGTGGCATTACTCAGTAGGGTAACTGAATGCCTAATGGAGCATGCATGATTAGGGCTTTTTGTATTTGCTGTTTTGTTGTGTGCTCTATTCTAAGTAAGTTTATTCAGACATACGTACTATGGCTTTTAATGGAACTTGCTTCCAAGTGAATGTGTGCAGGATTGCAGCCTTAGGCTGCAAGAGCACTTATGTGTGCATATTCTTAGTTAGGATTGGGCTATGAAATTATTTGGACATGTAGTTCAGATTCTTCATTCATATGAGTATCCATTGCTATATTTTTAGTTAATCCTGGCATGTAATGAGAATTGCCAGCTTTCAGCTATAGTTGTTTCTCCAGTCGTGCAAAGTATACGAAGCTATTGTAGTTAGAGTATTATCCCAGGATCCAGGAGACCCACATTCCAATCCTTATACTGCCATGAAGCTCTTTAGACAACTTTGGGCTAGTCACGCACACTCATCCTAACATATCTTGCACAGTTTTCTGAATATACGGGAAACCATGCATACTGCCCTGAGTATCTTGGAGAAAGGGCAGGATAAAAATGTACTAGGAAGATAAGTGCGGAATGACTAGACCTCTTGGTGTTTTACATAATAAACATCAATTTGAATTATTGCTGAATATATATGCAAGATTCTCAAAGTATTCAACCATCTTCTGCAGTGAAGGTTGCCAGCTTCTGCATTAGGGTCCATGTACACGATTTTGTACTTGGTGTATACTTCATTGCTTCAGAATGTGGACATGCTATCCCAGATCTTTGTAGAAAGTTCTGGGCAAAGATGATGGGATCATGGCAGCAGTGTATCATCTTTCTATTTTTCATGAGACTTTTGTTTCTTTAACACAACTTTATTATTTAAAACATTTCTAAGCTGCTTTTCCACCCAACTTAAGGTCTCCAAGGCAGTGAACAATAAAAACATTAAAACAAATTAAAAACCCACATAAGTATATATGTATATAAGTATATATAAAGTCACTGAGTGTCAGTGGAACACCCTACAAAACACAGAAGTCTTTACCTGCTGGTGGAAGACAGCAATAGAAGGGGACAGACAAATATCCATGGGGAGAGGAATTGGTGCCATGACCAAGAAGTTCTATAAGAGAAGGCTTGATCCCTCCCTTCTGATTAATTGGCATGAGTCTTCAAAGCATTGCAGTTTGTTTTGATTAGCAGCATAGTTGTTTTAAGTTTTATGGCAAAGTATGTGCAAATATTTCATAGGTTCTTGGAAAATCATACCATGCATGTATTAAAGACTACTTTCAGCCATGAAGATTATTGTAGTATATGTGCTAGTAGACAGTAACTGGTGGCCCATAGTACACTCGTTTACATACAGCAAACAAGACATTGATTTTATTTATTCACTTTCATCATGTCCTTCCTCCAAAGAGCTCCGGGTGGTCTAGATAGTTCCCCTCCCCCTTTTCTCCCAGCAGCCCTGTGAGGTAGATACGGCTGAAAAAGGAATGACCTAGTGTCACCTAGCAAACATGGGGGGTTGAATCCAGAAGTTATGGTCCAAATCAAACACATAGTGAATTGTGTGGAAAATAACCTTAAAGAGGCTTAAGCTTGGTAATGTGAGTTATATTTTAGGCTTAATTATAGTTCCCAGATTCTCATGCTTGATATATACCAGTTTTTCCCTGCCTATAGAGAATGTAGGCATGCTAGTTTTTTATACCATTCTTGTGCTGAAATATCATTTATAGTGAATCGATCTTTGCTGAGATTGATATTTGTTCTTGTTTTAGCCTTAAACAAGTTAAAATGTCTTGATATTTATCAGAATTATCTAAAATACTGCTGAATTTGTATTTATTCCTTACAGTGTACACTGCAGAAAACTTGGAACTATTTGGATAATGAATTTGAAAGAGTAAACACATTCAAATGCAGTTTAGTTTAAATCATCGCCTTTGAATCATTGAAATGTCTTGTTTTTCTGGAGGACAATTTAAGTATAGCCAATTATTTCATTAAAAAAATTCTTGTCCTTAAAATAGACTTAGTATCAGCAAAGTACATAACTGGATTGTTCCTTAATATAGCATTTGTGATTAGGGATATGCAATTCAGGTTCGAAATTCGTCAAAACTACTGAATTTTTCTTGTTTTGGTAAAATTCAGGATTACAGAACTTAAATATACATTACCAAATTTGCAGATTACAGAACTTAAATATGCATTACCAAATATGCATTACCAAATTTATTTGGTAAAATCTGGTAAACTTCAGGAAACAGCAGTGCTGTTCCTTGCTGTTCGTTTGCTAGGGAGCAGCAAAGAAACAGTGCTTCCCACTTTTTTTTACCAGATGGGAGGGGGGAGAAGGGAGAGGAAGTGAGTCAGAGGGAGAGGGGAGTGTGACTGGCCAGTCCTTGCAGCAGTTCTTGTTCTCTGGCCAGTGGTATTTTTGAGAAGGTTACTCCAGCCTCGAGATTGAGCGACACTGCCCACTTGCTGCTGCTGGCTGTTGGCTTTCTCCCCTGCCCTACTTTGGACCGTGACTGGATCCTGCTTCCCGGTGAGTGGAGTGTCTTCTGCCTAGTTTGAGAGTTACAGACTCTCGGTTTCTCTCTTTGAAGAAGGAGGAAGTTGGCCTGGTGTCTGGGAGGGATGGGAAGGAGGGGAAAAGGGTTTTTTTTAGTTTGCATTTTAAAAACTGCTGTTTTGCTATGTGGGGGGAGGCTTGGATTGCTGGCTTTTGAAGTTGATTATATTTACTGTTCATTTTACTGCTTGTCCCCCCCGCATAGCAAAACAGCAGTTTTCCCCTGTTGTTGAGCTTTCTTTACAGAAGTTTAATTGCTGGTTTTTGCTGGTGTGTTTTCTGTTGGCGTAGAAATTTGGTTTGATCAGGTGTTCAATTGTTGGTGCTTCCTGGGGGGGGAGGGGTGTTTGTTGGGATGCTTAGTTCATTTTGTTAACCTAGTGGTATTTAGGTGTACTTTTTGGATATACTGAGAGAGTGTGAACTTCTTAAAAATGTTTTTAAAATAACCTACTTGTAGTTTTTCTCATAGGGAGTAATGAAGATTAGAGGTGGCTGGGGGTACCTTCTTTGGAGGGTCATAAAATAGCTCGCCAGTGTCCAGTCTTCATGAAACTTGGGGGGTAGTTAGAGGACATTTAGGAGTAGGTCTCCTGCAAATTTGGTGAAATTCTGTCCAGAATGACCCCTCCCCGAACAACCAGAAATTTCAGAGTTGCGTTTCCTATAGGAAACAATGGCTGAAAATTTCATCAATTTTGCTGTGTATTACTGAATCGAACTGGAGAATAAATTTGGTTTTTCAATAAAATTTGGTTTTTCAATAAAAATTGGAATACCAATTTTTGTTTCCAGTTTGGTATTTATTACAGAACCAGATCAGTCAGATGTTTTTCCGGTGAACACCCCCACTTGTGATAGCTTTGCAGAGTCTTCCTGTGGCCTGATTCACCACTTGTCCACTCGACATTCCGATGGTCTTCCTATCACTGTGGACATTTCCTCCCCTTTTCTCTAATATTTTGCTTTCTCTTGGCCCATTAAAGTGAGCCAAAGCAGCTGGGGAAAAAAGGCTCGTCTCTCCCCAGCTTTCAAGGAAACCTCTGCAGCAGAGTTATTGCTGTGCGTGCAATCTTTTCTTGCTTCAAGGAACCGTCAGTAGTGTCCTCTGGTAGTAGTAAGGAGATAGCAGTGTGGATACATTTGCTACTGTATATATGCTCAACCAGGAGAAGCTGCTGTGGCAAACAAACTCTCTGTGGTATATAGAAATGTTCAAGTTCACAGAACATATATTCCAGCAGACATAACTTTTCATCTTAACTAATGTACTAACTAATGTCTCAGCCATCTCTCTCTGGCCTGTCCCTCCACAGGCTTCCGCCGTGGTGGGACAGCCAGATGAGCTGGCCTGGCCCTCCAGAGGCTGCTGCCATGGCAGGAAGGCCAGCGTTCCTGCACTCTGTTTTCTAGGGCCCTTTTAAAAAGGGGGGGGGAATCTATCGCAAGTACAACATAAATGAGACTTGTGGGGAAAGGGTTGGCATGCTACTGGGAGTCTTGCTTTCAGAAGGCCAGAAGCGTTTGCTCCTGAAAATGTGGCCAGTAGATCTATGGGTGGCTGGCCAATCTAAGATTTTAATAATGTGCTCAGTGACTTTAATGTATACAATCTCTCAAAACAAACATAAGCTGAGTACCATGCATATATGAAACAGTCTCTTATTGCAGGCTCACAATCCAGTTGAAATAGAAGTAGTTGTTTAGAAATTATGATCGAGCATTGAGAGTTTTCTCTTAATGAAGAACATTAAAATACTTCTGGAGCAGTTTTTCTCTGTCTAGATGAGCACAGTTGACAACTATGGACCCTTCTCAGGTGCTGCTGCCATGGTTGTTGACAGGAGCATAGTTTATGTAAGGTAGCCTCTTGCTTGGCCTGCAATAAATACCCTGTTCTTGTAGACACACTGGAAACTAATCATGAAATTCATCTGAAGTTTTCACTCATCACCCTATTTTCTGACAGCAGGTTTGCTTCCCCTTAAAATACTGTGGGAACAATCCCATCCCATCCAAGGGCTCAGTGGCATGGATTCCCATAAGTAAAGCCCCCACCCCCACCACCTGCCTGTGTGCACAGAGGCAGCACTGATTGGTGAATGTGAAGTTTGTCATATTCATTTAAATGGCTCACATAAGGAAGGGAGAAAATCGGGTTCTGTAAAATAGAAAATAGGCTTATTTTGGGTGCCTTGGATTGTGCTTTGTAGGTGTAGTCTAGAGGTATAATCCAGTAGCGCAGGAGTTCCTGAAAAGGAAATGGCTTCCCAGTATGCGAATGCTCTTTTTTTTGTCTAAGTTAACCTTTCAGCAACTCTTATGCCAAACCAATTACTTTTGAAAGCCCAAGCATTCAAAAGCAATTTGGGAGCTGTTCATAGGGAAATTTCTCAGTAATTCTGTGTTCCTGTGTTTTTCTGCAACAAACTTTTTATAGTAAAACTGTGATTACTGCTTTCAAGTGGTTAATCAGATGCTAATCAGAAACATTTCAGGTGAGTATAAATACTGGAAAAGTTCTCTGATAGTTGCAGGTATAATGTCATAAGAGCAGTTGTTTGTATGCTTTTGTGCTAGAAATAAGGAAGTGTTGACTATGCCTTCGTTCACCTCAGTGTACTCTGCAGGTAAATGCAAACTCGTAGAAGGGGAAATGCCTGTGGCCACAGACGACTCCTGTCTAGTGCACCAATGCCCAGCTATAGATAATGAGATTATTTTGAGGCAAGATCAAGTATGTATTTTCATGCAAGAAATTTAGGTCTGTCTTCTGAGTTTCCTCCATGTGTCAAAATACAGACAGGCATTTAAGATCAAAGCAGCATTGCTGACTGACTCTTCAATTAGAGTCAAAAGAATTAACAATACTGCTAATCTGCAGGATCCTTGCATTTTTTTTCTGTCTAGGATTTGGCAAGTTATTGATCATTTTGTTTCTAGCACATGTGTGCTAGAAACAAAATACAGCGCTATCATCTTGCCACTTGTCAGGAGCTACTTGCACTTCATCTGGAAAGATGTTCACTGTTTTTTATGTAGATTTTGTAGGACTGAAATCCTATTACTGGAATTGTATTACACAGACAGTTCACTGAAAAAACTAATAGTGTCAATATGGAGAAAAAGATTGGAAATGTTAGCAAGCTCATTGTATCATTTAAATTAGCATGTTAAGGTATAATTGCACCTTTTCTTTCCAGTATCCTCAAACTGCAGTTGAAGAGTACATATGATCTAAGGAATAATCTGTTAACCTGGATCCCTTAGTAAATTTCTTCGGATGTGATTTTCATTGGTTCTCTCCTCATCCTTTTGCTAGATGTCTCATCTCTCCTATGAGCAGCATCAGGAAGTGGGGAAGCAGGCCTGTTTTGCTGATGGACATCCCTTCCATCTTTAGATATTTATTACTTGATCCTAAGACACTGTTTGGCATTTTTCAGACATTAATAAAAGAGATCTGTGTAGGAGTTAAAATGACTACTTGAGGGGATAAGAAAAACATGCTCAGAGTAGTGTTTTTCCCCACTCCTAAGTTCTATCTGTAGCTGTGCAGTGCAGTCCTAAACAGTTACACGTTTCTAAGCCCATTTAAGTTAATGGATTTAGAAGTGTATAACTCTGCATAGGATAGCAGTATTAGACAATGAACAGGCCTAGTGAGCTTGGAGTACAAATTCTGTACAGTTTCCTTGGGTGTGTGTGTGTGTGTGTTCGTGTTCGTGTTCTTTGTCACTTTCCTGATCTAAACATTCGCATGGCACTGGAGTTGCATGACTAGAGTTCCTGATGTGAAATTTGAGACTAAAAAGCAGCCACAGGGAGTGTGCCTGGGCTGGAACACTGGAAGGGCAATTTATCTTTTCTACATCATAATCACGTACCCATCTCACTTAACACTCCTCCCCATATTGCTTTAATTCTTGATAGTGAAAAAAAGACAGTGCTGTTTAAGATGGGGGGAGGAGAGGGTTTCAATCAGGAAATAGCAGAGGGTTTCAATCAGGAAATGGTAATGAGAAGAAGAATAAACTTGTCTTCCCCAGTATCACAGGCCCAATCTGTATCCCCTTGCTATCCCCAGACAGTAACCTATATACTGAACAATCTATACTGCAGATTGGTGGCATGGAGTTCTGTGAAATGGATGGTGGCAAAAAGACCATATCAGCCATGACTGCGGTTTTCTATGTAAATGATATTTTCATAATCTTTGTATTAGATGGCACATGAGGAATTCTTATGATCCTGTCTTGGTTGTACTTATTACTTAACGCTCTTGCAGAACTTGATATCAGTGAAACCATCACCGTGTGCTATGGTGTAGCTGTATGTACCTGTAGCTTGCAAACCTTCTTTCTATATAGAAGGATTTCTGGATTGCTTATTTATTCCTGCTATCAGAAGGTTTTTTTTAATGAATTGTGGTTTTTTTATACTTTTCCAAAGATTGTTTATGAATGTTTTCATTCTATCTCTTTAGTTGGGGGGAAGAGAGATTGGTTCAAGAGCTCTATCAAGGAATTTCACCATCTCCGTGATCAATGAATAGTTTGTAACTGTACTTTTGTGCAAATGTGAACTTAAAGGTACTAGACAGTTTTGAGGGTCATTGAAAGGATTTATCATTTTTGTAGTAATGAACAATATGTGCATTGTAACCTCTATTTGCAAGTGCTATAATGATCATTTACATTTGGAATCATACCTGCCTGATTGATAGTCATGCCCTGTTATTTAGATGAAATGCTCGGCTCTGCATGCCCTCATGCAACTTTGGATGTATGGTGGGTGGCTAAAAGAAACAGCATATTCTCTGTTGCCTGCTCATCGTTTAGGTAATTAGGTTATTTGCTCTGTCTAGTTTGCGTGGTGTTAATATGGATTGTGGACACACCTCCAAGGACCCATGAACACTAGTGCTGACAGACATGGGAAGAAAGCTGGTTAATATTCTGCCTGGGGACGTTATTTCAATGATGAGATGGATCGATAAATAGTATTTGATAGCGAGCTAACTATGGGAAGTCTTAATATATGCAACAGATAAACAACATGAGAAGTAAAATCTGAGAAACATTTTTTGTTCTGGGTTTGTTTATTTATTGCATAATTAACTAGCCATTACATTCTGAGTCTCCTTCAGTCACTTTGAATTTTAAGGTCTCTTCTCACACGCACACACACACCCCGCCAGTGGCTTTTACCTCACCAGTGTCTGGGAGGAGATAGTCATAATCCACTACTGCATATAAAAGAATAGCAGCAAATACATTCAAATACTCTTCTGTTTTCTCAGTAGAGTTCTAGAGTACTACTGATTAGGATTATTATGATAATTATTTTCAGTTTCTAATAGTGTGGGTCTGTCTGTTCACAATGTATAATAAATGCATAACAATATGAGGACTGGGGTGGGGCGTGGAATACAGTAACATTTGGCAAATAGGTTACCAAGCAGGACTGTTGGGTCAAAGAAAGCAGACAAAATCAGTTTCAAAACATTTTCTGCCTGGGCAGTATTTTAAATGTCTCTGTAAGTGTTGTTTGCTTCCCTTCAGTCATAAGCTATTTAAAATTACCAATCACTTAAAAAGGTTAAAATAACCTTAGAAGGAAGATAACTTTAATTTTGCCTTAAAGATTATCTTCAATGGAAGATGGGGTTGTGAGACTGGTGCATAACTTCACTGCCAGGAATCACAAGTTATTTCAAACAGCCAGTGGACATCCAGCTTTGAAGCTGTCATATTAACCCCTCAAAGGCTTTAATGATTCCTATCACTAATTGTTCCAGCTCCATCTCATAGCAAGTCCCAAAGCTATCATTTTTAGTAGGTTATATAATTTGAATATGACCCACCTTGCCATACTGGGTGACTTTTGGATAGAAAGGTGGCACGAAAGCCATCTAAAAATGATCTACGTGAAAAGGGGGTCGAGCTTTCCCATTTTGGAAAGGGTGCTTTTTGCTCTCAGGGTAGGGGCATCTTAACATGGGTGATTCCCGCCAATCAATCAAAGAGGAAGGCCTTAACTTAACAATTCCTGTCTCCAGTGATGAGGGCCAGTCTACTACTCTGTTCATTTCTTGCCTATTCAGGGAGCACAGTCTTTTGGTTGGAATGGCAAACCAGGTTTCAACAACTTACAACTACAGATATTTAGACCTTCTCTTTTTTCTCTCTTATCCTCTCTCCCCACCCCCACCTTCCCATGATGTTGCATGGCTGAGGCAGTTGAGGGACTGGTAGACTTCAACAAAGCCTTGGATTGCTTTATCTGTAAAGACAATGGGGACCCCTATTTCTCCTCAGATCAGGAGGCAGAAATTACTCCCTGGTGTAGATGAGTGGAATAACCTGCAGAAGAGTGGGAAACCACAGACAAACCAAGGTGGCTGGGAAGATCAGTAGCATGAGTCGGCCATGCCCTGGAAAAAGCCATATCAACAGCTGCCAATTTTTTCAGGACAAACCTCTGCTCCTTATGATGGCGGACAGTCAGGCTCAGTGTTATAAGTCACAGCAGAAACGTCAGAGATAGTAACAAAGACCTTCCTTACTCTCGGACACAGCTGCTGCAGTACCTCCACAGATGTACAATAGGAAATGCAGACTGCAGGAGAGCTGTGCATGATGCCAAGCCAAATTGCAGCATAGCCAGGACAGGGAGGAAGAGGATTATTTTTGACAGAAAAAATCCCAGCAACAAGAGAGAGCAATGTGATGCCAAATTGGCAATGGCACCTACTACAGGCTGGCCCAGCATTCTCCTAGAGGTGCACATAAAGGGAATCTAAGGGCTAAAGGGGGTTTCACAGCACTTCAGCAATTGCTCCCACCTGCAAGTAGCTGGACTGTCCTGAAGAGCAAGGTGGTAGAATCTACATTGCTGTGGACAAGAGCAGTGCCAGCATCCTCTAGATACTGGAATGGATACCAGTATCGTTCAATCCTTCCTCCATTCCTCCTCCTCCTGGCAGAAAACACTAAGTGCTGTTCCCTAGTCCCAAATAAAACACAGGGCCGGCAACTTTGCATCAGCAAAAATTGGTATCTTTATTTAGCCATTGGCAACAGTCCTCCAAACAGAAATATGATTGCCCAAAGTGGAACTCCTGACTTTCGCTAGCCCTTGAGCAGGGAGTAGGAGGTGAGCTCATTAGAAGAGTTAAAGTTTCCTGAAGAGCCAGAAACCTATTATTACAATTCTCGGAACCTTCAACCAAGACTCATTGTGCCCTCGGGCCACTGAATTCATTAGCTGGATCTAAGTGGATAGTCCCAAGGCCAAGCCCAAGGAATTCACCTCTCAAATTTATAATCCTACTATATAAAAGGCAAGCCATATTGGTGACGACTCACCTTTTATACTGGTGCAGGCACAGTGAGGGACCTGCAGGTGCGTCTGCGCCAGGCTTCTGAGGGGCTGCGTAGGCAGCAGGAAGGCATGGGGGCCAGTGCAACGCAGTCCGGGCACAGCCCAGGTGGGGCGGCATAACCCGGTGGGATAGCCTTGGGAGGGCCGCGCCACCGGCACAACCCTCCCAAGGCCCTGCAGCTACAGCCCATTGTATTTTTTCACACAACGGGTTCTGGTGTTAGTAAATGAGATAAAAGTAGTAGAATTCATGCCTGCTTAAACAACGTACCTTTTTGAAGCAACCCTTCGCATATATAAGTGGAAGTTGTGCCAGAAGCTCTTTACCTAACAGTGTTACCTGAAGTGGTCTTGCAAAATATGATTTATGGGGGAATTAGTTAGCAAGGAAGACTGCTATATGAGAGGCAGTAACCGCGTGGACTGTATCACCAGCTTTAACCGAGTCCCCTCCCCAATAGAACAAGCGAGTCTGGTGCTTAATATCAAACCATAACTTTTATTAAGAACAAGGCTTCATGCACATACACACACAGTTACTTGGGGGGAAATAATTGCACGCACACAGTCCTAAGAAACTTAGCAAGAGATTGGGAATAGAGAGAGAGGGAATCTATCTACCTGTCCTGGAGAGTAGTCCAGTCCATGGAGGAAGAGAGTAGTTTCGAACACCAGCATCCTCAGCCAAGAGAGCAAGAGGCTTAGGGAAGTGACCCTAAGGGAGAAGCCAGAAAGCTTGCACAATTTGAATGGAGCCAGAGCTCTACCTTTATAGGTAATATATGCCCTGAAGTGGAGGAGAGTCCTCCTAGCAGTTAGGAAAAAGACTCCAATGGTCAGTTCCTGGGTTGGACAAAAGGCTTGAGTACTTTGATAGCTGCCAGGGTGTGTGAATACAAATGTAAAACTAGTTCTAGCGCTGCACAAAAAGGACAGTTTTCCTGATGAAGTACACCGGAGCTAGGTTAAGTGTTTTTAAGGAGGGGATACATTGTGCCAGGAATGACTGTACATGCTTATAAATGTCATTTGGTCAGCTCCTCAGTCACGGACAGGAGATCTCATCATCAGGAGATCTCATTCCACATTCGAGAGCAGCATTCCTTGCATGCCTGGTTCTCCTGGGCGGGATGTAGTAACGGCAGGGGCTCTCTGGCTGGCTAAACCGTAGCCATTTTAAACTCCAGAGGCTTGTCCACTTTTAATATCACACACAGCTATATGAAAACTGCTGTACAACTGGCGGAGGCCGGACTGACTGCTTACAGCAGTGCTGTGGATCCCTTGGAGGTGCCTCTGACAGATGCACCTGTTGTATCCCTTCTTTCAGTAGTCCTTGTGGCTATGAACAGTGAGAATCCCACAAGGTCCATCTGCAGTAAGTCTGAATCTCTTAGAGGGTCTCATAGTTTGGGGGCTTTCAGGATAAGGGCCTTGGCAACCTTAACCCCAAATGTCAGGCTTCCATCCTTCAGCAATGACACCAAGCTGAGACTGCTACAGTAAGGATGGTCTCAGTGACCGCACAGTGGCTTTGCACAAAGAGGGTTTCAGGTTCAATCCCAGAATTTTCCAATTAAAGGATCTTAGGTAGCAGAAAAAATCTTTGTCTTACTAAGATCCTGGAGGGCTACTGCTGATCAGTGTGGACAGTATTATTCCAGTGTAATTATTCCAGTGGTTTTTACCAGATAGTTTCTACCTGCTGCGAGCATGCAGATGTAGGCTGATTCCGCACACGTTGGATAATGCACTTCCAATCCTCTTTATAGATCATTTGGAACGGATTTTTTCATGTGCGGAACAAAAAATCCACCTCAAATGATTGATAAAGTGCATTGAAAGTGCATTATCCAACGTGTGCGGAATCAGCCGATGTTTGCCTCCCAGATTTGGGGTGTGGGGGACAGTTTAGAGCTGCTTCAAAAGCACCAGTAAACCCAAGGCCGTATTAGTGGCCTGCAGTTGACATCAGCATAAGACTGTGGCCTGAACCCAAGAACTGTACAACTAGTTCTAGGTGCCCAATGAGGAATTTGAATTTGTATTTTCTGAACAATAATTACCACAGAATACCACATAGTAAATTACTTACTGAGACTGAACAGAGTTTCAAAGGCAGTTTGTAATATAGCATAAGCAAGCTTTGACAAATTTTCTTTGGATCTAGTAGCCAGACTCATTTTTCAGCCTTTGGAATTTTATATCTTAGTGTATAGATTTTCTAATTATTGCTGCTAGAAAGCCTAATTAACATCTTTTCACGGCTTCTTGTAAATTTATTAATGTAAGGGGAAAGTACGGTATGAAAATAGGGGTAACTCTGTGGTCATCACCACAACAAAAATCTAACTAAGGGATTAATAATAACTGTGATTAGATACCACTTTTCCAGACAGATTAGTGCCCCACTCAGAGAAGTGAAGAAAGTCAGTTTTATTATTATCTCTGTCATACAGCTGGGGCTGAGAGGGGTAGCTTACCTAAGGCCACCTGCTGAACTCATAGCATTAGTGAGATTCAAATCAGCAGAGTGCTGATTCACAACCCAGCCACTTAAACACTATGCTACAGCAGTTCCCTTATAACTTATATTAACTTCTTATGAATATTCCTATGGAACTGTTAAGATTTCAGTGAAGCCATTCTCAATATAATACTTTCCATGCTGTGCATATTTTCCCCATCCTACAATCAAGATGGAGCATACATTTCTAAAGCTAGTCAAATACTTCACCAGTAACCAGTGGGGAGGAAATTGGAGTGTACATAAAAAAAAAAAAATTGGTTGATCTTGATCCAGTTTCAGGGAAACAAAAAAAAAGTTAGTATCCCTAAAAATCTTAGGTGCCCCAGCTTCTTTCCATTGTTTCCTATGGTGGGAAAAATCATGTCAAACTAGTGAATTCCACCCAAACCAAGCAATAGGCACTTTTGCAAGCCCAACAGAACCAGTTTCACTCACAGAAGCCAGGCAGAACCTATGGCCAGTGGAGGAACACCACAGAACAGAACCAAACAAGTACCCAGACATCAGCCGCATAACACCAGAACCACCAAGCACCAAGGCAATGGCACGCAAACACAATTGTAACTTAGTATGAGAGGGAGCCCTCTTGGCCTCAGAAAGTGAGAGGGAGAGGTAATTCTGGTAAACCAAAGTTCTCTATAATCTTTGCAGTCTATTGCATTGTAGCTTATACCACCACATTCACTGGCTCAGAGGAGCCTCGAGACAGAGCTGCGGGCTGAAGCAGCCTTTCATCACTGGCCATCCTGTTTCCTCCCACCCCTGAAATGAAGAAAGTTAACACTGCACACAAGAACATACGAAAAACAACCAACTCTTAACAAGTTAACATAGTAAAGCAAAGCGCCCTCACAACAATAAGTAATAAAAAGCAATTAATAATAATTGACATTTAGAAAACTGCTCCCTTCTCTTTTACCTAACCCCTCCTCAACCCATAAAGGCCAGCCCCCCCCCCAGGGGAAAAAGAGTCTTAGGTTGACTTAAAAAACAGGTGAAGTTAGGTAGCCCTCCTCAGGCAGGCAGTACAGCAGCAGCAAAACTAGGCAGCAAGGCAGGCAGGTAAATCCAGTAATCTAAAGAGAGCAGGCCAGAGCAATTAAGAGGAGCCACAGCAGCTGCAGTCTCTCCACAGTCTCAGATCCACATAAAATGAAGTCTGATCTGAACCAAACCTGCTTTTTTTAACTCCTTGTAGAAAGATTGAAAAAGGCTCTCTCTTTTTCAGAATTCTCATTGGACAGACAAGGAGAGCTTCTGCACCAATTGGCTACTTGCTCCCCCTCCATGCCTCCCCTCCACTGCTGGAAAGCCGAGGAAGACTCAGAAAGCCCAGGAAGTAGCCAGCCAGTAGGCTGAAGCTGCATTTGTTGTATTAACACAGATTAATCTGGCTATCTCAATCCAGCTTTCCAGATCTGATCCAAGATTCTCCAATTTGATCTGGCATAGTCATATTTTGCCAAATCCGCATAAATCCAGCTATAAAAGCCAGTTCAGAATGCCAGATCGCATTCCCCTAGAGGGGAGTAGAATCAGATAAAAGCAGTGGCAGTCAAGCTTTTGTCCAATCCCTGTTGCCAGATGTATTCAGATAAGGGACTCTGGTACCCTCAGAAAGCTCTGGCCGATCCGCTTTGCTAAGACTAGGGGCAGAGCTTGCCAATAATAATACTAAGCATCATGATGACCTGGTGCCTGGATTTGTCAGGCGTTGGTATAAGTAGAGAGAACATTTCCAGAAATTTTAGATCCATGGAAAAGAAAATCTGGTTGTTTGTTTTTTACCCCAAATACAAGGAAAATTGAAGTATAAGCAATATTTACTTTCCTACCAGACTTATTTATTTAATTGTTTTAACAAACAAAATGCAGCATTTATAATGTAATTGAGTTATACAACTTAATTTTATTGTTATGGAATTTAAAACTATATTTTCCCTGACTTGGATAGCCCAAGCAAGCCCAGTTTCCAGATCTTGGAAGATAAGAAGGGTTGGCCTTGGTTAGTAATTGGATGAGAGACCTCCAAGGAAGATCAGGGTCGCTATGCAGAGGTAGGCAATGGCAAAGCACCTCTGTTAGTCTCTTGTCTTGAAAACCCCAGCAGTGGTTGCCATAAATTGGCTATAATTTGAAGGCACTTTCTACTACCACTGAAAGTATATTTACTTATCTATAAGCAAAACTGGAAATGTACCCAATACTAGAGAGATCTGCAAACTGCTGCACCTCACATTACCTTGGTTCATGTACTTTAATCCTTGCCATCTTTGAGGTAGGAGAAGATAAGTTGAAACTGGAAAACAAATTTTATTGTAAACAAGTGAGTGTATTAGTTGACTAGAAACAGAATCAAACAGTCATAATAAGACTGTTGGTATACTTAGATGTTGAATTAAATTTAATAATATTGAAAACATGATACCCTATAATAATAACAACATTTGATTTATATATCGCCCTTCAGGACAACTTAACACCCACTCAGAGCGTTTACATAGTATATTATATTATTCCCACAACAATTACCCTGTGAGGTGGGTGGGGCCAAGAGAGCTCCTAGAAGCTGTGACTGACCCAAGGTAACTCAGCTGGCTTCAAATGGAGGAGTGAGGAATCAAACCTGGTTCTCCAGATTAGAGTCCTGCTGCTCTTAACCACTACCAAATTATTCACACTTAATAAAATATTCTCAAGAATAATCATTATCAAATGGTATATATTGTTTAACTTAAAAATTTCTGTGCAATACATTTTGAGTGATAAAAAACTGTTATCATCAGAAGAATCCCATTCATTCTAAAAGCAAAGAAAACATATAAACATCTAAACCATGCAATATTCACTACTTTTTAAAATGCCCTTGTGATACAGTGGCATGTTACTACATTGGAAGTAGGCTGCTGTAAAATTCCTTTTGAGAATACTTGATTATCTACGATATACGTGGATTTCAAAAAGCATTTCAATATCCAGATAGGGAAAAGCATGTTTTGTCCTCCATCATGTGTTCAACAAGTACACTAAGAAAGGTAGCCAGTTAATTTTGCACCACTCTTATTCATCCATCTATTGCATTTGATAGAATTTGTAGACACAAGCTTTGGGGCACATTGCTATCTACTAACTTTGACAGGAGACTACTACGTTTTATTAACCTGTGGCAGAGTCTATATTTACGAGCCCTGAGGTAGGCATGCTATTATTGAAAGCCAGGGAACAGAAGTTCTGGGCAGAAGTTAAAGAAGTTGCCTGAAAAATGTGCCAAAATATGAGTTCTGGAATAGATAGCTGCATATGATTTGTCTAAGCAATCTGAGGAATTGGTGTCAACATAGAAACTACAGGTAAAAAATTATCAAACAGTGACCAGGATAAGAAAATCAAAACCAACAGATTTGAAGATGATATTGTTATATTTTACTCAGTAACTCTTCTAAATGATATCTTCAATACATTTAGATAGGAAATGCAACAAACAACATTATCATGTGCCTATAAGGAAATGGAAAATCTGGTGTCTAAAGCCCAGTGAGATTTCTGCAAGAATTTTATCCATCAATTCTGGATTTCACAGTGGCATGAAAATTAACAGTGCAATCCTCTGCGTATTTACTCAGTAGTAAGTACCATTATATTCAGTGGCGCTTACTCACAGGAAAGTAGGCATAGGATTACAGCCCAAGAAATGTTTTCAAATAAGATTACCATTCCTTGATTTGGAGACTAAGTAATACAATTATTTTGGTACTTTAAATTTTCTTGTATATCAGTCAACTGCTGTCATTTTGTTTTAAAAATTAGTGTGGGCAATAATTAATTTGAATATGACCTGGTCAGAATTTGAGGTACCTCATCTCATGCTGTAAATGTGCTTTGTGTCATTCATAATATACTAGCAACAAAGCCCATTGTGGGAAAAATACAACAGGGTCTAGAAAGGGGAGGGCAGGCAGGTGGACATTCCATCCTTCTCCATCATTGATCCCGGCCGGATGAAGGCGGGGTGGTGGTGTGCATGGTCACCTCCTCTGCACCTGATACCGACTGAGTGAAGGGGAGCTGGCATTGTCACTTGCTCCTTGCCTGATCCTGGCCGGGTGAAGGGGGGCCGGCATTGCCACTTGCTCCGCTTCTGATCCTGGCGGGGTGAAGGGCAGGCGGACATTGCCACCTGCTACATTCCTGATCCCAGCTGGATGAAGGCAGGGGCAAGTATTTCTGCCTGCTCCACTCCTGATCCCAGCTGGGTAAAGGCAGAGGTGGGCATTGTTGCGTGGTTCACACCTCACCCCGGCACAGCAGCGCCCTCTGGTGGCGCACCAGGGTAGGAAGTGAGTTGTCTTGGTTATTGAGCTTAGCCTTTTATATAGTAGGATGAAATAGTGATCAGCGCTGAAGATAAAAGCTGCAATTTTAACATAAATTTTAAGAATCAGCTTGTATGCTCATGTGGGATGGTTGTTCAGTTATAATAAATTCTTAAAGGTGCAGAGTTTACTTTACACATTCTAATGGTAATGCTGATTGTCTCTGTTTTATGTTTACAGCTGACATTATCTCAACAGTTGAATTTAATTACTCTGGAGATCTTCTTGCAACAGGAGACAAAGGTGGCAGAGTGGTTATATTTCAAAGGGAACCAGAGGTCAGTACTATTCAAAACAATGAAAGTGGATTATTAAAGCTAGTTTTGCTATGTGTTTTACAAAATTAAATGTTGTTGCACCATCACATCACCAAGGGCAATAGATCCGTGATGTTTTCTTGCAGTTTTTATCTGTTCCTTTTTATTGAATTTGACCCACAACTGAATCAATTGATCGTTATCCCACAAATCATTCCATCTTGTTACCACCAGCATTCATCTTTTAATAGTATGTATAAAAAGATGCATACTCCATTCATAAGCAGGTTTAGAACATGTAGAAAAAACATTTACCTTATTTCTTTCTGATCTGAGTGTAAGTATAATGATTTAAGAGCTGTTAAGGAATAGCTTATCCTCAGGTAGTCTTGAGTATGAACCCTTTGTGAATGAATAGTTGTATGGTGGGGGCAACAAGACAGTTTCACCCTTTTTGGATGCAGGTACTAAATCAGTCATGGGTAGAAGTACAATTATATTACACCATTGTGTGAAGTAGGCAAATATACATGCTCTGAGAATGGAAATAACATACTACGGAAGGGAGAGAAATACAGACTTAAAGAAAGCAGTACAGAGAATTTCTTTGGTAGGAGCGGCAGATATAGTGGTTAAGAGCACGGGACTCTAATCTGGAGAACCAGGTTTGATTCCTCCTCTTGAAGCTAGCTGGGTGACCTTGGGTCAGTCACAGCTTCTAGCTCTCTCAGCCCCACTCACCTCACAGGATGTTTTGTTGTGAGGATAATAATAACATACTTTGTAAACCACTCTGAGTGGGTGTTAAGTCATCCTGAAGGGCGGTATATAAATCTAATGTTATTATTAGTTAAGTTGTTATTATAATGATGGTAGAAATGTTTACCTTGACATACTCAAATGAATCTAGAGGCCATATCATCCAATGCCAAAAGAACCATTCCAGTTTCTTCATTATCTTGAAGACTGTGTGGCTGAAAAGTGAGTATAAAAATTTTAAGTAACTTCATGTGTCCAGTGTGGCTTGTGAGTTCTTTGACAGAATGCTGTCACCCCTGCTCCTTGCCACATTGATTATGAGGCATGGGAGCTGTAGCTGAAAATTGAAAGGATCAAAGGATTCCAAAGAAGGTCTCTGAGTTATTTCTTGACATTTTATTTTGATTTATTCCATCCTTGTCTACCAGTTGTAGGTGAGTTACAATAGGTTGGATCCAAACCATGAAGTCAGGTTTAAATCTGCTGTTCTGTCTAGACCCCTTCTGTGAATGGAACACATCAAAAATCCAAGCCTTATATGTTGCTATAAATAAATGTCAATAATAATCAAAATGCAGTGTTTGGACTGTAGTGTAATCTGAACTTACTTCTTCAACTGTCCAATGATATTTGTGTTTTTAACCGTCTACATTTTTCACAAGTTAGAAACAGAAACATATGCTCAGTCCAGATGTAATTAGAAACCGTGGTTTTCTCTCTTCCTTTCATGTTGAGATTCCTTCCTGCATCCCTCTTCTATAGCAAACCGGTTTATCACTGCATCCATACCAAAGTAAGGGAGGAAATCCATGGGGAAAAGAATGGTTTGTTGTTTCATGTGAACCAAGCTAGTGTTAGTAAAGTGTTGTGCTTATATATTGAAACATTTTTTTAGAAGGTTTCTAGTCTGTTTCAAGAATTGAGTTACTCTTTCAACAACTTGTTCAAGGAGTAAAGTTTTCAAAGTGTGCAGTTAAGTGATCTAAAGAAGTTGTGTGTGCATATAGAGATACAACTGACTTTGTAGTTGGAGCTTTGTATGGGTTTCACTGCAAAATTTGATATCCATATTTTAAACATGGCATACTTTTTCTTTGTCAGACATTGCATCTGTACTTTTTACATCGCATACACAATAATTGTTTGAACCTTGGGCATTGCCTTTTCATAATACAAGATATTTTACAATAATTACTATGCCAGGTTGAAGGCAGATGTATGCATAATAAAGCATAATTTTATACTAATATAGTAGTAAAAACGCTAATAAAAGCTAGTTTAGCTTATGTTGTCAAAGCAATAATGCTTACTATTTGTATAACACATTCAGAGTTCAAACTGTTTCAAGTGTGTTATGGCCAGTATTATTTCCATATGATGTTGAATGGCTGAGGCTGAGAGAATGGCTTGCTTAAGATCAGGTAGTACATTCATGGCAGAAGTAAGATTTGAACTGGGGACCAACTAGACTACAGCTCATTCTCTTGTCCTCTATAACACACCGATGACTACAGTGTAAATAGGTGATCTAGAGGATATGGTTTTGATATATTTGAAAATTACCTGATACGACTGATCATAAACTTTTTAACGAGTCTTCTTGGAATGTGCACACTACTTTAGAACCACTTTCTACTCATACTGTTTTTACTTCCTTACAGAATAAAAGCCGTCCTCATTCAAGGGGAGAGTATAATGTTTACAGTACCTTTCAGAGTCACGAACCTGAGTTTGACTACTTGAAAAGTCTAGAAATTGAGGAAAAAATTAATAAAATTAGGTGGTTACCGCAACAGAATGCTGCTCACTTCTTATTATCTACAAATGGTAAGGATACTTACAAAATATATTTTGCTCTAGGTGTTCTAGGGATGATCTTCTGTATTACATATTACAAAGTTGCTGATTGTACACGTTATTATTTAGGCTGTAATAGCTTGCAAGAAGACTATTGTATACTATCAGAGTAGAAAAGTACCTGATGAAGGACAGGATCTTTCCCTGTATAATAGAAGCAGCCTTGCAAATAAGTCTAGTACTACCAGCTGGATATTTACCAGGGGTGTGCGATTTGGGCATTAGATTCAGGATAAATACCCGAATCTGACCTGATTAGTAAAGATTCGGGATTTCTGAATCGGGCCCAGCATGCTGGTCCCGATTTGGAAATGCCAAATCAAAGCTTCCTGAAGCGATTCAGGTTGCTTAGGAAAGCTTCAGGGTGCTTTCAGATCCCATGGCTGGCTTCAGCTGAATGGTGGGGACCTCCCTCCTTCGGCGGTCAGCTGGAGCCAGCCTTGGGTTTGAATTTAAAGTGCCTGAAAGGGGCTTTAAACTTCAGCTAGGAAGAAGTGAGCGCAGCTACTGTAGCTGTTCAGAGAGAACTGAGACCGAGACCCGGGGGGGGGGGGGGAGAAGAAGACCTGATCCTGACTGTAGTTTGTATTTTATAAGATCTACCAATCTAATAGCATATTAGAAAGTTTAACTTTAAATAATTGTATTATGAAGGGAATACAATACTTGTAGATGTAGTGTGTGTTTTTTATATGTTGTTTTTTCCCTCTCCCCCTGTTCCCTTTTTCCCTTTCTTTTTTTTTTGTAGTTTTTGATGTTAGCAATTAAAAATAAAAAAATGTATAAATAAATAAACTTCAGCTGGGAAGCAAGGATTCCCTCCCCCCCCCGCCAGCTGAAGCTGGGGAAGCCCCAAAACGGACTTTAAACTTCAGCAGGGAGGCGGGGGATTCCCTCCCGCAGCTGAAGTGTGGGGAAGCACCCATTTCCATGCTACTTGGTGCTTTAAACTTCAGCTGGGAGGCGAGGGAGTCCCCTTCCTCCCAGCTGAAGCGCAGGAAGGGCCACTCCCACTTATTTCACCCAATAGGAGGGGGAGGAGGGAACTCCCCCTCCCA
The DNA here is from genome assembly GCF_028583425.1 of Eublepharis macularius. Classification (NCBI taxonomy): domain Eukaryota; kingdom Metazoa; phylum Chordata; class Lepidosauria; order Squamata; family Eublepharidae; genus Eublepharis; species Eublepharis macularius. The sequence goes on from NC_072795.1 coordinate 96,996,484, forward strand.
TCAGGTGAAATAAGGGGGGAGTTTTGATATGCTCTAAATCTTCACAGAGCATATTGAAGCGGGTCTATAAGTGATTTCCAAAGTGGCTTGCCACTTCGGAAATCGCTTATTTCTGACTCTTTTTTTCTGCTCAGAAAATTCCAAAGCAGGAAAACTGAGTCTTTTTGGTGGGCACACTCCTAATATTTACACTGTCATAGGGTGAATGAGTGGAACATCTGGCAAGCTACAAGTCCACAAGTTATAGTCTGCTTCAATAGGGTGAGGGAGGGGAGAAGTAGAAAGTGAATAATAGCACTGCTGAATACGACAACTTTACTGGTGTTGAGACCTGTTTTTTTCAGGTCCAGTGCCATATGTTGGCAGAGTTGGACATCTACCAAGACCCACACAATTATCATGGGCCTCAGCAACTGATGCATTTTGAGTGCCACACTCTTCTTCTTGTGTTCATACAGAGATACAGAGCTCAGGCAACTTACGTGGTTGTCCTGCTTGCTGGCTCCTCTTATCCTCTTCCTTGCAGGGGAATAAGAGAACTCCTAAAATACCCATCACTGTTGCTAGCTCTGTGTGGCCACACTGTTTGTCCAGTGCTCCTGCTTGAAAGGTAGAACAGATTCTGTGTGTGAAAGTGATAGGAGATTTAGAAAAATCAGCGAGTCTATTGTCCTGTGTTAGGGCTTGTCTTGGGCAAAAAAAAACCCTCTGGAAATGCTTGCCTCTGATTTAGTACTTATATCAGTGACTTCTGTTATTCATATAATGATTGCTCACTGATATGGCAGTTGCTAAAGGACCAACGTTAAAAATTGTCTAGCCCCATACTTAATCAGGCATCAGTTGGCAGCATCATGCAGCATTCCTTGTCATGGAAAACAGTAGTTGGCATGGGCCTTTTAGATGGCATTGTTCCTAACAGCCTTCTTTAAAAAAAATGTATTAATTTCTCAAGCAATAAAGTTAGAAAATAATGGTCCACTAAGTACTTGCTGTACCTGGTTCTTGTCACCTTTAGCAGCTTATTTTATACGTACATCAAAATGATGTTGCTTGTTGAAGAGTTATTGATCCTGTGATCATATCCTAATCTCATATTAAAATTGTACAATTGTGAACGTATTTTCTTAAATAAATTTAGAGTCATACACTAAATAGTCATTGTATCTGAATAAGGCCCCAAGTTTTTGAAGATGCCACTTTAGTGTATGCTTGAATAGTACATAAGCTTACATTAATTATTTAAGGACTGATCATGTATTTTGCTGAACTGACACTTGTCACCCTGACAGGATAATACTATAGTACCAGGGAGATTGCAAGCTTACTTTGGCTGCAGTCCTTTCCTGGGAGCAGGCCCTACCAAATATTATGGGCTTATTCCTAAATAGATCTGCTCAGGACTATTCCCTGTGTTTCTTGGCTCTTCTTCTTATTGTTAGAGGTTTCTAAATAATCCTGCATTTTTCTGGAGTTTGCTTAAAATAAGAAGCCTCCCACAAGCTTATCTAACAGTGGGGGCTATGGAAGTATTTAGCTAGCAAAACTAGTTTTCCTGCTTGTATTGTGCGTCTTTTTGTCTATGCAAATTATTTGAAAAACTTATTAAAGAAAATAAATCCAAACATAGAAAGCTGTTCTTTATAATAAAACAAGTTTTTGTGTATGTGGCACATAATTTGGAGAATACATGGTAGAATAGCTAAATAAATATGGTCAAAGTATCTTATATTCTTAAAATTCAAAACAAGAACACGTTTTCAAAATGTATGTTTTATGTCTTTTATTATTCTAACATAGTATGTGGTTTTTTGGAATTCTTTTTGCCAGCCTTAACTGTGTTTCCATAACATGTTTTTATAATACACCTTAAAGAGTTCTTAAAATGTATATTTTAAAATGCTGAAACAAACTCATTATTGGTGCTCTTAGAGGCATTCCAATCCTAACATAATTATAAACGCTAATGGGTTGATGCATTTGTATGTACAGTTGCACAGAAACTGAGTTGTATGTTATTCGCAGAACTTGAAGGCTTTGTGAAAGATAACAGGCAGGCTCTTTGAGCAGTGTGCTTTATTTGCAATCATTATCTAAAAAGGGAAGCTAATTTTTCTTTCTTCAAGAATAACCTTTGACCAGGGGTTGCCTGTGTCGGATAATTTTGCTGGACAGAAGAATATGGCATTGGGCAGAGAATCTCAGGTTTATTTTTTTAAAAAAGAAAAAAAAAACTTGCAGTCCAAGAGTACAAACAGTGCCTGTTGAAGTCGCAGAAGTCTGAGCAGAGCTTCATTGTATTGCATAGCTACTTTCTTGCTCATTCCCATCACTAGCAAAACCAGAATGAACTATGTTCAGGGTGCCCCAAATCTTTTGGCCAGCTCACCAGCAGTGAATGCTTTTTCCTGAAACTTTGAACTATACAGAATACAGGGGAGAAGATCCATTTTCCTTCCATCTCCCTGACTTCATAGAAGGCAGAAGCAGTGAGAGGAGAGAACTGCTGGAGATTAAATAAGACATAGTCCTTCCCACAGATACCGGAGAGAAAGCAAGAGGGATTTGCTCCCTTTCCACAGGAAAATGAAAGATCCACAGGAGGTAGAACAAGACCCCTCCTCCCTTTGTCCCCATGCTCTGTGCATGTTAAAAGACTGTGAGGGAGGGGCTGAAACTTGCTTCAGTTCATGTGGAGCCTTTTGCAGAAGGCAAATCAGCGTGTGTTCCTCACAGCACAGAGTACTCAGTCCAGTTGAAACACTCAAAATGATTCATTTGCAAATAATTAATAATGTATGCTGAGTATTATAAATAACAAGTGACTGCTATATTAATTTTTTTAGTACTGTTTGACTTGAACAATCTCAAAATGCCTTTCTTCTTTTAGATAAAACTATTAAATTATGGAAAATCAGTGAAAGGGATAAGAGAGCTGAAGGTTATAACTTGAAAGATGAAGATGGAAGACTTCGGGATCCATTTAGAATCACAGCATTAAGGGTATCTTGCTATCCTGATTTAGAACCAATGAAATCTAAGTAACATTCTGCTGGTGGTTCTGCTCTTGCATCATGTGGATGGGGAAATGTAGTGGATACTTAAATGTTAGAAAGTTTCTAATCATCTACTGAAAAGTAACGTAATTCAAACTTTCAAAATAATTGTCATTTTTTAAACTGTAGAATGAATAGGTTATTTTTTTGTTTGCTAGATAAAAAAATAGAATGGACAATTTCTCTTTAATTTGGGAATATTGGAGTTATATTTTTTGTTTAAACAGTGTTTTCATGATACATTAGGTGTTTGAGACACGAGGAAGTAAGTGCTATCCAAAGCAGCTTTTAGCCATGTTCAAACTCTGACGTTCAAATTGGCGTTCCAGGACAGAAGAGAAAGGAGCAAGTCTCAGAGAAGAATGAAAGGCTTGGTGCACATATGTGTCTCTGGGTGCATTTTCCCTAGGTGTAGTGGCACTGCATTTGCCCATTGTATGGTGTTCTATGATTTCTCATTTTTTAAATAAATCTGTGATCTTAGAGGTAATACCAAAGCAAGTATCAGATGCTTTTAATATCGGTTGCCAACATTTTTTTCTTGAGCTGCGCTGTTGACTGAGTATGAATTGGTACTGTCTCTGTATTCTTTCCACTATATGTGGTGCTGAAAACACATTATGACCAGTTCAAGTATGGCTTATAAGGGAGGCAGTTTTGAGTAGCATCCCTGTGGCAGCTGAAATATGTTCAGTCTTTCAGAAGTTGAGAGTAAAAGCAAGTTGACTTTTGATGAGAAGGGTGTGGTAGAACTTGTAAACGATTAATCATAAATCATGCTTGAGAAAGCCTTGGCTCAGTTGTGGTTAAAATCTTCTTAATCCACTGCTGAAGTGTTTCATATATTTTTATGGTTAACAAATTAAGGCTAAAATGAAGGATGAACTTCTACAATACATTGATGCTTTCATAATTTTGGAATCCTACAAACCTGGAATGACAGTAGTACAATTTTATACAGAATTTAAATTATACTCTAGGAGTATAATTTAAATTATACTCTAGGAGTATAATTTAAATTCAGCAACTACTGTGTCTTTTAATTACATTATTATTGTATTTAATGTTGCAAACATGTTGTTTTCTCCATTTTTAGGTGCCAATCTTGAAACCCATGGACCTAATGGTAGAAGCAAGTCCCCGAAGGATATTTGCAAATGCACACACGTATCACATAAACTCTATTTCAGTTAATAGTGATCATGAAACATACCTTTCTGCAGATGACCTAAGAATCAATCTGTGGCATTTAGAAATCACAGATAGAAGTTTTAGTATCCTTTTTGTTTAATTAAAACACTAAACTTGATGTGTTTACTGTAAATTGCATCTATCATAACGGTCATTCCAATTGGTCTTAATGTTGTAAAGCAACCTATATTATTCTGTACAGACTATCTGCTAGTGGTTAGACTTCTAATGTTCTGATTTTGAAAAATGTAAAACTTGTAGTATAAACAAAGCTGGCAGTATTTTCTGGAGCAAAGGAAACTAGAGTTCATAGCTCTCCTGTGTTCATATGTCAAAAGAGAGCCAGTGTGGTGTAGTGGTTAGATTGTCAGACTACAACCTGAGAGACCCAGGTTTGAATCCTTACTCTGCTGTGGAAGTTCACTGGGCCGGTCACACACTCTTAGTCTAACCTACCTCACTGGGTTGTTGTGAGGATAAAATGAAGAGGAGAGAATGATGTAAGCTTATTTGGATCCCCACTGGGGAGAAAAGCAGGATGTAAATGAAGTAAATAATAGTGATGGAATCTGGTGTGTTTCATCGTTAAGAAACTAATGCCTTTTGAAGTAAGTTGCTGTTCTCTCATTTGTTTTGTAACTTTTTTGGTTAAAATCCTGCTATATACAAAAGCCATACATGGAGACTCTTGGCTGACAACCCATTGTGTTACTGACCATTTGGATGATTACCTGCAAATGTGAATGTGGACCCCTCCCTGTCTCTATGCTGAACAGGTTAGCCCCTGCCAGCTACTTGCTTAAAAGGGTAGTTTCATATCCATAATACTTAGAATTTGGGGAAGTTTGGGGACATCAACTAGTATATTGTTCAAATAAATTAGAGTCAAACAGCATTACCATTATTAATAAAACAACAAAATAATAATAGCAATAGCATTTTGTAATTTACATTAAAATAAAGTAATACAACAAGATAAGCTTTTAAATTAAATAGTTAGGGAAATTTGTTATTAGAGTTTGGAATATGGCGTCTCAATATAAGGTACTTACTTTAAATATGAGAGGGTTGAATAGTAAGATTAAACAAAAAAGGATGACTAGATTTAACCTGAAACAGAGCCCTAATATTTTATTTATTCAGGAATCCCACCTTAGAACTTTATCAGATCTAGTATTACTTACTTCTCCTACCAATATCAGGCCCTTGGACCTTCAAAAGCCAGGGGTGTAGCTATACTGCTTACATCCTCTCTTGGCTTCGGTTTAGAAGCTTCCATCGCAGATCCTGCAGCTCGATTTCTTTGTTAAAGGCAGAATAGATGGGCATATGATCACCATGGTGTCATTGTATGCTCCAAACTCTGGTCAAATTCAGTTTTTACATTCAGCCCTAAAAAAAACTGACTTTCAGGAAGGAGAAGTTTTGGTTGGGGGAGATTTAAATTATATCTTGGATAAAGCTTTAGAGAAGTCCAATTACAAACCTCAAAGTAAGAACCAGTCATCTACTCAAACTCAGTTATCAGAATTATTAGTAAAATTTTCCCTTTGTGATGTTTGGTGTCACTTCACCCAAGGCAGCATGATTTTACTTACTACTCTGCAAAATTTAATTCCTTTTATTTTGGCTTCTCAGGCTTTGTTAGATCGTATCTCTTCACCAAAGATTGGAATTAAAATGTGGACAGATTATGCTTTTGTAGCCTGTGAAGTACAGTCTTTTGAGAGCCACAATGGTTCCTGAACAAATCGGCATTGTTTAAGGAAACAGTATGAAATTAAATAAGTTTAGACATTAAACACTGCTTTGAAGATGACAGAAATAGTGATGTTCCTCTTCTAACAGTTTGGGATTGGGACACCTTCAAAGTGGTTATGAGAGGAAAACTCATAGCCGAAACCTCCCACCTTAAAAAGGAAAAAAAGTCAAAAGAAAGAATTATTCAATAAAAAATAAAAGGTTTAGAAGCCCTGCATAAGGCAACATGCAGTAAGAAAATTTATAAAAAATTACTTACTACTAGGAAAATGCTGGAGAACAAAAATATTCGAAAGGATGTTATATTTAAAGCAAAAAATTCTGGATAAAACAACATAAGGCAAACTGGGAGGGTAAAACAACGCAAGGGAAGCAGAAGAGTTCGTGGTATTAGAGATGCCCAGGGTAAGATAAAAGTATTATCCAAAGATTTTGCTACAGTATTTGCAAAATTTTATGAAGATTGATATTCCTCCAAGAATCCAGACCTAAAATTGATCTCCAATTATTTAGAATCATATAAACCTTATAAAACTCTTTATCAGCTCAGCATAGGAACTACCTGCACAATAAAATCTCCCCTCAGGAAGTGCAAGAAGTGATTAAGCAGTTAAAAGGGAATTCCTCTCCAGGAAATGATAGATTTCCAAATGAATATTATAAAGTATTCTCTAAAGACCTAGTGGAACCTTTCACCATTCTTTCAAATTATGTTCTTGTGATTGGAGAATTGCCACATACTTGGTCTCATTCCGCAATAGTAGTAATCCCTAAAGAACAAAAGGATCAGTTGAATCCAGCCTGTTATCGGCCAGTTGCTCTATTGAATACAGATGCAAAAATATTTACTAAAGTGTTAACAAACCATCTCTTCCTATGTAGACATAGATCAAACAGGGTTTATTCCAGGTAGGAGTCTTGCAGACAACATACTGTTGTACTTTAAATGTTATTCATTATGGAAAATAAAATATAATTCAATCAATCATCCTTTTGGCTGATATTGAAAAAGTGTTTAGAAACCTCATATTTGTCTATGCTATTGCAAGCAGTGGGTTTTGGCCGGCTTTTTCTTAACACAATTAGAGCCATCTATAGTAGTTCAGGCACAAGTTCGAGTTAACAATACCACTTCTTACAAATTTACTATTACCAGGAGCGACCCTCTTTCGCCTTTATTATTCGCAGTTTCTATGGAATCGCTAGCTGAAATTTTTCATTGAGATAAGTTAATATATGGAATGAAAATAGGAAACAGAGCAAAAGATAAGTTTATATGCTGATGACTTAGTTGTATACTTAAAGGACCCTCTGAACTCTACCAAGAGCCCAACTTCTATTCTCTGAATTCCGTCAGGTCTCAGGATTATGTGTAAGCTCCTTAAAATCTGAGGTTTAGCCTATTTTTTTGAATGCAGCTACTTTAGATACTTTACGCAGTATTTTCCCTTATAAGTTGGTCAAAACTTTATGGAGACATTGAGGTGGTTTTATTAAATTTCAGGTTAGTAGGTACTCCTAAACAACATGTATTAAAGTTAGTTACTATTTTACTATCAGTAGCAAAATCTACTCTTGGTTTTCGTTGAGAAAGTAAACAGCCTCCCTCAGTCAAACTTTGGCAAACTTAATTATGGGATTATTTTATTTTAGGGAAACTGTCAGACAAAATGCAGTGTGTGATGTGTAGCAATTATAAATCTACTTTTGCAGAAACTTGGCACCCTTTAATAAGCTATATGATAGAAGCTGACCTCCTCCTGAAAGATCCAATTTATTGAGATACGATACATTTTTAGAATTACTACTTATTGGTACTGATGTGGTATGTCAGGTTGTGTCATTGGTTGTATTTTGGATGTTCTTTTTTAACTTTGGGTTGTGATTTTGTTTGTTTTGGTGTGTTGTATTTTTCTACTTGTAATAAATAGTAAAAAAAAACACTAGTATATTGGTTTAGGCCTGGTCTACATATGCAGCACAATGAAGTAGTCATGACAGGAGGCTGAGATATTAGAATACTTCATACTATAGGTGCAGGATTAGAGATGGGCACAAACAGGGGGAAAAAACGAACATGATGTTCGTTGCCATCCACAAACAGGAACTCGAGAACAACCACGAACGTGACCCTGTTCACAAACATGTTCGTGGTTGGCTGTTCGTAGGGACCAGCAGGCTCTCCTCCAGCCATCGTCCAAGTTTGGTCAAGATCCCTACTGCACCACTCCCAGAAACCTGACCTAAGCAGGCAGCAGGAAAAGTACCAATAATAAATAATAGTTTGGCCCCAGATCCTGGCAGCAGTCCTGAACCTGAGGGTGGGTAGATCCCTATTGTACCATGCCCTACCTGAGCAGGCGGCAGGAAAGGTACCAATAGTAAATAATAGCTTGGCCCCAGAGCCTGGCAGCAGCCCTGGAACTTGAAGGGGTAGATCCATATTCCCACCACGCACAAAGAAAATTCAAACTCCAGTGCATTCTCCCTGTCTCTCAAAATGCCAACAGCAGCTGTCTCTCCCTCTCCACGGTCTGCAAAGACTAGCCAGAGCTGGGAGCTCCCACCTCCCCCATTTGTCTTTGTTCTCCTGTAACAAATTTGGAGCTCCACACTTAGAAGGAAGACCTGCCTATCAAGATAAATTGGGCTTAGATTGGGGTTTCCAGGGCAACAGCAGGAGTTCAGACAGAGTTCAGACAATCCCTGCCTACGTTGCCAAGAGAATTGATTGCAGGTGCCAGACTGTCTGGCTTGAAGAACAGCAACGAATGAGGCTTGCAACGACCACCTGTTGGTTTAGAATGGGGCCTCACAAACAGCTTGTTCTCGAACAGCAGATTGGGCTGTTCATGGCTTTTTTTTGTTCATATTGCTGTTCATGCCCATCTCTATGCAGGATTACACTTTCTCAGTCCCCCTGCTTTAATAATTGCCTGTGACTGAACAGTTAGCACTATAAAGAGCTAAGCTAGAGCCTTTCCCTCTAGTATACTATTTTTTTAATTTACAGGGAGTTTTTAACCTGGGGGGATATTAAAAAGTGGCTTCCTCACCTGCAGTCTGAAAGAGAGAGCCCATTCTGCCACCTAATTCTGTTGCATGTGTAGAGCAGGCCTTATTCTTTCCTTTGTGCATTAGATCTGGATTTCTGAACAGTTTGATGAATTGTAAGCTTTTATGGTGGAATCATTTTGAAGTGCTGTTTTAGAAGATAATAGCAAAAACAGAACATTCCGCTTCTTCCAGAACAATGCTAGAAATAATTGTATTATATAACTTTGACACACAGTTTAGAACAGTGATACTTAGTGGCTGAAGAGCTATGCTTCCTTTGGCTCTTCTGAGCACTGTTCTTCAATGTTGCAAGCATCCCATGGTCCAGGAAAATGAATATGGACATTGTGATTGGCAGGTTGTACCCACCATGAAATAACTGCTGCCATTTGAGACTGGAGGATGGGTAAGCTATAAGTTCCACTGAGATGGTAAGGATGAAGGTATGGGGCCTATCCTGTCCAACAACGTCCTGCCCTTCTCCAGAGCCTTTCTTCCCAGCATTTGGGCAGCTGATGGAACAGAGCAAGCTGGTTGTGGAGAAGTACAGCTACCACCACAGCAGCCACCCAGGAAAAGAGCAAGCTGGCCACAGTGGGGTGGGGGTTATTTCCCTTTTTCCACAGCCAGCTTGCTCTCCTCTAGGAGTTTCATTCTGAGGAGAGAGCAAGAAAGCAGAGAGGGAAACTTGCCTTGCTCTAGATACACAAGGGCTGGCTGACGTTAGGCAGTGGTGGGAGAGACACCCTCTACGCACAGAATAATCTGGAAATTTAAAAAGGTTATAGCTGTATATTTAATGTTAATAGGTAGGGGGTGTGTGCTTGCGTATGTTTGGGGTGATACACAGGACATATAGTAGCCATGTGGCTCATTTGGTTGATGGTAATTGCAGATCTGGCTCTCTGCAAGCTGTGGTGTTCCACTACTTTAGAAGGACTCTCATCCATTAATGTATAGATACATTTTTTCCCCGCAATTAGATCAATATTGGCCTTTACAAGCAAATCTCAGACATTGTAGATATAAAGCCTGCTAACATGGAGGAACTGACGGAGGTAATAACAGCAGCAGAGTTCCACCCCCATCATTGTAATGTGTTTGTCTACAGCAGTAGCAAAGGAACTATACGGCTCTGTGACATGCGTTCTTCAGCCCTCTGTGATAGACATTCTAAATGTAAGTGGCTTCTGGGTTTTATATACCATTGTTAGAAATACATAGGTATTCTTTCTGTATGGTATCACCTGGTTAAAGAAATATGTTGACTAAATTTGCTTATATTTTCTTTAGAATTATTTTATTTGCAAAAACAACCTTTTTTTATAATCCTACATTTGGCTCTGTCAGTATTCTAGGAGTGATATTCCACTTTCAGATGAAGGAATGTTCTTTTAAAAATGGTTTGTGTTTGCCATCTGTTTTAAGTACTTATATTTTATATGTTCATCTTTCCATTTAATCGGGGGCATATTTTAAGTGAAAGGTTTTTAATACATTAGTCAAACTGATTTATTAAATGTTGCAGGCCTACTTGTAAACCAATAAATATTGAATTGGATCCAAAAACTGTGAAGAGAAGGAAAATAATCACCAGTGTTGTTCCACAAACCCTTGGTTCAAGAATGCATGCTATAGTAAACTAGATTCTGTAGCAGCTTTTCTGTAAGAGACTGTGCACGCTGATGTGCAAAAGGGCATACATATTTTGGATTGTTTTGCTTGCAAAACCTGATAGAATGAAGTGTATTGAGTTTGACATTGGTGTTTAATAAGGGAATCAGAGTATTGCAGCTAGGATTTTAATGACATCTGCATCTTGTGTATTGCTGTGCTAGCTTTGTCACATTTTTATTATGTTAAATTCCATGTTAATTGCCTTGAGCCCTAGATTTCTGAGAGAAAGGTGGGTTTTTAAATGTTTTAAACTATAAAGATGTGTGCGCTTTCTAGAATAGCAAAGCAAAATTGCCTTGTATTGTCGAAGGCTTTCATGGCCGGAGAACAATGGTTGTTGTGGGTTTTCCGGGCTGTATTGCCGTGGTCTTGGCATTGTAGTTCCTGACGTTTCGCCAGCAGCTGTGGCTGGCATCTTCAGAGGTGTAGCACCAAAAGACAGAGATCTCTCAGTGTCACAGCACAGCACACTGAGAGATCTCTGTCTTTTGGTGCTACACCTCTGAAGATGCCAGCCACAGCTGCTGGCGAAACGTCAGGAACTACAATGCCAAGACCACGGCAATACAGCCCGGAAAACCCACAACAACCAAAATTGCCTTCTAAACCATTTTCAAGCAGAAGTGTAGTATGTGCTTTTCTCATGTCTGCCCTTATAAAACTGTCTGTGCTGGCTTTGGTACTGCTTGAATGCAAGGTTTTAAAGCTTGAATTAGAGCACAACGGAAAAATTAGGGAATAATTGTTTTAGCAGTTGTTAGGATGTGATTCATGGAAAACCCACCTATGTCATGGAAGGCAAGATCTGTATTTTATGTGCACCTTGTGTGGTGCATCACGCGGGGATTCTGGAATTACCTACGGTTTGGCAAAGATGCCTTCTGCTGCTGTCCCAGTATTTCTTATGGGACAATTACACTGCAATAGTGGCAATCTTCAGGAGCATGACAACTATATTATAGTAGAACTAGCTGTACCGGTTTTCAAAAATGAAAGGTCACTATTTTAATTACTGAACCATAAAAAGCCTCCTTGTAGGTGAGGAGCTTTTTATCATCGAGTGATGGTTCTTGTCCTGTGACAGTTGTTTTCTTCCCAGAATTAGAAAATTTTGTTGCTGTAATTCTGTTGGTTTGTCTTGAGATGTTCTGGAACTGTGCCAAGTAGTGTTGATAGTTTAAATAAGGCAGATGATAGTGACAGTTTCTTTTTTTAACTTCTTCATTCCGGTATTGGTGTGCTTTTCTTTCCCTTGAGCTATGCCACTCATGCCATATGTTTGAGTCTGAATTTAATATTTCTAAGAAAGTTAGAATAGAAAGTTTGGAGACAGCTGCTTAAAATGTACACGGGTGTTTGGCACAGTAAGGCCTAATTACTAGTGTGCCATAAAAACACTATTCTACTTTCCTACCTTTAGATATGGGATAATATCTTGAAGAATTTTAAGCTACTAATTAGATAATTCTGTTTATAGATGCCTGTAATGACTTCATTCATAATTAAAATGCAAATAAAAACCTACAGTTTTAATCATGCTCTCTGCAGGTGGGATAGTGCAGACAGCCATAAATAAAATATTACTCTGTGGTATCTTTCAGTACTGAGAATTCTTAATAGAACCTTGGTGTATTTTTTTTTAAAAAAAAGGAGGTACATCTAGCAGATGCACATTAAAAAATCTTTAATTTGGTTTGCAATAAACATTCAGAATAAATGTAAGGCCAGAGAGAAACAAGATGCTTAAGTGCGTGTAATATTCTGATTGTATTGGTTCCATTTTATTTGCTACACCCAAATGGAGATTGCATTGCAGGCAAGCAACATGTAGTGGTTCATCTTGTGTAAATTAGTTCATTTATAAAAGATGGGGCTTTGGTGGCAGTCTTTTGTTTAGAACCTTTCAGTTCTTACCACACATACTTGGAGTAGCCTGGAGAAAACCAGAGATTCCATGTAAGTAATTTACTCTAGATAAAGAACCTCTTACATGAAGGCTGAGGTCCAGAGGGCCACATACATAACATGCTGGTGTGTGGTTTTTTTGTACCGTCTTCCTATTCTAGCCCCTCAGCCTCTTCAGAAAACCAGTCATGAATGCTGAGAAACCCTCCAGATTATAACATGTCACAAAGGTATACGACTGGAAGGAGAAGTTCGCACACACACACACACACACACACACTTTTCTATTCATGCACAGCTGGTTCTCTGGATTCCAGCACAAAATAAATCATACTTCATTCTGTTTTCAGGAAAAAGGGTGCATGGGTATTTTGTTGGGTGTTGTAGATGATCTGGTTGGTGTTGCTTCCTGGCATTCCCCCCTCCTTTGCCCAGTCATTCCAAATACCACCTGTCTGCTGGGCACTGGTGATGTTTCAGAGGCTATCAACACATCTATTAGCTGAGTTACAGAATTGGTGTGTGCATTATTTCTTCCCTCAGAGTAATGTCACTATTCATAGTGAAAGTGGGTAATATTGCTGTATAGGATCTTGCCATACCAAGGGGCATAGAGCAATGAGTGCATCCAATACGCTGCTTTTAATTTTTCAAAGTACAGTTTTATGACGCTTACTTTGGAAATCATTGGTCTAGGAAAGCAGTTGTCTGAACATTTCAGAATGGTTTTCATTTGCTGCTAACAGTTTTTCCTTTCTATCTTCTATATGTTCAGTCTTTGAGGAGCCAGAAGATCCCAGCAGCAGATCATTCTTTTCAGAAATAATTTCCTCAATATCAGATGTAAAATTCAGTCATAGTGGTCGATACATGATGACAAGAGACTACCTTTCGGTTAAAGTATGGGATCTCAACATGGAAAATAGGCCTGTAGAGACATACCAGGTACAGTATTTGTGCTTTATTATAAAATACACTTTTTCTAAAATGATGAATGTTCTCATATTGTTCAACATTTGTGTTTGAAAGGTTCATGAATATCTCCGAAGCAAACTTTGTTCATTGTATGAGAATGACTGCATCTTTGACAAGTTTGAATGCTGCTGGAACGGTTCTGATAGGTAAGTCTGACATATGCACTGATGCTCACTTTAAAGACTTGCTTGAATTGTGGAAATGCCTTATGTTCTTGATTTTAAGAAAAGGGATCCGTTCAGTGTGGTTCAAAATATGTTGGCCACTTAAGGCATAATATATGGAGGTGTCAACAAATTATTTTAGTGAAACATAAACATATTATACAGTCCACTTTAATATACTTAAAATAGCCATAATCATGTTCAGAATCTGTTAGCTCTTTAAAAAAAAAAGTAGCTTAATCTTGTTTCAGTCTCGTTGCAAATATTGGCAGCACACACTGCTGGAGGAGCCATAGCTGAGATAGAATGTGTGTTTTGCATGTACAAATTGTGAAGCTCAATCCTTACATCTTTGTTTTAAAAAAATTAGACCCAGTCATTGACCAAAGGAAGTTCTGTGCATAAATTGAATATGCATAAAATCTCTGCTCTGTTTCCTATGGATGAAAAGTACCTCAGTTAGCTAGGATAAATATCTCTTATTTGATATCCTAAAAACCTGTTGCCAGTAAAAAGTATGCAGTGCTATTGTAGATAATTCATTGGTATACAGTTAACTTGTAGCAAGTAGGAAGAAACAAACCAGACATCGAGGAACTGATTTATCCAAAGTACTTATTACTCACTAATATTTTTAGCATTTTGTAAACATTAGAATCTATTGCTGCTCATAATTTTATTTTGTATTTTAAACTTCCACCTCCAAAACTGCTTCTTTCCAAAGGTTAATGTAGCATTGTGTCAGCAGCTAATTCTCTTATGGCACCAAAACAACTCTTGGAATATTATGTTGTGGCACTTCTGGGAGAAACTATTTTCTACTTTCTCATCACCCATTCATAAAATTGCATTTACTTTTCTGGTGAGAGGAGGGAGTGAGGACAGGAAGTAGCACAGTAGCACTAGTATAAAAATCAGACTGTATAATAATAATATAATAACATTCGATTTATATACCGCCCTTCAGGATGACTTAACACCCACTCAGAGTGGTTTACAAAGTATGTTGTTATTATTCCCACAACAAAACACCCTGTGAGGTGGGTGGGGCTGAGAGAGCTAGAAGCTGTGACTGACCCAAGGTCACCCAGCTGGCTTCAAGTGTAGGAGTGAGAAATCAAACCCGGTTCTCCAGATTAGAGTCCCGCACTCTTAACTACTACACCAAACTGGCTCTTAACCACTACACCAAACTGGTATGTTTCTTGGTGATACTAGAGGCAGTATCTTTTACAGTGAGAACCAAATTCAACTGGAGTGGTAGTTGACTGGCAAATGAAGACTGGATTTTTATTACTGGTAGTGATAAGGAAAGAAAAAGGGGAAGAGGATGTGGTAATGTATCTGGGGTATTATATAGAAGGGATAAATAGGGGCCTAATCCTCATAAGTCAAGGTTCTCCAGTGTGCTGCCCATGGGCACCTGGATGCCTGTCAGTGTTTCCCTTGGCACCTGCCAAGTTTTTCCGAAAGTAGGTGGGGCCATTGTGAGGCAGGGCTCATTATTAGCTGCCTTCATTTAAATGAAAGGATTTTTCCACTGGAGGAACAGAGGAAGACGTGCAAGCACCTGGGCTTTTCTTAGTCAGTGCGTAGTTTCATTTCCCTTCAGGCTTTCCTTCTTCCCATGGTGTGCGGAAGGAGGAATTCTTTTTGGCTGTGCCTCGTATAACAGCCATTTGGAGTTTGGCCCCGCCTCCTGGGGTAGCAGTTTTGGGGTAGAGCTCAGCCACCCCCTCTCGTAACTACAAAGGTGCCCATGGGCTCAGTCACTGATACATTCACCTGGTAGACAAAAATGAACGTAACAAATTCTCTGTTTGTGTTTTATGCAGTGCTATTATGACTGGTTCCTACAACAATTTCTTCAGGATGTTTGATCGAAACACACGGCGAGATATTACATTGGAGGCATCAAGAGAGAGTAGCAAACCTCGTGCCATCTTAAAGCCTCGGAAGGTGTGTACGGGTGGCAAGAGAAAGAAAGACGAAATAAGTGTTGACAGTCTGGACTTCAACAAGAAGATCCTTCATACAGCATGGCACCCTGCAGAGAACATCATTGCTGTAGCTGCCACCAATAACTTGTATATATTCCAGGACAAAATTAATTAAAGACGGCTTATTCGAGGACAAAGTTGTCGTCTTGCATAGTTAAGCTCAGTTGTTTATCTGTCAGAAAGATGGCCTTGTTGTCCTCCCAGTAAAGAACATTGATGCACTTATTTCCCTTTATAGGTAAAGGAGAGAAGCTGGCCTGGATTTGAGTTCATGGTGTATTTCTGCCTTCAGTGAGGGAGAACGTGGAATTTAATTTTTGTAAACAAAGTAAGCCCACTAGAAGCAGAATTGATGGACAATACTCAATAAAGGCCAATATTCAAAACAAATGTATTTATTTAAGTCTGAGCCTTCCTTTCCAGTTGATAGACCAAAAAAATCTAACACCCAAGAAACAAATTGTCATAAAAATGTAATTTCTATCTCACGTGCTCTTTATCTGCTGTAATATTTGGGCCTTTCAAAAACATATATTTGTGCTTTATGCCTGTAAACATTCTTTCTCTGGCCTTCATCTAAGCTTTAGGTGTTTCTACCTTTGAGCATATAGGTAAGTCTAGAGTTGGGTGCGTAGACAGGTTTTTCATGTATATTTACTCACCAACTGTATCTATAACCACACCTTCTGGTGTAAACCACTTAATAAAAATAACAAACTATAAAAGTGTTTTTAAATCTGAAAGTATGTATTCAGTCTTTTTTATTGCATGTATTGAGATTGTGCAAAATATCTCTAATAGAAAGATTTGAAAATAGTTTGTCCCGAAAATATTAATTTTGACAGTATAAGCAGTTTCTTGTGATACTTGCTGCTTCAAACTCTAAACGTATATTTTCCTCATTACCTTAACTTGTATTGGTTTTCTGTACTGTGTGCACAAAAGAAGAAACAAGAAATTGGTTTAAAGTTCATATACAGCCTTAAAGGAGCAAGATTGTTTCGTACATCAAAACCTTCAACGAAATCACTGCTCTGGTTAACAGTAAACATGCCTCACATGAGAGGCACGTGCATTATTTTTTTACGCAAGTTCTTTGTTTCAAAGTGTATACTTTTTACTTCAGCTGGGCATAAGCATATAAAATTTCCCAATGCAGTTAGAAGCTTGTAGTTTTTTAAACTTGATTATGCCAAACAGGAGCACAACTTAAAACATGTTTTAATGCTTAATGTGGGTCTGACACAACGAGATCAGACTAAATATTGATGTGAAAATACATTTGTCAGAATCTGGGTTTCCACGGGCAATAGGGGGCTAAGGAAAAGTATGTATGAATTTTGGGATTTCTCATAAAAGGCATAGGATCTGCTCCCAGTATTTCACTGTAAACTTCTTTGGGTATAAACTTCATGCAAAGACTTGTGGGCACCACTTTAATAGCATTTATTATCTAGGTACTACCACTTTCTCCAAACTTGCTACTAAATGTGCCTACAAAATCCCCTTTGAAATTCAGACCCTTTGAGCTTCCTAGATAAAGTACAGGTGTATGGTTCACACTCCATTTTTAATGAAATGAAGGTTTAATATGATTGCTAAAAGTTGGCTGTGAATATGCAAGAGCAATGCCTCTGTTCTTATCCTGTCAATTAACGTCCATAGAGTGCCACTCTTGTTCGCGATAAACTAATAAATACTAATTTGGGGTTTCTAAAGATAAAGTTTAAATAAAAATCGTATACTGTATATCAGTTGTGACACTATTTGCAAATCTTGAAATGTGGAACGGATAGGTCATTTAAACCAATAGAGTGACTTTGTTCCTTAAAAAAATACATGAGAGCTAATACAATGGGATTGTACATAATTGTTCAATTATTTTGACCAAAAAGTTTAATAAATTTTAAATGTTTACCTGAACTTGCTCTGTGTACTTTGACAACTTTTTCAGTGTATTTTTCCCTGAAATTTAATCTAAGTTGTCTAAAGCACTCACTTTCAGTTTGCTTATTTTATTCATTTTGTTATACCAATTAATTGTTTATTTATTTTATTTATTTATTTAGATTTCTATTTTACCCTACCCACGAAGGGCTCAGGGTGGATTACAGCATATTAAAACACATTAAAGTTAATTTACACAGTCAACCATAATAGATTGATAAATATATATATATATATATAATATACTCACATGTAAAATATAAAAATATATATTCAAATGGCGGCAATCAATAGCAGCAGACACAACTCGACACGATAAGGTGGTGGACAACCTTAGTAGGGAGGGGTTCAGATTTTCTCCGTTTTTCAGCTGGTGGAGGCCAAGCCTGACCTCAACCATATGCCTAGCAGTACATCTCTGTCTTACAGGCCCAGTGAAATGATAACACATCCTGCTGGGCCCTGGTCTCAGTAGACAGAGAGTTCCACCAGGCTGGAGCCAGTACCGAGAATGCCCTGGCTCTGGTTGAGGTCAGGCGGGCCTTCTTGGGGCCAGGGACCACCAATAGATGTTTCTCTCCGGATCAGAGTGTCCTCTGGGGCACATATGGGGAGAGGCGGTCTCATAGATAACGCTGGTCCCAGTCCGCACAGGGCTTTATAGGTTAGTTCAAAACAACTCCCCTGCAGGATAATTCCAAGCAATCCAACAATTCACGGTGCAAACAGCATTCTATATATGTTAACAATAATAATAAAGCACCCTTCAATACAGTCAAAATAAACACTTTCAACGTAAGTACAAAAGCCGGTATGAGAATAACAAATCTCAAAATAGTTTTATAATCAGTACAAAAAGAATTCAATAGTCATAGTCGACAAGCACTTGGTAAGCCTCTTCCCTTGAAGTGCAGAAGTAAGAGGGGGTGTGAAAGCTTCAAAACCACAAAGAATTCCTTCAATGGTTGTTGTGGGTTTTCCGGGCCGTATTGCAGTGGTCTTGGCATTGTAGTTCCTGACGTTTCGCCAGCAGCTGTGGCTGGCATCTTCAGAGGTGTAGCAGAGATCTCTGTCTTTTGGTGCTACACCTCTGAAGATGCCAGCCACAGCTGCTGGCGAAACGTCAGGAACTACAATGCCAAGACCACGGCAATACAGCCCGGAAAACCCACAACAACCATCGTTCTCTGGCCGTGAAAGCCTTCGACAATACATCGAATTCCTTCAATGAATGTATGAATGGATGCTCATAAAGTTGCCCCGCCCTACAGACAGTCGGCCACATCCATTTCACACCCACGGTGCTTATTCAAGGGAAATATGATTACTGATCGCACAAGTACTAGAAATTCATGTAGCCATTCATATGGTCCTTTCACATCCTGCAAGCCATCGGCTAATTGACACGGACCATCACTTCCGCGCAATATATGTGCTATATGCGCTCCAGTTGGCACTTCTACAATAACACGCACTGCTGCATTTTGAACCAGCTGCAGTTTCCAGGTCAGGCTTAAGGGAAGCCCTGCGTAGAGCGAATTACAGTAGTCCGGCCTAGAGATGACCATTGTCTGGATCACTGTAGTTAAGTCGCTGACTGAGACAAGCTGCCTGGGCTGTCGCAGGTGGAAAAAAGAGGACCTGGCAACTGCTGCGACCTGAGCCTCCCATTTTCAAGGATGCATTCAGAATCACCCCCAAACTCCTAACCGATGACACTGGTTTAAGCGGCACCCCGTCGGGAGTCGGAGTCCGGCACTTAACCGCCTGCGGCTCAAATACAGGACCTCCATCTTCATAGGATTTAATTTCAGTCGACTCTTTCAACCAACCAGTCACGTCATCAAAGGCACACTCCAGGACATCCGGGGCTGAACCAGGCTGGCCGTCCATCATCAGGTATATCTGGGTGTCATCTGCATATTGATGACACCCAAAGCTCCGCACCAACTGGGCAAGGGGGCGCATATAGATGTTAAACAACAATGGGAAGAGTATTGCCCCCTGTGGGACACCACACATCATAGGTTGGCGGGATGACAATCTATCCCCAAGCGCCGCCCTTTGTCCCCGACTGTGGAGAAAGGAGACCAGCCACTGCAAGGCAACCCCGTGTATCCCCACGTCGGTTAGGCGGTGGGTCAGAAGTTCGTGATCAACTATTGAATACTGCTGACAAATCCAGTAAAATCAGCAGCACGGATCCACCTCGATCCAGATGTCCTGTTGGTGGCAACAGGTCACACCCACTCTTATACTGTATTCATTTATGCTCTGTTTCTTGACAGCTCTCTGCATTGTTTGGCCCTTCATAAAAAAAAAAAAACTAAAAACCTTTGTAGTCATGGTATACAGCTGTACTAAGTGGACCACTTTCTACATCTGATAAATTAGGTTCCAGCCCAAAAGCTTACACTATATTTATTGGTCTTTCTGGTATCACAAATCTCTTCGTTTCAAAAACCTAACAGCAAATTTAAAATATTAATGTTAGGCTGCCAGCAAAATGAGTTGAAATATTCTTAGCTCTCATGGTCCCAGAAGTGGAACTGTGTGAATGAATCTTGCAAAATTGAAAGACCGTGTGCCTTTGATTCAAAAATCTACTGAGGTACTTGATTAAAAAGCGGCTTAGTTGGGTTTGAATTTTTTCTGTTTTTTGCAGATTTTGTTGGTTCACAAGAAGATATTTGTACAACTTTTGTTTCAGCTTTTGTGTACAGTGTATCCACTTGAATGAGCACAATAATTCGAATAAAACCTGATAACATTTAGTTTCCTCAGTGGAGCCAGACTGTAAAACTGTATTTACTTTTCAGAGTAAATCTTATCCACTGTCCATTTGGAACCATTAGTGTGGTTTGACTGGTGGGTGGCACTGGATTATTTTGAGTTATAGTCAGATTTGAGGGGGGAAAGTAAAATTACCAGACATACTGTCTCATTCAAAATAGCCATACAGGTAGAATAAACCAAGTGCTGTCTAATTAGATTATGTGCCTTCCATGAGAGAAATGTTTTAATTGCCATTTGAAAGGATGGTGTCATCCTCGCCTCCATTAAAGGGAACTTTGTAACAGAATAGTGGCTGGGAAAGTCACGCAATCACTCAGTGATTACTAATAGTTCATCTCAACACCTGGACAAGATGATATAGGCTGTCCAACTACATGGGCTATTTTGAGATTTAGAAGTTAATTTCAGGACCTTGAATTGGTACCTGAAACTGAGCAGGTTGAGGTTAGTGCTCATGAGTGCAGCGGTCTTAAAGGGTCTGCTTATTATTCTTGCTACTACTGTAGCGGAAGCTACAAAACTGTCAATTTCTTGTAATTTCACTTTCTCCACCATCTTTTGCAATTTAGAGTCTTCATAATATGTGGCTAAAGTGTAGTGTCTGGCTATGGTAAAGTGAGTTTGAGATTCAGAATAATGGGGTTTTTTTAGAATTTGGTTTTTATCTAGTTAGTTAAAAAGTTCACTAAAGAGAGGTGGGATTGTATACAACATAATGTTCCCACTGTCTATATATTAACATTTAGTGATTCTTAAACTAGCTTGGTCTTTGAATTCCTAATCGTAGTGTGTCCTAGCTTGTGTGTCTTTCCCTTAGTGATGCATGGGATGAAGAACACCCAAGCTACCCTAGACGTGGAATTCTGCAGGAGAGCTATTGTAGGCAGAGAGCTACCTTCATTTTCTAGAATTAGCTTATATTTTGTGAGAGTAGCTGTGATCATGTTCTTAAAGTGATGGTGACTGTCCTGTTTGGCCACAAGTGATTAAATCTGTGATTGCTGTACTCTGCTTGGGATGTTCTATTCTAGTTAGTCACAAGGAGGAAAAAATGAAACCATTTTTGTGCTTTCATGCACACTATTAAGACTCACTGATTTCTGCCAGGCTGACATACTTCAACGCATCTGGCTTCCATAAAAGAGAGTTTGGGTTCTACTAGTTTTTCTTTAGACCCATGAAGGCTTAAAGGACAATTTCCTCACATTTGCCTTGCTGCTGCATCCTGTGTTACTTTTTGCCCATGTTACCTTGCATGGACTTTTGATCTGTCAAAAGGGGTCCTTCCCTCTGTAGTAGCAGATGCTGAACCTGTGTGAAGTCACATGAAGAATATGTATTGCTAGCATCATATGTTTTAAATTGGGCTCAAGAATGCTACTCATTCCAGACTAACAATGTATAGAGGGCATCCTCTGTGTGATATATCACTTTGTGATCAGTGGTTTTGATTTACCGTTTAGATCACTGGAACAATTTTCTTAATGGTGATATGGCCATTTTAAAGCAAGATAGAGTATAGCATAAAGGCATGCAAACCTCTACTCACTGCTTGTGAACGTTGGTACTGATATCTACTTGTAACAGCAATGGAATGACATTATTTGAAAGGTTTCCTTAGTAAAGGGGGTCTGCTGTATACACCATCTTATTCTCAGCCCAGTCCTAGCCCTTCACTCTCAAATATATCTGTTTAATGGTATGTTTATTATGACATTTTTAACTGATTCGTGTATTTTTCCACTTCTGTCAGATGTAAACACAGCAAGAGATGTTTACTCATTTTATTGTCTTCATATAATTCACTTGCCATATACATTCAATGCATAAGAAAGTACTTCACAGCTTGTCAATGTTATGAATAGCCAGAAGATGATATTTCTGATATTTTCCCCTTAATATACTATTCTAACATAGTTTTAAAGTTAGTGGTACAAACGATTACACAAAAATGCAGTAGGTATTTACAATCCTGTAGCAGATGGAGGAAAAACCAGCTTCAAGGATACTGTCAAGGTCTACAAACAGTCCAGAACAAATCAAGTGATCACTTCAGAAGTACATACAACTGTCACTAACAACTAAACATACACTGAGTGTTCTACAGCTTCCCAAGGAATCAAAGATTGTAATTAATACAAATTAGATTAGCAGCAGACTTCTGCTAATGGGTTTTGCCCATTTCCCCTTTCACCCCACCTGCTGCAAATCCTCAATTTGCCCCTCAAGCGGTTTCCTGTCTCCCAGGAGCAGCATTTTAAACGGGGAACATTCAGGCTGCAGTAGGACCTAGAAGGCCAGAATGTCCTCTTGTTGGCAAAAAAATCCCTTCACTAAAGTAGCTGTTCTTTTCATCTAAAGGAGATGGGGAAATTCTTTCCAGCAAAGCTGCAAGTACAAACTGAAGCCACTTCCTACATACGATGCTGCTTTATGCTGAATCAGAACATTAGTTATTAAGATCAGTATGGTCTACTCTAACTGGCAGCAACTCTCCGGGGTCTCAGGGAGGCACCTCTCACATCACCCATTTAACTGGAATTGAACCTGGGACTCTGTGCAAGCAAAGGAGATGCTCTGCTATGATGCTGTGGTCCCACCCCAGTTGCTTGAAGGAATAGGTTAGCGTGGAGTAGCAGCTAACTTGGGGAAATCTTAGCATATGGAACCCTATTGTGGCCAACTGAGTTACTCCCTCCCCCCATAACTACCTAATTTATTAAGTTATGATATTTCAAATTATGCAAACTGCTTACACAGCTGAATTACATGAGATGTCACTGTACACAGTAACACAGCTATATATTAATTTCAGTTCTGTTCTAGAAGGACAAAAACAAAAACCTATGTTTGCCAAATGATAAGGCCAAAGCCAATGAGAAAAGCAAATTTGCTTTTAAACAGATATGATTATAAGTACACAATATTAATATGGGTGGATGCCAGGCAGTACTTGACTATTCTTTCCAAACAGGAAGCAGTTATTTGAGGTCATTTAAGGCTCATTGTTGAAGCTATGATATAGATGGGGGGAGGCTATCAAACTGATAGCGCTTACTATTCTCCAGCGTAAAAATCAAGTCTGCAGTATTACACAATGTGTCCCACTGAACTTCAATGAAATTTATTTAGCAGTAGAATGCATGGCACCAGTCTGGCAGGCTTTTATGAGAAAAGGCAATGTTGCATTTGTGGATTTATACACTCTGGAATTCCAATGTGTGCCTGCACAGACTTGGTTATGAAACTTTATTTCTTTTCCTGACACATTCGCTTATCGCCAAATCTGCATTGGGCAAAAAAGATATTCTTAACCATTTATGTCTTTAAATGAATGTATAGAAGGTAGATCGGGCAATGGCACTGTAAACATGACAGTAACAGAAACTCCATGTTCAGAAGCAGTCTCTCTCCAATTACCAGATGTCTGGATGAATAGCGGCTGGTGGCTGTCCTAACTTGCATGGTTTATGAGCTTGTCATAGAAAATCTTTGAATGGACCTTCAGTCTATATGACCTACCACTGCTATTTCTTCTTAAATATCTGGATTGTTAATAAAGGTTGGATCCTAACGTGCCATTCTGTTAGTGCAACAAGCAGAAGAGCACTTGTCACTGATTCCGCACACATTGGATAATGCACTTCCAATCCTCTTTATAGATCATTTGGAATGGATTTGTGTGCGGAACAAAAAATCCACCTCAAATGATTGATAAAATGCATTTAAAGTGCATTATCCAACGTGTGCAGAATCAGCCGAGGAGAGGATGATTTGCCCCAATTTCTCCTTTCTACTGCAGATCCCCAGTTTTCTCTGGATCTATTAACCCCAGGAGCACAATTTCAGGAAGTACAGCAGCTGCAGTGGCAGAAGGGAAGGAAACTGTTCATCCAACACAACTCCCCTCAAGCTACATCAGCTTTATGCCATAATTTTCATTTGAGTGATCTTTGTTTCAGCATTAGTATAAACTGCCTTACCACACTAAAGTCATGCATATATATATCAATTATGAATTATCATTGAACAGCACGTTAATATTTAAAGAGAATGGGAAGTATCCCATCACAACCACACAGGTTTGTATTAAAAGTATTTAGGATTCACTATTAAATCTTAAAGCAAATTGTTAAATTATTTCAAATCAAGTAAAAAGATCCTGTTCTTTAAAAATGTAAGGCAAGATCCCATCTACTTCTGTCCCAATCTTTCCTGGGAGTGCTACTACGAGCAATCCTAATCCAGTCTTTGCACAGCAGAAATAGCCATACACATCCTTGATGTATTATCTTAAATAACAAGAAAGTTACATTCTTTTTTCCTGAAACACACTAGTACCATTACTTATAAAAAGATTAATTCATTTCTCCAGAATCTCATCAGATGTTAAATCTAAAATATGCTGCAGAATTGAGCAAAAAAAAAAAGGGGGGGGGCTTACATAGAGTTTGGCTTTGCTTTTCATCCTCCCCATCTACAATTAAACCAGGAGAACAATATTTACAGAACAAAAGACATACAGAGCCAGGTAGCTATTGCACACTCCAGAGTTCCTTTTCTTCACCATTTTGCATGCCTGGACAGGTGTTGTCACAGTGGTGCAGGAGACAGGAATTTCTCCCCCTCTTATAATGAGCTGCTGGAAGGTGTGGTTGTCAATCGTCTTCCAATATAAATCCTTAGGCACAAAAATAACAGCCAATAAGTGTTGTGTTTCACAGAAACCACTGTCAAATGCTATAGCACCTCTCCTGCTTGGACTACTGATTCTACATTTTCCATAACTGTAAGTGCATACTTTGCATTTAATCCAGGCCTTGCAAGCAGCCATTTACCTGGTAACCAGGGAAGATGATGGATCACATGCAGGCAACCAGGCAGGAAAGCTTCTGCAAACTTGGCTTCTTTTTAATTTCAGGTCACAAATAGATGTGGGTAAGTGTGGGTGCATGAGAAAGACATAATATCTTGGGATTTATTTACAAAAGCTGCAATCTCCATTATAAACTCTTCATTTTCAGACTTTGCATAAAGTACTGCCCAATTCACATGAGAAATACTGAACTAAACACCAAAGCAGATGAAAAACTACAAGGACCTTTTGGGGAAATCTGAAAGTGCTCAGTTAAGACTGCTTCAGATTAGACATGAGCACAAAACGAGAGTCTTGTGTTTCATCTCGATCCACGAACCACAAACTTTCACAAATTTGCCCCAGTTCATGAACTGGTTCGTGGGGTTTAAATGCTCCTTTCCGTGCTGCTGCTGCCGCCGGCTTGGATGAGCTGCTTGTTAGGGAGATCCCAGACAAGCAACTGATCTGGGGGTTTAAATGCTCTTTTCCTTGCTGCTGCAAAGCAACAGGGAAAGGGGCATTTCACACCCACCGGCTTGGATCAGCTGTTGTCGGAGTGATCCCACCAAGCAGCTGATCCAGGGGTTTAAATGCTCCTTCTCCTGCCACTGCGAAGCAGCAGGGAAAGGGGCATACAAACCCTGCCAGCTTGGATCGGCTGCTTAATGGGGAAATCCCCGCCAAGCAGCTGATCCACGAACCAAATGAACTGGCAGACAGTTCGTGGAAGTTCACAAATAACCGGGCTTCCACAAACTGTGGTTCATGAACTACAAAACAGCCAATTTCATGGTGAAATTTGGTTCATTTTGTGGTTCTATGTCTACTTCAGATCATTAGCCAAAAACTGCACAGAGCTTCTACAAAGCCAGATTTGATGCTTTTTAGACACATGAGCATGCCACAGTCACCTGTCCCTCCTCCACCTGAGCGTTCCCAAAGTGGAGATTGAAATCTTGTTTATTTACCTAGGAGTAAGCCCTACTGAATAAAGTGGTGACCTTCTTCCAAGACAACATGACTTATTTGCATTGAGCATTATTTCGGACAAAGAGCAGGGGGGAATCATTATAACAACATAATAACAGTTTTTTTGTATACTACTCTTCTGGACAATTATTTATTTTATTGAATTTATAGTCCGTTCTCCCCCCGAAAAGGCCCAGAGCAGATTGCAACAATAAGTAATACACATAAAAAGATAAAACAATAATATAATACCGAATAAAATCAACAGTATTTCAGATTTAATAACAGCATCTGCTATAGAGTGTTCATTTTGCACAATCCCAATCTCAAATCCCATGGAATGGGTGGCAAGCGGTTAGGAGGACAACAAAACAAGAAAGGGACACAAGCCCCCCTCAGCAAAAGGGCAGTTGGGAAATTCGCCTGCCTCGACCACCAAAAGCCTGGCAGAACATCTCCACCTTATAGGCCCTGCAGAATGACAGAAAGTCCCACTGGGTCTGAGTTTCCACAGACAGAGAGTTCCACCAGGCTGGTGCCAGGGCCAAAAAAGCCCTGGCTCTGGTCAAAGCAAAAACATCATCCTTGGGGCCACAGATCACCATGAGAAGTTTATCTGCTAAACAGGGAACATAAGGCGAGAGGCATTCTCGCAGGTATGTCAGTCCCAGTCCACTAAAGGCCTTAAAGGTTAAGAGCAGAACCATGGACCTGATCCAGAACTCCACCGGAAGCCAATGCAGCTGGCGCAAAACAGGTGTTATGTATGGCAATGCAGTTGGGGCTGAGAGGAGTGACTTACCCAAGGCCATCTGAAGAGTCCATAGCAGTAATGAGATTCAAATCAGTAAAGTGCTGAATTGTAGCTCAATTACTTAACCACTACATGTGCATGTGTGTGCATGTGCATGCATATGCGTGCACACGCATCTATAACATTTCTTACTTTCTACTGGAGTTCCAATGGTCTCATGACAAAAATGAGAGGCAATGTAGAAGAACAGATGCTACTAGTGGAGAGCTTCATGTCTTACACACACACCCTACAGATTCATTCAAAAGACTTCATTTCCCAGAAATACGCCAATAGGATCTCCATGTATAGTTCATTCCCTGCTAATGCAGCTCCAATACAACAACCACAGAAATAAGTACCTTTTAACTAAATTGCAGTTCCTCTGCTCAGAAGCTACTGTGCTTCTGCTCATTCTGATATTTCAAGACTGCTTCTCTTTCAATGTTTCCATGGGTCAGAAGTTTCTTTCCCTGTTTTATGGATGTTGATTAAGACAGCAATGTACTCTATTTCATAAAAATGTATGCCAATATAATCCATCACATCACTGGAATGATTTTTGTAATGAGTTCCTTGAGTCTTACAGGCAAGTTCATGGAACTATTTTTGAGCAACTGTGTGAATGATGGATTTTCACTAGAATCATTCACAAAGTTATTTGTGAACTAGAGATCAAATTGTTTATGTGATCCTAGATCTTGTACATTTACCTTCTCCTGTCTAAGAGGCCAGGATAACAGCCAGTTTCTTTTTTTAAAAGCTACAGAACAATTAAAGCTCCAAGGAAATGTTCTCCAAGCCCACTACATTTTTGGAAAGGGAATGTTGAAAGTCTGAACAACCTCTACGTAAAACCTTTAGCAGAACTCATTCACAGCTATGGAGTGTGATGTCTTCAATATGCAGATGACATCAACTCCATATCTCACTATCCAGGTCCCCACAGGATGCAGTAGAAATCTTAGATCGCTGCCTGACAGCCATGGTGAAATGGCTGAAAAATAAATTGAAATTGAACCCAGACAAGATTGAAGTGATGCTTGTTGGGAAGGCAGAGAACTTGTAAGACATTGTACTCCCCACATTTGATTGAGTTCATCTGACTCTTGCAGACTCGGTTAAGAGCCTAGGGGTTATACTGGATCCAGTGCTACTACTAGAAAAATAAGTTAAAGCAGCCACAAAAAATGCTTACTACAATCTCACACTAGCCGAGAAGATGGCTTCTTACCTTGACACGGCTGACCTGGCTACCTAGATCCATGCTATGGTAACATCAAAACTTGACTGTTGTAATGTACTATACGTTGGTGTCCCATCTAAGTTAACTAGGAGGCTCCAATTGGTGCAAAATGCTACAGCTCGACTGTTAGCAGGAGCGAGCAGGAGTATGAACATCACTCCCATCCTACAGTCACTCCATTGGCTACTTATCAGTTACCATGCTCGATTCAAAGTATCGGTTATTACATACAAAACTCTTCACGGCCTTGGCCCAGCAAACCTATGAGACTGCCTCCCTCCCTATGTCCCTCCATGGCAGCTTCACTCATCTGAACAGGGCCTCTTGCAGGTGCCAGCCTGCACATGGGCGAAATCAACAGCAGCCTGCTTACAGGCTCTCTCTATGGTGGCCCCTACCCTGTGGAACAGCCTACCTGAGGAGGTCAGGAGACCACCCACTCTCCTGGCTTTCCACAAATGATGCAAAACCGTATTATTCAAAAAGGCTTTTTACTCGGATAGGAGGAGGTCTCAGATGCTTCGCTAAGGAGTTAGGGACCAAAAAACCACTATGTTGCCTTGCATATTATTTGTTGCTTTGAATATGTACTCCTATATACTACCTGTGCTTCATGTTGTCTAATGTCAATCCTAGAACTGATTATGTTCTGTTTCAGCAATTCTTCAACTTTGTATTTGATCCTTGCTAATCTATATCTTTGTAAAATCCTATGACATTGTTTATGGAAATGTCATTGACACTGTATGGAAATGTCACTGACTGTGCTAATCTCACACTATGTAATCTACCTTGAGTCTCAGTGAGAAAGGCGGACTCTAAATGACATAAATAAATAAAATCTCAGTGTTACAGAGATTTCAGATTTATGAATAATATCCACTTCTGGAATGTCTGCAGGACTGGTAGCTCAATTTTTGTAATGGCAGGTATTCATTCAATATATTTGTTTTCATGAAGGAACATGATATTCTGCCACATTACTTTTGGTGTAACCTGTAAAATAGTTGATATAGGTAACCAGTTAGCATTATTAAGAATATAGGAAATCTTATCTTACAACAGCACAGTTGGGCTTCCAGCCTTACAACTCTACAATTGGCCAATTAATTGAATCAGTTCTTACCCTAGTCCAATAGCAAGCAGATGGGAAAGCAGCAGAGATGGCAGAAAGACCTTCAAAAATTCTGCAGAAAATATGCCTCCTTTCTTCATCACACTTGTGTTTCTCATGCTGAGGCTAGCTGTGCGCTTGGGGTGTTTAAACAGAAACTCCCTGATATATCAGAAGAAAAGAGAACCCTATCAGCAAATGTGTATGAACAAATTAATTTACCTAACAGATCTGCATAACCAATTTGCATTGTTCCCAGTATGATGACTCACTTGGGTGGAATGTTCTCAGGCCTGCTGGACCAATCCCACATCCAATCAGAATTCTTTTTCAAAAGCCGTTCAACTTCTTTCCTTCTTTCCAGGAAATCTTCTTCAGACTAAAAGAAGGGTACGTATAACCAGACAGCACCAAAACTATTATTAGATTTTTAAAAATACTGATTGAGCCAGGCCAAGATACCACACTCAAAGGAAGCAGTGTCAGTATCCAAGGGCAGAGATCAATAAGCATGAACTGTACCATAGTTAATAGTCGGAAATCCTTCCTTCTCCCACATTTCTGGTATTCAGCTTTTGGATCCAAGACCACCAAGAAGGGGATGACTATGGGTAAAAATTCCTCAGGTTCAAGTCGAGCAGGCGGAAGAAACCTTTGAGGGCCTCAGCAGTCCCATCTGGATAGACCAGTGGCATGATTTTTCTAAATGGCACTGAAATCTATTTAGGGCTGAATATGTATTAGGGCAATCCAAAGAGTGAGTTGCCAATTAGATGAATAACTATTATCTGCATTGCATGCAGGTGGGATCCTATAAATCACAAGCAACTTGGCTCTTTCCCATCCCACCTCCTCCCCTAAGCAGTCTTCTGAGGTCTCTGAAAAGCTAATGGTCAGAGCCATGGGAGCTCCATAGACAAAATATGATAGTGTACAGGGAACTTCTGTGAAGAGTGGAATCAGGTGACATCAATCCTCGCTTCCCACTGATTCAGGAAGCTCCGTCAGCACAAGGGGGTAATGGGAACAAAGTTGCTGGATTCCCTTTTCTATAGCAGTGCCCCATTCCCATGACCGTTTGTCCATGGGGCTCCTCTGCCTCCCAGCACCAGCTTTTCAGGGGTCTTAGGCTGCTGGGGGAAAAGATCTGCAACTGCTTCTGCTCATGATTCGTACAATCCAACCCAGCTGGTTTATTATAGTATAGATGAAATCTTTCTTGGCTATCGTTCTGATTTTTGGAGTCAAGCGTCCAATTTTGCAGATTTAACAAAAGATTAAAATGACAACTGGCCCTTAGACTACATTGGTCTAGTGGTCTAATCATTTTGGGCCCATCCCATCTGATAAAACATGTCCATCTGCAGGACATGTCATCTCTGGAGGAATGCACTCCTCTTATGTGCTACATCATGCTATTGAGAGTTGTGAGGCTACAAAAATCCCACATTCAAAGAACTTTCTGTGTCAGTACAAGGACGGGAAACGGGAGAGAGGTTAATTGCTCTCAAGTACCCCCATCCCATTGATAACTCTCACAAGCATTCAGTACTTAAGGCCTGGCTAAGCAAATGCTTCTAGCTAGCAAAGAAAAAAAATCAAAGCCCCATCTCACTCCTTGGCAGGAATAGTGGTGACAGAGAATTGGGGATGCAAAATAGTACATGGTACCTCTTCTTTGGAAGAACAGTAAAAAGACAGTGGGGGGGGAGATGAGGTCAATTTTAAGAAGCGTATTCTGGGGTAACTCATAGGAAGGAGCTCTCACATCCAGGCTCCATCTTGATGGCCTCCATTACCACATGGAGCTAACAAAGAACAGGCAGCCTGGACAAAGACTCAATGTAATGAATGACTGATAGAACACTGTAACTTTAAGAATAAAGAGCCTACCCTAGAATAATAATAGTCAAGGTATGTTTAGTGAGGGGACTAAGGGTTGCAAGTTCTTTGTAACCCTCCTTGATCCACTGCAATGCAGAGTATGCGTGCAGATATTTTTCTTTTAATACTTTTCTGATTATTTTGAATGCTGGAAATTTGTTCTTTATAATTATGATACACCCCACCTCCCACTCAAACAGTTTACTAAAATGGCACCAGGAAAAGGGTGGCAGTCAATAGACTGCTAGATCTCTGAGAGTGTGTAAGTGTGGTAAGTCACCCCTTCGAAGGCTAGTCAGAGTGAAAGCAGATGGGGGCACTAAGCAGAGTCTGTACACAGCAACATGGACAGAGTGCTAGCCCTCTTAGCAGGAAACTTTCTAATCAACCAGCTGGTGACAGTGTAGATACCCACAGAGAGCAAGGAAATCCTCCAAGAATCGGGTGGGCTTGGGAGGGCAGTGTACTACCGGGTGGGGGCCCGGGATGGCCACTGAGCATCTTGGTCTCTCTAAGGCCCACAGGTCAGCGGGGCATTCAGCAGGATCGTCACTTTGAACAACTGTATTGATATGAGTGCATGCAGAGTTCTAAAAGTTATTCTAAGAAATAAGTTATTCACAGTACAATCCTAATAAAAATTTCCTCAAAGTAAGCCCCACTGAATAGACCTGAATAAGATTCTGCATATACTTGCTTAGGATTACTCTTTAAGATGAGAAATCCTTTTTTGGAAATACTCTCAATTTTATAAAACAGATTTGTCACACAGCTGTTGAAAGTGTTAGGACTCAAGTACAAGAAGTGCCAACTATTGAAGATTGGATTTACAAATTGCTGTATATGGCTGAAATGGATAAGATGACAAGAAAACTGAGAGATCTGGACTCAGGGCAGTTCAACACAGACTGGGAGAAGCTGAAACAACACCTGGAGAAGAAATGGGAGGTGGGAGGAAAACTGGCAGTTTGAGAACTACTGAAGCACTGAAGTAGAGGGGGGAGACTTTACCGGGGGGAGAAGAGATAAATGTGAATTAATAAGCAGTCAGATTAATAGATTGATATATATATAGATATATATAGGTTAACAAACAGAACATAGATAGAAAATAATTAACTATAAGGATTAAATATAAGGATTGATTAACTAACAATATTTTCTTTCTTTTTGGTAAGTTTTGTACCAAACTGAATGTCTGAAGATATAGATGAGTCAAATTGATTGACTACGTGATGAGAGATATATAGAATTATTACAAAAAGATAGAATGAGTAATATATAGAGAATAAGTCAAATTGTTTGATATAAATGAATGTATGATCTATATGGTTTATGATATATAGAAATATTTGAAATTGAAAAATGGGATAAATTGTTTATCTAAGATGGAAACAAAGACTTACAGTTTGGGCATACAATGTTAAAAATAGTTAAGGATGTACTGCTTAGAATAATGGAGAATATATATTTGTTTTAGATAGAGGAAGCTAATAAAAGTAAGGGAAAGGGGACAAAGGGTTGGAAAGCTGTTGGAAGTCAACAAAAAGGGGGGGGGGGGAAAGGGAGGGGGTTAGAGATGAAAAAATTGGGGAAAATTGAATGTAAATGTAAAAATAATGGATTCTAACCCAATAATTTTTTCAAAAAAAAAGAAAGTGTTAGGACTCATCAAAGAGGTATCTCACAATAACATTCCCAAGGAGTATTCTAAGTTAAAATGCGCCCATCAGCTAAAGAAAGGACTGCATTTCCCAGTCACTACATAATGCTGTGGGAGGGAAGGTGGCATGGTATAGCCTCTTCTTCTCACTTGTCTTGAAAGCCCCTTCCTGGGTTCACTGTAAGTCAATTGTAATGTGATGTACACACACATATTGCTATGGAAAGGAGTGGAGGGACTGTGGGAGGAGTTGCAGCTCACCGTTAGAGTACATGCTTTACAACCACAGGGTCTCAGGTTCAGTCCCCAGCCCTCCCAGCTAGTAAGAGATGGGAAAAGTTCTCCTTTTTCTGAAGCCCTAGAGGACAGCTGCCTATCAGATTCGTCAATGCAGATCCAGGCAAGCCAATGGTCTGAACTGGTGTAACTCAGCATCTTATGTTTATCTGATGCCTGAAACAGAAGCACTTCCTTAAGGGAAGGCAACCCGAGATACGAATGTGCAGGATAAAGCAAAAATGGTAACTTTTACCTGAGAACTATTCTTTTCTCCACTACCACGGCTCTCTACTTCAGAAGCTCTGAGAACATCCTGAGGCGTCTGAGAACGAGGAGGACTTTGTAAAGAAAGATAAAAGGAGTTATACAAAAAATGTTACAGAAAAAAAGGTGTGTAATAATGCATTGCTATGTTTGGCAAATAGCCTTTCATCAACAAGCAAATTTGGAAGAATTACCTCATCACGCACAAGAAATCTATCATATTCCCTGATGCAAGGACGTGATGGATCAAGAGCACCCACTGAGCTAGAGCTACAGTTGCACGGTTAATTGCAACAATTACTTCGTTTCCATATTTCAACAACTGGATCTGGTTTGCATATCAGTTAAGAAACTACCCACTCCACTATACAGAGCTGCTTTTGACAGGACACCAAAGTTCATTAGATCTGGTCCACATCTATTTGGTGAAGTATAGTTAGTGGGGTTTAGGAGCTAGGCAAGTAGGAAGCTGAGAATTGTGCTCAGTAAGTAAAATTAGATCGGCACACACTGTTTTACTAGAGCCTGCAGCCCAAGATTTGACTAATTGTTTTTTATTTGTCTTTACTTCTCCCATGCTTCTTCCGTCCTTTCTTTTCTGGGGTCATCTGTTGCCCTTCTTTATGGCAAGAGTCCAGTCAAGGGCTATCTTCAGGATATGAGCAACTGAGCCAATGAAAGCCAGAGTTATGTACTGACTGCCAGCCCAACTCCCCATGGGGCCAATCAACTGGAGGCCTCATCACCACTACAAATTCACTTAGGGGCATTAAAAGCCTTTAGAAGGCTCAGAGCAGCTTACATCGAGCTCTCCCTTTTAGACAATGTCCAGGTCTATACCTGCTTAGCTTCAACCCTAGAAGACCATTAGAAGCTAACGCTAGGCTTAAAGGAACTCTGTTCACAGAGGAGCGTTCCGATAAAGCTTTGCTCACTTTTATCACCAGTTCCAACCAAGTTTAAATATCTGACATGAAACAGGAATGAAACTGGTGAAAACAGTTCTGATAAAGAGACAGCATGGTGATTTAAAAAGGGACCCAACTTCATCATGTGACAGGTTTGTCAAACTCATAATACTCTATATTAACAATCAAAAATGCTTGAAAATGTCTAATGTAGTGTATTTAGGGGTACCTGTCACAGTGTGAGCTTTCTCGTGAACTGCTTCTTCCAGACTCATGTTGGGCATCTAGAAGAATTTTCTCCATGTCACCATTGTGAATAGAAATCGAAGCTGGGTCTTGCTCCTGGCTGGCTGGCAGAGTGGCATTCCCATTTCCATTGCTGCTGAAGTGGAGTTCCACCCAGGAACCTGCTTGGTGTGGGTTTCAGGGGGACCAAAAGGGAGAGGGGAGGCAAAACTGGGTAGGTAAAAAGGCACACATCCATTTGCTGACCATCTCTTTTCAGGCCTGGCTAAACTGCTTCCTTCTTGCATTCCAGGAAGGGAGCAGGCAGAGGACATAGATTACTGCAAGTTAATAATAAAACTCTGCTCTAATAGGAAACTGCAATGACGTGTCCCTTTAAGCTTGGTTAAAACCTATTCATCTCAAGGCAGTATCTAAATTTGCAGATGAGCAAAATCAACAGATGCTGTACATGTGCATTCTCTGTGGTGGCCCCTTTAAGGAATGGCCAACCTGAAGTGGTTAGGAAAGCTTCCACTCCCTGAGCTTTTCACAAACTATGCAAACCTGAATTATTCAAGAGGGCTTTTGCACTCACATAGGAGGGCTGTAAGATAAGGGAACAGTCTCAAAAGTGTTTTATCGGTAAAAGGATAGGGAGTGATTATACACTTTACTATTACTGCTGTATGATCCTGCAGTGTCATCTCCAAAAATTAATTTCAGAGGTCCCCTGATTAAAAGGAAACAACCTAAAAACATGCAAGCTTTGTTCCATTCATTCTAGCAAAAAATGCAATGCAGGTCTATGCTGTAGCCTACCTGGCTTTCTTTTCTCAAATACGGGACAGTGATCCATGAAAGCCACACCAAGTAACACCACAATACAGTCAATATTCCCAAAATGAAAGGATGGATGGCTTCGGTGGGAAAACTTTTTCAACAAGCAGGGGATTCCCCACTCCTTTTTCTTAAGCACCACAAGCCCTGGCCAGCTTCACACTATTTTTGTTTTGCCGTGCCAAACACATTCATACCCATTAGTGACAGCGTAAGACGCTCTGACCTGCGGCATAGCCTAGTTTGCAAAGTCACTTCTATTGACCTGATTCATTTTGCAACCAGGTTGATGTTTAGCCCTTAGCTAAGCCTGACTGTGAGGCAACAGGCAATTAGAAGTTTAACAATATCTGACTGAATTAATGAAAGTGAACAATTGCCTCATCATTTCCATAAGAGAAAAAAATAACACTGCTGAGTACTGAACTTACTGTCCAAAGCAGACATTTGTACCAAAAGACTTTACTGTTTGAAATTAGGCTGGGAAGGAGAGAGAGCACTACTGGGTTTTTGTATCCTCAAGACTTCTGTTTTCTGACTTAACAATCAAGAACAGCCTTGTTTAACAAAGCAACCCATTTGCGAGTTTCAGAGGCCTCCATTTAGGTACATGCTTCTGCCTAACCATTCATTTCTACAAGTCTGTTCCTACTCTGTTTCTGTGGCCTAGCAGCCCTTGTAACTACAATTCCCAGGATGCTTAGCAGCAGAAGAAACCAGAGGAAGGTAAGCAAGAAGTGACAGGGGAAGAAAGGAAAAGCAGACAGCTACACCAAGAGCCAGAAACATGTTATTAAGCAGCCTGTGTCATTTTCATTTCTCGGTTCAATGTAGTGCATTTTGTACAGATTACATATGTTATCAACAAATAAATATCTCTGGGAACAGTCAGTCTCTCTGTGTCACTTCAAAAAGAAAGTCGCCAAGAGTTATGAAATACCTCTTGCAAAACAACTGAAGAGAGATTATTCACAAAGCATCAACACTACTCAGCCACAAGGAGACGGGGCTGCCAGTTTTGCTATCGCTGCCCCTCCCAGCAGGATTCCCATGCCCAATATACTACCTCCACTTCTATCAGATATTTAAAGGCACAGTCATCTTGCTGGAGGGGGGGAGCCACCTGAAGTCAGAGACTGGAAAAAAAATAGAAGCTCCAAGCTTAGGTGCGTTTCCCAAGTCTTTTGCATTTCCACTCAGCTAGAATTCTGCCAGTCTTCCTGTGCACTCAAGAGGTAAGGATCACAAAAATATGCTGCGAACATGAAATCTTTTGAGTGTGGCAAATGAGGCAACAGATTTCACATTTTCTGCAAGTTCTGCATTCTAACCACAAGATTAATTGCACCCATTTCACTTCCCTTAAACTTTTCTTGGAGAATCTGTTATGCTGTAGTAGGGGGCTAAAATGATAGTCCAGAAAGGACTGGGACATACGATATCATGAACAAAACAATACAGACTGGAAGGTTTGGGGCTAGGTTTCATTTGTAATCACCTTTCAGACATTTTTCATGATAAAGAACTAGCCCAGTGTGTATACAATAGCCCTATGCATCTTTCATTCATGTATATTCACTGAACATAAAAAAGCAGTATATTTTCGCAAAATCAAGAGGTAACTAAAGTGCCTTCAAGTTCAAAGGAAAAATCAACATTTATATGAGCGCACCAGAAACAAATCTGAATTGGTCACTGCATATCCAGTTTGAAGTTGAAAGACAAGATCTGGCAAATCCACAGCACAAGATACTACATTGTAAAAATCTTATTTATCTGATTATAGAGACCCTATCTTCTTCTCACTAAGTGAACACGGAAAGCCCCCTTTTTATGTTACATTGACTAGCTTTCCCCCAAATACCAGTTATAAATCCCATGACAGTTACAAGGGTTACTGTTTACCACCAAGCTTGCACAAGCCCTGATGAGTCACATAGGCAAAAGGTGTAATGAACACAGATGGCGAGCATAAGGGACTATTATAACAACAATACCGTCCCCTAAACCTGCCTGCTGGGTACACTGAATTCCGGGCAAACAATATTTTCCGTACTGGAACTCAGGTTGCTAGTAATGTTATCCTATCCGTGGAAGGCAAGGGAAATCCACGTTTCTCCAATTTCTAGCAAATCCAGGTTATTAATAGCACACTGAAACGAGGGCCTGGAATGCTTCCTGACGAGCGGTGGGGATCTAAGACAGTGAGATCCGATCTCTCATCACTCAGCTTGTGAAACTGCCGTTTCTCTAGAAATGTTGTAACTGTAACCACCGACAAGGGGGGGGGACAGAACCTGGGTTGGGAAGACCTCGGGCGCTCAAAATAAAGCGATCTCGAGCCCCCGCTGCTGATCAGCAGAGATAAAGCGCAAATTCCTTTAACAAGCAGTCCTGAAATCAAGGCCTGATAAAGAGACCCCAAAAGATAACCACCACCCCAAGGATAAAGACCCCTACCCTGCAAATTCTCTTCTTGCACCCCGGGTGCCTCGCTCGATGACATTGCTTCTGCGAAGAAGCGTTTCTATTTTTGAGTCTCTCTTGGGTTGCTCGGTTTGTTCTTCCTCCCTCCGATGCGGCTGACGGTAGCAGCTGCAGCCCTCGCCGCCTGCTCCTGCTGCTGGCTCCGGCCACTCACGCCCAGACGATCGGCCCCAGGGAGTGAACCTCTCTGTTATTGTTATTGTTGTTGCCGCTGCTGCTGCAGGTTCTAAGCATCGCTAGGCATTGTGACGTCGAAAGAGAACGAGGCGCCCTGATTGGCTGCTGATTCAACTTGCACCACGCCCCCTTCTTTTACACGGGCAACCTTTGAAGGCTGAAAAAGAGAGTGGGAGAGTCCTCCACAAGGAAGAGAGCAAGTGTGGATCCTACTTGATGCAGATCCGCGTAACGGCTGGAGAAACAACAGCTGCAGTTCCAGAGCACGCCAGGCCAGATACCACCGACGTAATTTTGACCAGCAATTTAATACAGAGTTTATGAAGACGGAGACCCTGCCCACCCAGCCATATGCTTGAGCGCAAGCTCCTGGTTGGCTAAAAAGAGATGGCAAAACAAAACCATCTTTGCAACGAAGGCGGAGTGCGGCTGAGCTTCCCCGCGATTGGCTAAGGGACGGGGGGCGGGGTGGGCCCACGAGCAGGATCTGCTCCCCCTTCGTTAATCTTTAGGTGCAATTATAACCTCGTGTTCCAGCAGTGCCTCGTGCGTCTCTCGCGCTTGCTTCGAAACTTGTTTATCGGGTTGATTGCCTGACACGTTAACCCGTTACTAGTCGCAATCCCTCTTATAGGCTGGTTTCTGCTCCTTCACCCGAAACTTTCCTTAAGAGAAGTGGTGATTGGAAACCGCATTGTGTACTTAATTTCCATCAGAAAATATCTCCTAATTTTTTAGCTTGCTCCATGTCCTATCGGTCTACTCATTATCCCATACATTTTTAAACCCTACCCTTTCTTCCAAACTCAGATTGGCACACATAATTCTTCCACTTCACACAACCCCATTAAATAGATTAGGCTGGCCTGGAAGATGGTTCTCTGCTTTGCCCACGGCAAAGCCAGTTTGGTGTAGTGGTTAAGAGCAGCGGGA
This sequence comes from Eublepharis macularius, assembly GCF_028583425.1. NCBI lineage: Eukaryota > Metazoa > Chordata > Lepidosauria > Squamata > Eublepharidae > Eublepharis > Eublepharis macularius. Next base: position 97,035,653 of record NC_072795.1, read on the forward strand.
CTCTGGAGAACCGGGTTTGATTCCCCACTCCTCTGCTAAAAAGCCAGCTGGGTAACCTTGGGTTAGTCACAGCTTCTAGGAGCTCTATCAGCCCCACCCACCTCACAGGGTGACTGTTGTGGGGATAATAATGATATACTTTGTAAACTGCTCTGAGTGGGTGTTAAGTTGTCCTGAAAGGGGGGGGGTATATAAATCAAATGATGTTGCTGTTGTTATTCTGACCACCTAGATTCATGTCATAGTAACATCCAGGCTAGACTACTGTAATACATAGGTCTCCCCCCAAAGTCAGTTCAGAGAGTCCAGCTGTTACAGAGCTGCTGCGCCATTATTATCAGGAACTAGGCAGAGCATACATGACTCCTCTTCCTGCAGTCACTACCCATCAGTTACCAGCCTCAATTCAAGGTTTTGACTATCACAAACAAAGCTTTTCATGACCTTGGTCCTTCATGCCTGCAGGACTCTCTCCCTATGCTCTACCATGGCAACTTTGCTCATCTGACCATGGCCTCCTGCAGGTGCCACTCTGCAAATGGGCAAAATCAGCAGCTGCCTATACACGCACTTTCTCAATGGTAGCTCCCACCTTATGGAATGGCCTGCCTGAGGAGGTCACCAAATCACCCTGTGAGGTGGGTGGGGCTGAGAGAGCTGTGACTGATCCAAGATCACCCTGCTGGCTTCAGGCGGAGGCGTGGGGAATCAAACCCAGTTCTCCAGATTAGAGTCCTGCTGCTCTTAACCACTATACCAAACTGGCTCTTATAAGGAAAAGCACCTTCTGGAAGAGGCAGTTTTCAGTGGAGAAACAGGCCAGGAAGCTTAATCCTTCTTCCCATCACTAATTTTTCTCTGATGGGACCTGCCAGTTTGCTTCATGGAACCCTGGGGGGGCGGGGTTTAAAATATAGGCCCTCCCATGTAATGTTGTTGTCCATCTTACTATATTTTGTTCTGGGAAGAACTGCTGTATGGAACGTCTAAAACAAATTATGCGCTGCCTTGTTCCTTGTTTTATATGTGTGTATGTATATATATATATATATATATATATATAGTATATTGCATATTTATATATATGTAATTTTAATGATAATATGTAGTAATTTTATAATTTTTAATGATAGCTGAATGTGTTTTAAATTGTGTTGTTATCTGCCCTGAGCCTGCTGATGTGGGGAGGGCGGAGTATAAATTTAATAAAATAAATAAATAAACTCTAGTTGTTTAAAACATTCATTAACCACCTTTCTACCTTGTGGGAACTCAAAGCTGCTTACAATATAAATAAATTAATCATAACATAAGTAAACAGAAACAATTTAGGACTGCCAATAAAAATTAAAAAACAAGGGTAATTAAATAAATGCTTCATCAGCCTCCTGAAAACTGGCAGTGAGGGAGCCAGGTGCACCTCCCTGGGGATGCTGTTCCATAAAGGCCCCCTCTTGTATACTCACCAGGTGAGCTACTTTAGTTGACGGGACAGATAGAACAGCCTCTCCCTATGATCTTCATTCCCAACCAGTAATGTATGGGAGAAGAGAGTCCTTCAGATACCCTGGTCCCAAACCATGTAGGGCTTTAAAGACCAAAACCAACACCTTGAATTGGGCTCAGGAACAAATTGCCAGCTGGTGTAATTGCTGTCATATTGGGGTCACCTGCCCTTGACAGCTGGCCCCAACCAGCAGTCTAGCTGCAGCATTCTATACTAGCTGCAGCTTCTGAATGCTCTTCAAGGGTAGTCGCAAATAAAGTACATTGCAAGAGTCCAATCTAAATGTAATTAACACATGAATCGCTGTGGCTAGATCTGACTGAACCAGGAATGGGCGCAGATGACACATCAGCTAAAGTTGGTCAAAAGCAAAAGTACTCTGAAACAGCCACCTGGTTTTCTAAAGTGAGAGCAGCACTCTCAAGCAGCAAACCAAGCTTTTCAAGAGAAGTATAACCCCATCCAAGGGAATGGGAAATAAATACCTGGAACACTGTGGGAAGACAAGAGGCCATGGAAAGTGGAATTGCAACTCTCTGACAAAGTTATCAGAATGAGGAGGAGTTTCAGATGGGTAGCTGTATTGGTCTGTAGTAGAAGAGCAAGATTCGGGTCCAGTAGCACCTTAGAGATTAATTATATGAGTAGAATGAGGAGAGAGGCATCTTGGAGACATCCGAGCTGGAGAGTTTACCACTCTAAACTCTACACCAGTGGTACTCACTCCATGACTCACAGAGCGCCACATTCACAATTCCCATCAAGCAAAAGAGCCACATGACTACTGTAGCCCCTGTGTGCCTCTCCACTTGCAATAGTATAAGATACAACTACTAGTATTAAATATATAACATTTTTAATTACCAGGTTATTTCCAAGCATTTAGGGTTCTCCCCTCTGCTGTTGAACCTTAGCCAGCCCCTGTGTATCTGGAGTGAAGGGAAGGGCTTCTCACTTTGCCTTTATATTCTCTTCGGTGTAAAGCACAGCAGCTAAGGTGACAAAGTGAGACTGCCAAGGCTCCCAGAGGAGAGCAGGCTGGCTGTGGAGAAAGGGGAAGAAAACTACCACCATTCACTGTGTCCAGCTTGCTCTTTCCACTGCATACCATGGTGGCAGTGGTATGCAAAAAAAAGGAGCAACCCTCAATATGGAGAAGCAACGCAAGCAAAATGCAGAGGGAGCAACAATAGAAAATAGTTCTTTATATAAATGTGTGACTAATAAGTTATAAGGTGCCAAGCGCTACAACACCATTCATATACAAAACGTAACAAGATATAACAAGATCTATCAATTTCCAATATAAAACAAACGTAAATAATCCCCAAGGCAGCGGCTCTCTTATAAACAGAATATAGGTTAATTTATATTTCCGCTGATGGTGCTGGTGTGAAGCAAGAGGGCTGAAGAAGCTTATACACCACAACAAGGTAAGTATCTTCAGGATGAGATCAGTAACTCTTCAAAAAAAATAACTTTCTTTCTCATTCCTTTCCGCAAGTGCTGTTATTGGGGTATACTGACCCCGCGATTCGACAAGGAGCCAGCTAATAACTTGTTTCGTATCACTTCCTCAGGAGTCACCCAATAATAACACCTAAGCTAAATAAAGATTAAAAGACATAATAAACAATCAACGATGTTTCTTGACTTATATAACACTATTCCATATAATATAGCTATAAGAGTATGGAGCACATGCAAACACATGACATGAGCCCCTGTAAGATTCTCTGGTGGTACATTTTGAACTGCAAAATGGCAGTGGTGGCTGCACTCCATCTTCTCGGTGTCCAGCTTGCTTTCCTCCTGGTTGCTGCCCAAGTGCTGAGATGGCACTGCAGAAAAGGATGAGGGGTTGTTGTAGAGGATGAGCTTTTTACTTCCATCCCTGGCATGAAACCACCAGGGAGGCTGGTGGTTACCCATCTTCCAGTGGCAGTTTCAACCACTTTCCAGCCATATGCCCTATAAGGCAATGGCCCTGCTCACCTTCCTGGAACATGAGGCAGGTGCCACATTGGGGACAATTATTAGAAGTGCTACAAGTGGCGTGTCAAAGAGCCTCAAGCCACCGATTATCACTGTACTACACAATGCTGCCTCTCAGCCATATGCTATTAAAATCTTTCCAGTTGATGCAGAGTATAGCCCAATTCCAGACATTATAATCCTTATGTCTCTGATTACCCAAGATTTTCTGAAACAGCTTGCCTCAACAATAGGCAGAACTGTGTGTTGCAACATAACTGACATTTCTGGGGAAGCTCAAGTCTCAGGAGAAAGGCAGTGATTGCAGATTTGGACAATGACTGGACATCTTTTACAACAAGTTGTTCGCCAGGTCAATTAATTTTCTTTGTGTACAAGCTGGACGAAATTTTATCTTGGGGTATGACTAATACTACACATATGAATTAGCAGCTAATGACCTTGAGCCCAGTGCCCAGGACTCCTGAGATTATGTTCATTTTTAAAGATCATGGGGAATTTGTGTTATCTTTCTTAAATATTGACAGACTTTACTAGCCCTCTTGAAAATAAGGTTGTTTTGGAAATGAAGGATTAGTAGTGCAACCCTAAATGGGCATACACCCTTCTAAGTCAATGAAAGTCAGTGGGCTTAGAAAGGTTGTGACTCTGTTAGGATTTGATCAGTATTTTCTATAGCCAAGAAGGGCTAGACTTTGGATCCAAGCTCAAGACTTCATGGATTCTTTTCTAGTGACCAATTACCTAGCTTGATGCAATCAAGGATCATATTCATTGCAACCATCCAATAGGTATACATTGGAACATACAGTCACACAACCAGACTCCTGCCATCCAGTAGCAACAGGCTCAGTTCAGAGCACTTTGTTTTTCTCATAATGCCCCACCAAGTTTGGAAATCATCATAAAACCTTCCTTCTCGAAACGGTTGTAAAACTGAGAGCTGTGACTTCTCACAGTCCTCTTGTGGCTCTAAGTATTCTCCTTATATGTTTCATTTCTGTTATTGATGCCTTTTAACATTCCAAAAAGCCTTAATTTGTTCCCATGGCTGTAAGCTAGCTTCCTGTTCTCCTAATTAATTTGTGCATCATTTCAATTTCTTCTGCCTTTTTGTGATTTCCTCCACTGTCTCCCCAGTGGTTGAAACTAGCTTGTGTTGTGTGTTTAATTGCTTCTCTAGATCTTCTTCTGCTTTAGCATTCTTTCCAGGTAGAAAAGTTCTCGGCGGCATACCTGCTACAGCATTTCTTCCAACACAGGCGTGTTCTCATTTTAAACCAACCAATTGCTCATCCTTGATCTTGACTACACATCTTCTAAAGTAGCTCTCCATTGCCCTCTGCTGTCCATTAGCAACATTGACACCTAGATGGGAAACTGAAAAAAGAAGCCGCACAAGGCTGGATTTGTATGTTCACATACCATGTTAAATGCTGATGCAAAGGTGACTCCCACAAAATATAGAGGTATGCAAGTGGGTATGTAATTATGTCACCCTTGATAACATGCTAATAGTAATGCAATACTGGAAAGCAGCCCTGGTGACATTTAGGGCCACTGAATATACAAATTCATCTTTAGGCTGATACACAAAATAACCGCCTTGTTATGGCTTCTAAGGGCCGAATTACATATCTGGAATTCCAGTCATGTACTCCAACATCACTTTTAGTCCTCAGACACCTACTTAGCCTAAAAATTGTGTTGTTTGCTGAGAAGCAAGCAGACATGTCCCATTCCCCCAAGCTCATAACACAACATGAGGCTTGGATATTCCATTTGTACACTCATAAAAGAAGAGAGAGCTGAACTGTGTCACTTATATAAGTTGTCAAGGCTTCCAGGCCCCTCTGCCCCAGCCCAGCTGGGGGGAAAGGACACAGGCTGCCCAGAAGCCTTTTTCAGATATCACACAAACTACAAAATGGGCAAGAAGAGAAAGTCTCGCTCTTGCCTAGGTAGGCTGCCACCAGCTCCTTTAGCTATCCCAAGGCTGAGGAGTAAAGGAGCAAAGTTCCAGAGCCTATTAGGGAATTAACAAAACAAAAGTCTACCTTGCAAAGGTGGTTTGCAAGTAGAGGTCTCAAAACAAAAATGATAGGTGGTTCTTGAGCATACACAGGCTGAGTTCAACAAAGATTTTATAGCTTTGAGGCTTCAGAGTAACCCACACAAAGTAAAATATAATTATTTATTAATCAGAGTGCAAGGTTATCACAAAGCACAAGACAGAATGAGAGGACAAAAACAAAAGGCTAAAGCGGTTAGCACTACATACCATAGTAATTCCTTAATGAGGCAAATCAAGTTGGTTTCAAAGATGTAGCGATCAAAGTCTCTGGTCAAAATTCCAAAAAGTCAAGCAACACAGCAGTCACAAAGTTGGGAGCCTCAGCATCCCTCTTAACAAAACGAGCCAGAAGCAAAACAAAGGGGCAAGGGCAGTTGTCTGTCACTGACACCCACCACAAGCTCAGGCTCCATTTTTTTGAGTAGCCAATTTATGCTAGTTGAGACCAGAGTGGCGCAGGCCTGAACCGCCAATCAGGTCCCAACATGCTGACATCAGGTGTCTACGTGCTGAAGGGAAGCATGTCAAGTCTGCAGCTCTTGGCACACGGCCCAAATCCACAGGTGTAAATTTGATTGCCAATTAACTCAAAAAAAATTTCAGCTATGGAGGTTCGACTTGACACCAGCTAGAAAATCTTATCTCATCTCAAGGACAGAGGCTGAGAAGCGAAAGTAGCTTGCTGCTAGTGAGAGACGAAAGAGGACTCTGAAAGGGGGAGAGAATTTCTCTTTGCGATGAAGCCTCTACACTTTCAAGAAATGGCTTCTCATACAAACTGAGCCATGGCATTTTTTCTTAACATAAGTAAAGCAGCCTAGTGAGCCCAGCTGGGCGTGTGCATGCACTTGGTCAAAATAAGCTTTTGTGGAACCTGCTTTGCTAAAGTAAAGTAAAGCAAATAAGAGTCCTTTCTTTTTGGAACTCCTCTTAAGATAGGAAAGAAAAGAAATAGAGTCTAGTCTATCTATCTAAGCTAGGATGATAGTGGATGCAGGCATGGTGGCAAGATGGAGAAGAGGTAAGATAGCAAGGGTGAAGCAGGAAGAAAAGAAGTCCTTGAGAGTAGCAATCTACACATCAAAAGGGATAGCTCTGATGCATGTCCCTCTCTGAAACCCGAGACAAGAGACAGTATAAAGTCTTCCACTTCTGTTTCTTTCTTTTGCAGTTTGAGACACTGACCTGTCTTTCTGTAAATGTACATAAGAAAAACATCTACTAGAGTAAACATTGTTTCAATGTAAATTTTAGTAAATAATTATGTGAACGGTTATTTTGATTAATAACTGGATGACAGACCAGGATGATTCACCTACCAGTTGGATTCAATAAACTGTGAACAGGATGGTGAGAAGGTTCCTTGGCTCTAAAACCTGAGTCCTCGAGCCAGGGAAAGCCAAGCAGGGGTTCTGTCTGTCCTTTGAACTAGTCAGGCTGTCAGCAGTCCCCCCACCTAAGTCCTCACGCTGAAACTACGGAACCAAGTTAAGTCACAGGCTTAACCAGACTGTAACTGAAAGATAGCCAAAGTTGACTCCTAGCCAGAAGGTGTTAACAGTAACAACAGGGAGATTGGACAAGACATCTTAGACTGAAGCCCATAAACCACTGAGTCACCACGCAGGTGAAATATATACAGGATTTACTAAGCAAGAATTAAAGACTACAAGCTAGAATGTGTGCATAAAGATACTAAGAAAACTAAAAGTCCTAAGCTTTAAACATGCCTGACCCAAACATCAGTAGCAAGGCAAAATGTGAACATAGTTTCCAAAGGCACAGAGATGGAATCAAGAATGTAGACCCCCCCCCCCATGTCTCTCATTGAAGATCACAGCAGCCACCTCTTTATTCAGTGAGAGGCACTTGGGTAAAGCAGTAACCAGGACTACCATCAAAACAAAGAATATTAATTTGGAGCAACCTTTATTCCCCTTGGCCCAGCAATAAGTCCAGACCAATTAACTGATCACAATGAAGCAATGACATCAAAACATGGAACTCTGCAGCTGCCCCAAACCTCGTCCTCATGGCTCATCCTCCCTTGAGCATCCAGGCTGAACCCTGTTAAGGTCATTAAAGGGAAGGTTACTGCAGCCCTGAGGACGAAACTTCCCCTGAGAACCAAGAGAGCCTGCACCCAGGGTCCATTAACAGCTCTCTCTGTAAGAATGCAGGCATGTATGAACTGTTAGCCAGAAAGCACTGAAAAAGAAATTTGGGTTAGGACAGAGGCAATGGTTTCTTACTAAAAAATTAAATCCAAAGCATGTCAAATCCTTCACAAACAGAATCCTGGAACAGATACGTCACGGTATGTAAATGTACTTGATACTGATTATACTAAACTTGTACTGTGTAATCCGCCTTGAGTCTCTCAGAAGGAAGGAAGGAAGGAAGGAAGAAAGGAAGGAAGGAAGGAAGGAAGGAAGGAAGAATATCCAGCTCTCTGCTGGTGAATGCATCCCATGACAAGCTATCCTTTCAGAATGAGAGCCCCTCAGGAACAGAGAGGGATGAGGGGAGGGACTACAGAAAGAAGGGGGTGTTGACAGAAATCATCTCGCACACATCAGCACTGTCTCTTGAGATCCCACAAGAAAGGTGATTTCTGCTATTTTCTCCTTGAGCAGTAAGCCCCTGCACTACAGCTTACTCTGTTCTTGAGGGGCACCAGAACCTCAGGAGCAGGTTTTTTGGGGGAAAGGGGTGCAGGGAGCTTCAAGAAGAGAAAGAGATTCATTGTCATAGCCCATCTGACCTATACCATTGCAGAAAAACACCTCAGTAGTTCTGACTAGACATGGGCACGAACCAAAAAAATTTAACGAATCCACGGTTCATGGTTCGGTGCCAATGATGATCACAAAGTTGCGAACCGCAATGGACATTTCCCGTTGTTGAACCAGTTTGCAGTTCACTGTTCATGGTGCTCAGAATGGCCCCCGTTGCACTTAGAGAGCCCATATTCACAGGGAGTGTGTAGCAGGCTCTCCTCCAGCCAGCATCCAAGTTTGGTCAAGATTGGGATCTTGGAGTTATACCCTCTCCAATCCGAGGCCCCCAGGAAACTCCCACAAAAATCCAAGCTCAATTATACTCTCTCTGTCTCTCCCCAAAGGCTAGCAAGTAGCAAGCAACAGCTCTCATACTCCACTGCTCACTGAAAGTGAAAACCAGCCTAGGAGTGCAGTGTTTTTCATAAGCTGAGGTCCCATAGAGCAATGCAGGAGGTCTGTGTTTGGCCGTCAGAGCTGCCTATCAGGGTTTGCAGGGATGAGATTGGAGTGCACGTAGCTACAGAACACCCCCTCCCCCCTCCGGGTGTCTTCTCCCAACTTGTAACCACTTTGCAGCTCCATGGTTGAAAGGAAGACCTGCCGATCAAGGTAAACTGGGCTTCGATTCGGGTTTCCAGGGCGACAGAAGGAGCACAGAAAGAGTTCAGGCATTCCCTCGTCTCTGTTTCCAGGGGAACTGATTGATGGTGCCTGACTGTCTGGCTTCCCAAACCGCGGCCAAACACACCGAACCAGGCTTCTTCTGAACGCTGGTTCGTTTGCTGTGGACAATCATGAACTGCTGGATCGCAATCACGCGATCGCCAATTTCGTGGGTTTTTGAAGTTCATAATGCGGTTCTTGCCCATGTCTAGTTCTGACCACCACGCTAACTCCTGGTGGAGTATCATGTGCATCCCTGCTTTCTTCTTTCTGCCTATAGACTGCAATTTAGGGAGGGAGCATATTTCAGGCCGCATGTAATTCTGCTTGGAAATCACCTGGCCAAATCACTGGCCTATATCCAACCATTGCACTCAGGACAGTTCAACATATAAGTGGCTCTCCTACTGGAGGAAGAGCCACCTAAGTTGGACAAAGGCTCCGTGGGCTGGAGGAAGGCTTCAGACTTTGCTGGGCAGTGATAGGATACAGGCCACTGGCCATGTATCTAACCATCTACATACATAGGGGAGTATGACTTTACTACTTCCCCATTGCTGCTGAAGACTAATATGTTCCCTAGATTTTACTTCTATGGGTCAATGGACCCATGGCTACCGCACTGGGACATGTTTGCAGTTGAAAGGTAGAATTGGTGAAAATTGCTGTCCCCTCTTCCACGCATGGAAATGCCATTCCGTCAGAGGAAATTTGTGGTTGCATACAGGCCACTGATTCTACACATTCTTATCAACAATTACCTGGATCTGTATATGAGGCTGTGCATGAAAGATTACGGCTGCTTCACTAGCAAACTTTGATCCCCTAATATTTATTTCTGTTTGTGAATGACTATAAGATGTTAGTATTTGCAGGGTTCCAACTGGAATTTTCTTTCACTTTGACTGTAAATTACACAGGTAACTTGAGTCTAACCTAATGTCACTAACCTATCAGCTTGCAAAAACCACCAAGACACCATTGTTTGCCTTGGACAGTGCTACGGTAGCCATGGGTGACTCCTTGCCCAGTGTACTTTACTGCTGGTACATCACAGGGCTGCTTAAAACCCTGACTGATTGTTCTGAAACTTTGTTTGCATGGTCTAAAATGGAAAGGAAAATTGTAACAGGCATGAGAGGCAAAAAAGGTTGCCATGTCAAATTTAGAATTGCAGCCTTTGTTGGCATCTATGAACAAACGCACAAAATGTCGCCTCATTGGCATCCATGAAGAATGATGCTGAATTTCAGGAAGTTGAGCCAAAGGAAGCACTTGCATATTATGCAGCTCTGGGCTTTTTACATACTGCATACAAATGATCTCAGAGTGCATTTCTTGCTTCCTCTTTTATTTCTAGCACCATCTCCTTGCCTTGTCAAATGCGTAAATCACATCAGTATAATTACAGCCTGGAGTCTGTGCTACCTGGAACAGCCTCCTTCACTCATTAGCACGTCCCACTGAGTGAGCTACTCTTATCTGACCATTTTTGGGGGGGGGGGGTTTGCTGTGTTGCATGTTTTCCAGGTTAGGTCTCAGCTGTAGTTTGTCTCAAATAGGCTTGCAAATTAAGAAACAAATCACAGTTCTGCCACAGTGTAGTCAGATTAACTGCTAATACTACAGGAACAAAAAGCCCTGTGGACTAGTTTGTGGTTTAGTTATTATAGCTTTAATCCTTTTTGCTTTACTGAACTGACAGTTCATTGTCAACAACTTCCTTTACACAATTCTAGTGATATAAAGTCAAGTGTGTACTGAGGATGGATCTAATCACAAAGGTGTGCATGAAACAGTGTGGCTCATAGATCACACTTGACATGGACTACCCTGCCTTTATATGCACATCCAGTCATTGGATCCACTTCCCCATGCTGCAATCCCATGCTCCTGCTGAGCGTATATGAATGGAGCAGTCATGTGAATAGGGCAATGCAAGTGCTGTGGGTTTTCTTCCTCCAATTGGCAACCTTTCTCCCAGTGGATTGCATGAGAAGGCAACATGCAATTGGCCCCTCTCCTGTGGCTGCTTCATTTACACTTACTCTTCAGCAGTATGGGAGTGCAGCATAAAGAAGAATCTCAGCAATACAGAAGTGCATCATAAAGAAACATCTCACATAACACCCAAGGGTGTGAATGTTAAGGGGCTCAGGTTCACACAACCATGTGCCTGCAGTCAGATATCAAAAGTTTATGTTGCCTGGCCGCAAACTGTCATGTTCAGACTTTTACATGTGCAACATACAACAAACTTTGCCCAAATAAAGGTAGCTGTCATGGTAGGGAATGCTACCCTGCCTTTACTATTGGAGCTATCTTCCATTAGTTGCTGAAACCATGGTGGGCATGGGTTTTTGTCTCCATTTCCGTCAGTGCACTAGTTATGATATTTTGCCTGTTAGCAACAGTCCCACAGATGCTCAAGAAGGGAAACAGCATCAGATCTAATTAAGACTGAATGGATTTTTGGGAGGGGGAAAATTACAATTAGCTGAAATTTACCTCCACAGGTAAGACTGAACAGCTGTCAAATAACTTCATATTACTTTAGTGTTACTTTGAGTTCCGATTGGAGTCTATGGGCAAAGCTGCTGGAAACAAAAGAAAGTGAATTCTTTAGGAGGTACACAGAAAATACAAGCTCGACTGCAAAATTTCTAACAGATTGATGGGTGAAGTACTAGGCAAAGAAAAGGAAATGGAATTCTTTTGTTTGAGGGAGAGTTTGTTTTGGAGTAGGAGGAAAAGTCATGGTATGTAGAAAACATGATAACTGGAGACTACAACCTAGTCATGTATATCAGACAACTCCGTGTCCTTTGGAGCCAGCAGGTTCCTAATAAGGCCGTTAAGTGTAAGAGACTAACTGTGCAACACTAAAAAGACTTACTCCCAGGGCTTTTTTTTCTGGGAAAAGAGGTGGTGGAACTCAGTGGGTTGCCAGCACAGGGGGCAACTTCTGGCGGGAGCTGGTAACCCTGGTACCACATGGGCACACGCAAACTGCGCACATGTTCCCGGGACCACGCAATGACATCACTTCGGGTCAGCTGAAACAAGAGTGAAGTTTTTTAAACGTTTAAATCACCCTCGGCGAAAATGATCATATGGCTGGTGGCCCCGCCTCCGATCTCCAGACAGAGGGGAGTTTAGATTGCCCTCCCCTCTGTTTGGAGATCGGGTTGGGGCCACCAGCCATGTGACCATTTTCAAGAGGTGCCGGAACTCTGTTCCACCACGTTCCGGCTGAAAAAAAGCCCTGCTTTCTCCAGTCTAAGCCTTTTTAAATCAGTGGGCTTAGACTGGAGTAACTTTTCTTAGGATTGCACTAACAGACACAGTAAGATAGAGCTCTTCTTTTCATCATCAACCGGAGTTGGCCTTGAAGAAAGAATTCAAGTGTTCAACAAATAGGGTTGCCAAATCATGAAGATTTGGGAATGGAACCTAGAGTGGATGGGATTGGGGGAGAGAAAGGTCCACAGCAGGGTATAATGCCATAGAGTCTACCCTCTGAAGCAGCCATTTCTCCAGGGGAACTGATCTCTGTAGTCTGGAGATTACTTGCAATTCCAGGAGACCTACAGCCCCCACTTGGAAGCTGGCAACCTTACCCTACTCCAAAGTTTCTGGTTTAAATCAAAGGGATACACAGTATGAGGGAAAAATATGCACAACCACCAATATACCAAAAATAAACAATTAGAAAATATCTCAAACAATATAATTATACAATGACTACTAACAAGAAATGTAAATGCATGAGATTACACTGCAATGTATCCTTGTAAGAAAGTGTAAACAATGGAGACGTTGATAACAATGTATAAAGAGGATCAAAAGGCTGGAAGTCAAATTAATAGCCTGTAGCTGAAAATCTGAAAAGAAATATATGATGGATGCTAGCAAGATATTTGGACATCTCCCGCAGATATATTGATTTGCTTGTCCTCAAACATGTAGAATATATTTCCATTTTTCTTCTTACTTTGTGCCACCTGAAACAATTAAAACACTTACCAATAAAATGAGTTTCACACCACCAAAAGGTTGAACAAAGAATTCAAATAACATTAACAAGTTTACAATTAATACTGCACATAAAATTATATTTACTGAAAACAGCCACAAAGTTACTGTAGCTGAGAATAATCAGTTTTCCAGCTAGCTCAGCACCAAGTCGCAGCTGACTCATGTCGATTTCAACACAAATGCTCTATGGCAGACCCCAACCTTTCACACATCCTGCCACCCACCCTAAACCTCCCTTCACAGGCTTGGGGTTTCCTAGGCAGGTAAGGGCTGGCCACCACACACCATCTGTCTAGCCTCTCATTTAGCAGGCCTAAATCCTCACAGGGTCCCTCTCTCCTCTTCTATAGGCTCCACCAGACAGGCTGCCCATTCCCTGTATTTTCTTCCCCTCACCCAGCTACTGCCCAGGGCTACTGGGGAAAGGGAATTTAGAGATCATTTTCTCTATATACACTGCCACCATTTAGATTAAACTTGGCCCATTTAACGTGACCGGAGTATTTGAAGTCTCTGTGTGTGATCTTTTTCTCTCAGCCAATGACTTCAAGCCAACCAAGGTTAAACGGAACAAAAGAAACGTTATTTACAAGATGGAACATAGGAGTGAATGGTTGTAAACTTATAAATAAACTGGGGTTAAACAGGGAAGGTTTCAATGTAACAGAACAGATTAACTGCCATCTGTGTCTCTGTTGCCTTCTCTCAGCAGCGTCCAAAACCTTTTCAGCCTCTCACTTTCTCCAACAGACTCCAACTCTCATTGGCCCAGAATTCTGCTTTCTCTCATTCGTTGTTTCTCAGGAGAGGCATTGCTGGAGTCTGTCCTGTCCATCACATACTCCTTGTATATTAAAGAGTCCAGGGATAATTCATATGTAAGAAGATAAATTCATCCAGTCATTCAGACCAATAGGCTATATTGTACCCAAAGTATATTCAAAGTATATATCCAAAAGGCTCCTACTTGGAACCCCCTGGCCCCACTTGCTTGGCCAGCAGGAGGGAAAGGCACAGGAGAGGAAGAAATGTTTGCTTGTGCTCCCACACTCCCCCATCATGCCAGCAATCAAGAAGCCCCTGGTCTTGCTGAAGCCCAATTAAAAAAAAAAAAAAAACCTCTAAGGCAATTTTTACTGGACTGGGCTTCAAGGTGACCCACAACTCCCCCCTCCCTTGCACAAAAAAAGACATCATTTTCCAGCACAATGGGGAAACCGCAAGTCACTCTGACACCCAGTTCAGTAAAAATTGACTGTTTGGAGGCAATTTTTACCAAACTGGGCTTCAGCGTGCCCCATGGCTGCTCCACCACGTTCATTTTCCAGTGCAATCATGGAGCACAGGAACACATGCATGAGAACCTATCCTCCCCCACCACTACCTCCCGCTTTGGCCCCTGGCAAACCCAACAGGAGATTAACCCTTAGGTTACTACAGGAATTATGACTGAATTGTGGTTAATTTAAGGGTAAGTTTTAGATGCAAGGCCACAGGACTGTTTACTCCTTATTTTAATATTTCATTCATTCATTCATTGGTAAATAGATCTTTGCATGCATGTTCAGTTTTTTTAGGTCTTCATGTGCATGATTTTCTTTCAAAGTGTATGGCAGTCTGTAATGCACAAGCGCACTGGCAGGCACTCTCTCTGTGTTACCAACCAGGGCCTACGTTCTGTGAAAGGCGAGGAAGTGAGGCTTGTTCATTGGCGATCCTTCTGACTCCCCATACCTAGAAGTCAGAGGAACCCTTTAACTCCCAATAAACCCTGGCAAGATGCCAATTACCCTTTCTCAGGTTCCAAGGATGGGATACTCACAAGTAAAACAAACTTTGGAAAAATAAATACTTTATTAACAACTTAATTTAAGATCTGTTAAAATCGATTCTAGTGCAAGTCCCAACAGTTCTGAAGCATAAAATAATAAAGCTGTCTGAACTAGGTTTTGCAACTGTTACCTGGAGATGAGTTCTTTAGCTGCTCTGCACAGATGGCTTGAGTAGCAGCCAGGCAATACACAAGCGAGACTCCAAAACTCATCCAATTGCAATTGTCACTGCCATCTTCCTCCCATATTTCTCCATGTGCATGTCCTCAGGATACCACCTACTGGTTGTTCCCCCTTAAAGTAGCCTGCCTCACATCGATGAGACCCTGTGCCTTCTCCACTGGCTCCTTGGACAGGTTAAGTGGGTACTGTCTTTAGATAACGTCAGGGGACACTGCTGTTAGCAGTCAGACAGATCCCTCCTCACCCTGAGATGGTAATTTATAGATGAAATATAACCCCCCTGTCAGGGCTTGCCACAGCTGCCACTGGGCATGGCACTGGGCAGTCTGCTCCTGACATCACAGGGGGGCCAGGGGTTCTGCAGGACCCTACTCTGTGGAAGGAGGGGCAGTATACATCACCCTGACTCCCTCTCAATCCACTCGCTGGCCTGCTCAACCTGGCCTGCTTACCCCCTGCATCTTCCACCATCTCTTCTTCCCAGTACTCTCCTTCAAGCCTCCACTCTCTTTCTTGCCTTTTCCTTGGCTTCTCTCTGCTCCATCACTCCTCCTCAAACCCACCAGCTCAGGGCTTTTCCCAGCCAGCTTTTATAGGGCTTCCTTCTACTGTCCCACCCCTCTTCCATCCTGGTCTTGGGTTGCACCAAGCAGTTGAAGCTGGGGTAGCTGATCTGGTTCCACTGACCAGCGCCAGCTGTGCCTTGTTCTCTGGCTGCCCAGCCTCCCTGCCTTGGCTGATTGCTGAAGGCATGTCCAGCTGCAGTCCCCTGGCTAGCAGCCCGGCCTCCCTGGTTGGGTTGATGGCTGAAGGTGGGTCCAGCTGCGGCTCCTTGGCTGGTTGCCCAGGGCTTCCTGCAGAGTGCCTCCAATAGCCCCACCTGGAGTGGCTTGGCTTTTGGCAACTCCTGGGCCAGGCTACTATTTTCTAGCTGGGGCGTGGCTTTGGGCTGTTGGGGCTGCTGCTTCTCCTCAGGTAAGGGCTTTGGGTGGGTGACTGCTGGGCCCCCAATCCCTCTGCCCTTGCTCCCTTCTTCCTTGCTTAGCCCCCTTTCCTTCCCCAGGGGAGTGGGACTAGCTGGCCTCCCTCTGTCTCCCCCTGCCGCCTGGGGCCCTGGGCCTTTGCTTTCTCCCTGGCACAGGCAGGTTCTGGCTCCGTTTGCCCGTGAGAGGGGTTGATCTGCTGTCCCCCAGCTGCCCCCTCTGCTTGCCAGTCAGACCGGTTGACCTGCTGTCCGCTGGCTGACCGGTTGACCTGCTGTCTGCTGGCTGCCCCCTCTGTTTGCCCGTCAGCCCAGTTGACCTGCTGTTCCCTCTTGTCAAGTCTGGGGGCTGGGGCTCAGACCCCGGACACCCCCATCCTCATATTCCATAAGCACAAGGCACTGCATAGCACAAGGCAGAATGGATGCCAACCAGACAGGAGCCTGGAAAATTGCCAGGAAGTGAGTCAGAGTGGCTGACTGACCAAACGCTCCCTCCATGCCCCTGGAGAGATGCATAACTTAACACAATGAGACTCCCAGGAAGGTCCTGATTCATCCCATCAACACCCAACCTGGCTTCCCCTCACTTATATCAACCTTAATCAAGCAACACTCAAGCTATTCAACAAACCTAGTAGCTATGGTTGTTGGGGGTTTTCCGGGCTGTATTGCCGTGGTCTTGGCATTGTAGTTCCTGACGTTTCGCCAGCAGCTGTGGCTGGCATCTTCAGAGGTGTAGCACCAAAAGACAGAGATCTCTCAGTGTCACAGTGTGGAAAAGATGTAGGTCATTTGTATCTACTCAGGAGGGGTGGGGTTGAGCTGAGTCATTCAGTAAGAGTTTCCCAGGGTGTGGAATGCTAATGGCGGGAGGCTTCACTGTAACCTGAGGAGGTTCTTTTGTATATGGATTGGTGCTTGATGTGCTAATCTTCTCTGCAGGGCTATTGTCGGGTGTGGAGTGTTTAGCCCTGCAGAGAAGATTAGCACATCAAGCACCAATCCATATGCAAAAGAACCTCCTCAGGTTACAGTGAAGCCTCCCGCCATTAGCATTCCACACCCTGGGAAACTCTTACAGAATGACTCAGCTCAACCCCACCCCTCCTGAGTAGATACAAATGACCTACATCTTTTCCACACTGTGACACTGAGAGATCTCTGTCTTTTGGTGCTACACCTCTGAAGATGCCAGCCACAGCTGCTGGCGAAACGTCAGGAACTACAATGCCAAGACCACGGCAATACAGCCCGGAAAACCCCCAACAACCATCGTTCTCCGGCCGTGAAAGCCTTCGACAATAAACCTAGTAGCTTTTCCCATCCGATTTCAAAGGGTCATCAAACACCTTTCACACCTATAGTCCACCTTAGGAAGCCTTTCCCAACTCCATTGTCCACCTCCAGAGACAGTCATTAAGCCATTGTTTTAGGGGCAGAGATGTCAGCTTGCCCAAGGGACTATTTCACCCTAAAACTGAGCTCCCCAGCCATGTGCTGTTAGTGTGCAGGATCTATTCACTAACCCAAAAATTCATTTGGGCCACTTCTCTTTATTGTGAAACGCTGGTCATTTTGTTGCCGTCTTCATGGACCACTGTCTTCAAGATTGGTAGTTATTGCCCTCCCTGAAACTACTTTCTCCCCATTTCCTTCCTTTCTTAGTTAGCCTTGTATGTGTGCTGTGTGTGGTTTGCTGTACGTTTGCCCTTTTTATTTTCTTTTTAAGAAGAAAACCTTTCTAGTTCAACATCTGCCGGATTTATTTGAGAGTTCTCTAAGGGAATAATCACTGTAAACACAGGTGGAGAATCCCAGTGACACCCTCTTGCTTGCCTCCCTAAAGCTAATTCCTCCAACTAATTGGGTAACACTGCAAGTGCATTTTATTTCCCAAGGCTTTTAACAGACTACAGAATGTAGGCATCTCCGGGAGGGAGGTGATATCTGGAATTTTACTTTGTAAATTTTTCATTGGGATTGTAATGTTTTTCATTAGGATTTGTAAGCTGCCTTGACCCATGAGAGAAAGGCCAAATATAAATATTTAATAAATAAATAATGAAGTGTCTAAGAGAAACTAGATGATGTACAGAGATACAAATAAATATATTTTTATACTTATGTGTATGTGGTGGTCTCAGATCATAGCTGACTTATGGCAACCCCTGGTGGGGTTTTCATGGCAAGAGAATATCAGATTTATATTTACTGAAAATGAAATTAAAAGCCTTGGTTAACAGCACATTTGAAATCATTGTTACATTATTCTTTGTGCATATGCAAACTAGTCACACGATACATGTGTAATATTCCTATGAAGATGCCCTCTCATTCCGATAGTATACTGTGCAAACTGAATCCTTCAATTCTTAAATCCACTACACTGTTTCTCCAGTCTGATGACCTAGGAGCTACTTCACATATTATTATTTTTTCATTCATCAGTCATGTGAAAAACATGTTGATATTTTTTGCAACATGTTGACACACAATGGGAAGCTGAGATGGGCAATTAGTTTTCCGGTATGTGCAAAAGCATTAAAATATATGTAAGAGTTTCCATATGATGCTATAGATCCAGAGGAGTTAGCCATGTTAGTCTGTAGTAGCAAAATAAAAAAGAGTCCAGTAGCACCTTTAAGACTAACCAATTTTATTGTAGCATAAGCTTTCGAGAATCACGTTCTCTTCGTCAGATGCTAAACATGGCTGCCCACAAGTCTTCTCCAACCACCATGTACACACTTGTACAAAGACCATCATAAGATGTATAAGATTTTTATCTGTGAAATGTGTTTCCTAGAGACTAAACAAACATTACAAAAAATTAATCACCTTCCTTATTGTATATGACAGCTGGCATATCCATGAAACCTGGCCACGAAACTACAGTCCAGAGATACAACAATATCAAATGTATTTTATTAATTACATTAATCACCTGTACACTCGTGATGTTTATACTGAACTTTTCTGCAATTTTTCAAAGTGCTCCACATAGAATAACTCCACAGACATTACAACAAACCTTTTAAGATATGCAAAAAGGGTTATTCCTATGATAGGGATGGGGGCTTGGGTTGAGAGACAGTGGCTTGCTTAAGCCTATTCAGTGAGGTAATTGCTCAGCTGAGATTTGGACCAGGTCATTTTCAGCTCATGGTTTTTCCTTGCTAAACAATATTAAGATCCAAATATTCATTTCTTTTATTCTGAACACATTGTTATGCCTGTGTGCTGGCAGTGCCCATCCCTCCCTAAAATCCTTTTCCTTCCTATCTAGAATGCATCTGTTTGTCTGTGTCACAAAACTCTAAGATGCTATGGCAGCTGACAGGAAGGCTTAACGGGTACGTGGATGGGCCCTCCAGAGAAGAACAGTGTAGGTGTTCAAATGTCCAAAATCCACAGTGGAAAACTACATCTAAGGGACTTAAAGGAACATGCACAAAGCAAAAAATTAGAGAGATAATAAATATTTTTCTATTATAAATATTGGCTGTCTGTGATTTAAACAGACTTAGTGCAATTAATTATAGTAAATGCAACGATATACTGTATACAAAAATAGAATCTCATACAACATTCAATGGAAAATGCCAGAATTAACAATAACAATCAAAGGCAACTGGCCAAACGACAAAATTCCTATCAATGTCTCTTCCTCCAAAGGAGTTTCTTCAAATGTAGGTGCAAAGATGTCGGAGCAGACCAGAAGCACTTGCCGGACACGAGACAGTAATAACAATCTCTGTTGTACTCAAATAGAATATAATTTAGGTTTATTATGTCTTTTTTCTTAGACGTATGCAGACATATGTCTGCAAATGAAGACCAAGAAAGAAAGCTGGCCACCACTGTGTAAACCACTGGCCACAAGATATTTGGATGATGCCGGGAATTTATCAGTCCAGATACGTTTGTGCTTTTATTTATTTTTTTAATTTTATCTGAGTCAACTGAATTTATTCCATATTCGAGCCATGCTTCCTATTTTGGTCTATATATAAATGCCTTCTCTCTTATCCTACTATGTAAAAGGCAAGCCATATTGGTGATGACTCACTTTTTATCCTTGTGCAGGCACATTGCCAACGACTCTAGCCTCGAAGCCACTGCAAAGCACCTGCTTGTCACCAGGAGGGGGCCCACCAAATTGACAGCATAACACTCCTCCCTGTCAGACCTGTGGCTAAATAATAATTGTAATCCAGACTACCTTCTGCAATCATACAAGAGTCCGTTGTTTTCAAAAGATTTCCTGAAAAAAGCAATCATTATAGTCCACTGGCCCAGACACAATATCTGGGCTGGTACACGTGTATTGTTACGAATGATAGGCAAAGAACAAGGTACATAGTATCAAACCCCAGCAGGCCCAACCTCCCCCCATAGTTCTCAAAACAAGCCGCTTGAAGCTGAGAAAGTGAAAGTTTCCCAAGGCTGGAAAAGCTGTAGTCAAAACATTCCTCTTCTGTGAGATAGCTGCTAGGGAACGTCTTGGCACCTGTGAAGAAAGCACTCAGAATACTAAAAGAATTAAAATGGAGTCTCTTTGGTTATAACATAAAGGAAAGCATTCTGAACCTGACACTCCCCACGCCTTCCCTCAGCACCCTCCCAATCTAGCCTCCAGCTCTCTGTGAAGCACCCACTTGCTGCTGGAAGGGGGCCTGCCAAATCAGTTTTCTAGAGCCCATTGTATTTTTTTACACAACGGCTGTTGTTGCTAGCCTAGAAAAAACTTTGACTCTTCACTACATCTCCCTAAAAGTGATCAGCATCACTAGTTCAGAAAAAAGTATTGCTTTTTATTATGTAATCCCCCATGAGTCTCAGTGAGAAAGTCAGACTATATGGAAGGAAGGGAAGTATCTCCTTTGCAACTCTTCACACCATAGGAAGGGCAGTTTATTGCCAGGTCCTAGCTGAATACAAAAAGGTGAGCAATAGTACCTTTTCTAAATGCCCCTGTTGCTGGAGGTAGTGAAAGTATCACCCTAACCCTACAAATTTATCTTAAGGCACTCCACTTGGGTCATGATGGATTAGGCACTCCACTTGGGTCATCATGGATTATTAGTAATATCAGTGGATCAAAGCTGCCTTCAGAAGTTGTCCTTATGTTTACTCAATGTATATAGATGGAAGCAGGACCATGCCTGCTGCCCCCACCCCCAACAGTCATGTATTGAGCCAAACATGTGCTAATGAGACGCAAATGGGGCTAATTTTAGAGAACTGCCCCCTAGCACAACCTGTTGCTTCTGTGTTATGCCGGAAATGACATTCTCTGGTGCTGTAGTGAGTGTGAGCACTTTGTGCATGCGTCTTTCCAGCCTCCCCCAGCCAGGTGAGTAGCAGTGGGGGAGTAGAGGCTGTCAGAAGCTGGGGGCAGGAGATTCCCCCTGTGGTGGAGGAACTGGCAAGCCTAGCTGAGAGTCCTACAAGTTTATTCTGTAATTTATGGATAATTAAAAATGGATTATCCTGTCAATGTCTTTAAAAAAAAAAAACTCAAATTGTCCCAGGTGGATGCAAAGATGAGTCAAATTATCTTAAAACTTTATTTCCTGGCCCGTTTCATTGTAAAACCATGAACTAGCCCCTCAAAGTCAATTTCTCTTGTAAGTTCACATTCAATAGACAAGATTTCTAGGTAGCTTAACCATTCTTACCCCACTAGGGTTTCCAGGAGTCCACCAGTGGTGGGCAAACTCCCAGGAGTTTGCACCTGTGCCCGGATGGAGGCAAGCTACTTGGCAATCACCTGCCACTGGCATGCAACCCAGGCAAGAGCATGATGTGTGCCCTCCCAGCAGTGCACAGCTTCTCTTAGGGCCCATTTTGGGCCCCAACAGGCTGATTCTCAAAGAAGTGGCCCCACAGGAATCATGAGAACGCTGCTGCAGCCAATGCGATGACATCACTTCCAGAAGTGATGTTGTCACACAAGAGCTAGAAGTACATGCAAACAAAGCATGAGTCTAAAGATAAGAGCACTGTAAGTACCAAAGGCACCCCCTCCCCTCCAGTTACCAAGGAGACCTGCCAGTCCTATGCCCTGCTGTAGAACACCTGCAGTTTTTGAGGAGTGCTAGCTTGCTGAAACTTCTTTCCGCTTCTTTTCAAGTTACAGGCAGCATGCAAAAAATCCATAGGGTTATGCATACTTCACTGAAAATTACTTGCCACAGTCTCAGTCTCTATATTGAAATCATTCTTATCTTGATTTTGGCATCTGCTTCCCTAGTTTATGTACTGTTGCATGACTGCAACCTTGTCTGATTTGAAAAAATTGGAACGTAGATAGGTTTCATTTAGCTTTTTGCTCCCTTATTTTACTTCCTTTTACTGCCTTATATTTCTGGCTGCTTGTATTTATAGTACCACCAGACATGGCAGCATAGAGAGTGTGTGTTTTTTGACTGCAGCTGAATGAGACGCTTTCACTGCAAATCCTACCAGAAGCAGCAGCATTTGCTCCCACTGTCATATAGTGCTTTGCCTTTCTCATCAGCTGTCTCTCCTTCCTGCCTGTGCAACTGGAACTCTGGCATGGGTAGTTCTTGATATTATAGACCTGGGGGGCTCAACGCAGCTCGAAATGTTGCTTGAGGTTGCTGCTCTAACATTGCTTCTGATTAGCTCCAGCAAATCTCTCAAGCTATGGACAACAGATACATGGTTACAAGGAAATAAGTTTCTATAAATATCAGGCATGCTCTAGAAACACAGAAACAGAGCTGGAAGGGTCTCAAGGGCCATCAAGTCCAACACCCTGCACATTGCAGGAAATTCAGAGCTATTTCCCCCGCCTCCCTCACCTCCCTCAGTGACCCCTACTCTATGACAGAGGAAGGTTAAAAAAACCCTCAAGGATCCCTTGCCAATCTGGCCTGGAGGAAAATTCTTTCCTGACTCCAAAGTGGCAATCGACATTACCCTGGACATATAAGAAAGGGCCACAAGAGCCTAGCAACAGTTCATCTCATAATGCACTCCCTCTCCTGATCAGTGTACATTCATATAAAGTCAGAGAATCATCACACCTGTCAGATGACCATCAAGACTGTTCTTAAATACCTCCAAGGAAGAAGAGCCCACCACCTCTCAAGGAAGCCTGTTCCACTGAGGAACTGCTCTATCAGGAAGTTCTACCTAACATTAAGCAGAAAACTCTTTTGCTTTAATTTTAACACATTGTTTCTGGTCCAACCTTCTTGTAGCAACAGAAAACAACTCTGCTCCATCCTCTATGTGACAGCTCTTCAAATATTTGAAAAGGGCTATCATATCACCTCTCAGTCACCTCCTCTCTAGGTTAAACATACCCAGCTCCTTCAACCTTTCCTCATAAGACTTGGTTTCCGGACCCCTCAACAACTTTGTTGCCCTCCTTTGGACACATTCCAGCTTGTCAACATGGTTCTTAAACTGTGGTGCCCCAAACTGAACGCAGTACTCCAGGTGAGATCTAACTAGAGCAGAGTAAAGTGATACCATCACCTCACATGATCTGGACACTATACTTCTGCTGATACAGCCTAAAATTGCATTTTCCTTATTAACTACAGCATCACATTGCCGACTCATGTCCCATGTATGATCTACTAAGACCCCGCCTAGATCTTTTTCACAAGTACAACTGCCAAGACAAGTCTCCCCATCCTATAAGTATCCCTTTGATTTTTCCTACCTAAATGTAGAACTTTACATTTATCTCTGTTGAAATTCATTTTGTTAGGTTTAGCCCAGCCTGTCAAGATCACCTTGAATCTTGCTCATGTTTTCTACTGTGTTTGCAACCCCTCCCAATTTAGTATTATATGTAAATTTAATGAGCATTCCCTTTATTCCTTCATCCAAGTCATTTATAAAGATGTTGAACAACACAGGTCCACATTTAAAAGAGCTGGGTGTTTACACACCACCTCAATGTCTGTCCTAGGCTGCAATTCCATTTCTTCTTCGTGTGTTCTCTTTTTGCCAGGGTGAACACAGACTAGTTCCCCTTGCAAATGGAGACCAAGGCAAAGTAGGAACTGAGCAGTTCTGCCCTCTCTTTATCATCTGCTAAAATCTCACTTTCCTCTCCCTGCAGTAGGCCTGTCAGTTTTTTCCTCGTGGTAATGGGGAATGTAGACTGGGCCAGGCCACTCTTGACCTCCAGACCCCAGTCAAGTGTATCTTCTCCTCATGTGGGGGTCCTGCCTATGCTGTTCCCTGCCAGATCCTATATGGGCTTCAAAAGCAGTGCCTCCATAGCCCAGCTTGGACCTAAGTGGCTGCAGCATGGGTCTGGGATGCAACGACAGGCCCAAGCCATCCCTGTCATCTTTTGTCATAGACAGCATTCCATGTGGCTTCTTGGGTGGTAAGGAGCCATTAAAGAATAAGGATTCAATAAGGCAAGCACAGCCTTAGTTTATATATGAAAGATATTTATCAGAGGATAAATCCTCTGAGGATTTATCACTTTGCAACATATTCATGAATCAGCAATATAATGATTTTGTTTTTTACCTTTGTCTTGGACCTTTATTATAGCGTCTCTTTACATTACTGTAAATTTTTACCTCAGGAGAGCCTTGCTCAGAATCAACACTACTTATTTTCTCCACACATAGAGTTTCAGGTGTTCATCATCCATCTTCTGGGCAGTCCCACATTGAGACTGTGCAGGTGCAGGCCAGCCACGGACAGATTTTTCTAGCTTCTAGAAGGCTCCTAGGCTCAGTGTTCCCCAAAGGTTTTCACTGCCATCAAAAGCTTTTGCCTTAACTCTCTTCTGTTTAACTCATATTATGGGAAGGCTTATTATAGATGGTAGTATGACAGAATGGTCAGCACATGGGGGTGGCTATGAAGTAAAAAAGGGATCCTTTTTTGGCTCAACCAAAAGTAGACTTTATTACACATGTGTAATGGTCACAGAGTAGTGATAAATGTCGTGGTTTCTGAATAAGTTCACAAGCTTGGTGGTTTCAAAACAGGTAAAAATCCTTAAATGTTTATTCACAAACTCAGTAAAAAAAAAACTAGCTTACATCTATTATTCTGTATTCTAGTCAAGATCCTTTACGCACTTTCAAATCTCTCTTTTTTCTCTTTTAAATAAAGTTCATAATTTTTTTTTAAAAAGCTCATTTTCCTCACAGTTGCCACTTATGCTATAAATAATAAACAGTCCATCAAAAAGACTTTTTACTCAGGTCTTCATTAACAAAATAAACAGTCCTCTCATCCACACAGTCATAGCTTCACTCAGACCTTTCCACACAGCTTGCCTGACCTAGACAAAATTCTTTCAGGCTTCCACACAGATTGCCTGACTTAGCCAGAATTAGGCTTTCAGTTTTCCATACAAATTGCCTGCATTAGCCAGAATTTCACAGAACTCCGCACAACAGGTTCGCTGCACTTAATAGAAAGAGACCACTTTAAAGCTTCCATACAGTTTATCTCACTTTGCCAGAATGAATACTTTAACATTTAGGCTAAAACTGCAGTTCACTCTGCCCCTATTGTACTGCTACTGTCAACGCAGACTCCACTCACCCATCCAGCCCACCCTTTCTTTCCTCAGAGGCCTGCTTTTAAACCCACAGTAAACAAATATTAAAAAACCCACATAAACCAGCAGAAAGAAAACATAAGCTTAATTGCATGCAAAACATTACAAGAAGTAAATTTCAGTGTGTGGAACTGGATTTGAAGAATATTTTGGCACTGTTGACAAGAAGCAACTTAAGAAATTATAATGGTAATTTGATTATAAATCTGTATTTATATTATTGTGGCTAAAATGCTCCAGTTCTTCCATTACATAATGTAACCTCTGAGGATAAATCAACTCAGTCTAATGTGTTGGATTACATGAACCTGGTTTATAGTAAATCAGACCATTGGTCCATCAAGATCAGGGCTTTTTTTCAGCTAGAACGTGGTGGAACGGAGTTCCGGAACCTCTTGAAAACGGTTACATAGCTGGTGGCCCCACCCCCTGATCTCCAGACAGAGGGGAGTTTAGATTGCCCTCCACGCTGCTCCAATAATCTAAACTCCCCTCTGTCTGGAGATCAGGGGGCAGGGCCACCAGCCGTGTGACCATTTTCACCGAGGGCAATTTAAACTTTTTTAAAAAAACCCTTGTTCGAGCTGACCCAAAGTGATGTCATTGGCCCTGGAAGCATGCGTGCACTTTGCACGCGCACATGTGGTACCAGGGGCATCACCTCCCGCCAAGAGTTGCCCCCTATGCTGGCAACCCACTGAGTTCCACCACCTCTTTTCCCAGAAAAAAAGCCCTGATCAAGATCATTATTGTCTACTCAGACAGGTAGTATTTTCCAGACCTCAGATAGAGGTCTTTGACTTCAACTACTACCTGATCATTTTAACTGGAGATGCTGAAGATTGAACCTGGGACTTTTTGTATGACAACAAGCAAATGCTTTACCACTGAGCCTCAGCTCCTGGTTAACAAGCACATGCTGGCAGTCTTTCTGAAGCTAAGCTAGGTTGCCCACCTTCAAGTGAGGCCTGGAAATCTACCAGAATTGCAACTGATCTCCAGATTTCAGTGAACGGTTCCCCTGCAAAAAAAAATAAATGGCTGCTTTGGAGGGTAGAGTCTACAGCATTGTACCTGCTGAGCTCCCTCCCCTTCTCAACCCCCAGGCTCCACTGCCAAATCTCCCAGAATTTCCCAACCTGGAGTTGGCAACCCTAACTTAGCTAAGTCAGTCTGGTTCATGGATGAGGGTATTTCTTGGGAATCCTATATAAGCCTCCTTGAGTGCCATGAGGGAAGAAAAGCAGGCTTCAAATACAATAAATGAATACTAAACAGTTTCAACCACTTCATATGTCTGAACAAAAGACTGATTAAATTTGATTAAAAATCACATTGAACAGGAAAATCTCCCTAAAACTAGCTCAGATTTAGGAGATGCTTGTAGCAGTGCACTATTCACAGTACCATCTGTCTGGTTTCGTTGGGAAGTCACATTCTCTTTCAGACATAATAGGCAGCCCAAGGGTTAATACATATAAGCTTTATTTTCTGCCATCCCTGAATACTTTAAAGTAACTTGCAAAGCTAAACATTTGGTAAGCAAATCACCCTTTTTATATAATTGCCGGGTTCCATAATCACGAGGGATGACATTTTTTCATTGAAGATAATCTGCCAAATAACTGGCCCTGGACGGGTCATATGTGAGGGTTTCTGCCGAATACTCTCAGATGTCTCCTTTGCCGCTTACAAATGCAAAAACTGCTTCTGAGCTTTTAAATGTCAGTATCGTTTCAGCGCTGTACACGCTACTTGGCAACTGGGAGGGCGAGAACGCTCTGTAACCTTGGCAACGGGCTGAATGATACCAAGAATCCACACCCTGCCCAGGATGCTGGAGTGGAATGTCAAAAAACCGAACCGGGCGGGCGTGGAGGGCTCGTTGCTGCTGTGCCGCTTGCCGAGGGGCTCTCACGCGTCCTGTAATTTCTGTTCCCCGAAAGGGAGGGCCTCTGTTCTTGCAAGTGAGCTCCTCTGATGACGTGCTTATGCTCAGCTGCTAGCTGCAGTGTCACTGCAATGGCTGAAGGGCGGCTGTTGGAGTCTCGCAATGAGCTCATTCTCCCGGGAGGGAGGAGAGCATCCAGTGCATCACCCGGCAACTGCAACCTGCCTGTGAAATTCCTCTCTGGCTCTTGCCTCAGTTAGGCTGGCCTGATTCTTCACTTTAAGAGTGTGTGCATGGTGAGCAGATTTTTTTTACCCGTATTCCATCCTCCTCTCTCCCCTCTCCCTTCTGTTCCTCCTCTAACTGCTTCCCTGGACTTGCTTGATGAATCATGTTATCATCTGGTCCCCTCTGTTTGGGAGATATCATCTCAAACTGCAGGGATGGAATGCACTTTTTGAATTTTTCTCTCCCTCACCCACCCCTCCCAATGATAGCTTCTTGCAGTGTAAATGGTAAAACATACCCCAAAATGCCCTTTAAAACAGCCGTCAGGTTTTACAATGAACTACTCTGCAATACATGGAACAGTTCTTTCATCAGGTAAAGCAGACAAGCAATGTGTCCATCATGATGGAGCATACCTGGGAAGGTTAGTTTTTAATGCATACTTTGTGCCTCTTTCTCTATTGAAACCGTATTGGTATCTTTGCACATACAGTTATATAACAGTCTGCTTGTGCATTTTGAGTAATCCAATGCAAAGTCTGTTTTGCATGTAGTGCCTGGCATAATTTGTCTCTGGAGCAAGCAGCTGCAGTTGGTTAATAAAATATAGATGTTATTCCTGGTGATAACTCAATTTAGAAAAGAGGCAGGCCTTGCTAATTTCATTGCATTATGTTCTGTTGCACAGAATGGTGCACCCATCTTGATTCAGATACTTAGCAAAGGCTTGTGTGGAGCTGAGATGCCGGCTGTCAGCACAGGTCCAGCCTGTAGTTTTGTATATTTAGGACCAGCTTTATTATCAGGACCTTGCAGGTTACAATGAACTCTGTTTGCTGTGGACATGTCAGGGGTCATTAGGACATGAGAACTCTCTGGGGTTGAATCTTAAATTAAAAGGGAATTTTTAAATTTTACAACCATCTGTTCCCTTGGTGAATGTAAATATAATGTGGACTCATAAAGCTGCTAAACCTTCACTTAAAGAAGATAACTTGGTGCAGACAGTTTCGAACACAGCTTTTAAGGATGGAGTTTGTTTGGATAGCAAAGGTATTCAGTGAGTGGCTGATTGAGATATTGTTATTTTTCACTTCTAATACAAGTAGGCAAGAGGAGCTGTTGTGTATCAGTGACTAAATGCACTGAGCAGCTTTTTTCTATTACTTTGATCTGATGTTATTGGCCTTCATGCCAAAATTTGCTTGTTGTTCACTTGACAGTACTTTGCTTTGCTTTAAACATGGGTTTGTTTGTGGAGGCTTTCTTATAGTTTGAATTAAGTATGGGAGAGGGAGATTTGGGAAGAGAATCTGTCACTGTAAAGTATATTATTTCATGATAGCTCTAACAGGAAAACCAAAGGCAAATTCAGAGCATTCTTTTGTGTGGTTATTGTTATGTTTGGAAAATTAGAAGAATCCAGAAGATGAAGTGGCTTCATTCTAAAAGGGATATTGGTCCAGAAGTACCAATAGATAACTGGAAAGGATTAGGTGACTTCCTTGTCACAGCCTTAAAAACTGAGACCCTGAATGTCATTAATTTTGAGTAGTCCAGGCATGCAGAATGTGCAACAAAATTTACTTTGGTGGATTATTATCTATGCATGTTTCTTAAACATGATTTATGCTAGCACTCAGACACTTCTCTTCAATGCATTTCTTAAATGCCCAGCACTTTATCTCACTCGATTTAAAGCTACTATGTAAGTAACTCTGATACAATTACATATTGAAGGGAATTCTCAAAAGGTTTTCAAAGTTCTGTCTTGTCAGGCAAGGATACTCGCTGTCAGTACAATCTTGAAATTATAAACCAAAAGACATAACTGAAATAAACTTCTAATACTAATACTAAACTGAGTAAGGACCCAATCCTAACTCCTTCTTACAAATTTTGAAATACCCATATTCCACAAACCGTTTAAATATATAGAATTCTGACATAAAATCAAAGGATATTTTTTATCATAATTATCTGTTTTTAGCTTGGCTAAATGATGTTCTCTTACAAGAAGGTACATAATGTGTGCCCCACACTAATGACGGAGTGCACAGATCCATGGCTGACTACATTACATTAGAATTATTGCAATGTAATCTGTATGTTAGTACAGAAGCAACTGGAGAATATTCCTTCCAGAGCTCATGGTGCAAAGTACAACGTGCAAGACACATAGCTGTATAGACTGTCATGACAGAACATTATTATCTGAGTCTCAGTTGTCCAAATTACACAAACTGACAATATGTGTACACGAAATTGTTGAAATATCTAAATATCAGTTTTTAATTTTTTTGTACTGTCATTCTGGAAATCATCTCTTGGAATTGGCATAGGAAATAAACTTACACATTGGACATCTACAACCAACTAAAGCGGTGCTGTAGCACAGTGATTAAGTTGCTGGGCTGCAAATCAGCACTCTGCTGGTTTGACTGCCACTACTGCCATGAGCTTAGGCAGGTGGCCTTGGATAAGTCCCAGCTCCCCAGTTGTACTGGGGGGATAAAAATAACGCTGACCTTGTTCATTGCTCTGCATGGTGTACTAATCTTTCTAGAAGAGCAGTATATTAGCACAGTTGTTGTTGTTTGTTGTTATAAATTGCTCCAGTCTCACAAAGCTGAATTACTATGTACAGAAGTTCAGACATGCATATTTATTTCTATATCTGAAACTTATTTTATCATATGACTTGTGTGGAATATTAAGTCTACTTTGGCTTGCTGCTCTTTTAGCCCTTCTGAACGTAGTCTGTAACAGCCACGTGTTAGCTGAGTTGGGCCCTCCAGACATAAAGATTTGAGTGAGGGCAACGTTTTTTTGTCTTTTCTGTATTTTTATTTTTAAATCATAAGAGCTAATATTTAAGAAAGCCCTCTTATACGTGTCCGGCTTTATGTTCTCCCATTCTACTATATGCCTATAAGTTGTATGTTCTATTTTTCATAAACAAGATATTTTCTTTGTAAGCAAATGTGATGTTCCAAGAAGTGTCTGTCTTCTATTTATTCATTTATTAAAATAATTATATCCCACAACCCCTTTTCATCCAAGAAGGGATCCTTTCCTCCATATTAATTTTAAAAATTCCTTTAGCATTTCATTGATTTTATGACATTTACTGGTTTCAGAAAGAGAGAGACTGAGAACAAAGGGAATTTAAACTGAGCATGCTATACTCGTTTTAATGATTTTACATTTTAAATGTTTTCCTTGACAAAACTGTGGTGTGTGGGTGAGTTCTCACGTTTCTTTTTCTACAACACCAAACTGATCCAGGCCCAGAGCATAACATGCCAAATCAAAAGAGGCATTTTTAGTGTGTTCTCAGTATGCTGGGTTGCCAGCTCCATGACGGGAGATTCCTGGAAATTTGGGGGGTGGAACTTGGGGAAGATAAAATTTGGGGAGGGACCTCAGAGGGGTATAATACAATAAAGTCCAGCCTCCAACCAGCCATTTTCTCCAGAGGAGCTAATATTTATAGTATGGAGATCAGATATCTCAAGGACCCACCTGGAGGCTGGCAAAACTAGTTGACTACTATTGAGAAAAGTGCTCTGATTAATTCTTGCAGGATTTCCTCAGTACTAACTGCCACATCACAAGTCTTGATGCCACACTGGGTTCATGGAGGAGACAACATTGAAATAAGACACACTAATTCCAAAGAAAATTAGTACTAGGAATATCTAGATTCAGTTCATAGTGACTTTGGGCCAGTCATGCACTCTTTCTGATCCTAACTTATCCCTCAGAGTTGGAACAGGATTGCTGGTTTCCTGCCAGGAATACCCTGCCCCTGGCTCCCATTTCCCACTGCTGCTCCTGCAGCCAGTGGGTGCAAAATGATGTAAACAAAAAATCACCATCAGGCAATCTCATGATGTCACTTCTGAAAAAAACCCCCAAAATGATATCATTTTGCACTAGGAATCGCTGGAAACTATGATTTTACCATAAAGTTTATGTCAATTCCTAGAGAGGCATGCCATTTCCTGGAAGTGATGTCACACCAGCACCTGATGGTGCCCCCCATGTCCCTGCCCCCTGGAATCCTGCCAGTTGCCAATCACAGCTGGCAACCCTGTGTTGGAGTGAGGATAAAATGGAGGACCGGAGAGCAATGTGTAACTTCTCTTTTCATCGGTTCTATGGGGCTTAGAAAGCAACTTTCACAAAATTTTAAGAAATAACTTTTTTTTCCTTTTAAACTTTTTAACAATTAATAAAATACAACTTTAACAAAAATTAACTCTTAAGTGCACCCATACAAAAAAACCTCCAAATCAACAATGTCCTTGAAAAGGCAAACAGTTCCACATCCAAGAAGTGATGATGAGTCCTCTCTCATCCATTTGAAGCAGCTGTACCCAGGCTTCCGTCTTCTTGTTGGGAAATATAGCCCTTATTCAAGGTGATAAGAGCTTATAATTTATTAAGCTCCCCAGCAAACAGCCTCCTCCTCAGCAGCCTGCCTCTAGCTTCTGACTCCACCCCACTGGGCTAAACCAATTAACCTCACAAGGGTTACAAATGCATGCCATCCTTAGCTCCTTGGAGGAAGGACTGGATAAAAATGTGTTAGAAAGGGGCTTTTAAAATAGATGTGGAATGATTCACATGTGTGTTCTGTGTAATACTGCCACACAACTAAAGGATTAATACTAAAGAGGCTATACTTTTATCATTTGGTTCTTGTAAAACTGGACAGTTTATAGCTTGTTTATTTTTTATCACTCATAAAACAGTTCCAATCTTTTAAAAAAACATGTAGCTCATTAAATAAGCATTTCCAGCTCTACTACTTTGATTAATATACGAATAGCATCACACTTGTTCATTAGCACCAAACTTTACGAGAAACTGAAAGCATATTAAAAATTACATTTTTATGCTTGTTTAAGGTTTATTGATTGTCGTATCCTTCTACTGTTTGCATCCAATGGTTTGTATATACCACTATTTCAAGTTTATTTCTCTCCCATGATGTTTTAAATATGGCAACAAACTTTAACATCAACAACTGCTTCCAATATCTCTAATTACCAAGGACAAACCTTATTTTCTTATTCCTATTGTGCTAGTAAATTAATGTCCATGCCTTTGGGGAATCCTTTTTCAAAATTACATTTGTGTGAATAACTAGAGTTGTCATTATTCAAGTTTTTACTCTCTCCTGCAGATCTCTAGAAGTTAAATTTCTGAGTGGTGTAGGAGAGACAATGCATGTAAATTCATGCAAATTAAGATAAAAGGCAGAAGGCACAGCCTGCCATTTCATACATTGCAGCAATGATCATTTTGAAATTGATAATGTATTGAGACAATTATCACTATAGCTACACTGACTGGTCCATATGTGGATAACTAAAGCAGCACAATGGGGCCATCCAAATATAACATAAGTATTACTTAGGAGACTCCCTGGGTATGTAGAAAAATAAAATTATCCTTTCCAAAATGGCTTGATAACATTTTATGCATTACCTCCTTTGTTGTTACAATATTCCCAAAAGTGGGCTGTTGGCAAGTATCTTTGCACCAGTCGCCTCTTTCTTGATAATACTTTTTCATCTCTAAGTCAACAAGTAGGGACAAATGAATTCAGCCCAAGGGCAGCAGTGCTGACTTCTAATATATGGTGTATTATTAACTATAGAAATAGCAATCAGGAAAATAACAGTTATTCTGATGAATTGATTCCTATGTTGCAGTGAATCTTTCCTGAATTTCCTTTTGTCGAGTACTGGCCTATGATGAGCAGAAAAGCAATGTTAACTGTTAGGGAACATGAGCAAAGTTAATTGTTAGATTTAATAAATTTCTGAATTATGAATAGAAGTGCAATCATGGATGTACATGATACTAGCCATAAAGTGTAATTCTACTCTCTTGTTGCACAGCCTCTGCTCATAAGAGTGGAAGGTACAGCGGTTCAAACTCACTGTAATGAATTGGGCTTATTCAGCAGAATTGCTTACACTATACAGCACTTGTAGGCCATAATCCAAGATGCAGTTATATATGCTTAAACTCCATTTATTTTATGTAGGATTGTTGAGCCTGTAAGTGCATTGGTTTGCAGAGATCATGCATCATAAGTCTGTTTAAATTCACTTGAGTTTTCTCAAGCTGCAAATGCAACATGAGCAGAGGGTGAGCTGTACCTTCTCTGTGCATGTGCTTTCCAATCCTGAAATTACTCTTTTCACAATTTTCCTGCCAGCAAGAATTACACCTGACCATAGAGTCCAGGAAAGGACATTGTCAAACGCAGTGTGAGGGTTACGTTTCCTGCAGTGCACTAAGGGGGCAGAGGTCAGGAAACTGAAAAACACATTGCCCATCTTCAGCTGTCAAACACAGCACAGCATGAGCTGTTGCATGGGAAGAGATTGGGGAGGAAGACAGACAGAAGGGAAGAGAAATTACAGTGAATGGATGCCATTCTTTCATTTGTCTTTATTCCCTTTCTTTCTCAAGTCCCAGATGAATGAAACAAATCAGGTTTTGGTGTGTGTGTGTGTGGGGGGGGGGGTGACTTTTCATTTAGGAACTAAGTGCACATCCTGACACATGGTTCTATTACAATCATTTCTAGTTTAGTACTTAGTTGTCTCTTTTTCTAAACTAAGGCCTTTTTTGTATGGTTGATTTTTGCCACATTTGCCTCCGTACCTCTTTAGGTTTTCTTCTGAATTCCAAACTTCTACCTACATTTTTTCTGTCGGGGGATAAAACTCAGAAGAGAACTCTTGAAACACTGCATTGAAATCCATAGGAGGAGTCCAGCATTCAGAAATAACCCAAAGAGATACGGAGACAAACGCAGCAAAAATAGCCCTTGCAAAAAAGGCCTTAAAAAGTTCTAAATTCTTTAGCCTTTCATCTGCAGGCTCTTCCAACCCCTTGACCATCTTGTTAACCTTTTCCATACCTTTTCTAACTGTATAATATCCTTTTTTTAAGGTAGTGTGACTGGAAATATACACAATATTCCAAATACGACTATGCCATTGATTTTATATAAAGGCCTCATGATACTGGTTTCTCAAACAAACAAAAAGATATGAAGTTGGGTTCTGCTATTATAGCGTGTTATGATAAGTTAGGGGTAAGAGTGCCACTTGCAAGAGGTATAACAAGTGATATCTGCAAAAGTTAACATTTTAAAGGCCATTTAGGAAGACGCAGCGTGCTGCATTGTTTGACCGCAATGGTCTCTACCCCAACCATCTATTGGCAGACTGAATCCCAAGTGGCCTATTAAATGCAGTTATTTCATACAAGAGATCAAGAAAGCAGGATAAAAACAATAACTTTTATTCACTGCCGGAAATAGGAGAAATAAGGAGGTTCAATAATGAGGCTTAAAACTATGTACATGTCACATACAGCTTTTGTTGGGCTCTCCAGGTTATAATGGTTTAGTGTCAACAGTTAACAATCAAGCTTTTATTCCTGTAGTGAAGACTGGCCTTCACTTAACCTCAGAACCTTCATGGTGCAAATGTGAGCTGTTCTCAGAAACAAATCATTAGCCAATTTCTCTCAGAAACTGGACTTTGAGAGAGGTATAGCGTCTTCCTCAAACACAACTATACTATCTTGCTTTTTCACCAAAGACAGACTCTGAGACATTTGAAGTCTCCTGAGAAGGATTTCTAGCCTATGCCTCTGTATGCCAAACCATATCTCCAAACATTCACTGGTTTAGCCTGCTTATACACAAAGGAGACTCTCAATGCAGTCCTATGGCGAGTTACTCTAGCCTAAGCCCATTAACTTCAGTGAGTTTAGATTGGAATAACTCTCTGTAGGATTGCACTGTCTGAGACCAAGATAGTTCCCTGAGACAGGTTCTCTCCCAGGTAACTCTGGAGAGACAAACCCTATTTGATCTGAGCTGACAGTGTAATAGCTTTCTTTTCTCACGTCTCTCCCATATGGCTCCTTCAGCCATCCATTGGCCCTGATTAGCTGTTAGCTACTATGCACACAACCCAAAGAGGCAACAGGGGATGGCTGACTAACAGAAAGTTGCAAGACCTCTGCCCATCAGTCATAAAATCCCATTCATGAATTTTGGAGATCCTAGATTGAAAATGCCAGCTACTGCTTATGAAATTGCTATTCAGTTAATTTATATTCCATAAAACTGCAAACTTCCAACATTCCTTGAGTTTCTAACCTTCCTATGAGAATTTCCACAACTCTTTGTATGTTAGCAAAGTTGTTAGATTCCACGTAGGTTGCCAGGTCTCTCTGGTGACCTGTGGGGGGGGGGGCAGTACTCACTATTTTACACAGGACCAGTTCATGAAGAATTGGTCTGTTTGGGGCTGAAATCGGCTGTGCACAAAATGCAGGAAGACTCCAGCAGCCAGAATGATGACATCACTTCTGGAAGTGACATCATTGGATCATCTGGGAGCGTTTGCGCCACCCAATTGCCCGGGTTGCCTGCTGGTGCCAGGTGATTGCCGGGCAGCTTGCCACCTTCTGCAAATCACCAGTGATTGGCGAGCAGAGGGGCAAACCACCCAGAGTTTGCCCACCACCAGCAGGCACCTGGCAAGCCTAATACCAGGCTCAAATCAGAAAGATTTTATTCTTCAGCTACATTTGAATAATAAACTCCAGTATTAAATACAAATTTTGGACATTCTTCACCAAGACAAAAATAGATTTTGCGCCTATGAATGCTATGGTGTTTGCTTTACTTCTATATATTTATTGTTCAGTTTCCTGTGCTATCTTTTCATATAGGTAAAATGGGTAACAGATTAACCATTATTTTGAAACAGCTGTACAGCTGTTCTATATGTAGGAGAAAATACTTCAGAGGACATTATACTTAAGTATCTAGCCCATAAAGTGGTACTTGCAGGATTTTCCATGTAACAAAAATGGCAGCATTCAACTTTTGTAATTTAACAAAGGGAATTCTCATTCAACCCTACAGTGGTCTAAGTGAATAATTATTTACATTACCTGTTCACATTGGCCTACATTTCACTGGTAGAGTTGCCAGGTCCCCTGACCTTCAAACTGGGAGATAGGAGGGGGTTGTATGTGTGTGGGGGTATTCCCTGTGCTTCCCCCCCCACACTGGCCAGGTGAGTGGTGGTGTGGTGTGGAGGCTGGGAACAGGAAAACACCTCCTCCCCCGCCCCCACCAGGGGACTGGCAGCCCTAGTCACTGGCCATGTGGCCTTCACTGGGGTAAATATCTGAAATGTAGTCACTGTACATTTCCTTGACACAGAACAAATGGTTTGAAATGCAGTGGCTATTAGTTGTTACTCAGTACATCTGTTTTTATACCATTCAGAATCTTTTCATTTGTGTTAGAATGATAATCCGCAATCTCTATTTAAGACAAGGCATGAAATGTTGCCATAATCAGATGTGCCTCTCTCCTCCTTTTTATGGGGAATATGACTACAGTTTCTCAGAGCTAAACTACATGAGATAAATTACACGAGGATGCTCAAGTGAAGGGAGACACGTGAGCCAGGAAGCATAGACTGAATTTCATCTCTCTCTACAGAGCCAGCAAAGATTGTTCCTCAGAGGGTTTGTTAATAATTGACAGAGCCTTGGGGGAGGCAAAGAGGAAATTAACAAACCCTCTGAGGAGTGATCTTTGCCTGCTCTGTAGAGAAAGGTGAAATTCAAATTACACTTCCTGGCTAACATTGTGTCTCCCTTCACTTGAGTGTCCTCATGCAATTGGTTTCCTGTAGTTTAGCCCTCAGTTTAAAACAAACTATTTCCAATTATATAACAGTTCACAGCCTGAATAAAACAGCTTGCTTTACTCTCCATAAACTCAGATTCTAAACCATGACTTAATCCAATTAAAGGGAAATAGAGAGTAAAAAAAGCAACCTTTGATTTATTCTAGTGCCTGCATTTGTATATCAAAGAGCACTGGAATTAGTTTCAACCAGGAAATCTTAGAAAGTCATTTAAGCATCTAAGAAAAGTTGTCTCTCCACCAGCAGTTATTGATGTTTAGCAGAAGGAACATATTTGTATAGAGAGGAGAGAGGTTCTTATCTTCCTCTTCTTGCACCAGAGACTTTCCATCTTGGGATGCTTAGTGTATCCTGTGTTGGAGAAGCCACAGAGTCTCTCTATATGAGACAAATTACACGAGGACGCTCAAGTGAAGTGTTAGCCGGGAAGCTGAGTTTTAAAAGACAGATCAGAAGGCTGTGTCAGTTTCACCTGTCTAGAGACCGAGAGCCAGTTTGCTGTAGTGGTTGAGAGTGGCAGGACTCTAATCTGAAGAACTGGGTTTGATTCCCCACTCCTCCATCTGAAGCCAGCTGGGTGACCTTGGGTCAGTCACAGCTTCTAGGAGCTCTCTCAGCCCCACCCATCTCATAGGGTGATTGTTGTGGGGATAATAATAACATACTTTGTAAACCACTCTGAGTGGGTGTTAAGTTGTCCTGAATTGAATGTTGTTGTTGTTGTTGTTGTTGTTGTTGTTGTTGTTAGAGTTGGTAAAAATTGCGACTCAGAGGGTTTGTTTATTTCCTCTTAGCTTCCCCAAAGGGGAGGTGAAATTGGCAGAGCCTTCAGGGAGGCGAAGAGGAAATAAATCCTCTGAGGAGCAGTCTTTGCCAGCTCTAGAGAGGTGAAACTGACAGAGCCTTCTAATCTGTCTTTTTAACTATGCTTCCCAGCTAACATTTTGTCTCCCTTCACTTGAGCGTCGTCATGTAATTTGTCTCATGTAGAGAGACTCACAACCTGCTAGTTACTGAAAATACTGCTGAAAAAGTAGTTTAGTCTCCTTGCACCCTAGGGGGCGCTATGGAGCATTCTCTAGTGTTTTTAGGGTTTATTGAATATTTTCTCTTGCAGTTCAACCTACCTCTTGTTTTTTCTCTCTCTGCTGTGTGTTAGTATGTGTTAGTGCTTTTCTCTGTGATAAATAAATTGTATGCTGGCCCCCAAAACCTAATGTTTGGGCCATTAGCAGAGTTTATTGTTTAGCAGTGGAAGCATGGTTATAGGTGGTTGTGAGCTAGTTCTGCTGACTGGAGTGTGTGCAGGAAAGAAAATAAAGCATACACTTGCTTATATTTAGAAAAGAAATAAGAGTTATTTATTGTAGGAACTCCATACTCTGATAGGAAAGGAGGAGAGAGAGTATCTATCTATCTAGTCTAAGGATGCACATGGATGCTAGGACAAGTCCTGCATCCATGGTTCCAAGGGAGGAGGAGAGAGTGCCTGGAACAAAGCCAGGAAGAGAAGAGTGAGAAGAATGATGTGGAGGAGAAAGTCCTGAGAATAGCAATCTACATATCAAAGCGGTAGTCAAAGCAGTAAACAGTGCCCTGACCTCTCTATCTTTATAACTCTTTGGTTTGTCCCACTCTAAAACCCAAAGAAAGGAGCAGTGCTGAGTCCTCCTCTTCCAACACTCTAAAGGCCTCTCTGTTGCATTTATTGCCTACAGTCAGTTATGGTCTTTTGCAAAAATCCTGTTGCAGTAAATTCATTGAATGCAAATTCCAAAGCGTGGATTAGATTACTTCCTGAACACTGCCAACACCCTGCATCTCTACAAAGTTGGTTTTAACCAGATTGATTGGGGGGGGGGATCTGCCCTTCATCAGGATGTGGGGGAGTTAGCACATCCCTCCCCCCAAACCCCTCTTTTCTCCTGACCTTATGCCACAGCTTCCTAGCTATAAAATTTAACTAAGATTTTACTCTGCCATTTTTGCTGTTACACTTTTAAATGGTTGCTACAGTCTGCAAGTCCGATGGAGGAGGCAGAATGGAATTTGAAAACAAAATTTATAATGTTACTACTTTATGATTAGATGTGCCCAAGAAAGATTTATCAGTGAAAGTGTACATGAACCCAGGTCTCCTTGATGAAATTGTTGTGCTGCTTAGGGTAAACTTATATATGTGCTGATTACATACCAAGCCATTGCTATTCAGCTCAGCCTTTCTATAAAAAAATGCAAAGATATTTTCATTTAAGGCACAACAGCAAATAGGAACAGGATACTTCCGTGTATGTGGTTCATGTTTCCTAGCAACAGCAGCCATTCAGATAGATGAGGCTTTAAATATTCAGTAATGTTATTTTTCCTGTCATTGCAATGGCAAGATAGTCTCTGTACTTGATTTTAAAAGCTATTGTGTTAGTTCTTGTAAAGGCAAAGAAAGAGAGAGAGAGAGAGAGAGAGAGAGAGAGAGAGAGCATCCTGTGTATACTTTACATAGGCATTTGCAAATAGTACTGTCTGAACTATGACCTGGAATAAAGTAAGACAATCTTGTCTTACTATGAGAAAAAGAATGGTTCTGAATAGGGGTGTGCACACGGAAAAAATTCGGTTTTCCTGCTTCGTGTTTACCTGAAGCGGGGAAATTATTTGTAATACCCCAGGCACTTCGGATATTAAAATCTCTTCGGTATGCTCCATAAAGATTCGGAGCATACTGAAGTGAGGGGGAAAGCTGTATTCCAGTTCCCACCCCCCAACTTAATCCCCCCATTCTCCACCCCCTTAGTCCCCCTGTCCTCCCCACCCCCACCCCACTTACCTGGCTGTGGAGCCAGGAAGAAGATCTGCTGGGCAGCGAGGAAGGCTGGAACCTGCACTTCTGCCACTGCAGCAGCCAGCTAGGCAACGGGGAAGGCCAGAGTCAGGGCCTCCGAGGCCCACTCTGCTTCCTCTGCTGCCGCAGCAACCAGCTGAGTGGCAGGGAAGGCCAGAGTTGGCTTCTCCACCACTCATGCCCCCTCCTCTGCCACCGCAGCAGCCAGCTGGGCAGTGAGGAAGGCCTCAGCCAGCACCTCTCCGCCCACATTGCCTCCTCCACTGCTGCAGTGGCTAGCTGGGTGACAGGGAAGGCCTCAGCTGGTGCTTCTACCACCCACGCTTCCTCCTCCACCATTGCAGCAGGCAGCTGGGTGGTGTGGAAGGCCGCAGCCACCACCTCTGCCGCCTGTGTCACCTCTTGCATCACCACTGGGAAGGCACAGGTAAGTGGGGTGGACTAGGCAAAGAGATTTTTGTTCACCCAGTCCTTTAAGAAATCCTTCTCCTCTCTGGAGTTTTGTCAGTAATCCTGTTTTATGTTATTTATGTTATAAAAGACTCCCTCATTTTTTTTTTAAAAAAAACAGTATTCTTATGACAATTTTAGAGTTTTAAAAATCGTCATTATAATTTAAATCTGATGTTCTTTCATAATACTTGCACTGTGTGCCTGTCATTTATTTATTATTGTTTTTATGGTTTTATTATTTTGCCTGTCTGAAAGCCTCCTCATAAATATTTATTTTATATTTAACTATGTTAAATAAATATTCATCTATCCCATACAACTGGAAGAGGATGATTGTGCTTCTGTGTCCCTTAAAGTTTATCATCTGTATAAGTATTCTGGTTGTAGGCTTTTTCTTCACCTTGTAATTCTAGGCTCCCCTACAGTCAAAGGTCCTTTCTTCACTGCCCACTTGGCTTTCCTTGATGCCCTGCAGCAATCAGCTCCCATCTCTGCTAGTAATTCCTGATGTAGGTCACCAAGATGAATGATTGACTTTAAGAAATGCTAATGCCCTGCAGTAGGAGAGACGGGCAGCCTCAGGGCAAGAAGAGACATGAAATCCTTGCCTCAGATTGAATCAAATTGCTGTTACGCATGCAATACAGGTGCAAGATCCTAGTTGTTTGGGGGGATTTTTTGAAGTCACATTTGTCATCTGTACACTGAAGACAATCAAAACAGTACTGATAACTGCTGTCAGAAGTTGTATTCAATCCAGTATTTGAGAGTCATACTAGATATGTGTTATGTGCCTTTGGCTACAAAGAAAGGTACACCTTGGTCATGCAGTGGGGTGATAATGACCCCCCCCCCCAGTTCTGTACTTGTTGAATTTTCAAAATTGAGTGTGCCAGAGTTTAAGTCATTGACAGTAGTAGACGATATTGGTTTAGTGGACTGTTCCACGTTGTTAAAGATTTTAGAACTGTTTCTCAAACTGACAAGAGGGCACATAGGGTACCTTCATAGGCTTATATAAGCAGCCATGATTCGAGACCCATTCTGTGGTCTGTAACCCTGTAATGTCTAGAAGGAAAGAATCAGAAGAAGAGTATAGAAAAACTTGATGCAGATAGGAAGTTAGCACAGCACTGAGAATGTACGCCCTCTCTGAAGCTGCTCAGCTTTTTTTTCCTTTTCAGGGTGACCACTATGATCCTCCACCTGCTGTTGGAAGAGTTACATTCTACTAAAAGTCTATTCTACTACTTCACAACAGGTCTCTGTCAGTTTTTAGGTACCAGGCCTGCTTCCATACCAGGGCTATTTTCTGTGGTAGTCTGGTTGCTGATTCTGTGTGAAAGCATTCTTGCAACAGAGATTCCAGATAGCCCAAGGTTATCCGTTTTCTGTCCACTACTAGCCAAGTTTTTGCTTTTACAAAGTTTTTATGGGGTGGTGGTAATCCTGCATAAAAATAACACAGTATCTTTGCATCCTTAAAAAACATCTGATGGTCCCATTCTCCCTACCTAAAAGGCAGGATGAGTTGTGTTTTCTTTAAAAAACACAAGTGTGAATAATATGGGACAGGAATTACACAATACTTTTACATCCTTTAAAAAAAAAAATCATCCTCCTAGGATCCCCTCCCCTTTGACAGGCAATTCTGTTATGTTAATTTCAGCTGGGGACTAGCTCCTTTCAGGCATCAGCAAATGAACAGATGACTAGCACTTTGCTGAAGTCCCCCAATTATGCTATTCCCCTTCAGAAAAAGAAATTGTTCATGCTGATAGCATCTTGCCCAGAAAACTTTTTAAAATAAAGCAGAATTTTTTGTGGACGGCTGTTAACCGTCTGTGTAGAAACAGAGAACGACATCATGTTGGAAACATTTTTAAAAAGCACCGGTCGGGTGGCTAAATCATCAGAAATCCTTGGTGCGGAAGCAGCCCAGGCCTCATTTCCCTTTGATCGTTGCTTGCCCTGGGAAACTCAGAGACGTTCTTGTAGAAAGGAATTACTTCTTTTGTCTTTCTTGCCTGATTCTCCCATTTAGATAGTGATCAAAGCAACCTTGGAATAATTTTTGCCAACTGTCAGGTGAGGCCTGGAGTTCTCCATGAATTATAACTGATCTTCTGATTACAGAAATAAGTTTCCCTGGAGAAAAATGGCAGCTTTGGAGAGTGGACTCTTCAGGACATCACATCCCTGCTGAGCTCCCTCCCATCCCCAAACTCTGTGACCCCCAGGCTAAGCACCCAAATTATCAGGAATTGCTTGAACTGGAGCTGGCAAATCCTACTGGAAATGGACCATTGGGAAGCTGCTGCTGCTGCACAGCTGTACTAACATTAGAATAGGATCTTGGAGTTTCTCACCGCATGCACTCCAGTGCTACCATTCCTGTCTGTAATTCGTAACATTTATACTTGTGAACAATTAGTGAGAGAAAAGCTCAAGGGTACTGTCATTTTTTTTTTAAAAAACCAAACTTAAATTTTTACTTTTGGACCTTCAGTTCAGCTCCCCTTACATTACCTTAAACATACACCTCAGGAGGGCTCTGATTACAACCAGCATTATTTTTATTTCCACTCACAGGGAGCTTCAGGTGTACTTTACTTTACCCAAGCTTTTACCTCAAGAACACTGTCCTTTTTTGTTTGTAGGACCTTT
Organism: Eublepharis macularius; assembly: GCF_028583425.1. NCBI lineage: Eukaryota > Metazoa > Chordata > Lepidosauria > Squamata > Eublepharidae > Eublepharis > Eublepharis macularius. Next base: position 97,079,147 of record NC_072795.1, read on the forward strand.
ATATTGCTGTCTCCCTCACTCTCTCAAAAGATTTTCACTGCCTCCAAAGGTTTTCACCGCAGACCTCCTCCATTTAACTGGTAATATTAGAAGGCTTCTTCTAGATGACAGTTTGACAGAATAGTCAACATGTGAGCGTGGTTGTGAGGAAAAAAGTAAAATGTATTTATAAGAACATGGGTGTGATGGTTGCAGAGTATTACTAAGTGTATTCATTTCAGAATAGTTCTTAAGCTTGATGGTTTAAAAAATAATTATATCTTCCTGAAGGTATATTCACAGACTCAGTCACATAGACTAATTTCCCACCTGCATCTTCATTAACAGAATAAACTCTCATCTCATTCACACAGACATACATTTACTCAGGCCTTTCCACACAGCTTCCCTGACCTAGATAAAATAATTTCTCTCTGTCATACACAGATTGACCCAGGCGCACACAAAGTTTGTCTGACTCAGAATTAGACTCTCAGGCTTCCACACAGTTTGTCTGAGAGCCGAACTAGATGAGGCAAATTACACAAGGCTATGCAAATGGCTAGATTTGTTATTTTTCCTTACCTTCCTGTGTCTCTTTTACCCCGACTGAACTTGTGTGTGTGGCTCTGCATGTGTTGGCAAAAACGCAATTTACATGTAGTTGCACTGGCAAGTGTCCATGGACCATATCATCAAGTTGCTGTTGTAGAGTGATGACGATTCTGTTTTGCTTCCGCTTCCCTCTTCCCACACAGAAAGGCAATAGAGGACAGGGGATGGTTTAATTATTTAATTTAATTTAATGTATTACATTTATATTCCGCCCTCCCCGCTTTTGCAGGCTAAGGGCAGATAACAAACACAAACATCAAATAACCACTAAAACTTTAAAAACACTACATCGATCATTTAAATTACAGCTATGCAAGCATATAAGTGTCATATATTTACATATAAATAATTAAAATAATTAAAAGCAGCACATAGTTTAGATTTGATGTTCCACACAGCGGTTCTTCCAGAGCGAGTATATACACTGTTAGGTGTGGACAGCAGTATCTGAGTTCACATAGGGGCAATGGTTTAACCCCCCCCCCTCCACAGGGTGGGAAAGCAAGCAAATCTTGCTGGGCCCTAGTCTCGTAAGACAGAGCATTCCACTAGGCCAGGGCCAGGACCGAAAAGGCCTTGGCCCTAGTCGATGCCAGGCGGGCCTCTCTAGGGTCAGGGACCCTTAAAAGATGTTTCCCACCTGAATGGAGAGTCCTCCGGGGCTGATATGGGGAGAGATGGTCCCGTAGATACATTGGTCCCAGTCCACATAGGACTTTGTAGGTTAACACCAAAACCTTGAACCTGATTTGGTACTCCTCTGGTAACCAATGCAGCTGGCGTAGCACCGGCATAATATGCCCCCACACCGGTGCTCCAGTGATGACCCGCACCGCTGCATTCTGTACCAGCTGTAACTGCCGGATCAGGCCCGTGGGAAGCCCAGCGTAGAGCGCGTTACAGTAGTCCAGCCTAGAGGTGACCATTGCTTGGACCACTGTAGTCAAGTCACGGGGGGATATATAGGGAGCGAGCTGCCTGGCCTGCTGGAGATAGTAAAAGGAAGACCTGGTAACTGCAGTGATCTGGTCCTCCATCTTCAAGGAGGAATCCAGAATCATCCCCAGGCTCCTAACTCTTGGGGCCGGTGTAAGAACTGCCCCATCAAGTGTAGGAAGCCGGGGTCCCGAAGCCATCTCCCCACGATTCAAGTATAGGATCTCTGTCTTCGTAGGATTCAGTTTCAGCCGACTTTGTCTCAACCAACCAGCCACAGCCTCAAAAACACGCTCCAGGGCATCAGGGGTCGATCCAGGCCGTCTGCCCAACAACAGATAAAGCTGGGTGTCATCCGCATATTGGTGACATCCAAGCCCAAAACTCCGCACCAGCCTGGCGAGGGGGCGCATATAGATATTAAATAATAATGGAGAGAGTATCGCTCCCTGCGGCACACCACATACCAGTAGCCTACGAGATGACATTCTCTCTCCAAGCGCCACCCTCTGTCCCCGATCATGGAGGAAGGAGACCAGCCACTGCAGTGCTGACCCCCGAATCCCCACATCGGCAAGGCGGTGGGTCAAAAGCTCGTGATCAACCATATCAAATGCTGCTGATAGATCCAATAAAATCAACAGTGCTGATCCGCCCTGATCCACATGTCTGCGGAGGTCGTCTGTGAGGGCGACCAGCAATGTCTCGACCCCATGTCCCGGGCGGAAACCAAACTGGAAGGGATCTAGGGCCGAGGTCTCCTTCAGGAAATTCTGCAGTTGCTTCTCAGCCGCCCGCTCAATCACCTTCCCCAAAAATGGGAGGTTAGAAACCGGTCGGTAATTGAGCAGGTCGGCAGGATCTGATGATGATGATTACGACAATAGAGGCCGTACCACAGCTTCCTTCAGCATCCTTATAATCGCCTCCAAGGAATCCTGTAGCCCGTCAACACTGGCTTTCACCAGCCATGACGGACACGGGTCCAAGGGGCACGTGGTAGGCCATACCACCTGCAGAATCCTGTCCACCTCTTCCCCGAAAAGAGGGCTGAAATGATTGAATATAGGTCCCGAAGACAGCTAAGGGGCCTCTAGTTCACGTACCATATCAACTGTGGCTGGTAAATCGTGGCGGAGAAGCGAGATCTTATCAGTGAAAAAGCTTGCAAAAGCCTCACAGCTTATTTCCAAATTCAACTTTTGGTGGTCTCCACCTAATTGGAAAACCAATGAACGAGCCACATTAAATAATTTAGCCGGGCGTGAGCTAGCTGATGCAATGGGAGCTGCATAATACTCCTTTACAGCTTTCACCGCCATCTCACAGGACCTCATAAACAGCCTATAAGATGTTCTCGCTTCCTTGTCACGAGATCGCTGCCACACGCACTCAAGTTGTCTTAGCTCCCGTTTCTGTCTCCGTAGCTCCTCCGTATACCAAGGGGCCCCGCGACTCCAGCAGCGAAGAGGACAACGGGGAGTGATCCCAGTTTAAGCATGCCTAAACTGGCAGTGCATGATGGGATACTATTTCCATGTCTTGGAGGACTGCAGAAGAAACCCGTGCCAGCACAGACACGGGATCAAATGCAGTCGGGCTGGAGAGTGTATAGGAAAGCATGTAAGTCCATTCGCATGTTGTTCGATTGCCATTCATCTTGTGTACGTAGTTTGGCTCTGATTTAGTCAGAATAACAAAGGCTGACTGAAACCCTTTCTTTTAGCACTCTCACTAAAAACTGCAGTTCACTCTGCCCCTCAGGTACAGCTACTATCCAATCAGAGCAGATTCCACTCACCTATCCAGCCCCACTCCTTCTTTCCTCAGAAGCCTGCACCCATAGTAACAATTATTTGAAAAAAAACCCATTAACCATCAGAAATAAACTACAAACTAGATACATTACATGCAAAACGTTACAAGTACGTTAATGCCATGTGTGAAAATGCTCTAACTGGTTCTTTGGTTTTTAGTTCCATGTTAAATCATTCATGAACACATGGAGTTAGGATTCCCAGCCCTGCTCTGGTAAATGCTGGGAGATTTTGCTGTGGAGGGCAGAGTTTCAGGAGGAAGTGATGCCACTTTTGGATGACACTCTCAGAATTTCACCCATGTCCTCTTGGTATTACCATAGAGATTAGAGAGAATTCCTAGAGCATTGACACCTCCCCCCACCCCATTTTTTTCTCCTGCTCTTCAAGTTGTCCAGTAGGCGATTTTCAGTGTAATCCTAAAAAGAGTTACTGGAGTAACTCTACTTGGGATTGCACCGTTAGGGTAGAGGTGGGAGGTTGCCCGTTGCCAGAAGGCAAATGGCAAGCTTACATGAGGACAGAGGAACTTTGATAATGTCTGATATCCACATGTTTCTAATTTCCACATGCTGAAACAAAGAGTTAATATGTATAAAAGATATATGTATCATATTTATCCCATGAAATCAGAAACCCTGTAAAAGGCAGAGTCTCCAATTCTGCACATGGAGCATATAAATACACATACATTTAGTAATTTATTTGCTTTATCAATAAAATGGATTTCACTCATAATCATTCCCCAAACAATTTATAGTACAAAAAAATTAAAATAATTCAATTAAATAAAGTAATGCAAGTAAATAACGTGGTGGAAGAAAGAGGCACTAGCATGGGTGATGGATTCAGTCCTTCTCCCAAGGCTTCTTAATCAGTGGTCCTCAGTTATTCTAGATTTGTGACCTAGTGTCACCCCCTCCCGCCCATGACAGCATGAGACCAACTGAGTGGTAAACATGTGACAGGAAGTCACATGTTATCACAGACAGTTGACAGAACCACATGACGAAGAAAGGAGGAGCCAGAATCTCTGAATCTGTCTGAGTCAGAAAGGAATCCTCTCCTCTGTCTTGATATGATCTCACCAATGTGTCAAAAAGGAGGCAGATTTGCACTAGCAGCAAGTCTAGTTGCGATCCAGTAAATGGAGCTCCACGACTAGGGTTGCCAGCTGGCCTTGTCTCTCCAGTGGGAAACTGGAGGTGGAGCAACATTTCATAGTGTCGTAACAAATAACTTCCAGTTGTACTCAGAAGTGATATCCTGATGCCTTAGGAATTCTCTGTTCTTTATGGCAAAAACTATTTGGTGAATTCCAAGAGCATCATGACATTACATCTGGGTACAACAAGAAGTGATGTTGCAGCATCAAGCCATGTCACTTTACACCCCCCATTTTTGCTTTGTGAAGAGCAGCAGTGGAGGCTGGGAGTCGAGGCTGAGAACAGGCAATCTACTATGGTAGGCAATCTGGTAAACCTATCCGTGTCTCACCTGAGTCTTGATGCCCATGGACTGAAGACCAGATGTGCTGGATGCTGCTGTTTCCTTCGTCACTAGGGCAGAGGCAAGGACCAGGGGAAATATGCATGCAATAGTAGGTATGTGGACTCTATTTAGACATAGATTAGTATGAGCATGTAGAGGTTAGGACTCTAGCACAAGCAGAAATTGCCCCCTCTTTTCAGTCACCTAACAGGGCGTTAATCTCAGTAGGTATTGTTGAAAGAAAATCAAGTAATAAAGTAAAATAAAATAATCTGGTTGTTTTTCAGCTAGGTATCATGCCTATGTCTCAGATCCTGGAGCAGTCTGTTCCCCCTACATGATTTATTTTTCTTGCAGTACTAGGACTCTACATTTCTTTTAGCTTCAGATCAAGAAAAGGCTACGATGAAACATTTATCAAAAAGCATCCTTTTACTCTGAACTACCTCTGCTTGCTATTTGTTGAATGAAACCTTTCCCAGTTTTCATGGAGTTACGTAGATAAGGGAAGAGGCCAGCAATACTATCTCAGGCAGACGGTTTAGAACTGGGGGTTAGCAGCCGAGCCTCCCCTTAACATGCTTACACATTGGTAAGTTCCATCTGAAAAATAAAAGCAGACCTCTGCTGAGTCATAGAACCTTCGGAGCTGAACTGCAATAGCTGGAGTTTTAAAAGCCAAGGAATGGTTGTTGTCTTAAGTAGAAGCAAAGGTGAAGAAGGTACATTCTGAACTTATTGTTATGGTAATAGCTGAATGCTCTCAGGATTCGCCTTTCTTTAAAATTCATGTCAAATATTAATTCAGCGTGTCTGATCTCCCTTTTCTCTTACTGTTTGATAGCTATTGCAGTGCATAATATTTTGAAGTAAAGCTTTGGGGGAATATTGGGATCATGCTGGATGGATCCTAAGATCCCAGCAAAAAAAGCAAATGGGGACTCAAGGGTAGGAAATGTCAGGCATTTTGCTGCTAGTGCACAGAGTCAATGTAATGTCAAATGCTGTTCTCCTCTTAAAAGAAATCTGTCTGTCTTTTGGTATTTTAATGCATTTACCTTTCAGATATTCTATTGTGTTTGGAACAGTTGGGATATCTGTTAATAGGAAAGTCTTCCTACAAGGCAAATATGAAGGGTGGGTAATTAGGAGAGATGTCAGAAAATGTTCTGCTTTCACAGCACTTTTGAGAAATAGTGAAAAAGTGAAAAAATGGACAAAGTCTATGCCCCTTGTGGTTGCTTTGGTCAACCCACTTGTCCAGGGATTTCCCATTTATGAACATCTGGCTCTGTAACAACCAGCATTTGGCTAGTAATTATCTAAAAGCATGCTAATTCCTGGCTTCTGTTTTTTGGTGCTGTATACTGGCCCAGTGCAAAGCATACTTATCCCAGAAGGTTCATGCTCCTCTGAAGTCCCATTTGACTAAATGATGGAGGACCACAATCAGTCTCTGTAGTACAGAAACATTTCCAGTCCTCAAGCCAAGTCTCCATTCACTGTATCCCTTGGCTGCCAGTTTGTCTCCACCAAATCAAACTTTCCAAATCTACCATCATGCACTCCAGTCCTAGCACTGTTAGGGAAATTGGGAAGACTGGTTGCTTCCATCTTGTTAACATCTGGTTGTTATTTTGACTAAAAAGGGCAGCTATGTGTATATGCTTTTAAGTAAACCTCCGGAACTGTCAAAGTCTCCTGACTGACTGTGTCATGATAAGAGCCCATGTCTGCAGGCCTCTTTCAGATACCTGAGGTTCACCTTTTGAAACGTGCCCTGGGAAAGCAGAAAGAGAGAGCTATAACAAAATACTGTGCTAGGTCCGTGCTTGGAGCACACTCTGAGGGGATGATGCTGTGGTATGCAAAGGCAGCAGCGCTAGTCAGTGCCTTTGCTTGACTAAGGATCGAACTAGATGTGCAGGTTTTTAAAGAGTTGGATCCGGTTCCCCAGTCCCAACTCAGGTTCCCCGCAGCCACACAGCAACTATGGGGAATGGCTATTAAAAATAAAGGAGAGCCCAAATGGCCTCAGAACACCACCGCAGGTGAAGTAAGTGCTCCTGCTTCTCCCCACAAGCCATTTTCCCATATGAAAATAGCACAGGGGGAAGCTATTTTCCTGTTTTTACAGCTCCACATGAACAGAATACTCCATGTGAAGCAGTAAAAACAGAATAACAACAACAACAACAACAACAACAACAAAACAACATTTGATTTATATACTGCCCTTCAGGACAACTTAATACCCACTCAGAGTGGTTTACAAAGTGTGTTATTATCATCCTCACAACAATCACCCTGTGAGGTGGGTGGGGCTGAGAGCGCTCTGGAGAGCGGTGACTGACCCAAGGTCACCCACCTGGTTTCAAGCGGAGGAGCGGGGAGTCAACCTCCCCCACCTTCACTGTTTTGGAAAACAGCTTGAAGGGGTAGGCAGGAGCTCTTCCTTCCCCCACAGCTGTTGTGTGTCTGTGGGGAAGCTGAATTGAGTCTGGGGAACCTGGACCCAACTCTATAAAAACTTGCACCTCTAGTTTGACCATAGGCTTCCTGAGGAACACTGATGTGCGTATTCTTCAGATATCTGAAGAAGTGAGCGGTGACTCATGAAAGCTCATACCCTACCACAAATTTTGTTAGTCTTATAGGTACTACTGGACTCTTGATCTTTATGGACAGGGTTCTTAATTGTTTCCTTATCATGCTTTTACGCCACTGACTTTTGTTTAATGGCTTGTTTTCTTTTGATACTAAAAACTTACAATGTTTTTACAATTTTAGGGTGTGTATTGAGAGACATCAAATAATTTTACCAAATAAATAATAACACCCTAGGATATTATATTTAACACTTGAAAATCAAGGAGCAAGCCCCATTAAACACAGTGAGATCTGATTCTAAGTAAACATGCTTAGGATCATGCTGTGGCTCACTGTTCTCTATGTGCTTCGCCACTTTATATTATGGACAATTGTGTTGTGACAAGCTTAATTGCTCTCAGAGAGTATTCCTGAGTGCTGATTTGAGCTGCAGTTCTGTGTTCAGGTGGTGATGGTGGAAAGTACCCTCAAGTTATAGCTGACTTATGGAGACCCCTGCTGGGATTTTCAAAGCAAGAGGCTAACAGAGGTGGTTTGCCATTGCCTGCCTCTGCATAACAACCCTGGTCTTCATTGGAGGGCCCCCTTCCAGTTACTAACCAAGGTCAGTCCTGCTTAGTTTCTGAGATCTGATAAGATTGGGCTTCCCTGGGCTATCCAGGTCAGGACAGTTACCTGGGAGTGAGTTCTAATAAACTTAATAACAACTTCTTTTAACCATAAATAGGCACATACTGTAATGTTGCAAAATTGAGTGCATTTATGAATGTTTCATTGAATTTGAACTAATTTCTGAGTAGACATTCTTGTGATTGTGTACTTATGGTGATTTCTTACCGATATACAGCTTTTTAATAAGTTTCACATTGTAAGGAGTAAGGACAGTTAAAATTTGGGGTATTAAGTGATAATATTGAAATAATTCTCTGTTGGGTAGTAATTTTCTTACTCTGGAGGAAGTCTTGGTGTTTATTGCTCTTAACTGCATGGGAATTTACATAGTGCCATTAATCATAATGTTTTGTTACCCTACGTAACAATACAATACCTTGTATTGGAGTGAGCAGCAGTATATCAGTGAGTTGGTGGCAGGTCAGTGACTTCTTCTCTAGAGGGATTCTACAGAGGTTCTTTGTTAGTAACCTCCATGGATCTATGGACTGGAAACTTGGGATGAAATAATGAGATGGTTGGCCTGGGCTGCTATTTGCAGTTCATTGATAGCAACATCTGTTTTTCATTAGACTTGGAGGATGTTGCCCTCTGGCTTCCTGATGCATTGCTACCTACTGGGTTAGAGATCTGGGTGTAATCAGTCATTTGGCTAATGGTTAATAATAGATAAGATAGAAGCAACACTGGTTGTTGGACAATATCATACTGATCAATCAGATCTGCCTGGAACCTCAGTGACCTGACATTTCTCTTTATCTACTATGTACTTGTTGCCAACACTGAATGTAGTATTTTTTGGTCAGGAATTTTGAAACAATTGTTCATGCATTTGTGTTTTCAAGTCCAGATAGCACACGCCTCTTTGAGACTACAATGAAAGGTTTATGCAGTCTTGGACAAGAAGACAGTAAAGCAGCACACTAAAAATTGTTCTGTCTCTGTCAAGTGCAATTTAACAACTATACAGATTAACTCTCATATGTAGTTATTCCTTTGGATAAGCAGCAGCTCTGACCACTAATATGAAGAAATCCTGTGACATGCAGCTGGCTTGTATTATTATTTCTTTCATTTATATTCCACCCAACAGAAACTCAGGCGGGTTACTGTTCTCCATTCTTCCATTTTTTCCTTCGTGAAACTGGTTTGGCTGAGAGTTTAACTGGCTCAGACTCACCCAGCAAGCTTCCATGGCAAAGTGGGATTTCAAACCTAGGTCTCTAAAATCCTAATTTGACTCTAACCACTATACAACCACCCAGGGCCGGATCTACGGTTGCCAGCGGCCAGGGCAACCATAGTTAGGTTAGTTGCGTGCCATGCGCTCCTGGCGCTGCGTGATGATGTCACTCCCATGATGTCATCACACTGAGGTGCCCCCCTGCCCCCGTGGCAAGCCGGCTGTCCCGGTGCGCTGTGGAGCTGGCGGTGGCAGCAGCATGAGTGGCTTGGAGGCTGCCCGCACCATTCACCTGCTCCGCAGGACAAGGGGCGGCTGGCTTCCTGCGCGCCCCTTGTCCTGAGGTAAGGCGAATGGTGCAGGCGGCCTCTGAGCCACTTGCACTACCACCGCCACCAGCTCCGCGCCGCACCAGGACAGCCGGCTTGCCGCGGGGGCAGGGGGGAAAGGCAAATGGCATGGGCTGCCTCCCAGCCTCCCAAGGCAGGCAAAAGGCAGTGCGGGTGGCTAGGAGGCCACCCACACTGTTTGCCTTTCCCCAGGACAAGGGGTGCGTGGCAAGCTGGCCGCCCCTTGTCCTGCAGGAAAGGCAAAAGGCAGCATGGGTGGCTGGGAGGCCGCCCACGTCATTCGCCTTTCCCCAGGCGCGCTTCCGGGGCTGGCAGAGCGCTCCTGGGGCTGGCAGCTGCGCCCAGTGCCCCCTCTTTGGCAGCGCTGGGGGCAGACTACCCCCCTGCCCCCCCCGTCGGTCCAGCCCTGCCACCACCACTATTGTACCGTCAAGTTCAGTATTTTCTTTTTTCTTTAAAAAAATATATTAAGAGTTTTTCAGATGATACATTCTGATCAACATCAGCTATCCATGGCCTCTAGCAGAGAAAATATTTTCTACCATCTTGAGATCCCAGTGATTGAACCCGAGCATGTAAATAATGTGCTCTGTCACTCTGCCATAGCTGCTCCCCTCACTATACTGTTTTACTGAAGCAGTTTAGAAGAGAAATGTGCAAGTTGCAAGTCAGTCTATTTGAACAAGTGGTACCAAAGTTGCTCACTAAGGAAACAGGCCAAAATAATATTGTGTGTAATTTTTTCTCATTAAATCAATGGGATTTTGGTCTTGATTTTAGTGGGATCTGGGCTGCATTCTTCGTTTTCATAGAGAAACCATGTATTGATTCTATCTTCTAATGTAAAAATGAAACTTGCTTGTGCTTTCTTTATTAACTTCATTTATACCCTGCCTTTCTCTCTAAGGGGGACTCAAAGTGGCTTGCATCATTCTTGTCTCCTCCATTTTATCCTCACAACAACCCTGTGAGGCAGGTTAGGCTGAGAACTGTGACTGGCCCAAGGTCACCCAGCAAGCTTTCATGGTATTTGAGCTTGGGCCTCCCAGATCCTAGTCCAACACACTAACAACTGTGCCACACTGGCTCAGTCTTGATGCAAACACCCACTGTTTTAACACCCTATTATCCAAATAACAAGGTTTCTATAATTGAGCATTTAGACATACATTTTCCACAAGTCCTCCTTCACATATGTGCCTTCAGAGGGCACTGAAGCGGTGTCCTCCTGATTAACATAGCATCTGCATGGGTTATACTATCCTTAATTGTTGCGAGATATGGCTGTGGGAATCAAAATCACTGTAGAGCTTTTCCTTCTTTGACCTCCACTGGGGAATGTAAAGCATATTGTAGTGATTGTGGGCTACCAATTCCTGAGCAGTAAGAACTATGCTGCTACCTACATTGCAATTACTGCCATTTGAGCATGAGAGGTGTTATGGATATAAGAAGCAACCCCATTATTTGGCAGAATCACTTGAGGTTCTTATAGGAAAGACCAGACCAGGAAGAAGCAACACAAATGCTGCTCTGGCAAAATATGGATTGGGCAATGGACACTTGAACGTTGTGCTTTTGGAGATGGTACACCACCTCTTCTATAAACCATAGGGCTCTTTTTATGAAACTTTGAACATCATCAAATGGCATTTATATTTTTGTGGAAGTTTTTCATACTAAATTACTATATAAATTAATAATGCATTAATCTCATGAGAGTGAGTATTTTAATACCAGCAAATGCCTTGCTGACTCTCAGCAAAACAGATGAATAATCTAAAACCAGATCACAGGTATATTGTTTCTTACCATGATTGACCTTATGAGCTTAGATATTTTCCAGACAGAATGAAAAACACCTTGAAAAGGTCGCTGGTAACAGTGCAGCCAAGCCACACATTTCTTTTGTCAATCCTTCTTTTATGTGCTATAATAGAAGAAGGCTTTGTTCTGGACTACACTGGCCATTTCTTCAGTTTTCAGATTCCCACCCCCTGCATTTGCTTCTAGCGTTTTTCTTTTCCAGCTGCTATCTCGCAGAGTGTTGTCTTACTTTTAGCAATATCCGCTCCACCTCTACAAGTCATTTGCGGGGGCGGGGGGGGGGGAATCTTTTATCTACTTCCTGATTTTCATGGGCACAATTGGAATATTGGGAAGCCTGACATATCGGGATGCCGGGCAAGATAAAAAGTATGGAAGATGTATCTTTGTTGAAGGCAAGGATCAAGATGTTTCAGCACCCCCCCCCACAAAAACCCTGAGATATAGATATTTCTATAAATTATAATTTATTTTTTGCAAACAAACATTATAGCCAGAATAACCTCGTGACACTGAAATGCTTATTGTGCATGGGAGAAAGAATATCTAAATGTGTAGTACATGATCCATGCAGGGAGTTTTCTGCAGGGGTTAATACTCATGATGGATGCTACTTCGCTTTTAAGTTTGAACACACTGCAAAAATCCTGCTCAGTAAAAGCGGAAATACTAGAATGCAGTGCACAATAGAGCATCTTCAGTTAGTTCCACTGGATTCAATTGCTTAGATCTTTATCTTAGCATGTTACTCTAAGCAAAGAGCCAGGAAAGAGCAGAAGGAAAACGCTTCCCACAAGAATTTCTCCAGCAGTTTGTGCAGGACTAGGGCTGGAAGATTCTGCAGCAGTTCTCTTGCTTCTGTTTGCACAAGAGTTTGTACAAGTACTTGCACAACTAGAACATCTTTGAATGATGATTTCCCATGAAATTCTCTGGCCTGTCATGTGATACACCCCTTCTGTGAATAGAAAAGGCATCAGGATGTTTGATCTGTAGTGTCATTGATATGTGGATGATACCCACCTCTACCTTTCATTCTCATCTAATTCTGAGGATGCTGGTTGATGTTCTGAACTAGTAATGGCCTGGATGAGGTGAATAACCTGAAGCTTAATCCTGACAAGACAAGATTAGTAGAAAAAGTGGCTAGCAATGTGAGATCTCCTAGGTCTTGATGGGATTACATTCCCCTTGAAAAACCAGTTTAGGAGTACTGCTTCACACAGCAGTCACCTTGGCACAGCTTTTTTAGCTTAGAAAAAGCCATGTGGCTGCTGCGGCTCAGTGTGCATTTGCTCAGCTTCAGCTGGTGCATTAGCTGCGCCCATTCCTGGATCAGTCAGATCTAGTCACTGTGATCCATGCCTTAGATACATTTCAACTGGACTACTGCAGTGCACTCTAGTTTGGTCTACCCTTAAAGAGCATTTCGAAGCTGCAGCTAGAGCAGAATGTTGTGGCTAGATTGCTGGTTGGGCCAGCTACTGGAAACATGTGACCCTGATATTACAGCAATGATACTGGTGACTACTGATCTGCTCCTGAGCCCAATTCAAGGTGTTGGTTCTATTCTTTAAAGCCCTACATGGCTTTGGACCTGGGTATCTGAAGGACTGTCTTGTCCCATATGTTCCTGTCTGGAAGTTAAGATCGCAGGGAGAGGACCTCCTGACTGTCCCATCAACCAAAGAAGCTCGGTTGGTGGGTACATGAGAGAGGGCCTTTTTGATGGCAGACCCACTGTTACAGAACTATCTCCCAGAGAAGTGCGCCTGGCCCCCTTGCTCTCTATCCTCAGGGGGCAGATGGAGACTTTTATTTAGGAAGGGTTTTGTTAGCCGCTTTTTAATGTATTGGTATTTTTAACTGCACCTTTGATGTATTTTAAACTTGTTTTTGTTTTGTATTGTAAGCTGCCTTAAGCTTCTCTAAAGGTGGCTTTTAAACAAAGAAGTAAATAAAAAGCTTTGAATTAAACTCCATTTCTGAACAGTGGAGTTTCTGAATAATATCTTAGAGTAGCCAAATGGTATATCAAATAATTACTTGTTTATTATATACATATACATATACATATACATATACATATACATATACATATACATATACATATACATATACATATACATATACATATACATATACATATACATATACATATACATATACATATACATATACATATACATATACATATATACAGCTTTTTCCAGCATCCAAAGCAGTTTGGCATAAATCATACATATTCAAAATGGTCTGTCTAATCTAATGTAGGTATAACCTTGTTATACCTGGAAGTAAACTGATTGTCTAAATAATAGAGGTTTATACAAACAAAATATTATGTTATGTATGGGTGCATTTACAGACTACTGCAATAGTATTATGATATACTGGAATTATTTGTGAGGATTTTGTGTACATACAAAATATTGATCCTCTCAGATTACTACTAGACATCATTCACAGTCTTAACAGATGATGAAAGAAGTTGCCATTGATCTGAAACTAGATGTGCCTCTGAGCTCCTTTCTTTCCCTCACTACATTAAAAATGCCATTCAGGTTCTGCACTTCTCCTTCCACTTTATCACATTGTAAAGTGAAATTATGCACACTGGGGGTATACATCATAAAAACACTTTGCTGCAATGTGGTCTGGCCTGAGCTATTTAATACTGATTTATGGATCTCCCAGTATCTGTTCCATATGAGAAGTGATGGTTCCTTCCTTTTGGCTGATAAATTATCTTCCCTGATGATTATAAATGAGACTGAAAGTAGAATTAGCAGTGACTTACTAAGTATGATTGGTGAAAACTGTGTTAAGCACAAATATGTTGCTTTAATTTCATGCTATTAGATATTTATGAAGATATAAAAAGTGATTGGTTTAAAGAAATCAAGTAATTAATGTGCTCCAAGAAGTCCACATGTATCAGGGATAATCCCTTCTAGCACGTATCACTGCTATGTCTTCACTGGGACAAGGGAAATTTACAGGCATACAGAATAATTTTGAGGTAACTCAGTCTGATGTGGACAGGGGTCTAGGAAGTCTGAAGCCTACTTCCTCCTTGTCTGATCCTTGCCTCTCCTGGCTGCTTAGATCTGCTGCCAGGGGTGGGGGAGAGCTGCCTGCCTGCCTGGGTCCAAGATACATTAAATGCCTCCTTGGGGGGCAGGGGGGAGATCACTCCTGCCTTGAAACAGGTTGTAGTGAACCTCCTGTTAAAGAAACTTGCTCTGGATACAGGAGATTTGCGTACATATCATCTACTCCCAAATGTATCATTCTTGAGCAAGGTGATTGAACATGTAATGGTGGGACAGCTCCAAGGATTCCTGGAAGAAACAGATTGTTTGGATCCTTTCCAGTTTGTTTTCAGACCTGGCTATAAGACTGAAATGACTTTGATCACCCTGGTAGATGACCACCATTGGGAGATGGATGGGCAAGTGCAACCCTGTAGATCCTCCTGGACTCTCAGCAGCTCTTGATGCCATTGATCATGGCATCTTTCAGTACTGGTTTTCAGGGTTGGGACAAAGAGACCTTGTGGGTACATGAGAAAGGGCCTTTTTGATGGCAGTCCTACTTGGAAGTTAGGTATCACACAGTGGTGCTGAGGAACTGCTGCTCAGCTCCTGGCTCATGGGGTCAGCAAGATCCCATCTTATCTCCATCCTTTTAAACATCTATATGAAATCTCTGGGTCCGTTTTCACATGCCTGGAAGATCATGTGAAACTCACGGCATAAAAGCATCTTCCTAGCATGATTTCCTGGCACGATCCCGTTTAATGGCACTTTTTCTGACGTCATCAGGCCATTAAAGGGGATCATGCTGGGAGATCGTGCTAGGAAGACACTTCATGCTGTGAGTTTGCGCGATCTCCCAGGGTGCATATGAAAATGGCCTGGGTAAGGTCATCCACAGATTTGGGCTGTGTTGTCATCAATATGTAGATCACATTCAGCTCTATTGCACACTTCCAGCAGATCCCAGGGAGGTTATGGAAACTGTGAACCAGTGCCAGGAGGCAGTTTTAGAATGGATGAGGGCTAATAAGTTAAATTAATCCTGACCAATCAGAGGGGCTACTGGTGGAAAATATTAATAACCCAGGAATTGAGGTGTCTTGTTCTGGATGGGTTTGTACCACCTAAATGACCAGGTTCATAGCTTGAGGGTGCTACTGAACCCAGACCCCCTGTTAGCTGAGTAGGTGGCAAGGCTGGCCAGAGGTTCCTCTCACCAGCTTTCAACCTTTTCTGAACAAAAAAAGTTCTTGTCACTGTGGTACATGCTCTGGGAACATTTAGATTAGACTACTGCAGTGCACTCTACATGGGACTGCCCATGAACACTGTTTGGAAGCTTCCGCTGATACAGAATACTGCAGCCAGAATGCATTGAGCATATCACTGTACTCTTCCACCTAAACTGGCTCCAATTCAGCTTCTGGGCCCAATTCATGGTGCTGGTATTAACCTTTAAAAGCCTTATGAAGCTTGGAACCAATATACATTAAGGACTGCCTACTGCTATATGAATCTACCCAATCACTTCAGTCATCTTTCTTTGGGGGGCCCTGCCATGTGAGGCTAGATAGGTGGGAATCCAAAAAAGGCCTCAGTCAGCACTAAATTATGGAATTCCCTCCCCATGGAAATTCGTCTGTCCCCCTTGATCATTGTCTTCCTCTAGCCTGTGAAGACGTATCTGTTTTGTTGTTTGCTGCCTTGAGAACACTAGGTTGTGTAGGAAAGTGGCATAAAAATCTAGATGAATAAATTTCATCTTTTTGAAAAGAGTTAGAGGATGCCTTTTAAAAAATGTTGTTCGTATGTCCATGTCCTGGTTCCAGCAAGCCTGCAGAGTGCTGAATAAAACCTGGAGAAGACAGGCCTATGATGTGAGTTCAGCAGGAGATATTCAGATTCCAAATAGCTAAGATGGGCCAGGAATGGCTGGCCCTGAGGACTGTCCTATTGCAAACTCCCAAGAACAATGGAAGCTGCTTTGATAAGGGTCTTGAGCTCAGCCGAATATCAAACCAGAAAAGAGGACAGAAGATCGAAACAGGAACTGCAGCTCTTTGGAGGAGGAAGGTTATCTTTAACTCTGTGCCCCAGGTTGTTTTCAGATGGCCCTTTAAACTGGTCTTTGCCACTTTGGATTGAGGGAAATTTACTGGGAACAAAGAGGTGATATGTAGCTGTGAGTTAGCAAGAATTTAAAAGGACAGCACGTTAGCTTGGTGATGGGCACTGTGCTGTCCCTGGGCAGTTTCCAGCTGTCCACTCTGTTTATTCTTCTTGGAGCTTCCAGAGAAGTAAGCAGCTTCAGGCCGGAATTCAAGTTTTCTGTAACTGAAATCAGTATTTTACAATGCATGTTTATAAGCCCATTCATGTATGTTAAAAAAATTCCAAAATTACTGAATGTGCGTAGACAGCATTTTGGCTAAAAGTCGACTAGTATTTTCTAAAACCCAGCTGTGTTTTATGTTTCTATAGAAATGGAAGTAGTAATTTAGGACTAGACTTGCTTAAAATAAATTCATAAGTGTCTATAGTGTCTTTATTTATATTTATTAGAGATAATTACACAATCAAAGATTGCAAACGAAAGGGCAGACTTAGTGTAAATTTGATGTTGTTGGATAATGTTAAATAGAATACAATGAGCTAATAGTACAGACTAGCTTGATCTCATCAGAGCTTGGAGGTTAAGCAGGGTCAACCATGGTTAGTATTTGGATAGGAGACCACCAAGGAAGACTGGGGTTGCTGTGGGAGGAAGGCAACGGCAAATGGCAACTTTTTCCTTTAAAACCCTATGAGTGATCACCATAAGTTGGTGAAAGATCTGTGGATATTTGGAGAAGATGAATTTTTAGAGGGAACTAGTGCACAATAATGCTGGCTTTGTAACTGTTTGTGTCCTATAATGTGTCTTCTGTGCAATGAAAAGCCAACTGTGTTGTATCATCTTCACTGTCAGCAAAGCAGAAGCTTTTAGCAGAGAACGAAGCAGAAGCAGCAATGTAGATTGTGAGGTCTGGAGCAGTGAAAAGACACAAGTCACAGCTGAGGAAAAGAAAGGAAGCAAAAAAGTTGCAGTGGGTGATGATCAGACTATTTATGGAAGGGGAAAACGAGCCATTAGAGGCCGCAGCAATGAATACTGGTTGGGTAGTTTGTTTGGCTTTGGCAAAGGGAAGCACCACTGGCAGATGCTGTGTATCTAGTGTAGGTCATAAGCAGTTCTTAAGTTTTGGATACTTTGTTTAAAATATTTCTGTTCCCCCACCAATTGGGCCACCAAGACAGGCTAACTACTAAAAATGGAGCAGTGTAAAAATCTGTGGCTGTTGCCGTTGTATAGTTACTGTACTCAGTCAGTTGGGCAAAAATCAGGCACAAGATCTACTAAACTGACTGTAGGCTGTGTAACAACAGTACCTAGCAGGTTGTATAGCAGGTTGTATACACTGCGGTCTCACTTACCCCACAAACAATCTAGCCAGCTTCAGTAGGGCTACATGACACATAAACCTGCTTTATACTTGAATTGGTCTGTTCAAGACAGTATTATCCACACTACGTGACTGCAGCTGTCCACAATCTCAGGTACAAAAGTCCTTCACATCACTTGATACTTTTAACTGGAGATGCCATGAATTGAATCGCAGACCTTCTGCATGTAAAACATGCCAGGGATTGAACTTCGTTGTGAGTCTCTGCACCACCCACCACACCAGTGAACACCTCTGCACTGCCAGCCGTGCTGGTAAACACGTTGGCTGTACTGCCAGGTGTGTCAGGAATTGTTCCTAGGCCTCAGAATTAGGGAAAGCAGGGAGTTGCTCTACCTGGTTCCTCCTCCTACCCACTGCATCATGACACACCACCTGCCAGGCCACACCAAGTTCTTCCTGCCCCATCTCACCTCCCAGAGGCAGCCACTCTCCCTCAGCACCTTGTCTATCCTCATCAGGCTCCCCTGGGGAAGAGAGAAGTGACAGGCTAGCTGCCTGTCGCCTACCTTCAGTTGGGCTGTCCCTGGGCATGGGAAACCCCAGTGGTGATGGAGGCAGAGGTGGCTAACATTTCTTGGCCAGCAGGAGCACTGCTGCCTCGGTCTGCTCTGGGGGTGGCTCTGACCAGGTTGCATGGGGCCTTGGCTGCTGCCATGGTGGCAGAGGCTGCTGCTGTGCCACTGAAGGCCTCGTCCCATTGGCTTCTCTGCTTCCAGCCCCCCAGTGCTTCTTCTGGCAACTGCTGCCTTGCCGTTGAAGGCTCTGGTGTGGAGCTAGCCTTTTCCCTCAGCCTCCAATCCCCTGCTGTCCCTGTCATGTCCCCAGCCAACTCAGGGCCAGGTGAGTAGGCCAGTGAGGCCCAGCTTAGTGTTCAGGTTAGAGGGGTGTTTACAGTGGGAGAAGGCACTCCCAGGCCTTCCCGCAGCCGGGCAATTGGCACCACGGTTGAGTCCAGGGCAAGCGGCTGCCACTGGACACTGGTATAGAAATATCTAAGGCACAGATTGTCATGGATTGTGAGCACGTTTGTCCAATACTTCCAAAGCAATGGAACATGACTTTAAGCCTTATACCTGTTACTTTTGTGGACCTTAAGCTGTGATTTGCTCAGCAAAAATTACGTTTAGGGTATATTGGACACCACTGCGCCCTATCCCTGAGTGACTGCCCCAGTCCCTGTGGGCAAGACACAAGTCCACAGAAATAATTTTTATACAATGTACACAACCATTCATTTTTTTGTATTTTATTTTATGCTTGATAAAAACTATGGGTTTGGTGGATAACGTAACTGGAATTATGAAACATACATGTTAGCAAAATAAGCTAAAAGCATTTAAATTAGCTAAATACATCCCCCCATTTCCTGTATAAAAACCTCAGTATCTGGGTTTTGTTGGTTTACAAGGTAATGGAAAGCCTAATGACAGATATTTTGCCCAGGAAATGCATACTTACCATTTAACTAATAAGGAGAAGATGCTGAGCCAATATTGGTCTTTCTGTGAAATTGGCCTGCACAGGAAGTTCAAGCAAGAAAGGAACAGCAGAGCCAGCCCCAGGATTCTGAGAGGCAAGTAGGAGGTCAAATATCTATGGGCCAAGCTACACATGACGAATGACACTTGAACGGCAAGTGGATTGAGTGATGGGCAAGTGAACAGGGAGGAATACACTTGCCCTTCAAGTGTCATTCGTCATGTGTAGCTTGGCCCTATGAGTCATATTGAACTAGCTACCCTGCCCAGAAAACATCTCTCTCAAATACATAAGTCAAGAGCAAGCAGATTGGTGTGCTGAGAGAAGATCAATGTAAGTGAAACTCCAGGATCAAATTGTGCTTCCTGCAGTGTGGGACAGTGGTGCTGATCTTTCCAGCATCCATGAAGAGATGTTGTATACTCTAGGATTGCAGGCTGATGGCAAAGTTGAGATTAGGTCTTATGACACACAACCAAAGGAACAGCCTGTAACACTCGCTAGAATCACCATGGGAGATTGGACAGATACTCTTCCGCTTTTAGTTCATCAGAGTTGTGACCCTCCATTTCTTTTAGGCACGGATGTTCAGTATATAATGACTAAAGCAAAGACAGGAACTCAATAGCAGCAAGTAGTGACTAGGAGCCAAGCAAAAGCTTCTGAGGTGTGCCTGACTGCCGGTCTTGTGAATGCTGCCCACACCCCCTAAGCAGCCAGGCAGAAGGAGGAGGGAGTTCACGTAGGATTGGGGCAGAACTCAAGCCACTATTTCAAACAGACGCCTTTTTTCCTGCTGAAGGCCAGAATGAGCTGCCTGTGAAATTTGACTCTGCAGGCTACAAAGAGATAATGAAAGTCTGTCGGACTTTGCAAGAACGCAGGGAAGCTGCAGAGGAAGTTAACTCTTTGTTAAACAAACCTGGAGACAGCAAGATATACTGGGATAATGATTTGCTATACACAAAATATGTTCCAAGAAGAACAGTTCTGCTTTATAAGTGGAAAAACAGATGGTGATTCCAAAAGTATTTAGAAGAGAGATCATAAGGATTGCCCTTGATGTGCCATTGCTTGGACATTTAGGTCCAAAAGGGCTCTTGCTAAAATCAGTTCAACATACTATCGGTCAGGGATTTCAAAGGATGTTAAGGATTATGTTACCAGCTGCATTGTTTTTCAGAAGGTTGGATATGCTTCTGACCATGTTAAAGTGCCACTGGAAAGATTCATATTGACATTGAAGGTCCTTTCACATCTACAGAGTCTGGTAAGAGGTTTGTTTTGGTGATCACTGATGAATAATCGTGTTTTCTAGTCGCTATCCCTTTAAGAAGTATTACATCAACAAATATTGCGAGAGCATTGTTGGAATTCTTCTCTTCCTATAGATTTGCACGAGACATCGTGAGCAGCTGTGCAACATCTTTCATGAGTAAACTAATGCAAAAGCTTTATGAAATAGTAGGGGGTGACTCAGAGATTGAGTACAGTTTACCCTCCTCAATCCCATGGACAGGTTGAAAAGTGGGGAGGGATTTTTACCATGATGATGAAAGCTTTCTGAGAGGAGCATCATAGAAATTGTGATGAGGCCTTGTCCCTCTTGGTTAGTGCTTACCAGAAAACTGTACACCCCTCACTTGGAGGTTTGTCTTCTAATGAACTTCTGTTTGGCGGAAAGTTGTCCAGCATCTTGCAGGTGTTAAAAACAAACTGGAAGAGAGTTTATATGCTTGAAACCCCTAGTCTGTGACACAGTATTTTGCTAATCTACAACAGACTTTGCAAAGAGTTTGCAAAGAGTCAGATTGCCCATGAAGCTCTGACTGAGGCCAGGTGCGCCAAAGTGTGGACTGTGCTGTATGATACCAAGATGATATAGTTGTGATTACTTTCAGTTGGCAAGAATATCTACAACCCCTGAACTCTGTGTTACAGAGGACTGAAGATGCTGGACTAACAATTAAGCCTTCAAAATGTAAAATTGCAAACTCTTCTGTTGTTTATTTGGGACATCAAATTGGGGGAGGGAAAATTTCTTCCATGTTGCAAGTTGATCCAAGAATTAATTGGCCTACTCCAGTGACAAAGAATCATGTTCTTAGCTTTCTAGGGGCGTGTGGGTTTTACAGACGTTTGAGAGCCAGTTTGGTGTACTGGTTAAGAGTGCAGGACTCTAATATAGAGAACTGAGCTTGATTCCCCACTCGAAGCCAGTTGGGTGATCTTGGGTCAGTCACAGATTCTAGGAGCTCTCTCAGCCCCACCCACCTCACAGGGTGATTATTGTTGTGGGGATGATAATAACATACTTTGTAAACCACTCTGAGCGGGCATTAAGTTGTCCTGAAGGGTGGTATATAAATCAAATGTTGTTGTTGTTGTTGTTCCAAATTACAGTAATCTGGCAGCCCTTCTTACTGATTTGTGTAAAAAAGAGTGTACTTGTTAAAGTACCATGGTCAGTTGAATGTCAGGGGGCCTTTGAGTCTCTTACAGAAAAACTTGCTCAGGCCCCAGTTCTTAAACAACTCGACTATACTCAACTTTTTGTGGTGCGTACAGATGCCAGCCAATTTGGCCTTGGTGTTATTCTGTTGCAGAAAGATCAGAGTGATTGTCTTCACCGTGTGGTGAACCTAAATCGTAAATTGCTTCCCAGGGGAAAAAAATAGTGTCATTGAGCAAGAAGCTTTGGGAGTTATTAGGGGATTAAACAAATTTAAGACCTATCTGAGAGGTACTCATTTTTATCTTGAGACAGACCAAAGACTACTCACGTTCATTTATAGAATGAAAGATATCAACTCTAGAATACTGAGATGGGCTCTGTCTTTACAAGAACTGTCATTTGATGTCACTCATATCAGAGGGAGGGATAATGCCCTGGCAGATTCCCTCTGGGGTGTCCTAGTGAGGGCCAAGCTACACATGACAAATGACACTTGAACAGCAAGTGTATTTCTCCCTGTTCACTTGCCCTCCACTCAATCCACTTGCTGTTCAAGTGTCATTCGTCATGTGTAGCTTGGCCCTGTGTCTGAGTAAAGCTGTGTATGCTGGTATTCTCATCTATATTCTGAGCTTTTAAAAGATATTTTATGTAATCCTGCATTTATATTATTGCTGCTGAACTTTGCTACCTCTGTATGTTTTAGAAGCTGTTAGGCTTACAAGCTGCTTTGATGCGATTATATATTTACTGTGTCTTGACACAAACAAGGTAGAGGCTTGTTTTCCTCTCTTGTTTGTGTGGGAGGGTATAAGGAAATTGACAACCCAAAGCCAGGTTTTTGGTAAAAATGGCTGGACTCAAGTTCAGAATTGTAAGTGTTGGTGGGCTCTGGCCTAGTTCAGATATGTGATGGCTGGGCTGATTAGTAACACCTGTGGAGCAGTCTCTGAGGGCCAAGCTACACATGACGAATGACACTTGAACGGCAAGTGGATTGAGTGGAGGGCAAGTGAACAGGGAGAAATACACTTGCCATTCAAGTGTCATTCGTCATGTGTAGCTTGGCCCTGAGTTGCCCAGTGATTTGACCTTGGGGGATTGTTCTCAGAGAGGCTCCATGTCCCCTCCCTCGATTTGATTTTCGTACAGCTGAAACACTCAACTCAGCCCTCATTGGTTCTTAAGTTGCCAGGTGATGTGCTGAGTCCTGAAAAAGATGGCTTCTCAGCTCACACAGTTCTCCACTCTTTCTCTCTGAGCTATTTAACCAAGCTCAGACTATGATGCCAATATGCCAAAGAGAAACTGAAAGCTGCATGCTATTCTTCACCTCAGCATGTCCCTATGCTGCATCAGTTAGGCATGGGAGGGGGCTCCCATGCTAATGGACGGGTGAGATGAGCAATGAATGTGTCATATATGTCTGCCTACATATCTACCATGAGTATTTTCTGTATTCTGTGCCTTGTACTGATCCCTTGAGAGTACATGAAGTTGTATATCGGTGGCCTGTTTGGCTGGAAGTTGCCTATCTTACAGGTGCCTACTGTAGTATCTACTTTTGTTTTCGCAGCCACTCGAGAATGTGTCCTTAAGTGCCAGCTTGAGCCTGAAAATGACTTCATTTTTGCTTCTCTCCTCCAGTTCTCCTCTCCTCCTTTCTCAACCCCCCTCCCCCCCTCCTGGCTCCTTCGTGTCAGAATCCTAACCATCCATATCCTAAAGGCAGGAACTTTCTCTATAACTAACCTCTCCAAACTTCTACACATCACTTCTGCCAATACCCTTGTCTGTATATGATGATGGATCTCTAATAAAGTAACTTTAACTCATACCCTGGAGTGTGTGCAGTGGAATACTATGGGGATCTAACTGCCAGAACCTGACAGAATGGATGCCAAATAGAGATGCTTTTTTTGCTGATCTTGGTCTTGTGTTACTGTGTCAGGTTGGTGTTAGATTAACCTCTCTAATGGCAGAAACTGAACTTACTGCTTAACTCTTGTTTCTTCATTCCAGGGTCAAGCTGGCTTCCAGCCTATGCCTGATGCAGGAAATGTGGTTGAGCATGAACAAGCCATGGCCAATTAGGGGGAGGTTTTGTAAGTGGCATTTAGACTGCTTCCAGCCTCCTTTCAGTAGGCATTTGCCATTGTGCCAGCTCACTCTCCTTCCCTCCCTCCTCTCTATAGAAAGGCA
This sequence comes from Eublepharis macularius, assembly GCF_028583425.1. Taxonomy (NCBI): domain Eukaryota; kingdom Metazoa; phylum Chordata; class Lepidosauria; order Squamata; family Eublepharidae; genus Eublepharis; species Eublepharis macularius. Next base: position 97,103,310 of record NC_072795.1, read on the forward strand.
ATGTGGGATTAGCTGGTTGCTTTGGGCCCAAGCAGGAATTTTTTGGACTCCTTTCTCAGATTGGCCAAAGAGAAGGGTCTTTTTTCCACCTGCTCCACATTGCATGAGGGTGAGTGGTGGTAGTTAAATTAGATAATTTGCGGGTTAGGGTTAGTTGGTGGGCTAAGTGCAGGTTTGGGCAGGTAAATTGATGAATGCCCTGTGGAATTCAGGAATGTAGAGAGGTTTACCTGATCCCCTCCCTCATATCTGAGCAGGAGTTGGTGATAGGACTCCCTCAGGACTGGCGAGCATGATCATAGCACTGACCAGCATCAGGGGTGATGATGAGGCCAGGCCCAATTGGGCACAGATTTTTCTGGTGACAAGCAGGGTATGACGGCATTGCTGGACTGAGCTTTGAGCCAGGATGGTGGTGGCTGAAAAGTGGTACTCTCCATGGCTACCTATAGTTAAGAAAACCAACGTGGTTGGGGGAGAGATTTGCAGTTGGGGATTAGCCATTTTAAAAATCCCCATTTAAACCCATTGTTTGAATTTTTTGTCTTCATTGTGGGTTCGGGGGGGGGGGTGCTTTCTATGAATTTTGTGAACACTTAACTTTTATAAAAGGTATCCCTTAGGTTCCTCTGCACATGTGATTGCTCATTACTTGAGCAAATGGCGATTTATATACTGGTATATGAAAGAGACATCAGAGATTAAACTACAGGCAAAGATTGTGCATGACCTCAAACAGATCCCAAGTAGGCATTTCCTCTTCTCACCCCATCCACACCACCTTATTCTATCAGCTGTGCCACACCTTCTCACAGTCTTCACTGCTGTTGCATGGTAGCTTCCTAACGTCAAAGCCCATTAATCAAATGGGAATTGATTTTTCACTGGGTTGGAGCCAGATAAATCTACTTTACAATTCAAATGCTGACAGATTCACCGGGTAATTTTTAAAAGAAATGTATGCAACAGGAAAACACAGGATTTCATTTTCGGCAGCATATGGTTAAAAATGCCTTCTGCTGTTTTATTTTGATACTGCCTAGACCTCTCTCTGTGTTTTAAATTACCAGTGGATGTCCCATGAAAAAGGTATTTACAAAATGGGCGATTTATTGATTTTTTTAAAGATTTTTGTATCTCATTTTTTTCTCCCAAGAAAGTGTGATAAATATGAGAATGAGACTATAATGTGATCATTACAACAACTGGTCAAAGCCACCCTGTATGTATCATTGCCAAGTGAATATTTAAAGTCCACTCTTCCCTGGCCATGTACCACAAAGTCCCTTCCAACATGTATGTATACACAAGCATACTAGAGATTATTTGACCTTGGATCATAAGGGTGTTTCCTTTCTACAACAAACATAAAAGCTGTAAGTAGACCTAGTTTTTAGTCCTTGTTGTTAGCTATTGCACAGAATGTGTATGCAAGCTATTTTACTAGTACTGAAGTATAGGTGTTAGTTTTGGTGTTCAGATGTGCAGATTTGGGGGTTTTTTTCCCATCTACCCCCTACTGCATGCTGTTTCATTTGCACCTGCTAACACAATTTTTGTTCATTGAACAGTCCCTTTTTTGATAACAACCTAGCCATTGGGCTGGGGGTGGGGAATGGAGGAAGGCAGCAAAAATCAGAATTGCAGTTTCTGTTCCAGAGTGGCTGTACTCCCTTGTGTCTTATCTTGTCTTATCACAGGATATACCACTATTGCCACGGTGGGGGAGGATTTTTTTAGCTGAAATGCAACCAGGGGGATGGATTTATTTGTAGAAAGCAGATCGATCACCAATGAGAAGACAGGTGGGGGGGGGTGAGCAAACTAAAGGCAGCTATGATGCATTATTCATGCAACTGTCTTCAACCTGATGCTGTGGGCATCATCTTATGCATAATGCATTCTCTCCAGTATGGAAAAAGTTTACTGTCTTTGAATATCCTATGGGGTAGAACTGATGGCTCCCTCTCTTGCATGACTCAGTCCAGCAAATTGTCCAGTTTCATTTCCCTACTATTTCAGTGAATGTGAGCTGACACTGAAAATTGCTCCAGACTGTCCTGATGTATGCAAGTTCAAAGTTAGCAATGTCCATATATTTTCTGAACAGACGTCTTGGTATCCACAATGCAGATTCATGACACCTCAATAGAAAAGCATTGTGATGATCCAGTAAAAATGTACATATGGCATTTCCTCTGTAGGCTATGACAGATGGAGTCTTAGGAGAAGTGAACATTTAGCCTATTTCTCCTCTGTAACTGCTAATAATGGCAGAGTCTGTTGCTTCAGCAATGAAACTGATAAATCATAGACTATATGTCTAACCTAGAAAACTAACCTAGAAACCAAATTGAGGAACAAGGCCCAGAATCTCTGTGAAACTTACAACTTTCCTAGGGACCTAGCTGTTTTCATCTAAGCATTTTGTGTTGTTCGGCTTCAAGAGCAGCCTTTTACAAGCTCAGCTTCTTTGCGAGTGTGGTGAGTAGCTGTTTCCAAACACGTAAATTTGAGGAGGGGGCAGTAAGCAAATATCCACACAAACTTCATCCTGCCTAAGGCTACTTCTTTTTCCTTATCTAAAAAATTCAGTGTGTTCTTCTTCACTGGCTACATTTCAATGCCAAACTATTTCTTCCCGTCACCTTCCAAAACAAGTGTGAGGGTATATTCTGTAGCTATCAAGCCAGTTTCCAGTTAAGTAATGTCTTTTTGCATATCCAAAGAGAGATGCATGCCACTTGCAGAGCAAGACTGGGGACCAGCAGCACCTTAAAGACCAACTAGATTTCCAGGGTATGTGCTTCTGAGAGTCAGGGGCCCCTGTTCGTCAGATACGGTGTCTGACAAAGGGAGCCTAACTCTTGAAAGCTCATCCCCTGGAAATCTAGTTGGTCCTTCCTTACCTTAAGGTATTACTGGGCCCTGGTCTTCCTTTTCTATTGCAAACCAACAGGGTAGACCACTTGCAAGATTATGATTTTCTGGCTTTTTGTCCCTTGACTAAAATTGATAATTTCTGAATATATCTTTTTAAGGGTGCTTTAAAACATTTATAGCCTTGAACACAAACAGCTTCTCCAGCTGATACTGCCGTCTGTCTGTTGTAGAGTATTTTGTCTGTATGGCTGTTTTCCCTAACTGCTCCCTCCTCCCTTTTACCCTCCTTTGTATATGCTTTCATCCCCGTATGTCCCGTTAATAGTGAAAGCTCATCCTTTTTAAAAAATAGAGTAAGAGCACCATGGAAAGATTTATACAGGCAACATACCCACTCAAAAACCCCATGGATTCATTGGGCTTACTACCTAGAAATCATGTGGATAATTGTGCTGTTCCTATATGCCAAGTTGCTGAAGAGAAAGGGTTGGAAACTGGCAAATTTATCACGTAGTATTAGCCAGATGTGTTTAATTAAATACGTTTTTATCTTGTCCTTCCTCCAAGAAACTCAAGAGTGGTGTACATTATTCTCTTCTCCTAGGAGGGAGGTTAGGTTGAATGAGTGACTGTCCCAGGAACCTTCATGGCAGAGAGGGGATATAAAGTTGGGTCTCCCAAACCCTGGTCCAGAACCCTAACCACTGCATCATGTTTTATTTCACCTGTGCATGATGCTATTTTAAGAAGGCTGTTGAAACAGGTGTTTGCTTCTGAGCAGAAGCTATAAGGATAGTAGCAGAGTCCTCTCTTCTTGGTCTAATGAATGCCTTGCTGGAGCCCTGTCATGGCAAGTATTGTGTGATGTTTGGCAGCAATGTTCTTTTAATGCTGGCACGTGTCCACCAGGGCCCAGATGGCTTAAATTAATTATCTATAAGCACAAACAAACACCATTTTCTTTCTTCACATATAACAAAGCTGTGGCTTCAATGGCAGAAAACAAGGCGAAACAAAACAGCAAACACGGACACTTTCATGGTTTCCAACAATGCGTCTCAATATATGCACATTTAAAGACTACCTACACAACAGAAAGCAGCCTACGGAGTAATTTTCCATTGTCTTTTCTCTTCATATGCTGTGATTGACAGCACTGAACTTCTGCTAATGTTTCTCCAAACCTGGTGGTGACACATTTTGGTGCTGTTCTTGTCTCAAGTCCTAAAACTGGTTAATTTAGATTTTTGCTCCTCATCTGTTGCTGAATTATTTATGGTGTGTAGTATGCAGCTTTAGAAAAGTACCCTGAGCTCTGGTTCTGAATCCATCTTGCTTCTGTGGAGCAGCATTGAAGATGTCAGAAGCCATATGTGATGGATGTGTTTATTTTAATTTTGCCATGGTGCAGCAATTGTGCAGGCCTTCAAGCCAGGAGAACAGAAGCCTATCAGCTCTCAAGACAGTTTTACAATATATAGATTCAAATGTGTGCATTTAATACATGTCAGTGAACTAATTAAAATAGAAAAGCGCTTAGTAGCAGTGAATATGAATTAAGAGGTGGAGGGGCTGAGGCTCAGTGGCAGAACATGCATTTTGCATATAGAAGTTCCCTGATTCAGTCACTGGCATCTCCAGATAAAGGCATATTGGGAAATTCCCTTCTCTGCCCAAGACCTTGGGAAGCCACCAACAGTCAGAGCAGTAGTGACCAGTGATTTGGTATAAGGCAGCTTTTAATGCATTTTCTAAAAAGCCAACCAATAAAGACCACTTTTGAATATATATATATATATAAACTAAGCTTAAAAGTATAAATAAGCTTCATTCCTTGATTCTTAAAGGAAATATTGGAATTGTTTTAAACTTTAGAATATATATTGCTCTTTTGAAAGTAAAATAATAAGGATGCCTGAACATCACTACTAACAATAAGATGGGGATTAGAAGATTCATGTAATAATGTGAAAACTGTTCTTTTTCTGTGGTAGGTAGTCAGCATTTGCATTCAAGAATTTTATATTTCCATTTGATATATTGACTTGTTTTCACTATCAGATATTTTACTTAATAAACCAGGTATTTTGAGAAGGTGTGTGTGTGTGTTTTCGGTTGGTCAACCCCCTGATCCACTACACTCCAGTCCCTGATATGCCAAACCCCATCATGTCCTGTCCTAATCTTCTGAAATTCACTAGTCTACGCCGTAACTCACCCAAAACTTTCAGACTGTATTCTCTAACCTGTTCAAACTTGTCTCTGTAGCCACAATATTGGGAAAGATTGCAGCAAAGTGTGTGTGTGGGGTGGGGTGGGGTGGGGGAGGAATTGCTGGGTGGACAGGAAAGTCTGGATCTTTCCCAATCCTGCCTCCATTGGGACTATTTTCTCTGCCCCAGATCCCACAGCGGCTGTTATCTCCCTTGCTAAGGGAGAGCTTTTTTTAAAAGCCATTATTATTTGCACAACACAGTCCAGAGAAGATGTTTGAAATTTACCTGATATTTAAATGAACTTTTTAAGCTAATACAGGATGTCTTAAAAAGACATATCTTTTGTTTTCTCCAATAGGATCTAATCTAATTACATCACCAGAATGTCATTCTTTATTTCCCCTGAAGATAGTCCAGTGCATTATTTTATTTCTGTATTTTACCCTACTTTTCTCCTAAGTGGGAGTTACATCATTCTCCTCTCCTCCATTTATTTTTCCCTCACAACAAACCTTGTGAGGTAGGTTAGGCTGAGAGTTTTGTGACTTGGCCCACGATCACCCAGCAAGCCTCCATGTCAGAGTGGGGAGTTGAACCCAGGATGTCAAGATCGTAGTCTGTCACTCTGGCCACTTCACCACACTGGCTTTAATTACATAACTGAAAATGTTGGGGGTTGTTGCTGTTTATCTGTGTAACAATTCAGTCAGAGATGGGAACTTTCTTGTTATTCTATGTCAATACAATCACATCTTGCAATTTTCCTGTTAATATGACATTAACAAGAACCTTTTGCCCCTTGTTGCTCCTACTTTCCACTACTTGCTTCTCCTGCCCAATAGCTATCCACTTAAAATAATATTTCCTAGCAGAAGCAGTTAATGTTGCCAGTCTGGCTGGCAGAAGAATCAACAAAGAATGAGGCTATTGCAAGAATTTGGTTAAACAAAATTCATGAGTCAATCTCTACCCAGTTTCAGTGTCAAATGTTGACTTGTGAACAGTTTCCCAGAAATAAGTTCAATAAGAATACAAATGCTGTGGCCACTACTCAATATTTGGTTGAAAAAAGTTGCAACCTGAGCCTTGTGAGAATGGTATGCTTATAGACTTCTCTGGTATTACTAGATATTTTAAAGAAGAAAATCCATACTAAGTCTGATCAATTCTTATTATATTATATGAATCATCCTAATTCCTGGCTATTGTTAGTGGTATGTTTCATATATTGATAATGTATTTCCTCTCTAAAAGACTTAATTGAAAGGTTCTGTGTTAGTCTTTCAGTAGTTTCTCTCCGCACCCCACCCCCAAACCAACTGGGTCTGTTACTTGGGGAAAGATAGGAATAGTCCATTTCCTTACTGGAAAATCTCATTATACTGTCAGCTAAGAAAAAAAATTACTCTCTTGGCAATGACTTCTCTGTGGTTGTAACTTGTGTGTGAACTGGAAGGTAATGGAATTTCTTTTACTTGACCCTTGAGATTCTCAGATTTCCATTCACAAAATGTTCTCCAAAGCAGTTCCTCCATCATTGTAGGGTAGGACAGCCTTAAACTTCAGAATGACTTCCCCTTGTAAACAGGTAGGGACTTTATGCTTGAAATGACACTGAAAGAGGAGGCCAACAATCCTTGTCTCGCTGACAGATGGCAGATGCTTGGAAAAGTTCTTAACAAAGTAAAACATGAGGTTGTTAGGCTTTCCTACCTCTATCTCCCCTGTTTCTCATTTTATGTTCCCCAGCAGCATTAAAGGCTTTCCATCCAAGGCCACATAGAGAGAAAAAAGCCCTGTTCTAGTGGAAGAGGCCTTTTTCTCATTCCATCCACCCAGCTGTGGCACAGAGAAGGTTAAACATATTTAAGAGTCTAAAGGTTATACAGGATCCAGCGCTGCTGCTAGGGAAACAAGTTAATGCTGCTGAAAAAAAAAGCCTTCTCCCAATTCAATCTAGCCTGGAAAATGTCTCCCTACTTTGATATGGTGGATTTGGCCACCTGGATTCAAGCCACAGTAACATTGAGACTAGACTACTGTAATGCACTCTCTGTAGGTCTCTCCTCAAAGTCAACTGGGAGGCTCCAGATGGTGCAGAATGCCACCGCTCAATTATTGTCAGGGACTAGGTGGAGCATGCATATTACTCTCATTTTGCAGTCACTCCATTGGCTGTCCATCAGTTACTGAGCTCAGTTCACAACTTTGGCTATCACTTACAAAGCCCTTTATGACCTTGGCCCCTCATATCCATGGAACTGCCTCTCTCCTTAGGCTCCTCCATGGCAGCTTCATTCATCTCAACAGGGCAGGTGCCATCATGCAGCTGGGCAAAACTGGCTGCTGCCCATACATGTGCATTCTTTGTTGTGGCCCCCCTCTTGTGAAATGGCCTGCTTGAAGAGGGCAGGAGACCTGCCAGTCTCTTGGCTTTCCACACACTGCACAAAACGGAGTTATTCAAGAGTGCTTTTTCGCTTAGGTAATAAGGCTGTGTTGTAAGAAATGGCTCAGAAAAATGCTTTGTTTAAGGAACAGGGACTATAGACAATACTAGTACTGTGTACTATCTGTTGATGTAGATATAATAATAACAACTGTGCTTATATGCCATTTTTCTTGACAGAGTACTGCCCCACTCAGAGCAATGAACAAAAGTCAGTGTTGTTATTATCCCCACAATGCAGCTGGTGCTGAGAGCAATGGCTTTCCTAAGGCCACCTACTGAGCTCATGATAGTAATGGGATCTGAACCAGCAGAGCACTGATTTGCAACCCAACCACTATACTGCTATAGTTCCCAAGATATGTTCCTACTGAGTAGTTTCCACATTGTTTAATATGTCTTGTCAAATCACTTACGGTTTGTTTCAGCAATGTTTCATCTCTGTATTCTGAATTATGCTTGTTTTCAACTTTTGCAGTCCATAACCTATCGTACTGCTTACTGAATGCCCCAGCCATTGATTGTATTGACTTGTTCTTGGTAATTTGCTGAGTCCAAATAAATAAATAAATAAATAAATAAATAAATAAATAAATAAATAAATAAATAAATGTGCTACCCAGTAGAACCAGCAGCTTCATTCTAAGCCTTCTCAATGCCCTTCCCACTCCTGATGGAAGCACAGTGGCAGCAGGTGACTTAGCTATGTGTGGCTTCTTGCAGTATTCTAGTGATGGCGTCTAACATCCTGGAAGTGGGGCACTCAGGTGTCAGTAACAGTGCCCACTCCTCTCCTGTCTCGGAGTCCAGCTTTCCAAAGCTTGGCACAGTATAATTCAATGAGGACAAGGCAGCCCCTTTACTTGACATGTTGGGGAAGTTGCCTGCATCAAGGATATAGTCCTTGAGGAGGTTCAGGGCTCCCTGTTACAACTGGCAAGGTTCCATGCGGACAAGTTTTTAGTCTCCTCTCAGTAAAGTGGAAATTCATGGAGAAAAAAATGTCATGTTCCTCGAATAGGGACTTAATCAGATGCTATTTGTCAAGTGATGATCTTTTCCTCCATGCCATGAAAGGCTTCAGCTGTCCATTTTCGCATATTAAGCCTCGGACAGGATATTTTTCTTCAGGTCTGTTAGCAACCATGTCTATGCAGTTCAAAGGGCAGTTTTTTTTGCTCTGCTATGGAATACTATTTTCGGTGCTGCTATTAGCAGTGTTCTTGACATAGCTATTTGTAAGTCACTTTCAATGATGATGATACCACATCAGAGCTAGTGACTGGCTAAAATTAAGGACTTATGCATACTGTGTAGAGCCTTTTAGATCATGTGGCCCACTATTGAAAAAACTAGGACGCCCCAGTTATAACTTAAGCTTTTGGTCACCATTAAAGACAGCTGGGACCTCTTGTAATCTCTGTGAGTGAAGCCAATACATAACACAGACATCTATTAAATATCTATCCTGCCCTTTATTGGTGAGGTTTAGAAGAGTGAATAAAAAGACACAGCAGAATAATAAGCAGCACAGATAGGTGTGTGTTTAGTTTCTAATTAAAAGAATTTTCTACAAAATTAGGGTAAAGCATACATGGAAAGAAAATAACAAACAGCCTAACTAAACTCCATCTTGTTCCTTGTTCTTACCGTAACTCTTACTGTAACTCTCTAGTCATTCATCTCTGTTGCTGTAGCTGTAACTGGATCTGTAACCGATCCCTGCTAACATAAAGAAAAGCCTAATTGCCCACCAATAAATTGATCAAGCAATAGTCAATTCTAGGTTCACCTCACTGAGAATAATACCTCCCCTTTTTTTGGGCAGGAAGAGTCTACTCGACATCTAATTGACCCTATGTTAAAACTTGCAAACACAAACATCATCTAAAGTCTTTCATGACAGTAGGGTTGACACTAGCTAAAAACCGAACACCCTTCCTCCAAAATCCCTTTATCTTCATAGCTACCCTGCAACATAGACTAGGATGAAATATAAAGAATGACCTAAGGCTACACAATGAGCTAAGAGGCGATTCCCTTGGGTTTCTCCACTCCAGACCAATATTTTTTCATCAGAATGGTTCTGATAAGTCAGAGTCTCTCTACACAGGACATCTGACATGTGAAAAACATGTGTTGGGAGATGCAATGTTAGCCGGAAAGGGACTTTAAAAAGACAGAGCCGGCGGCAGGGCAAAGGCTTTGCTATACACTGGAACTATGTGAAAGGGCTCTGAAATGCCAGAAGGGAAACTTCAGCCTATTATAACCTCCCCAGGTCTACGTCTGCCTCTGGAAGGCAGCTCCAGCCCATTTCCATTCCTTGCTGCCCTCTGGTTGCAATCCCACACAGTTTTAGACTGGAGAGGTGAAATTGACAGAACCTTCAGGGAGGCAAAGATGAAATTAACAAACCCTCTGAAGAGCGACCTCTGCCAGCTCTGTCTTTTTAAACTATGCTTCCCGACTAATATTGCGTCTCTCTACACTTGATGAACATGTGCCAAGGCATGAAATTCATTTTCTTTTTGATTTCCATCCAGTAAATATAATCTAAACAAGTATAGGAGAAGACCTAGCAGTAACAATTTTCTTAAGTATTCCTAATTCCCTGCCTGAGATCTTGAAGAGCTACTGCCTGTTACAGTAGACAACTGTGAGCTAGATGGGCCAATGGTCTGACTTGGAATAAGACAGTTTCATGTATTGGTAAATTGAACAGGAATTGGGGAGAGGAGGGGGCGGGGAATGATGCTGCCTCTGTAGCACAACTTCATTTCCCGGGATTACCCATCGGTGTGACATCAATGCGACGCTCTAAGATTTGGACAAAATGTGGTAAAACCGTTGAGTTTTACTTGAATCCTAGAGCATTGCCAGAAGTGACATTGCACCATCAGCATGATGCTGCATTTAAAAACATTTTTCTCTCACCAGTTCTTGGCAGGCAATGGAAAGGGAGGTTAGGAGGTCTCCCTTACACATTCTGCCCTTAATTTCCTCTGTAGTCTAGAGAGCTGTTGTAATTCTGGGAGAACTTCAGCCGCCTTCTGGAAGTTGGTAACCCTATTGTTGCATTGTTTTCTAATTCCACAATCTGCCTTGAGTCTCAATGAGAAAGGTGGACTACAAATGAAGTAAATAAACCAGAGAGGCCTCTGCCCCTACCCTGCATACCCTGCTCATGCTGTACCTACCTGTGTTTGGCATGTTTATGTTGCAGCTGAGGGCGAAGCTACAAGTGACGAATGACACTTGAACGGCAAGTGTATTTCTCCCTGTTCACTTGCACTCCACTCAATCCACTTGCTGTTCAAGTGTCATTCGTCTCTTGTAGCTTGGCCCTGAGAGAGAGTTCCCAGGTGCCAGCAAGTGGCAGGCAAACTTCCGGCAGTTTTCCCCATTGCCTGCCAATCGCTGGCAATCAGCAGGAGGTTGCCAGCCACCCAGTTATCACCCACCACTGGCAGGCGTCCCAGGCAAGGTTTTTGTGCAGATTTTCGGAAGTTCACAATAAACTCCAAGCGATGGAAAGCTAATGATCTCCATCTATTAGAATCGTCAGCCAGCTGGAATATTTTTGAGAATATCAAGGGCTAAAAGTGGTTTACCTAGTCTGGTGGCCCATCTGTGTCAGCCTTTCCTGGTATTTGTGCATTGTTATGAATTGAGAAGTACTTGGCTTGTTGCAAACTGAACTGCAATTAGTGATCCTGAAGAAGAAATCAGGTCACATGTTTGTGTTTTGCTGACAGCTTTGTGCAGTGCAGGGATTTTGTTCCCATCAAAGGACAAAGTAAATGGCAGCTTTCTTAGAAAGCCTTTAGATGTGGTTTGTGGGTAATCACATCAAATCAATAGTAGTAAAAACCTTATTGCTGCTTTTCTTGGTAGAGTTGTAACAAAAGAGGCCTGGTACGCTTATCCCACAAGTCAAAAAAGCCTAATTTGTGATAGTCTTTTTCCCCACCACTGTGTTCATCACCATTCTTTCATCAAAGGTGGATTTCCTCTTCTCATGAATTTTAAGGGGTGATTTTTGACTGCTTCATCCTTCTTTCAGCTACTCATTGCACATGGCTTTGTTAGGGCTGCCAACCCCCTGCCCAGGGTGGGGATCCCCTGTTCCCGTCTCCTCCCCCCGACCCCAGTTACCTGGCCAGCAGGAGGCACCCCTGGGGCATCCCCCCGGCAGCACGGTGCACCCCTGGGTGGCACACCGTGCCCCACTATGCTACCACGCTCCACCATGGCACACTCCTGTGTCCAGCAGTGGGCCAAATCGGGCCCTTGGGGTGATTCAGCCCTTTGGCGAGTGCGGGAGCGCATGATGATGTCACTTCCCAGAAGTGACGTCATCACGCACGCCAGGAGCGCGCACATGAGAAGAAACGCCAAAGAGTGCGGAGCCTGAGTGCCAGGTTCTCAGTCCCCCACCGGGGGACTCAAGGGACCTGGCAACCCTAGGCTTTGTCCACATGGTTTCCCCAAGCCCCAGCATTTTGGTGCTCAGAGGTGACTGCTAGAGGAAGGGGAAAGTGGGAGAGATCTGCCTCCATCAATACTTGCCTTGCTCTGATGCTGCATAGAATCCAGTTCAGTATATTTTAATGAATGCATGTGCATGCCTTTTTGTAAGCACAAACACTTAGGCCATTATCATTCCTATTAAAAGATTAATGCAAAATACAGGGAGTTACTTAGTAACATTAAATGAAATCTCTTGAAAATCTCACATGTGGCTGCAATAAGGAGAATTAGGTCAGGCAGATTAAGGCCTGGGATTCACATTTGGCAGTCATACTGTAAATTGTGTGGTAGCTGTCTCTTTACATGAGACAAGTTGTGTGCTTGGCATTACTCTAAATGTTGAATCTTTTAAAGTGGATTTCAATACCCCCTTCCCCTTTTTTGTGTCATTCATTTATGTAATGTGGAGAAAGTTTGAAACAGCCTCTGAATTATATCCCAGAATGCAAATTATGATGTCAACAACCCGGGAATGGGAAACCCCAGAGAAGATGGGGTGACATCAATAAGGGTCTCACCACACAAGACACACTCGAATTACATGGGTAATTTGAGTGTATTTTGTAATTTGAGTGTATTTGAGTGTAATTCGAGTGTATTTTGTCACGTGTGGTTTGACCCTAAGTAATTGATTGCTGGGGTACACTGAGTGCCATGACGTAAGTATGACCACGTGGACATATCTATGATGATGACTATAACACCACCTATCCTGGCAATATGAGCGAATGAAAAACAAAGTTTTTAAAAGCTATAGATGATTAGCAAAACTCAACTTTGCAGGTTTTTGAATTTTATTTTGTTTATACCCCAGCTCTCTCCCCAATAGGGACCCAAGGTACCTTACATAATTCTCTTCTACATTTTATCCCCACAACAAGCCTGTGAAGTAGGTTAAGCTGAGAGTGTGCGACTGGCCCAAGGTTATTCAGCAAAAAAAGGTTAGCCAGCAAAAAAGAATACGCAAACAGTCATGGCACACAAGAGCTGCTCACACCATCTCAAAATTGTTTTCTGAGCCTAACACAGATATTTTTCTTCATTGCTCTTTAAAAAAAATGAGCTAAATCCCACAATTGTTTATGGAACAGGAGTATCTTGAGCAGAAATTTTATGGAACTGTGCCAGAATGCATGGCATTTTCTTTTCATTTGTTTACCGTACATAGTGAGATTTAATTAATAGTGAGTTCTAAGCTCCTTAAAGTATGGATGATAAACTTTTCAAATAGATGCATCACCTAATCTCTAGATATACCTGTTTCAGTGATCAGATAGTGTTCTTGAATATAAAAAGAATCTGGGCCATCTCAAAGTGATATACTTACATGCAAGCTAGCACTATGATTTCCCCACTCATTTAGTTATACAAGAAGGTAGTGCTGCTTTGTAATATATCTGAATGACACCTTACAATTGTGATATTCTTTAAAAAGAAAAATCCCTTTTTCAATTTTATTGTTTCTATTAAAAGAATATGAAATAGTATGCAACAGTAATGTTTGATAACATCTGCGTGCTCCATTTCATCCACCCATGTTCCAGCAAATATAAAGAGTTGGATCAAACAAATTGAGCAAAAGGAAAATAATTACCTGCACTGTTCTTCAATCATTTTCATGAGAGCTTGCACAGACATTTATGCAGTGCTATAATATTTTACTGTTGCTTTTGTACTTCTGCTTGTGCAAAAGATTGTGAAATTCGTTGTGCAACTGGTTGCATAAAGAGATACATGTCTTCGAATTTTCTTGTGTGACATTCTAATGTGAGGTATACAGTCCTGGGAACAGAAGCCTCCTTCTACACATGGAAAGGTTTTTGGATCCAAATCATAGTCTGTTTCCAGAGGTTATAGATCCAGGTCACTCATTCATGCATCTTGTTTAAACCACAGTACAATTAGTATCTATAATATATATAAAAGGAGACATATGCACAAGAGAATCAGCAGAAGAGAATCCCTGTGACTGAGCAAGTATATCAGTAGCAATGTTAAGTCAAATGTAATTAGACTGGAAATGCCACATTTTAATATTTACCTAATTGTAATGTTTTGCCATGTAAATATTTTCAGCTAATTAATGTGGAGGTTTGAATGTATGTTTTCTGTGACTAAAATGGAGTAAGAAATGTAGTAAGAAAGGAGAGGTCTGGATGGGTGAGTGAAGTGGGCTGTGATTGGATGGTAGCTGTACTCTAGGGGGCAGAGTGGTTTAGTCAGAGTTTTTCTAAGGGAAAGAGTTCAGTGTGTTGTTTAAGTGTTGATCATCAGAGCTATTCTGGGAGAAAGAGAGAGGAGGAGAGGAAGTCTCTGTGTCCCTTTCATTGTGGATATTATTAGTCTAAGTGGCAGCTGGGAAAAAATAAGTTTTTGTAACAGAGTCCATTTAAAAACGTTTGAAGATCTGTACTTATCTTGAAACCATTATGTTTAAGAACTACTTGAAACCATTATGCATATGTACTTATAAATAAACTCTATTCCTGTTTAAACAAAATGTCTGTTTTATCTGGAATAAAGGATCCCCTTTAAACCTCCCTCCCAATGTATCGACCTTCTATCAATCTACCAAATAGAACGAAGCGGGTCAACTGAGAGAGAACTAAAGCGACAGTCTTTGGTGGCAATGAAAATCTAAGGGAACACTAAGAAGGGAAGGGAAGCAGTATAATACAAGTCTCATAAAGGGAGTAAAATGCCTCACTAGTGAATGACATGCAGTGCAGGTACTATAATTAAACTCAGAATGCAGCCTACTAAGACATATTTCAGCACAGATTTGCAAGAGTATGATTAGCTACTTTTAAAAGATTGGCTACTTCTTACTTGTTCATAAAATATATTAGCATTGTCTATGCAAAATTGCAAATTGGATATGTTGAAAGTGTATCCTGAGCTAATCAAACTTTCAGGAAGAAAAATGTTTGCAAGTGTAGTGACACATATTCCACAATGTATTAGATTTGTACAGCCAATGTGTTACTTTATGGATCATAGTGTGCAGGAATTACAAAAATCATCTTGCAGTGGGGAAAAACAGTCAGTTTAAACATTAAACTCTTCAATACTCATATGTGGCCAAAGAAACCCTTGCAAATGTTCTGCATTTGCATCTCTTGAGCAATTTATAGTATCCCTCAACTGTGTTGTTTTTGAATAGGAAAAGTCACTCTGAGAGGTCCTGGCATCTCAAACTCCTGCTGATGAGACAGGAAACAAAAGATTCATATTTCCTCAGAAAAAGGGGATTCACCCCAAAGGTGCTGTCTTTCAGTATTTCATTCCTCTTCATCGAGTTGTATTCTTGTACACTAATTATGGACTTTCTGATACATGGTTGTTATTTACCTTTTTTCCAGGTGACTGAGAAAATGTAGTGAAACAGACTGGAGGAACAGACGAGAACGGAAAGTTCTCTCAGCTTGGGATTTTACACTATCTCACAATGTCAAAGAAGGGTGCCAACTTTCGAGCTAAAGGAGAAAGACCCGATGCCCTAGCTGTCTTGCAAGCTGCCAATGAAGAGCTCAGGGCAAAACTCACAGACATTCAAATAGAGCTCCAGCAAGAAAAGAGTAAGGTGTGCATCTTCCCTGCCTCCATTAATCAAAATGAAAATCTTCTGGTTACTGCTTGTTTCCAAAGCACACCCACTTCAGCATGGTGGGTGAACCTGAACACACTTGCAAAGCCATCCCATTGCTCCTGTGCAAAAACGCCAAAGTTCAATATACTTCATCACTATAGCCATGCAAAGATGCACCCCTAGTGCTGCAGGAAGCTCCACATCGACTTGTACACATTCATTGGAACATATGCTAAAGCCTGCACATATACAGATGTACACATGTACAGTTCTCTCCATACAGTCAGGAATTGTGCTGTTTCACAGTTATGTAGAAACAGATAATTCCATAAACATGCACTTGTACATGTATAAGCTGCATATGAGGGTGCATTCCAATTACTGCACATAGATTGGGGGCAGAACTTCCTGCCACAATCCTTCTTCCCTCCGAAATGCATTCATTATACACATTTAGAACATCTGAAAAGGGTTGTTTATCTTTATTTTTAAAAACCCTTGGCTTGTTAGAAGATAATTTGTATTAGTTTCTTTTTTTCAACTGAGTAGCATGATCTGTAAACTGAAAATTTGTTTATAAGAAGATACAGTAAACATTAAAGGGAGACCTTCCTCTTCATATTACTCTTACAGAACGAAGCCTGAAGGTTGCTTCAGATCCATTCCTTACATGAAGTGCATTTTGATGAATTATTTAGTGGCTTCTCTAATTGGTCCCCTATGGAGGCAAAAGCAGCTGTATTGTCAGCATGCACCGTATTCGGAAAAGCAAAATGCCAGGATGGGAGGGCAATGGCATAAATCCATATACCATACACATTAAATAAGCTGACTTGGCAATTCTTATTAAGAACAATCTAGGCTTTAATCCTAAAATTAAACAAAAATAAACGGCACTCTGGGGGTAACATCCTGGAGCTTGCTTTGCTTGAAAACTCAGGGTTTTGATGAAAGGGTGGCTGAAAAATTATATTGCTGGTGGAAATTGCTGCCTGAAATTACCGTTTCATGACAGAGGTGGCATTCATGTCTTAAGGTACTGTTTTTACCATTTGGGGGGATTCAGTCATTGTTCCTCCCACAGGTGCCTCAGCAGGGGAGGCAGTATGCAGGGCAGCAGCGGGTAGTGGAGGTGGGGGCAATGGCAGAGACTCCCTTCTCCTGCTCACCACTCTGGTTCCAGCACAGCGGCTTCAGCAGCTGGCAGGGGAGGAGGCAGCTCCTGTTCGTCCTCCCCCACCCACCCATTCACAGCCTTGGTTCAGAGGCAGTTGTCTGCTCAAGCATAGGCGACTGCTTTCTGTTTTGGTGATTTTTAAAAATACTCATCCTCTTTTTTAAAAAGGACTTTTCTGCAAGCCTGGGGCTCCCCCAGATTTGAAGAAAAGTCTCCTTTCTCTCTAGATGGCTCCAGTCCATGAATTTAAGTATCCACAGATGGGAGACTCAGGTTCACTGTTAGATATATTGATGATGTAAAGACTACTTTTTTCTGCACCCTCCTGTTAATAATTGGTTGTTGTCTTGATATTTATAATTATGACCACTACTATTATATTTTGAGCTGCCATTAAATTGAAAGGTTCCTATTGTGTTAAAATAAACTTAGAAGTGGGATCTAGTCTATAAAAGTTTATATTGGAATAATTTTTTTGTGTTAGTCTTTAAGGTATCACTTGACTGCTGCAATCAACGAACACAGCTACCCCTGTGGGGTGTTAAGCCGTATCTTTTTAAATTCTGACTTTATTTTGTTGTATACCACTCAGAACATATGAAGAAAACAATACATAAGAAAAGAAAGCACGTAGCAAGGCTTGAAAGCACAATGCCATAAGGAGCCAATGGAGATAAAGCAGAAATGTCAAAAAAGAGGACTGAAAAATTGAGATAGCCAGCATTTCTGTCTGTTTCGTTCAGCAACTTTGAGGACTGTATGTTAGCACATGTATGATAATTGTGGGATGGAGCATGTGTTCCCTGACCTCTTGTGTAACAGTTACAGGAGTTGACAGTCTCTGCCTCAGATGACTTTGTTGTGCAGTCTAAGCATAGACTGTTCATTTAGCTGTGATGGCACAAACCATGGCAGATGGCCAGAGCTTTTATATAGTTTTTACACAGTGTAGAGAAGGCTATGGCCATATAATTGATGCATGTGACCATTTTCACCCCTGTGTGAGTATTGGATTCTAAGCATTATCTGCAAACTAAATTTCCAAAGAGCAGTACCCCACCAAATATAGCTTCTAAATAGCCCCGTAAATGTCAAACAGTAGGCTTGTTTATATATGCAATTAATCACTAGAGTGTATGCCTAAGCACTACTGGTGATTTTCTCTGGAGCTTCACAAACACTGTCAGGATAAGTGATGAGGCTGTTGTTTTCACATGAAAAGTTTTGACTGAGAATTTCTACTCAGAGAAAGAGGAGACAATAATGGATTCTAATGTATTCATTTTACTTCAGCCAGCTTTTACTGAAAGGAAACAGAGTAGAATTTTAGCCAGAGTATATACAGATTGCAGTGCTCTTTCTCTAGGTTTTACTGTTTATTCCTAAGTCTTTCTTGGATCCCTATGCTATTTAGGGATATACTCTGCTTCCCTTATGCATGGTCTTAAGTGGACATCAAACAATCTTTCAATCTTTTAAAGAGATCACTTTATTTATTTTAAGATGCCTTTGTGCTGCCTTTCTTCCCATGTGTGTCTTTCAGGTGGCTAATTCATTTAAAAACATACAACAGATCAAAATTAAAATAAACCAAATCTCAGGTAGTATATTAAGGGAGTCATTTTCAGAGAATTTCCCACCACTCCATCTCACTGCAGTGCCCTGGCTCCCACTGAAATTATGGGATCTCTGAATTTTTCTGTGAGGCTTACTGCACAGAATGTGTACTATTTCATGCAAATGGGAAACAGTTACATGCATAGAAAATTTCATGTAAATTCTCTATACAGAAGTTAATCCATACACAGAAGTTAATCCATACACAGAACAGATTACATTTGCCATAAGAAGAATGGAACTCTCTTACTTTCCCCTCCCCATTGCAGTCCACTGGTCTCCACAAAATATTACTCCTGGGGAATGATATGGAGAGGGGGTCTGCAGTAGACTGGGGGTATCCAGGGAAATTGTTAGCTGAGTTATGGATCCAACACATAGTCTTTAGAATCACACTGATCTCTTTGCAGATCAGTTTGTTTCAAAGCTGGTCAAATAAGCAATAACCATGGGTAGCAGTAATTACAGTTTATTAATCCTAGTTAAAATCCAAAATATAGAGTAAAATGATGGTTAGGTTGCAGATCTATCCACCAGAGGGCAGGTACTAGAAGACATATGCAATAATCTTGTCCTGTAATTGCGGAAATGGCTTTTAAGGGTTTTGTGTGTTTGTGCAGAAGTGATGTTTATATATGATTAATATAAAACATAATTTGCAATCTTACATCAAATCATGTTTAACACCCTTAACATTCCTTAACAATAGTTCAGTCTACAGCTGTAGTGCTTAATCATTCATGATTACAAAAATAAATACATGTCTGCTACTGGTCTTAATTACTTCAAAATGGAAATTACTTGACCATATAGGAAGAACTACTTGTATAGATACATTGCCTGAAGCTGGTGATTGTGCGTTTTATCTCTTAAGACTAAACTAGATTCCATTGTGCTGTGGTAGTGAGAGATCAAGGTTCAAATCCTCACTCTGGCATGAAAGTTCACTGGGTGACCTTGGACAAGTCATACTCTTTCAGCCTATCTCACAAGGTTGCTGTGAGGATAAAATGGAAAGGAAAACCATATAAGTCATTTTGAGTCCACATATATCACATTTCATTTCAATAAATATAATAAATGAGAAAGTGAGAAATGAGAAATGAATTAAAATATATTTTAAAAATACATAATAGTTGTGTGTAACAATCTTCCGATGTTTGAAAATGAAAAACTTGTGGAGAGGTGCCAGAAGGGAAAGGTGCGTAATGGTGATGGTGATGTTTAAAGTAGATAGCAAAGACTGTGTGAAAGGGCTGATGAAGAGAAAGAAGACAGGCTGGCAAGATGCGGCCAAAGAATTGCTTCAAAATGAAAAGCAGAATTTTAAAATGAATTTGATAAAGAAATGCTTAACCTTAGTTGTTGTAGATTTTCTGGGCTGTATGGCCGTGGTCTTGGCTGTGGTCTCCTGTAGACCTTGTGACCTAATTGGAAGTTTGCTTTGCGGATGACCAAGGTATCTAGAAATGGGAGTTTACTCTCAATTTTTTTTCCTTGGTGAATTGTATGTTCAGGTGGATATTGTTTTTGCTATATATCAAAAGAATCACTGATCAGATGGGAAAACTTATGAAAAGGCACAACCTACAAACAGTATTCAGACCCACCAGAAAAATACAACAGATGCCTCAATCAGCAAAAGACAGTAGAGACCCTCTCACCTCTGCAGGAGTATACCGCATACCCTGCAGCTGTGGACAAGTTTACATCGGGACCACACAGCGTAGCATTCAGACAAGAATAAAAGAACATGAAAGACACTGCAGACTTGGTCAACCTGAAAAATCAGCAGTGGCTGAACATAGCCTAACTTAAACAGGACATAGTATCTTATTCCAGGACACTAAAATACTGGACAACACATCCAACTACGTTGTCAGATTGCACAGGGAAGCCATTGAAATTTATAAGCATAAGCACAATTTCAACAGGAAAGAAGAGAGTTTAAGAATGAAGAGGGCATGGTTTCCAGTCCTGAAAAACACCAGACTAACAAAATACCCGGCATCTTACAATAGCCCTACAGATAAGATTAGCATATCAACCACCAATCCATATGCAAAGGAACCTCCTCAGGATACAACGAAGCTTCCCCCCATTAGTATTCCACACCCTGGAAATAAGCTTTGCTTTCCAAAGAGCAGTAGCACTCCTCTCTCTCTTCCAGTCTTTTCAGCTAGCCTAGTCATGGCGACCTTTTTAAAAACACATGCCCCATGAGCCTTTTGCGAAACATGCAAATTAATACAAACCTAGGTACACCTCACTTATCTGCTAGTCCTGTCTGTTAGTTTGGTCTATCTATGTATCTACAGTCTATTAATCAGACCTAGGTCCTAGGCCAAACCTTTTTTCAGTACAGGCTTACATATGAGATGTTTTAAATCAAAATTGCCTTCTCCAGGCTGCTTTTCCACCTGAGGACAAAAGATGCAGGTAGTGGCAAGACCTGAGCATCATTGTTTTGGTCCTGATACAAATTTGTAGCATCCCTCTCTCCTAGGGTTACCAGCTCCAAGTTGGGAAATTCCTGGAGATACAGCAGGTGAAACCTGGAGAAAATGGGGTTTGGGGAGGGAAAAGACCTTGGCATGGCATAATTCCATAGAGTCCACCGCCCAAGGTAGCTGTTTTCTCCAGGTGAACTGATCTCTGTGGCCTGGAGACCAGTTGTAATTCCGTGAGATCTCCAGCCACAACCTGGAGGCTGGCAACCCTACTCTCTCTCCCAATCCTGTCATCATATACATATTATCAGAGTCATTTTGAAAATCTTATTTCTGAAATGACATAACTAGACCAGGTCATGATAATGACCTTGCAGCCTAGTCCACCCCTGCCCATGAGCTTCAGCAATGTACATCTCTGGGATGGTAATTGTGAAATAAGGAGTCCCTTACTTTGACCCAAGAAACAGTTGCTTTTCTCCTGAGGGGGAGAGTGGAAAGAGAAAGAAAGAGAGAGAAAAGTGGTCTGAGAGCAAACTGCAGCCAGGAACAGGCCTGCAAGAGGTGGAAGGACATCAGAGGGGATTGTAGGAGTAGGATTGCCAGCTGTCTTATAGACAGTCCGTTTTTTTGCCAGACTGTCCATGGGAAACCAAGTTCCCCTGTGTGTGCACCTGGGGCACATCCGGGCAGGCCTGCCATGCACCCAGAGAGCAGCTGGCGCACTCGCCTGTCTAGCCTGCTGTGTGGGGCACAGGCCCAGCCGCCTGGCCTGCCACATGCCTGGCCTCTTGCACTCCAGCAATGACATCACGGAAAGTGATGTCACCACACTGGGGATGGGATCTCAGGTGTGCAAAGGAAAGAAAAAACTAAGTACCAGGGCCCATGTCCAGTTTGGGGGGGAAGCCATCCAGCAACCCTATATAGGAACAAATGAATCCTCCCATAAGATTGAAGTTAAAAGTAGAACCCCCAGTTAATAGTGACTTGGAAAGAAGGGCCTAATATACTTTTCAGCTGTTCACCGCTTGGACCTAGGGTTGCCAGCCTCCAGGTGGTGGCGGGAGATCTCCCGGAATTACAACTGATCTCCAGCCAACAGAGATCAATCCCCTGGAGAAAACGACTGCTTTGGAGGGTGGACTCTATGGCATTATACCCACTGAGGCACCTCCCTTCCCCAAACCCCACCCTCTCCTGGCTCCACCTCCAAAATCTCCAGGAATTTCTCAACCCAGAGTTGGTAACCCTGCTTGAATCCCAGTTATTCTTTTCCACCCCTTCAGGAATGAAGCTTTCCTGATTAAAGTGCTTGCTGCTGTTAAGTGTTAACCACAAGTCAGTGGGCTTTAGGATTGCCAGCAAATGGCTGTAAACCAGCAGGAGAGTAGGGGGTGTGGGAACAGGGAAAGTGTCCCTGTGCCAGTAGCCCAAATTCTCTTCCAGTGAATACATGCACAAATCCTAGTGTGTTGCCTTGTTGTCATGCTGGTGACATGTTACTACTTTCTGGTATTTGCTGGGAGGGACATTGCAGCATTTGTGTAACACCTTTAAAAAAATTCTTCCTACCATCCCTCAGTGGACCGGTAAGTAACATTACTGGGGGACTTTGTCTCCCTAGTGTAGTTTGTGGAACTCACTGTGGTTGTGACAAAATTTGCTAGTCCTGAGGTGCCTTCAGCACTTAAGCCAAATCTTTCCTGCACAGGCACTCTACTAATTTATATTGATATTACAGTGTGATGTCACCACACTGGGGATGGGATCTCAGGTGTGCAAAGGAAAGAAAAAACTAAGTACCAGGGCCCATGTCCAGTTTGGGGGGGAAGCCATCCAGCAACCCTATATAGGAACAAATGAATCCTCCCATAAGATTGAAGTTAAAAGTAGAACCCCCAGTTAATAGTGACTTGGAAAGAAGGGCCTAATATACTTTTCAGCTGTTCACCGCTTGGACCTAGGGTTGCCAGCCTCCAGGTGGTGGCGGGAGATCTCCCGGAATTACAACTGATCTCCAGCCAACAGAGATCAATCCCCTGGAGAAAACGACTGCTTTGGAGGGTGGACTCTATGGCATTATACCCACTGAGGCACCTCCCTTCCCCAAACCCCACCCTCTCCTGGCTCCACCTCCAAAATCTCCAGGAATTTCTCAACCCAGAGTTGGTAACCCTGCTTGAATCCCAGTTATTCTTTTCCACCCCTTCAGGAATGAAGCTTTCCTGATTAAAGTGCTTGCTGCTGTTAAGTGTTAACCACAAGTCAGTGGGCTTTAGGATTGCCAGCAAATGGCTGTAAACCAGCAGGAGAGTAGGGGGTGTGGGAACAGGGAAAGTGTCCCTGTGCCAGTAGCCCAAATTCTCTTCCAGTGAATACATGCACAAATCCTAGTGTGTTGCCTTGTTGTCATGCTGGTGACATGTTACTACTTTCTGGTATTTGCTGGGAGGGACATTGCAGCATTTGTGTAACACCTTTAAAAAAATTCTTCCTACCATCCCTCAGTGGACCGGTAAGTAACATTACTGGGGGACTTTGTCTCCCTAGTGTAGTTTGTGGAACTCACTGTGGTTGTGACAAAATTTGCTAGTCCTGAGGTGCCTTCAGCACTTAAGCCAAATCTTTCCTGCACAGGCACTCTACTAATTTATATTGATATTACGCTTGTTTCTCGCCCCCCCCCCACCCAGATTGGTCTGGGTAACTATATAGTTTCCTTTACAGTAGCTCAAGTCTAAATTAAACAGAAAAAAATAGTTGCAGTGAAAAGTTAGCCAGGAATGCAAAGACTAGGGGGTGAGGGCTACGAGGACAACATTCTGGGGTCTATGGAACAAGGCAAGTTATTTGATTTGCTGTTTAAATATTTGGATTGAATCTGGGGAATAGTGAGAGAATTCATTCTGAGACTCTCAGCTGCCTCTTTTCCTGCCAGCTCTCCTGTCAAATTTACAGACTTCTGCAGCTATTCTCCATTTTTTAAAAAAAAAACTTGGAAGACCGTTTCAGGTAGGATTGGAGGTGGTATTTCAAAGCCAGTGGTTTCTTCCAGCTTGTTGGGCTCCTGCAGTTTGGCTCCTAGCTCTAGCTGCTGGGTGGAGTTTATTCACTGGGCTGCTGATGTTGCAATGGAGTAGAGGTGTGGAGTTAAGGCTCTGCTTGCTCTTGCTCTGCACCTCTTCCCCAGAACCCCACTATCAACAGTGTTTATTGCTGTATGTCTAGTTTGGGTCTTAATTAACCAATGTGAAGCTTTTTTTTTTTTGGATAAAGAGCATTGTTGAAAATTAGAAGTCACATTATATAAATATGTGTGCACATGTACATAGGGTTACCAACCTCCAGGTGGAGCCTGAAGTTACAACTAATCAGGCTACAGAAATCAGTTCTCCTGCAAGAAATGGCAGCTTTGGAGGGTAGATTCTATGCAGTCACATCCCCATGGGGCTTCCTCCCCTCCCCAAACTCTGTTCTCTCCAGGCACTTCTCCCAAATCTCCCAGAACTTCCTAAAACAGTGTTGATAATCCTACATGTGCTTTAGCATGAAAATAGTGGCTCAGATTCAAAGAAGTTCTGCACACTCAAGGAGGTTTGGCGCTTCTTTTTCACAAGCAGTAATTCCCCCTTTGAAATGGTGGGGCCTTGGTCATTCTGAAAGTAGTTTGTTGTATCCTGAACAATACAAATTGACAGCATTGACTTTGCTATCTTAAACTTGCAAGAACGGATCCAGTATTTTATCTCCATTGCTGAATGCTGGGTGCTGACCCTTGCAGCATTAGGAGCATTTAAAGGTTTGCAGATTCATACATATTATATGTAAGATTAGCCTAACATTTTAAACTTCTGTCTGTCCAAGTATGATGGTCTATAAATGCAAACTCTCCAGACTCTTGTATTGATTTTTCCATTGTAATTTTGTATGTTGCCATCCCTGGTAACATAAGCAGTATGCAATTTTGCAATCCTGATTTTAAAAAATAAGCAATGTGTTGAGATTAACATACCCAGCATATTGCTAACGTTAGCTGTAGACAAGCAATTATAGCAAAGAATTCTAAATGGATGGTCTCTTTGTAACTCATTTTTAATTAGGAGCTGGAGTGCTTTTATAAAACTGTCAGTTACATATTGAAAATTAGTTCAGCAGTACTATAATATTGAATTGCTTGTGCAGTGGATGCACACCTACAAAGACATTGTTAAAAGCAGATCATTTGTATGTTGTTATAAAATGTATGTGCTGTGCATGTTGTGAGAGATTTTTACTTTCAACATTGATTAATTAGTATCTGATAAAGTCTTGAGCAAGCACAAGGTTGTTCCAGCCATTTTAATGCAATTTGCTATTCCCTCTTTGGAACTGGAAGTGTTTAGGTTTAGGCAGCTTGCTAAGAAAATTTGTTGTCTTCATATTTGTTCAGTAGAAATGTTAGTGGAACTAACATCACCTTTTGCCCACCATCACTGTTTACCTGGCCAGTGGGGAATGGGCCTCCGGGACATGCTCTGAGGGCAAGCGCAATAACATTACTGACATCATTACGCCACCATGAGAGTGCCTCCGTGCTTTGCAGTGGGCTGATCTGAGCCCCAAACGGGGGTCTGTTTGGGCCCCAAATCAACCTGCTGCGAAGCACGCACTCCTCAGCCTTGCATGATGACATCACCTCCCAGAAGTGCTGCCATCATGCCGGCGCAGGGATGCACACCTGCAAGGACGATCCCAGCAGCATAAGGAAGGTAAGCACTGGGCACCACCTTCCCGCTGGGAGGGGAAGGGAGTCCTGGCAGCCCTATTCCTTAGCAAAGTAGGGATTCAAACCTACGTCTGCCAGACCCTAGTCTGATATTCTAACCCCTACACCACACTGGCTTTCATATGCTAAACCAGTGGAATTCTTGACATTTTTCTTTAAAAGGCTAATCGTGCCACATCACTAACTGCTTTTATATCTCCTCCAATCTCCAAAGTAGTTTGCCATTTTAAACAGCATGTGGAATTGAGGGGAACTTGCAAAAAACCCCTCTGCTTCTCATATTTGCCTACTGTGTGGATACCAACAGGTTCCTGGAATCTGTCAAGGGCACCACTTGCCAGTACAGGATACTTAAAACATGTAAAGGATATCAGTTAGTCCTAATATCCATTATGACTCAGACACTGATTCAGGGCATCTTTCCTTGTGCCTTAAAGCAGGCAGCCATTAATCTGTTGTTAAAAAACAAAAACAAATACCAGAGAAGAATGGTGTGCCTAGTTATTGCTCAGTATCTAATTAGCCCTCCCTGGATAAAATGGTAGAAAAACCAGCTGCAGAGCAACTCCAGGCCTTTCATTCTACAATCCCACCCCAAATGCATTTTTGTCTTACTTGGAATCTTTGCTGTTAGATTCTAATGTTATCATTAGAGATGGGCACGAATCAACAAAGAACCAAACCATGAGATTCGTGGTTCGTCTCCTTCCACGAACTACAAACTTACATGAAATTGCCTCGTTTTGTGAACCAGTTTGTTAGGTTCGTGGTTCATCGACTCCTGTCGTGGTTCAACAGCCCCCTTTATACCTAGAGATGCCAAACTCACAGGGAGTCTTCACCAGGTTCTCCTCCAGCCATCCTCCAAGTTTGGTGAAGATATACTGGGAGGTGGTCAACAGACAGGACTGCCTCCCTTCTGTCTCCCTGGGTGCCACAAGACTGGGGTGGGGTGGGACTTCCAGAATGAGACAGTGAAAGCACGACAGGGGAGTTTTATGAGCTCCCTGCCATGACCTTCCTGGTTCCTTGGGAGCTGAGAGATCGGACCCCCAAGCCCTCCCCCCAGAGAGGGGAGGCAGGCTGGAACAAAGTGGAAGAGCTTAGGGGGACTGGTGAACCTCCAGAAGCCCAGATACCGGTTCTGAAGCGAGGACCAAAGAAGGAGCCAACATGGCTACTTAACTGTGAAACCGGGAGTCCAGCAGGCCGAAGGAAAGCACAGCAAATCAAGCAGATTCTTAACAAGACAGATAAAAAACCAATTCTAAGAGAGCTTAACTGACCCCACAGCCTTCCATCAAGTATGTAGACAGATTCATGGTTTTACCGGGCAATCCAGCTTAACTACGCGCGGCTGCTTGAGCGAGCTGGGAGAGGCAGAGACGGGGGAGGAATGACTCTCTCAGAAATTGCTGGAATGCTATAAATCTTTGAATATAATTAACCAAAACAAAGCTTTTTACCACTTTCTGAAATGGCTTCTTGGGAAGAAGAGGTACTTGCTTGTTTGCTAGAAATGTCTAAAATAATGACGGAGTTACTAATTAAAGCAGATGCGATATTTGGAGTGGAAAAGGATAAAAGGAGTACAAGAAATCACAATCCAGAAAAAATTTCTGGAGGGACAGACTTAACTGAAAGGAAAACGGAGCCAAATGAGGGGAAAATCAGTCTGCGACACACTTTGCAAAATGGACGATCTTATCAGGACGTCCCCTTCAAGACACAAAACTTTAGTAAAGAAAAGGCAGGGCCACGAATCAGACCTGCATGGAGAGAAGCAGGCATCCCAACACAGAAAGGGGAGAAAAGAATGCAGTGGATCTTAAAACAGAAAAACAATCAGAGGAGTAACTACATCCATACTGATCTCCTTCAGAAATGGCTGGAAGACAAGGGAATCTACCTTTGGTGGCCCAGATCAATTAGGGATTGGATGTACTACGTCTCATGAAGAAAGAAGAAGAAAAAAGCAGATCTGCATGGAAAGAATCAAGCATGCCAATACTGAAAGGGGAAAGAGGGATTAAGGACTGGATGTACCACTTTTCATGAAGAGAGAAGAAAAAACAACTATCAGAATCTTAGGGCATATCAAGACTCATTAATGCAGACTCAACCTCTTACTTAAATAGCTTTCCCCTTCTTTCCTTATTTTCTCTTTTTTATATAACACTATATAGTCTATGTTAATGGGTCTTTGGAGTTTATTAATTGTACTTAGACTGTACTCCTTCTCAAAATATAAAATACTGGCTAAGTTAAATGACCACCTGCTCTTCTTAACCTTACGAGTATGAAAACCCAAGTAAATAAGTCCAGATGGTCAAAATAAAATAGATGAAGGAGTTACTATTTTTAAAAGGTAAAATTGTGTTTTAACTATATAGTTATGTGATTACCCTAGTCTTATCAATATAGAACGATCCCTGATTAAAAGGTAAAAGAGGTGAAATGTGATCTATCTGTAACATGCACAAAAGAAAAAATTACTAGAAATATAAGCTACAGAGTAAGTGGATTAAAGAGTATAGAAATTAATAAAAGGGAATCTTGAAGGTATATGGGGCGCTAATTACATATATAATGGTTTTTTATATCTAGATGGATGATTATGTGTCTTGTATGTGAATCTCATAAATGCTTATGGCCTGTTGTAATCCCTCCCTATATATTATAAAAACCCAATATTTTTTTTTTTTAAAAAAGACTGGGGTAGGGTGGGGTGGAGGAAAAAAGGAACCTCGCCCAATGACCTTCCCAGCAAGGACAACTGCAGAAAATAAGAAAGAGGCTTTTCAGTCTCTTTTGAAGCAGCAAATCCAGCCAAAAGCTCCCAAATCCACTCTCTCTCACTCCAAATTCCAGCAACAGTTCCTCCCTCTCCCCCTGTCTACTGAAGAGCTGCGCCTTGTATAAGAAACGCTCACATGGAGCAGAACAGGAGCTCTCCGGTTGGCAGATAGACTTGCCTAACAGGGTTTGGAGAGATGAGATTGGTGTTCTCATGACTACAGAAGGCCCATCTCCTCAGTTGCCTAGGGGATTAATCCCCCTGCTCCTTGCTGTATAGGGCAGAATGGAAGCTCTCCAGTTGGCAGGGAGAGATGCCTATCAAGCTTTTGTAGGCTAAGATTGGGGTTTCCATGCCAAAAAAACTTCTGCAGAAGTTCCTGGCATCCATTGCCTGGGCAATCAATGGATTGGCGCCAACCTGTCTGGCGTCATGAATCGATTACAAATTGAATGAACCGTCCAAAAAAGTCATGGAGTTCGTGAAAAACGTGGCCCCATGAAACACATTTTCCTGAACCACAAATCGGCCCAATTCGTCACAAAATTTTATTCCTATTTCTGTTTGTGCCCACCTCTAGTTATCATACCTTGTAATTTGTTTGGTGATTGACTGATGTTGTCATACTTGTAATCTGCCTTGAGTCCTCATGAGAAAGGCAGATTATAAATGAATAATTTAATTAGCATCAGCGGAAGCGCTGAGTGAGTATGGAGTTGTTTCGACCATATTAATCTAGCATGCTGTTTCTTATTTTAACCATGAAACTGCTAATTAGATAGAATTACTGTCAGGTCTTACGTATGCATCTGATTTTAGACACTGCATTTTTATCATTTAAGAAAAGCATTTAGACAGTTGGAAAATTAAATAAACGCATACCAATTAGCCTTCTTTTATTAGAGCACAGGTGAATTTTTATTTCCCCAATGAAATCTCCATATTCGATGTGGGAGAACGTTTCAGTTGAACAGCTAAGTGACTTGCATGAAAAGCAAACATGTTCCTGGATTATGTCCATGCCCTAGATTCTCAACAAAACTCAGAGGTGTTCAAAAGCCCCCCAAATGTTGGTTTTTAAGGCTCAAGGAAATGATGAACTGTATGGGCAAGTCCACAAGGCACGGTCTAAAAAAGCTCCTAAGCCTTGGCAGCTTGCTTGATCAACTGAATTGAGTTTGACAGGAATAAGAAGCAAAAAAGCAAAATTAAATACTGTTCTGATTCAGCTTTTGTTTTTACAAGTGGCTTTCTTTGTAAGTAGAAAGCACAACCTGGACTGAACTTCATATTAGGCAATTAAACACATCTTTCCCATTTAAATGAAAAGCGGGGATGAGGATTTGTACCTGGGAATCTGCAGGCAGCAGTTGAGTGGTTAAACGTGCCTCTAGCCACCACTTCTCCCTCACAGCATTTCTCCCAATGCTCTCCCCCACCCTCCATTTAAGGATGATTTTCAACTTCAGAATTATTTGTAGGGGGAGTATAGGAAAATAGCTGGGGGAGGGAGTTCTGGGAAGAAATGGCTGGTGAGAGAAAACATCGGGTCTGCCTTTCAGCCTACCAGTTGTCCCCTGCAAATGTCCCTGGAGGAGGGACAAAATGAGGGGCCAGGCCTAGTGTACTGGCATACTTATGTCACTTGTGGTAAAAAGTGGAAGTGACACAGTGGATGTTCTACCACTTTGGGAAAAAGCCCAGAGTTTTTGCAAAGTGCTAGAGAGTCTGTGGTGTCACTTCCACCTTTTTGCAGAAATAAAATAAGAATGCTGGTGTGCATTCCTTTCCTCCAACCAGCACCAGGAGGCATCCCACTGCCCTCATCTACATCAGCATTAGGAGGCAAGCCCCATGTTTGGTTCATAATTAGACATGGGCACGAACCGCATTACGAACCAAAAAAACCCACGAACCACCTGATTGTTCGCGAACCAGCGGTTCATGAGGGTCCATGGCCAACGAACCAGCGTTCATTGGAAGCCCGGTTCATTGCGTTCACCCGTGGTTCGTGAAGCCAGACAGTCAGGCACCATCAATCAATTCCCTTGGAAACGGAACTGGGGGAATGCCTGAACTCTGTCTGCACTCCTTCTGTCACCCTAGAAACCTGAATCGAAGCCCAGCTTACCTTGATTGGCAGGTCTTCCTTCCAACCATGGAGCTGCAAATTGGTTACAATTGGTTACATGGGAGAAGACACCCAGGGAGAGGGAGGGGGAAAGGGGGTGTTCTGTAGCCATGGGCACTCCAATCTCATCCCTGCAAACCCTGATAGGCAGTTCTGACAGCCAACCCCTTGTACACTGGGCCAACATCACCTGGTGGCTCTAATTGATCGTCTATAGATGGTGATAGGTGAATGTATAACGTGCTGCTATGTTTGTAATTTTGATAGTTGTATTTACATGGTGCTAATATAGGTTTTAAATGAATGATATGTATTATTTATATTTTAATGGCTATTGCTGGTGAATTGTGTAGTGTGTTTTAAATTGTTGTGATCCGCCCTGAGCCCACTTGGTTGGGGAGGGCGGACTATAAATTTAAGCAAATAAATAAATAAATAATTGTATCGAATGGGAGTTTCCTGGGGGCCTCGGATTACAGAGGGTATAACTTCAAGATCCCTATTGCAGTCTTGACCAAACTTGGGTGCTGGCTGGAGGAGAGCCTGCTAAACACTCCCTGTGTATATGGGCTCTCTTAAGTCCAACAGGGGCCGTTCTGATGCCCACGAACCTCGAAACGGTTCATCAGTGGGAAATGTTCATTGCAGGTCACTGCTTTGGGTTCGTTGTCGGCACTGAACCACGAACCGCTGGTTTGTTAATTTTTTGGGTTCGTGCCCATGTCTATTCATAATGTTTATCGTCCTACAGAGCTTTGTTTTGTCCTTGAATGAGTTCTTCTGCAGGAAACCACAATTGATAAGTCGCTGTATTAATGAGACTCTCCAACTGATTAGCACTGAAGTAATGATTTTCACCTACTAGAGAATCATCTTTTAAATAACAGGGCTGAAGGAGTGGTTTTGAAAACAACATTGAGTAAAAACCACTACAAGTAAAGCTTGGTTTTGTAACTGTGTTACAAAACACAGTTATCAATATTTGCTGTCTTATTAAAGCAACTAAGATACATTAGACACTGCACAGGAATAAAATGAGCAAGTCCCTGCTTTCAGGCTCACAACATAAAATTAAGGACATGGGCATTGGGGGAAAGGAAAATGTTACACTTGCTGCATGAGACTAAAAAAGAAGCAAAAAGAGATAAAGTTTTTTTAAAAAACTGCACAATAATTTTCCTAGGGGGTACTATTGAGAAAAAATTCAAGAAAGAAAAAAATGAGTTTTCAATATTTTCTTAAAGCAGAACATGGAGAAAGCCAGCCCAAGATGTAAAAGGAGAGAAAGCGACAGAGAAAGCACAGATCAGAAATGGCAGAAGGGAATGGGTGTTAAGAAGATTGTTGTTGGAGAAATAAGAGACTACAGAGGAGAATGGATAAAAATGGAGCAAGATAAGAGACAAAAGATTTAAAGGTTAGAATAAGTTTAAACAATATGAAACACTAGAAGATAGTAGTAGAGACTGGCCATGTTATCAGAGCCCTAACCATGGTTCAGGCCACTGGGGGAATATGAACCAAAAATGGGACAGGGAAAGGGGATAGTTTGCAAGATCCTGTAGCTTATTCACTGTCCCTTAACCACAAAGTAGCTTTATGTGTGCACTGATGATCTGAGAGGAACACATGGGGGAGAATGCATAGCCTGTTAGCCAATTTTCCACACTTCATCTTTTTTAATTCCCAAATTGTTTTTTGCCATTTCATTGAACAGATAACATCTTTCAGTATACTCTTCCTTATGGTGTTCAATAGTAACATGCCTTTGATACAATTAGTTCCTTTAATTCCATTTTCTTAGTTCAAGCAGTGTTTTATCAGAGCATCTAAATGGCAAATCTTATTCTAATTTGATACTTAATTTGAAATACTCTTACAAACAAAGAGTGCTATACCTATAGCTCCACCATTGGCTGTACCTCCTTATAGCCAATGGTGGAGCTGCATTTTGACAGCACAACAGCTGCACAGCACTGGAAATGCAGCAACATTCATGTGTCTCAGTGAACTAGGGTCCACTACCTTCATGTGAGAAAGCCACGGGGAAAACTGGAAAGGCTCCAGAGAAGGAAATGGGCCTCTGGCCCAGAATCTACAGAGGAATCAGTAGTATTCTGATACTGATTCATGTCACCCTTTTTTAAAAAAAAATCTGACTTTTGAGAGCCTATAAACTCTCATAATTGGGTCGCAGTCAAAGAAGGCTTTGAGTTCACAGCCAATATTTTCATATGTGACCATCTGAACAAATCTTCCAGATCATATCAGTTTCCTTTGTAACCTTCTCTGTCCCTGTACCTTTAGTTGCCACACATACAAAATGTATGCTTATTTTCTCAGTATGATCCTTCCCATTACAGCATCACCTGGATAAACCGTGTAGTCTAGGTTATATGTGGATACAGTTTACAGCATGTCTGATATAACAATATTGCTTTTTCAGCAATACTTGGGAGGGGGACTACACATAAAATAAAGTGTGTTGTACAACTCTGATTCCCAAGGATTCAATTAACTTTCGGTTTGTTCAGCATTGCAGGTATTGTTGTTCTCATTTTGCCTCAAGATTTCTTTATTTCATGCCATAATTTACATTGTGACATATACTGGGTATTGGCTAGCAAATCCAGAGCCTCATTTCTGTTGATCCGAGGCACGTGTTCAATACTGGGAAAGACCTCTGTCTGAGACCTTGCAGTGCTCAGGCAGTCAAGACTAATGCTTTGCTTTGGTTTAAGGCAATCTGCTCTGTTTACAGGAGATATCCCTTCCTGTCTGTGCTGTCCTGTGAATACTGTCTCTTGTACTGTGGAGCTTGCAGGAAGTTCATACAATTGGTAGGGGTGGGGGTGACATTTGGGTACCTTTTACATGATCATGTGGATATGCCCTAAGGTAACCAGATTAAAAGCGGGGGGGGGGGGAGTAGACTCTCTAAACCTTTCCTCATCTTCTAAGTTGGGGGATCTCCTGGACAAAAAGTTACACAGCTCAGAAGGCTGTGGTGAGGAGGAATCAGACAAAGTCACTCCTCTGTTTCCACCTGCAGAACTTCTGCTATGGTGCTTCTAGTTTCCAAGGCTGCCCTTGATAGACAAACTGCCATTCATAGAAAGGTCTACTTCTGTGTTGCTTCTGTGTAAGAACCCTGATGTTGAAAACTGCTATAGAATCCAATCTACTATTGCACTATGTGAATTCTTACAATAGCTCCTATGCAGGCATTTTCAATTCCTGGCATCTCCAGTTAAGGATCAGGTAGTAGATGATGTGAAAGGCCTCTGCCTGAAATCCTGGACAGCCTGTACCAGTCTGGGTACAGAATACTGATTCAGTATAAGGGCTTCCTTTCCTTTTATTCTCTTAGAAGCTCATTGATTCATAAATCTTGAGTAGTGGAAAATACTTCTTATTTTTTGGATGCAAGGGCTAAAATGACTGAGGCATATTTTGCAATTGCTAAAGTAAATTTAGGATCCTTATCACTAAGCAAAAGAGCCAGAGTTTCTGGAGTATAAGGGGATGGTTGATTAATTAAAAGCTTAATATAGTAACCTCTTATATTTTCAAAGAACCTATGTTCGAGCAGGGCATGAAAGGATATATTGATCCTATTAAGGCCACAAGGGCAAATTCTGTCAGAATAGGGCCTATTAAAAATCTGTGCTGTAAAACCATTATGGGTATAATATTCAATCTTGCAAACAAGAAAGCTCTGCAGTATTGTGGGGTGGTAAGATAGTACGTATAGGGGGGTAGTGGTTTTGAGAAAGACCAAAAGATAGGGTTGAACAAATTCTGTGGGCTCTTGAAATCAAGCTGCTATAATCAATTTCTAGGACATGGCTTTTAATCAAAGAAAATGCTTTGGATTTGCCCATCTCAAAAATGTCATCAATTGACATTCCAACTATCATTAGTTTCTCATCCAGGGCTTTCATCCAAGTCAATTTGTGGGCATCCTGATTTAGAGCGTCTAATGTACCAGCTTCCGCATACAGCAATTTTACTCTCAGTTTAAAGGCATATAGCCATACTCTTGCCTCTAAGGATGGCTGCCCAAATTCTGCCTGCAATACAACATTAGAGACACAACAGGGGATGTCCAATATTATCCTAAAAATTGTGCTAAGGATTGGTCAATATTATCAGAGATAGCTTTGATTCAGATAGCTGAGCAATAAAGAATAATGGGAGCCACTTTCAGATTAAAAGCTTGAATTGCTCCAGGATTATACTACCCCCCCCCCCATTGTGGAAAAACTTATTTATAGCCTTTGCTAATGGTTTTGCTTTATTAAACTCTGTTCTAAATTGGAGAGTCCAGGAGAGATCTGCCAAAAACAGAATCTCCAAATAGGAGAAGGTCTTGACATGCTCAATATTGGACCAGTTGATTGACCATTGAGATTGATTCTATTTCTTTGTCTTGGTGAAAACTAAGATCTTAGATTTTGAGAAATTAATCATCAAACTTTCTCGAAGGCAATAGTTGGAGAAAGATTGCAGGGCCCTTTGCAGCCCAACCCTAGTTCGAGACAGGATCACAGCATCATCCACATAAAACCGAATAGGTACGCCAATCTCAGCTAATTTTGGTGGATACCAGCAGTCATCAAAAATTGAAGCTGCATCATTTAAGCATAAGTTAAACAAAAAGAGCACCAGCAAGCATCCCTGACGTACCCCCTTTTCCAAATTAAATGTTGTTAAATTTCCCTCATAACCACATTGTATTTGGGCAGTCAAACCCGAATATAATTGCCGAATAAGTCCTAGAAGTCTTTTATCCATATTAGTTTAAGTATGTTCCACAATCTGGGACAATTTATGGAATCAAGAGCCTCCTTAAGGTCAAGAAAAGCCTCATATAATCACCTTCCCTTAAAAGATAAATATTTCTCAGCCAAGTGATAAAGGACTAGGCAATGGTAATACGTTGAAGAACCCTGCCTAAATCATTTCTGTTTGTGCCCGAATAAAGTTTCTGATTCTATCCAATCCAAAAGCTTCTTCAATAGGTAAGCAGAGTATAACTTTCCTAGAGAAGAAAGAAGGCTAATTGGCCCATAACAAGATGGATCACGTCTAGAACCCCTTTTAAACATAGGGATAATAATGGAATGTTTCCATTGATCAGGTATTTTTCCACTGATGTTAATTTGAGCCAATACTACAACCCACCATTGAGAATCAGTCTTAAATAGCTCCTTGGGAATTTGATTAAGCCTGGTGCTTTTACAAGGTTTAATCTTTTGATAAGGCAAGTGACCTCCTAGGTTGATACTTCAGGCCAGGATTTTCTTAAATCAAGCCAGTTTGGTGTAGTGGTTAAGAGCGCAGGACTCTAATCTGGAGAACCGGGTTTGATTTCTCACTCCTCCACTTGAAGCCAGCTGGGTGATCTTGAGTCAGTCACAACTTCTAGCTCTCTCAGCCCCACTCACCTTACAGGGTGTTTTGTTGTGGGGATAATAATAACATACTTTGTAAACTGCTCTGAGTGGGTGTTGTCATCCTGAAGGGTGGTATATAAATTGAATGTTATTATATTATTATTATACAATAATAGGAGATATAGTAATAATAATAGGAGATATAGTAACAACAACAACATTCAATTTATATACCACCCTTCAGGACAATTTAACACCCACTCAGAGCAGTTTACAATGTATGTTTTTATTATCCCCAGAACAATCACCCTGTGAGGTGAGTGGGGCTGAGAGAGCTCTGGAAGAGCTGTGACTGACCCAAGGTCACCCAGCTGGCTTCAAGTGGAGGAGTGGGGAATCAAACCTGGTTCTCCAGATGAGAGTCCCGCCGATCTTAACCATTACACCAAACTAGTAGGTGCATTAGCATTGGAGAATATATCCTTAAAATAACTTTGCCATGTCAGAGGGGCTGTACCACAGGGAATTTTAAAGACTATCAAAAGAAGCCATAAATGTGTTAGTATCCTTACAGCAAACATTCAAGGCCCAGCCAGCTATATTCCAACTCAAAATATGGAATCCACAAGTCTCGGTTAGTCAGTTTTTTACTACTGAAGTTTCTACTGCTGGCAACTTGGGGATGCTCCCCGAATTAATTAAAATTTTTGGCTCAAGAACAGGAATTTTCCCTCTTGTCAGGCTTGGATCACAAGACTACTTACTAGTCAAAGAGTGGGTAATTATATCTAGGGGACTGTTGAAAGGTTGATTCAATCATAATCTTATTGGAGAGTTGAATGGGGCTACTAATAGTACCTTTTTTTGGTTGATTAACAGGTTTTAATCTCGGTTGATTTGTGCTAGTGTGTACTGTAGATTCTGATTTTGTGCAATCATATTGCCTTGTTGCTCAAAAAGTAAGGAGCAGAATGGTTGAAGGAAGGTTGCATCCACTAAGCCCATCAGATTGTCCTTTAGAGAGGATAGCATAGGGGAGAGGCTTTTGACTTGATTAAAGCTCTCACAAGTTATCCTCTCTAGTTAGTCTGGTTTGTGAGCATAGGAACTCTTAGTTGGTGAAAATTCAATCATGGATCTATCGTTAGCAGAAGGTTGTATCCTTTTTAAGTGTATAGTTCTCTGGTCTGTAAGGGGACTAGACATGATGAGTGGTGTTTTGATTGGATTACACAGAGAATTTATTAGTTGGATCCTATGCCTTTTAAAGTAAGTAGCCCTAATAAAAATCAGTGCTGGGATCCTAAGTGAGTGAAAGGTTAAAATCTCTCTCTCTCTCTGGATTGGCCTTTGTACCTTTTCAATACATTTTAAATTAGTCGAAGAAGCTGGCATATCCATCAAACAGGACAAATGCTTTTTAGTATTCCACATTCCCTACCAATTTGTCCATTGTCCTTTAAAGGTAAAGACAATCACTACAATCTGGAAGTTATTCACCAGGGGCACATTCTTATTTGTTGAAAAGGAAGAAGTCCTTTTTTGGAAATCAGAATTCTTGCTGAATATTACATCCTTTTTTACCATTTCCGAATAAAATGGCTTCGTGTTTATTGCAAAACAGCTTGTAATAAACTCAAGCCTCTTATAAATAAGTTTCAATGTGTCTGCTATAATAAACTCAAGTCTCTTATAAATAAGTTTTAATGTGTCTGCAATAAGCATGGTTTGCGACACCGCCAGACTGAGATCTTGAATCCTCTTTCCAGCATTTTCATCAGGAATTACCATATCATCTTTCCCCATTGAAATAAATTAATTCTTTTGGTTCAGAAAGTGGAGACTATCAAGTTCCTCAGCCTCTACTTGTTCCTGATGCATCAAAGGGTCAAACTTGTTTTGTAAGGATATTTGAGAGAAACACCAATAAGAATATCATCTGATCTACTTTGTTTTAATTTCATGTTAAAATCATCATCAAAAGGGCAGACCCGCTTTTTACCCGTTTCAATAATCACCAGTATAAATCTATTCACTAAATTCAGTCTGTTATCAGTATACCATATGTTAAAATGAAACAGCTTAAAGCTGCTTAAAACCACTTAAAACACTTTAAAAAGTTTTAAATAATCTTAAAAGAAAATTAAAATATTTGTAAAAACAGGGAGGTCACCACTAGGATTGTGCAATTCAGGTTTCCAATTCGAGATAAATACCCAAATCAGACCCAATTTGTAAAGATTCGGGATTTCCGAGTCGGACCCAGCATGCTGACCCCAGTATGGAAAAGCTGAATCAAAACTTCCTGAAGTGATTCGGGTCTCTTTGAGAAGCTTCAGAGCAATTTCAAACCTCACAGCTGGCTCCAGCTGACTGGCAGAGGAGGATCCCCCTCCCCACCGGCCAGCTGAAGCATGGGAAGTCCTTCCACCATTTATTTTATCCAATGGGAGTGAAATAAGTGGTGGGGTGGGAAGTTTCAGTGTGCTCCAAATGTTCACGGAGCATACCAAAGCAGGGAATAAGCAGTTTCCAAAGTGGCTTGCCATTTTGGAAATTGCTTATTTCCGATTCTTTTTCCCACTTCGGAAATTCCAAAGCAGGAAAACCAAATCTTTCTGTCCCTGCACACCTCTAGTCACTACCTAGTGACTATCAAATGGCTATCAAAGTAAGTAAATAAATAAATAAATCGGCTATCGAAGTAAATAAATAAATTATATACCTTTATAAACTGCTTACTCACTTTATAAAGGTATATAATGTAACATAACATAAATAACAAAAGCAAAGCTGAACTATTTTCTCAGCCACCTGACCCTACCCTATCCCTCATCAGAAACTGCTAAATCTTTCACTTAACCATGCAGAGATAGAATGAAGAAGAAAATAAAATGAAAGAGCAGAAAGAGTTAGAGTCCTAACTAAACACAGTAAATAAAAGGCTGCCGCAGTAGCAGCAGCTTTAAACAGTTAAAAGAAAGAAAGGAACTCCTCCACACTATGTGTATAGCTGCTGGAAATACCTGAGATAAAACTGTGGAGAAAGCTTTCACTTCTCACTTAAAAAACAGATAAAATAAAAGTTTGTCCTTCCTCCCCCCTCCTTTACCAGAACAAGAGGAGAAAACTATTTAAAATAAAAGCTAAAATCAATTAAAATCAGGTAAAACAATACTCCTCTGTAACGGAGCACAGCGTAGAAACATCTAATCATGCTCAGCTAGGGTTGCCAGGTCCCTCAAGTCTCCCAGTGGGAGACTGGGACACGGGCTCCTACCTCCTCGGTGCTTTTCTTGTTGCGACCTTGCGTGCTCACTCCCGGTGTGCGTGATGACATCACTTCCAGGAGTGATGTCATCACACAGGGATGAAGTGTCACGTCGGGCAGGAGGGCAGAGAGAGCAGGCAGCTCTCTCTCGCTGCCGCCACCGCTGCACCACTTGTCCCTGCAGGCGCTGGCTGCACAGGGACAGTAGTGGCTGTGGCGAGAGAGCGGGCCACAGCAGGCACAGCGGTGGCGGTGAGAGCGACATGCTCTTACAACCACCGCCTGCTTTCTCTCTGCTGCCTCCTGCTCTTGTGCCATGGCAGCATGCCCCACACCCAGGGGCGTGCCGTGCCACCCTGAGGAGGGGGCACCCCAGGGAGCGTGCCCCCCCACCAGCCAGGTAAGTGGGTGTGGGGGGGAGGGGGGATCAGGGGATACCCCACCCTGAGCGGGGGGATGGGAACCCTATGCTCAGCCCTATAAGGCAGCTTCATGCATTCATTTGCAGAACATCACTACAAGCTGTTTTGCTTCTGCTAATCATTCTTTCAATCCATCTAGATTTAGGACTGCTTCAGGTGTCATATTTTGTCTACATGGAGATACTCTCCATACAAGAGTAAAAGCATTAAGTTGTCATGAGTACTAGTTAACATAAAAATCACTGCTATTTGCTCTGCTGCAATTAACCTTATTTGGAAGCTGGAGTAATATTGTCATGTGTGATGGATTTTTTTTCTTTACATAAAAGTTATTTCCATGTAGAAAAAGTGTAGTGTCCCCAAATCCAAGACATTTGAAAAGCACAGGGTCTCTTCTCCTATGATTTTATTTAGACCTCTGTAGAAATTAGTTGGATTCAGTTGCCCCCTTCCACTGTGAGGAACTTTTCTTCAATGGAAGGATTCCTTTCTCCAGTGGCAAATTCCTTATTTATCAGAAGACAAATGGATCCAAGCCATTGAGTTCCATTTTGTCATTATCCTGATTGCACTCATATATTGCTAAAATACAAAAGCACAAAATGATCTCTGAAAGATCTGACCAAGGTTCCATCTTCTCAAGTGTTTCAACAGTAGAAACGTGCAAGCCAGGAAGTTAAAGGCAGGAGTTTTTTCTCATTTTTGTCCCCAGAATCTAGTGCGCTGAGGTATACTACTTCTGAACATGGAGGTTTTATTCAACTATTGCTGCTAATAGGTAAGGCTAATGTGATTTGTTAGTACATATACATAAAGTGTATTATACCTTTAAAGACACAACATGTGTGTTTTGCATGCATGTATCATACATGAATGCAAAAAACTCTTGTTTGAAAGATCCCTTATTTGGCAATGTTGAATAAACACCTGCTGATTTCTTGTTAGCATTCTCCAACTTCTTGGTGATGAAATACTTCTAAAATATATTGTGTGATCCGTTCAGCCTTTCTTTCTTCTATTAGGTCAGCAAGTTGGAAAGAGAGAAAAATCAGGAAGTTAAGCAAATCAAAGAACACGAACAACATAAAAACATAGTGATTGTAACAGAACTCAAAGCTAAACTTCATGAAGAAAAAATGAAGGAGCTACAGGCTGTCCGAGAAGGACTTTTAAGACAACACGAAGCTGAGCTTCTTAGAGTCATAAAAATTAAGGATAATGAAATCCAGAGACTACAGGCCTTACTCACTACTGTACGGGATGGCACACCTGATAAGGTTAAGACAGTGCTTTTCTCTGAAGCCAAGGAGGAGGCCAAGAAAGGA
This sequence comes from Eublepharis macularius, assembly GCF_028583425.1. NCBI lineage: Eukaryota > Metazoa > Chordata > Lepidosauria > Squamata > Eublepharidae > Eublepharis > Eublepharis macularius. The sequence continues at coordinate 97,144,337 of NC_072795.1, forward strand.
TTTGAAGTGGAGAAAACCAAAATGCAACAGGAAATTTCAGAGCTCAAGGGAGCTAAAAAACAAGTGGAAGAAGCTTTATCTGTGGTCATTCAAGCTGACAAAATGAAAGCAGCAGAGATACGGAGTGTGTATCACCTACACCAGGAAGAAATCACCAGAATAAAGCGAGAATGCGAGCGGGAAATTCGCAGGCTGGTATGTGTCAATAGTTCTGGTGGGTTTTTTGTGGGGGGAAGTGTTATTTCTGTGTGTATGCTAGAAACAATTTAAAATACACATGACAAAGCATCTGGTTTTGAGATTACTTAATCTGAGCAGAATCTCTCATCCTGAGGTTAGCCCAGCATTAATGAAAATGTCTCATGAATTTATCTCTAAAACATATACTCTGTAATAAGTAACAGGCTGCAAAATTTTGATCTAGGGCCGATTCCAGACGGGCACAAATAAAGCGAGTGCTTTCGCTTTTTCAGCGACAGCACTCGTAAAAACCCGCAATTTCCCATCCCGGCTTACCTGCGGTCCATGGCGCTCGGTTGCGCTATATAAGCGGACGGTGTGAACGCGGTATGGTGGGTTTGCACACTTCTGGACGCTTCGTCGCCGCGAGAGGCCCTCCCCTTTCCCTCCTTCCTTTGCCGGCCGGCTGGCAACAATATTCCCCTTTTTTTTTTTTTTAAACCGGGCGCCATTTGCGCAGTCGCACGTTTGCGCACATCAAACTGCGCAAATGTGCACAAATGGACAAATGCACAAAAGTGCACAAACGTCGACGCTGCATATTCGCATACCTGCGCATTTGCGCAAAACACGTAAAAATTTTTTTTAAAAAAAAACGAAATGCGAACCAATGAAGGCCCCCGACATCAACTGTGACAGGGAGGAAACAACCAATCCCGGGTACCTCAGTTGGCCGTGCGAACATCCGGAAGCGGGACGGCACGGCACGCTGCGTGACAAAGCGGATGGAGACGAAAGTGAACGCGTGGCCGGTAAGCGATTATTTCCGCAGAAAAACTGCAATTTCTGGCCATCTGGAATCGGCCCAGGTTATCTCTTTCTCTGCATGTCATCCAGCATCTGTTTAAATGATCATTTCAATTTCTCAAGGAATGAGCTTCCCATCATTGCTGGTTAGTATATAGTAAAGGTTTTTAATTTAAGTTTCAGAAAGATATATAGTAAATTCTGAAGACCACCTGTCTTTCTAGCATTTGACTTGATTGCAGAAATGGGAAAGGGTAAATTAGGAGAGAGAGGGGTTTCTTTTCCATGATGATTTTTATTGCAACATTATAAATTATTGTGGCTATTGTTCATCTTATCACTTGCAGAATTGTTACTGATGGCACTATTGGAAGGCAAGAGTAGTGTATTTTCCACCCTTGTACTTATCTCTCTATTTTTTCAGTTTCCGGATTGAACAATTAGAATGCTAATATGTATCTGATCTGCAAATATGGCATACCAGCTACAGTCCAGTACTGTGCTAAGTCATTTGATTTCAAAGGATTGAAGCATGCTTTCTGTTAGATTGTGGTTACTGAATGCAAGTTTGTAGCTTTATGTAGTAGTTTTCTTGAAAGCAAAGTGATTTTGTTTAAGAAATGACACACATCCTGTGACTATCTGGAACTTTTTAGCATATTCTTGTGCCACACAGTTATACACGTGAGTATAAAATATTTGATATTCCACAGTTGGGTTCATCATATTTCCTACATGAAATGATACTACATAGAGTGGCCTGCTCACAGTTTTTCAAGATAACGTCTTCTGTGCTATAGAAATTCCTACATTTTGCATACAAATTCAGTCAGGATATCTTCTGTTACATAGGAAAATCATCTGCTGGGTAGCTTTGAATTTAGATAATTTGTACTTGATTTGTCAGTTTTGCCTGTCCCATAACTCCCCTCCCCTGATTTTACCATATTACCAGCAGTTGTGATAGCAAAATCTTTGTGTTACCAGTGCTTTCCTTCCATATTGATTGTTATCATATCTATATATTACAACATATTTATCCATCCTGTAATGTCTATACATATGCATTTAAAACTATTTTTGGATGTTATTTGTAGCACGAGGCCCTTCTGCAGTTAATTATGGTGGGTCAGATTTTATGATATAAGCTAATTTATTGTTGATTGAGCTCTTTGATTTTTCTGTGACAAAGATAAGAGCGAGGAACGTATCTTCAGTTATGTAAATGATGTGCTGTAATAACATTTGTTCAGATATATGTAATATCTAACATGAATATTAGGGATTCCTTTCTGATGTAAAATTTTTCTTTTTATGAGAGCTGATACAATTGAGTTAAATTTCATTTCATCCCATTTGTTCAGCTGAGGAACATCCAAGTCTATCACCCCAAATCATAAAGGAGAAATGAGGCCAGTGACACAACATACCTGATCTTTCCTCACACCTTCTTTTATGGCCTAATATATCTGATTACCCTTTTCTGCACAGACATATTATGGAGAATGAGTGAGCAAAAGCCTATCTTCATATCTAATAATAATTTTATTACAAACATATATTGTCAATCTATTCTTTTTTTCCTTTAGCACTTTCTGTTTTAGTTTAAGTTTATTCTTAATTATTCTTAATTTTAAGCTTATATAATCAACAAATATCTTCCATTTTTCTTGAGATTCTGAGATTGGTCTTTTGTGTAGATAAGATGTTACTATTTTCATTGTTGCATATTCATACAATTTGTTCTTCCATTCCTTCAGAGCTGGACATCTTTCTGCCTTCCATTTTGCAGCAAATATTACTCTTACCACTGTCACCATGTACTTAAATAATTCACTATGCATTTTTGTAATGTTATTTGGTAAAATATTTAATAACATATTTTGAGGATTCATCACAAACCTGAATTTTAATATCTTTTGCATTTCTTCACATACTTCTATCCAATATTTTCTTTCTTTCTTGCATGTTTACCACATGTTATAAAATGTTGCCTCTGTATTCTGACAGGAATATTAATAGTTTTAATAGGTTATGGGGTAACTATATCATCTTGTACAAAGATGAAATAAAAACATGATGTCTCCTATTTCAGTTAAACTGGTCATCCATATTTCAAGCAGGAGAACATTTGATGGTGTGTTTTGCATTCACTGTTATTTTCCGTTCACACAAGGCAATCTTAAATAGATGATCTCGGGCCAGTCACTAGAGATGGGCATGAAATGAGAAAAAACAGAAACAAGCATTTCGTGTTTCGTCGCATTCCATGAATCACGGACTTTCATGAAATTGCCCCGTTTTGCAAAATGATTTGTTAGTTTCGTGTTTCGTCAGAACCCAGGGTAATTCAATGGCCCCCTTCATACTCAGAGATGCCAAACTCGCAGGGAGATTTCAGCAGGCTCTCCTCTACCCACCCTCACCCAATAAGCCAGCAAGAACAAATGCTCTAAATAAGAATATATGCAAAGAAAATTAAAGGGAAAAAGGTAGGCCTCAGTCAAGCTAGGCTGCAGAGCCAGGCAATGCCCTGAGACTGGGGTTGGGTGAGGTGGAGGAAAGAAGGCACCATTACCCAATGACCTTCCCAGCAAGGACAACTGTAGAAAATAAGAAAGAGCCTTTTCAGTCTCTTCTAAAGCAGCAGCAAATCCAGCCCAAAGCTCCCAATTCCACTCTCTTACTCCAAATCCCAGCAACAGATCCTCCCTCTCCCTCTGTCTACTGGAAATGAAAAGCATGAGGCAGAGAGGTGTGCCTTATATAAGGAATGCTCATGTAGAGCAGAACAGGAGGTCTCTGGTTGGCAGACAGACCTGCCTAACAGGGTTTGGAGGGATGAGATTGGTGTTCCCATGGCTACAGAAGGCCCATCTCCTCAATTGCCTAGGGGATTAACCCTACTGCTCCTTGCTGTATAGGGCAGAATAGAATCTCTCCAGTTGGCAGGGAGAGCTGCCTATCAAGGTTATGTGGGCTAAGATTGGGGTTTCCAATGGCAACGAAAGGTCTGCAGACTTTCCAGGCCTATGTTATCTAAGGAATCAACGGATTGACGCCCACGAATCATACATGAATCAAATGAATCCGCCCCTAAAGGTGTGAATTTCGTGAAAACTGCCACTCCACGAAACACATTTCACGAAACAGGAACCGGCCCGATTTGTCATGAAATTGATTCGTATTTCAATTTGTGCCCATGTCTACCAATCACTGTCAGGGTTGTTGTGAGGGTTAAAAGGTTGGAGAAGAGACCCATGTGTGGCACCTGCTGATCTCTGGAAGAGGAGCAGGAATTGAAATAAATGGAAGAGAAAGTGGCCAAAGAATTTTTCTGTGACTGGAGCAAGAGTATGAGCAAGAACGAGTTCGATTTCTGCCAACTTCCTCTTCATGCTGCAATCTCTTTTCCGCACTACACAGCACTGCACTGCACTCTGTTGTGGAGAATCCCCCAACCCACAGGAGCAGGTTTTCAGGGGACGGCACAGGAGGCTGCAGAGGGAAGTGGGGGGAATGGTCCATTCTGTGAATTAGTTCCAGTGAAGTTTTGTCTGATCCAAGCCTGTATTTTTAAACCAGATACAAAACATCATAAAGAGAAGAACTGTATTAAATGCATGTGCTGTTTCGATCGTCATGCATGTCCTTGTACACAAAGGTCTGCCTTTGGGTCTCTTCAGCCTTTGTGCCCATGTGATCCCCCTTAATGCTATATTGACTGGAGAAAGCTTTCTGTTTCCTTTGATCTCCAGATCCTTAGTTACTTCTTCTCTTGTAAGTGACTGACAGGTCATTTATGCAGACTCTTGGGCCTACATAAAACAGACATCCAGTATACATTCTAATTGCTTACTATGACAGTTTGCCTGCAGGGAACTCTGCAGGTCATGTATCAGCCAATGGCAGGCATGGATTTTCTCATTTGCAATTAAAACCTCTATCTGGGACTGTTACCTTTTTTTTTCTTTTTGGACCCAGATGTAAGTGTAAAGTGTAGCATATATTTCGCTCCTTTCCATACCTTCTACTACAATATTTTATTAGCAGTTCTTATGGTGCCCCTGGAGCTCGTAGCAGCTTATTCTGCATTAAAAAGTACACACTGGTTTTTATTGAGTCTGAAAAATAATAACTGTAGGTCTGGCCATCCGTTTGTAAAAGCAATATTAAAAATTACAACTGTATAGCAGACATTGGAGAAGAAGGGATGGAGAGCGGAGAAATCCCCATATTTCATGGCTCTAAGCTTGCATAATTGGCAGCAATGTTGCTCACAAGCTGTTTATTAATTAAAATGCATTCATGGTGGAGACAACCTGCTAAATAGAAAGTGGGAAATATCCGTGCTGTTAAACAAGCCATTTTCTTAAAAATGATTGGCTACTCTTCTCATGTATATTCATAGACTCTGCTTCACAAGTAGGCCTTCTGTTATCACAAGTAACTGAGTAAAATTCTAAGACAGGCGCTATGCAAACGTGAGACATTGTTAGCTTTGCTTTCTACAGTACTAAAATAAATGTGCGAACTAGTCTTTTTGGGATACACATCTGGATACTGACACAGCACTCTCAGCAAGTTGCATCCCCTTTTCTACTCTAACCTCTCCTTTGTGTAGATGGTATGGAGCAAAAAAGGCTGTAAAAGTAAGTATGTGTACGTTTCTGTGTGTGTGTGTGTGTGTGTGTGTGTGTGTGATATATTCATTTTACTGCTATCCTATAAAATAGCTTAATGGTTAATTCTGTTAAAAGCAGTGTTACTCATTCAGTGACTTAAAAAACACATGGGAAAAGATTTGTTTTTGTATTAGTACAAAAGATTCACAGTTATTTCTCTTTCAATGTATAAAATATAAACAAAAGGTAATATGAAGCTTTCCTTTCTTGTGTGTCTATTCCATAAATTAAATGTTGCCAGTTAATAGAACTTGGTTGTGTTTTGATGAATAGAGATTTAGCGTTCCTGATTTTTCCCTTTTTATAAGTCAGTCTCTCTCTCTCTCTCTCTCTCTCTCTCTGATATACAGCTTGATTATACAATTCTTGGAAAATTCAAACCAGACAGTTCTTTGTTATATGACATCCTATAGTAGATAAGCTACATTTCTGACACAACAGTAGAAAAATGAATGTGCTTGTATATTTTTGTTTTAAATAGCAATAGTCTTTCTGAGTGCAAGCACACTGTCATTGTGATTAATGCAATATAGAGATAAATTACATTGTATGTATCAGATAAGATTATGCCCCCTCCAATTCTTGTTCATATGTTTTTGTGGGTCATCTGCATTTGAAAGCTGTTCGCATGTTAGATATTATCTCTGGGCCATGTTCACACAAAACCTCAACCCCTTTCCAGGGGGCGTGGGGGACCTTTATAGTTTCAGGGTGTGCAGACAAAAAAATTCATATCTATGAGGAAGAATACCCACTCCTAAATTATATTGCCCACTGATCATCTATGGAGTATGTCATAAATTAATGGTAAAGTGGAGATAGAAAAGCTGTGGCAATTTTGTAACCAGGGAAGGAATAGTATTAGTTGGAATGTGATATTTTATTCATGTATTTTCCACCACATCAGTTTAATACTGTGGTTTTCAAATTGTCTTCTAGGATCCCTCTGGTTCCTCAGAAGCTAATCTGGGTAATTATAAGATCAGTATTAGTATAAGATCGCTGGGTTAATAAAGTTGTTCCTTAAGGTATCAAACTGCCTCTGTACATTTAAAACCAATTTTAAATACAGAATTTTATAAAGTTTCTTCAGTCTGTGCTTTCAATAAAGCATCCCCTCTTTTTCTAGGCCCAGAGGAAGCAGGCATTTTTAAATGGTTCCTCCCAGAAAATTAACACTGCTAGTCTGAATGTAGTAGCATTTTTCATATAGATAAAAGTTAGGGTTGCCAGGCTGAACCCAGCAACTGGCAGGAAGGCTAGTGGCAGGGACATTGGCAATGGCACTGACATCACTACGTCAATTCTGGGTAAAAACATACAGTTTCCAGCAATTCCTAAATCTATCCTGTCTGCAATATAGGGTTTGCCAGGAGACATCTCTTGTGGGTAAAACTCTAGGAATTTCCCCATTCTCTATGGTCTTAATTTTAGAGATTGGGGCTATTCCTTGAGTGGCATGGAGGATGTAATGTCCCTTCTGGGTGGAGGGTTGATTGACATGCCATCACTTCCAGATAATGCTCTAGAATTCCACCCAGTCATTGTGGTCTTAAGCCTTAATGAACTATGAACTCTAGAACATGCTCTAGACTCCTCTGCAATGCATAGGGCAGAGTTACCATTGTATGGCCATAATGAGTTCTTCTCCATGGCCATACATGTGACCAGTACAGAATATTTCAAAATACAATTATTGAGAAGTAGTTTGGAAAAGTGAATAAATAATTCTTCTCCATTAATATTCTCAAATAAAAATATTTTCCTTGTGAGAATAAATCAAATAATGCAGTATAGGCATTAAAATTGCATGGGGGGTCCTTATGTATGTGTGATATACTTTGGGAGGCAGTTGGTTGTAAAGTAATGACTTTTGACCAAAGAGAAGGCAGGGGTGGGGGAGTGAGATTTATTTTATAGAATTTTCACCTTCTAGGAAATAGTTCTTGTACAAAAATGAAAGGCGATGCCACCAAGTAAGAAGTATGTTTATGCATGAAGTGCTCAGAAAAGTTGTTAGTCTAAAAAAATAATTAATATAGAGTTGCTTCAGAACTGTCCCAAGAGGTTGAGATGACAAAAATGGAATCTTGGAATAGGGCCATCTGGTTTTTTTTCCTGAATGCTGGAGACAGGAAATAACAAAGTACATAGTCTGGGTCTGAAGTCCCCACTTTCTGTCCAGTATAACAGCCACATGTGAGTGAGGATGTTGGCTTAGGAGGAGGTCGCTCCTGAGCTGTCAGCAAAAGGATTGGGTAGGAGAGATTGAGAGCAACTGTGACTCCCTCCTAGGGCTGCTAACTCTGGGTTGGGAAATTCCTAGAAATTTTGTGGATGGAGCATGGGGAGGGTGCAGTTTGGGGGAAGAAAGGATCTCAGTGGGGTAAAATGCTGTAGAATCCACCGTCCAAAGTAGCCATTTTCCCCAGGGGTACCGAACTCTTGCCTGGAGATCAGTAGATATTCCAGGAGATCTCCAGGCCCCCCAAGGAGGGTGGCAATCCCTCCTACTGAGAAGGAAGAGCATGCACTAGGCCAGAACATTTTGTTGGGAGGAGAGAAAGAGCTCTGTCCTGTGAGAGAAGAAAAACCAGGACAAAATAAGGAGATCAACCCACTATCTATCTACCGAGTACTAAAAGTCTTAAGCCAACAATGTATAAAACAATTTACAACCTCCCATTTCCAGTGTTAGGGTGGTACAGTTTTGCAACCTTGAAGTCCTTGGACAAAGAGTGTTACGTATCTGGTCTCTCACAAACAAGTCTGCACCACAAGGTCTCAGCAACATAACAGTTTCTTTATTCAGCCATTTTACATGCCTTACACGCACACGTACACACATGAGTATTCTATCACCCCCTCTAGTATACCAACAAACAACATGTCTAACATATTGTTATAATAATATGATACTTATATAATTAGAGTGAAGAATAAGTGAAGAATGAAGGTAGAGAGAGCATGAGGAACGGTTGGCAACTTGGCATATACATGAAGTATGAAATTTGTCTGAACCTTCACCCAGACGTTTCTCAGTTTCATTGTGAGTCAATGAATTTTATATAATGGAGAAATGTTTTAAGTTTTAACTTTTGTCCGCTTCAAATGATCAAACTGAAACAGAATGTGATAAGATGGTAAAGGTAAAGGTAGTCCCCTGTGGAAGCACTGAGTCATTACTGACCCATGGGTGGTCGTCGCATCATGATGTTTCTTGGCAGACTTTTTGTTATGAGGTGGTTTGCCATTGCCTTCCCCAGTCATCTACACGTTACCCCAGGAAACTGGGTACTCATTTTTCTGACCTCAGAAGGATGGAAGGTTGAGTCAACCTTGAGCTGGCTACCTGAACCTGGCTTCTGCCAGGATCGAACTCAGGTCATGAGCAGAGCTTCGACTGCAGTACTGCAGCTTACCACTCTGTGCCATGGGGCTCCATGCATGTATTGCCTTCTGCAAACATTTTAAAATGATGTCAACTAGGGACCAAAGGGTGGGACTAACTTTACTGTTACTGTGCAGCTCTAACGACAAGTGGTCTGAAAAGTCTTGCTGCCCTATGTTTCAGTTATCTCCTAGTGTTTCCCATAACAGCTTTCCTCCGTGCACGGCTCACAGAGAACTCTGGTTCCTATTATAATTACCTTCCTTTTCACTAATGTTACTTTATGTATTTAATATCTTGTCATCATGACACTTTGCATCTTGTTCAGGCATCTCAATGTCCAAAACCTTTTCTAAAGTCTCATTAGCGCTTTGTTTCATGACATTTTCATTTGTTCTGTCTTAAGAGTCTAGCCTGTCTGTTTCTGTATCTGATGTCACTACATCTGCAGTCTCAAATGTTTCATCCATCGTTGGCTCAAGACTTTTAGCACTCTAGTCTGTATATTTTTTCTGTTCTTGTTGAAAGCTCCATCACCAGCCTGAAACAAAATGGATATGTTACTTTTGCAAGTTTCCACACTCCATTTTAATAAATGCTAACTGGCAGCCCAATGTTATGTACGGTTGCTTGGAAGTAAGTCCCATGATGTTCATTCCGTGAAGCTTATTCTCAAATTCATAAGACTGCAAATTGGCAGTGCAGCCTTAAACAGAGCTACACCCTTCTAAGCCCTTGTGATTGCACCGTGGAACTTTCATGGGCAAAGGAAGGAAAGGTTTTCAGGTCTCTGTCAAAACAATATTTCTCTTTCCTTTGTCCCATTTTCCTGTATGGGTTGTAGCAGTGGTGCCGAGATACCAATCTCGTTCTTAAATGTTTCTTCATTGCAAGTTGCACAGGTGCTCCTGTACTTTTGAAGGTCCAATTTTGTGATCTTGTAGACAAAAGTGCTGTTATTTGAAGTCCAAATCAGAAGCCTCTTAACTGTTTGTATTGAGCTTTCTGCCATGCCATTGAACTGAGGATGTAATGGACAATGTAATCTGAACCAAGTCCTTTATTAAAATTCTGTTGTCTCTGGAACAAAATTGAGGGGTATTCTCACTCACGTCTCTTCTAGTGCCCTATGCCTTGCAATATTGCAGTGTACTTTTGCCAATTTGCTTATGATGTTCTCAAGCAAACGTATTTCAATATATTTTGAATAGTAATCAACCCAACAAAGATAGTATTTCCCTTCAGAGCCAAAGAAGTCTCTAGCTTCTCATTATGCAATTTCATCTTTCTCTACACCAGGATATAATCTATGTAGTATATGACACCATCAAGACCAACCGTCCTCCCCCAGTCTGTTGGATCACTCTTTGTTATTTCTCTGGAGCTGAAGATAGAGAGACAGCCAGAAACTTTTTTGTCATCCAGCTGAATTTGCCAAAAACCTAGTACTGACACCTAGTAGGCAACTCAAAATGTTCTCTTATAATTGTTTTGTTCCCAGTTTTATCATGCTTTCCCCAACAACTATTGGATTGACCCAATCTGTAGGCTCTTCTACCATGACTATTATATTTGATTTTCACACACTGCTCAGTTCTTTTTAAACTTTATTCTTCAATGCTACTGACAGTGCAATTCTAAGAACACTTTCCTGGGAGTAAGCACCATTGAATACATCTGAGTAGGATTCTGAGAAGATATTTGTTATTGCTCTCTTAATCTTCGGAGGCAAATGAATTACAGATAGTACCTGTGCATTTATTTTCATATTCTGGTAAACAGTTTAGGCCTTGAAATAATCTTGGTAATCTATGTAGCGTAAATAAAGAAACAGGGGGCCCCACTGGTCCTGGGGGAGCCAGCAGAATTAGGGATGAAAGTCCCAATCCTTACAGAGCATGGGGGGCGGGGTAGTGGGCTGCCACCATTTCCCCCAACTAAGCCCTGGCACAGAGGCTGGGGAAAACAAGCCCCTGACTCTACTGGACTTTAATGGAGGCTCAGCACTGCTGAGTCTCCACATAAAGGTTAGAAAGGTAGCTGGGCCAAATATGGCCTGGGCACTGGTTTAGGCTGAAGCCAAGGAGCAAGGGAACACCACACAGACGTGAAGAGTATTTTGTTTATTACAATTTGTGCATAAAATTTTTGGAAAGTGTTAAAAAGAATAGATGAAACAATAAAGCTCTAGTGATAGGACTAAGGTTGCCAGGGGCCAAAGCAGGGGGGCTGTGGGGACAGTGGGGTACCCATCTCCTATGTGCACACTTAGAATGCTCCCTTGTTCCTCCATCATGCTGGAAAATGCTGTCATTTTTGGCGCTATGGAGGAGTTGTGGCACATGCTGAGGCTGAGCTCTGTGAAAGCCACCCATTTGGATGCAATTTTCCTTGAGCTCGGCTCTAGCGTGCACCATGACTCCTCCATTGCATTGGGAAATGAGTGTGACGGAGGAGTCTCGGTGCACGCTGAAGCTGAGCTCAGTAAAAACTGCCACCAAATGGGAGTTTTTACATAGCTCAGCTTCAGCGCACCCTGCGGCTCCTCTGTGGCTAGCATGGAGGAGCATGGAAGTGTGTATACACACTTCTCCCCCCCCCGCCCCCCGCACCAGGTGAACAGGGCTGAGGGGGTGGCAGGAAGGGGCAGCCTAGTTAGAACTAGTCCTAGTACTATACATTCCAGACAGTCTTTGCCAATCTAAGCCATAATGGTCCATTGCAGATGCAGCACTGCATTCTTAGTCAGCATGTTTCAGAGTCCAAAGCAGCAAAGCAAAGTTGTAATCCAAAAGGGCCTCAAAAAGAACCCCTAGAACGAAGGCAAGAACTAAAGGCCATAAACTAAGAGCTGAAGCCAACAACTGTGGCTAAAAGCAGGTACTAAGACAAAACTCATAACTGATGTTTCCAATTTATCCAGGGTGGATCCCACCAGTAAATCAATGCCCTGCAGTTACTCCTAACCCACATAGCATTCTAAGGAGCATATACCATCTCCCATGAGAACCACAGCAGGGTCAGGTAAGCCTAGTTAGCTGAGATATTTTGGCCTTGAATCCTTAACCTTGGAGACTCCTGTAACAGCACTGTCAGCACCTAGGCAATTAGAACAGAGCAGTTATTCTCACTGGCAACACTTACCTGTAATGCACCAGACTCTTTCTAACACCTTTGACCAAACAGACCAGTTTCTTTACAATCTGTATCAGCATCCTACTGATGTTATTCTTCAAATTTGTATCAGTTTGTATTTTTCTGATCGACCATCAACACCTCATTTGCGTCTTCTGTTGCCATATGAAGAAACTATACCCACTGAAATCTCTGCCTGTCTTCTCCACTTGCAATATAGTAAAAGTTCCTAGCTTCCATATTCTCCAGTTCTTGCTGTATTCTCTTTAAACAACAAAGCTCCAGAAGTTTTTAGCTGGTTTATTTTTCCCCCTTTACTGTTTTATTTTTAGGTCCTTTTCAAACTGCATTTGTAAACCATTTTGACTGCTGGTTGCTAGTGGACAGACACAATTGATTTGGCTGCCAGTTGCTAACAGATTTTTTAATCTTTTCAGACAAAGGTGATTCAAACCTAGGTCTCCCTGATCCTACTCTAAAACTCTAGCCACTACACTAAACTGGCTTTTGGGGGGGGGGGGGTTGCTGTTGAACAGTAGCAGGCAGCCAGGCCTGGGTGTGTCATGCAAGTCTTGTAGTATCAAGTAGCCCAGTGATCGCTTCTGGGCCTGGCTTCAATGAATCCTCCTTCAAAGGCCAAAACAGCCCTGGAAAGGCTTCTGCCCCTTCCACTCACCTTTCCTGACAGAAAGTAAGCCTGGAATACTAGCTAAAATATTCTGGTTGCTTAGTAACAGCCACTGAGGCCATCTGGTTAAAGCTACAGGTGCTCCTTTTATCATTTGGGGTTTTTAACCCCCTCAAGATATTCTACCATGAAATACGTATAAAACATATCCAACCTGCATTAAAGAAGCTTTCGAGCCTCCCTGATACAGAGTAAACTAATAAACTCCTGTTAGGTGCCAATTCCCAGATCACGTTGGCTAGTGCCAGATTTTTAGCCGCGGCTTGTAGAATCCACAGGGAATGTGCAAAGGAGTAACATCTGCTTTTATTTCTAACCCTGAAAGCCTACACTTTTGTACTTATATTGTCAAGTTTTTATATAATAATATATTTATATAATTATTTTTATAAAGTGGTGTATTTTGTGTATGATACTCACTTATGTTTTTTACAAGTCTGTACTGGTTATTAACTGTAAATAAATCTGTCTGACTGACTGACCCTCAAGGTATCTTTTTTTAGTTTTCAGATTATTCTGCAAATCTGGGGCATTTTTCAGGTGTGTCGGAAGATCTGTCTTGTCCATTCATGGGTCCAATCTCCAAATTTAAGTGTCCTCAGATCAGGGCCACTTGGCTATTAGTATATAAGATTTGAACTACTATGAGCTCTTGAAAACACTGCATTTAAGTGTAGTAGTAGTAGTAGTAGTAGTAGTAGTAGTAGTAGTAGTAGTAGTAGTATCCCATGCACGCTTACCCAGGATTAAACTCACTGCAATCAGCAGAATTTATTTCAACATAATGCAATAGACAAGTAATTAATATTTGTGTATTAGAATAAACAGGAAATAAAGACCAAATGTTCCCAGCAATTGAAGTATTGGTATTCACTGGAGATCCCAATAATACTATGTTTGATTTAGAAAGTAACATTATTGTTTTTCTCCATTATTAATTCTTGGGTGTGGATCAGCAACTGAACTATCTTCATTAAGCAAAGGAAAACCTTTACAGCCCTGCACTACAGAATCAGAACTTCTAAACCTTTATATCTGCAGAAGCCACTCCACATAATCAATGCTGAAATTTCAGATCTCTTTCAAAAGCCATGGAATCTTTCATTTGATGGCAATTTGTAAGCCATGATCAAAACAGTACTTCAGTTAAAAATGTTCTTTCTTTTGCTAACCAAGTTTCAAAGTGGTTTAATGCAAGGGATATTAAGCAAGATATAGAAATTCAACTCGTAATTGTCAAAGTACTTGTTGAGGTTTTTTATTTTCCAAAACTGATGCTGCTCTTCAATGATGTGAAATCTGTAGAACTGAAAATGAAGCATTTTGCCTTTGGGTATCATCTAAGATGCTCAGCTAGCAGGGATGCTGCCAGTTTCTATGGCAACAGCAGAAATGTAACATGCATGCGTGTGTGTGATTGTATTTTGTTCTCCTTGTAGATGGAGGAGATCAAATTTAAAGACAGAGCAGTCTACGTGCTGGAAAGAGAGTTAGGGGTTCAAGCCGGGCATGCTCAGAGACTTCAGCTTCAAAAGGAGGCTTTAGATGAACAACTTTCCCAGTTCAGAGAGGCTGACCGGCATCTGAGCAGCCCCAAGCGGGAACTTCCTCATCCAAGTGGTGCAGGAGACACTTCAGAACAATCAGGAAGTCCTGTAAGCACTTTCTAGTGGTTTTGCCTAAAACAAATATGCCAGAATCTTGACGAGTAGCGCACATCTTGGCAAAAAGTTTTTCTCTCTCATTGTGCAAAGAAAACAGTGGGATTTAATCTCTAATTTGGTGGGGAGAGTTTTGCCTTTGTTTCTCAGTCCCATTACTTTTGCTAGCAGGTTAAGATGTCAGCTCCCCCCCCCCCTGCCTTTTTTTTTTTTTTTTGGTAAACCTAGCTTCTCTCAAACACTTGCCTTAGGGTGGAAAGGCATGTCACTAAGTACCTAGGGATGTTCAAGTGCACCTCATTTCATGTGTTCCCCTCCAACTTCCCATGCACTCTCTTGCACAGTCACACTTCCATTTGCTCCACGTAAGTACATTCATGCATTCGATATCAGTTCCTCCTCAACTTCTAAAAGTATCCCAGGCTCCCTTTTTTTAAATTTATTGTTTTCCATTTTTCCCTTCTGATAACAATGTATGAAATTGATGCAAACTATTGCATTACATTTCTATAAAGAAATAGCTCTGGCTATGCCTTTCTTTGCTACCCCTGTAGTTAATCTTTGACAATGAAATTCTCTGTTTACAACTGCCAGATTCCCAGTTTCACCCACCTCCCACATCCATTCATTGACACTTTCTCACACCTTAAATAAATGCAGATTGGCAAGTCAGTAAAGCCTACAGTACTTGCTCTAAAGTGTCCATCTCTGAGAATTCTCACTGCGAAAACAGAGCTGAACTGGCGCTCTGCCCTCTCAACTCAGTCGTGGTGTTCGTACTTACTTGAAGATGCAGTCACACAGAGAGAGCTCCCATAAAAGTGGCATGCACATTTGCCGAGCAAGAGACAGCCAGCATGTGAACTGAGGACCACATATAAAATGTTACACTTGAGCATCCCCTGGTACTTCATAACATATATTTCCACTCTTAGGGTCAAGCTAAATAAGACACCAGGCACATGTTCAAACCTGTGGCCAGTGATGCAATTTTACCTAGGAACTAGTTTTCAATGACAGAGACGCATGCTGGGAGACAGGGAAGAGGAGGGATTCCCTTGTAGCCCTCCACCTGGCCACCTCTGCCAGCATCTTGGCTGGCTCCCCACCCCCACCGCTGGTCACTCACCTCCCTTCTGTGCTCTGGGTGGTGGTGCAAGCCATTGTGTGCCACTGCCAGCATCCTCCTGCCTTTGCTTCCTTCCCCTGTGTTCTGGGTAGCTGCATGCCTGCACTCCTGGAGGGAGTGAAGGTAGGAGGAAGATGGCAGCACGCAATGGCCCACCCCACCACCTAGAGTGCAGGGGCTAGAGAAGGAGGCTGGTGAGCTGCTGGAGTGGGGGGAAAGGAGCTGGCAAAGGCAATGAACAGGCAGAGGGCTATGAGGGAATCTTTCCCCTCCCTGTCTCCCAGCACATGGCTCTGTCTTTGAAAACTTCAATTCCCCGGTAAAATTGCCTCACCAGCCACAGATATGAACCTGTGCCCAGCATCTTGTTTACCTTGACCCTCAGTTTGACAGCTTGAAAAGTTCTCTCTGCAGACTCCCTGTGCAACTGCTTGTCTAACTGATTAATGGGTGGATGTTAACTTTTCCAAGTTACTTGCCAGAATTTGTCATAAGCAAGTGTAAACCAGACTTTACTGACTAACATGCTCATATTAGCATAGTCTCTGCTCAGGTATCATTACTAGTACCCACAGAGTAATGATCAATGCTTTTGCTTAATGCTCTAGAAAGTGAATAAGATATGGACTTAACTGTTTGCTATTTCTTTCATACTGTGCAGTTTCTTAGGCCATTACATATAAATTCACCATTTTATACTGGCTTTCTATGTAACTATGCCGCTCTTTCAGCTTCTGTATTAATTTGCTAAATATAGAGATTTTCTGTTCCTGTGACATTTGTTAAACTTCTTTTCATTGTTGATCCTCATCAAGATTTTTTTTGTAGTAGTGCTGCTTAATTTAGAACGTAGAATTTCAAAAAACATAAACACAAAATCTCTTCTATTCTTTCTTCTAAGCCTCTCCTGCACCTGTTGAATGAAGAAGCCCAGCACAAGTGTGTTTCATTAGTGCCAAAGATTGTTCATGTGTTAGCTTGTGGGGGGAAATAATGTGCGGGGGGGAGCATAAAGGAGATATTAATATAATGAAATAGATCTTTCACTCTAAACATGAAGACGCTTTCTCTTCTATCTGTATTCATTTTCTATTTGAGTTAAACATTTTCACTTGTGGATTGATTAAAGCTCAATCCTATGATTATTTGAGTGAACCATTTAGATGTTCAATTAGATCCGTGGGAAAGAACCACATGCAATGGTAGAATTGCACATACAGACTACGCTCTGTATTTCCGTATTTATAAATATCACTTTACCATGGGGAAGTGATAGGTGGCTCACTTGTTTAAAACATTCAAGTTCAACAGTGGCATACCTAGGAAACATTGCAGTAATTTCCAATGTTTTCTTTCACATTTCCAAATATAACATTTGTGACTTTGGATTTACATATGCATATTTTTTTGCATTTGCCTACTTTCTTACATATCTCCTCTCTTAAATTTCTGTTGGTCTCATCTTTCAGTATTAAGGCATAGATTACATCTTTTTTGTACTCAGTCAGAATTGGATGGATTCAATAAGAAAAGGAAGAAGATGGGGTCTGTAAAGAGCTCTAAAATATGTTTCCTCCATACACAGTTATTTGCAGTTGTTCT
This sequence comes from Eublepharis macularius, assembly GCF_028583425.1. Classification (NCBI taxonomy): domain Eukaryota; kingdom Metazoa; phylum Chordata; class Lepidosauria; order Squamata; family Eublepharidae; genus Eublepharis; species Eublepharis macularius. The sequence continues at coordinate 97,161,615 of NC_072795.1, forward strand.
TTGTTTTAGGAACAGCAGTTAGATGAAAGAGATGCTCGGCGGTTCCAACTGAAAATTGCTGAACTAAGTGCAATCATCAGGAAACTGGAAGACCGGAATGCTTTATTGTCGGAGGAACGGAATGAGCTTGTAAGAAAGCATGTAATTTTTTCCCCCTTTCATAAAATGACCTCTTAGTAGAATATGTAGTCACGGAGGAATTTCATACACTTAAAATTCAGACCTAAGCAGAATTACTCCCTTCTGAGTCCACTCAAGTCCCTTGATTTAGAAGTGTGTGATTCTGCTTAGGGTTGCACTATTATTGTACTCAGAACAGCTAGAACGTGACTTTTTGCATTCCCTGATAAAATTTAGCCCATTAGAGCCCACCTCAGTTGCCACCACCCATCCCTTTTCTTCATTTCCATTTGGTTAGAAGGGGCTCTTATTTAGCTCATGTGATTTTCTCCTTTGCAATATATCAAAAATCAGCTGTTTTCAGTACTTGGATAGCACCTAAATAAACTATGTTTAAAACAATGAGAATATTAAAAAAAATGAGGTTTATTTGAAAAAAAAAACAGAACATAAATTTAGTATATAAATAGCATTCTGACCAACATAGTAACACAACTTTAGGTGATAAATGTTATAATTCAGTCTGAAAATACTTGGAACAATAAGAGTTCATAGATTTATCAGAATCGTTTTAGGAAGCTTAGGTTTTTTTCTGTTTATCCACTGCCTAGCTCAACAGGAATCTGATCACCAGATACTGATCCAGACAGTGGCCCTACATATACATACACTTCACATTATTTCAAGGAAAGAGTTTGCAGTAATGTAGCATCACAATTCCATGCAGGATAAGACCTCTCTCTTTCATCAGTTGAAGTTTGACAATATATATATTAAACACTGGAATGCTTATAGCACTTTTAACTGATGACAAAGACATACCATCTACCAGTACAATAGTTTAGGACGTTACTTATTTTTTTATTTTATTTTGTTCGATTTATATTCTGCTCTCCCTGCAAGCGGGCTCAGAGCAGATCACAGGTGGTAATAAATACAATAAAAACAGATAGCATAAATTTGATTAAAACATGTCAGTATGTGTAGTAAAGTCTAAGACAGACAGTCGCACCCATACACATCATCACCAAGCATTAAAACATATCCATGGGGCAGGGTGGCCAGCTACCAGATGACAACAATCTGGGGGGCAACATTTCTGTTTGAAAGTCATTGAGAATTCACCGATAACTTGTGGTTTTCCCTTTCAGAGTCTAATAGTTTGCCTCTGTATCTACATCTGCAGGACCACACCCTTTTCTGTTTTGGCCATGGATTCCATCCACGAAGTATATCTCATTGATTTCAGTCTGTGTGTTCAGCTTGACTCTTTCCCATTTAAATCAGTGTAACTGAAAAGTGCTTCCCTTTGACTGGATCATGGCCTCCAATGAGATTTGCTGTGGGCTAGACTTCCCTGATGTAATTCTATTCAGATCTGTAAAGTTATACTATTGCAGTATTTTCCTCCTTTAGTTCTTCAAAGTGCTACCACAGCCATATAAAATCCTATTTAAAGGATAGTTAATGGCATTTACTGGTGCAAAGCATATATTTTACAGTGGGAGTGCAATAAAGCATGATGGCATGTTAGAAAAATCCATATAGACTGGATTTATAGAGGACATTAGAGCAATGGGGCTGCAGAATAATCTGAGACTGCATATGAGGTTTGCATATCAGATGAAGCAATTGCTAACACTGGAGGCAACCATTCTCAGCTTCTTCCCTGTTTCTTTCAGAATATTCCAGGGTTACAACTGAATCCTCTCCATAGTATAGATTTCATTCATTAAAACCTGCAGGGGTGTCTTGAAATAAATAACATTCATCATTGTTAATCATTCCACATGGCCTTTTCTTAAGAACTGGTGAACCCATGTTTTGGCTATAGTTAGGTTGTATGTCTTCCATAGAAGTAATTCAACTCCTCATCCATAAAGTAAATTGTGGAAGCATTCCCGTTGCATGTTAAACCACAGGAAATAAAATGAGTCAAGTAAAGCTCATGGAGTAGGACTTTCCTGCCTCTTGTATATGCATGGAGAGTTCCGTTCACCAATGTCTACGATAGCTCCCTGAATGCATGAGAATTTGGGTAGCAACCGAAACAGCTTCTTCTGTGCAAATATTTTTTCTTCTTCTTTCAGCTGAAACGTCTAAGAGAAGCAGAAAGTCAGTACAAACCACTGCTAGACAAAAACAGGCGACTAAGTAGGAAGAATGAGGATTTGTCTCATGCCTTGCGTCGTATGGAAAATAAATTAAAATTTGTAACACAGGAGAATTTAGAAATGGTGAGTGTTCAGTATTAAGGTATGTAAGACCAGAACGCAACTCACTATGTACACGTTTTTTTTTTAAAAAAAATAAGACATTTAAAGTATGCCATGATCTCTGTTCAAAAAAGTGCTGATGATGTATTTTGACTTGCTTCTGAGTAATTGTGCAATACAATGCTAAAACCACAATTCTTATACTGCTTTAACTGAAGACTTTGCCGGGCAACTTGAGCCAGTCACTTTCTCAGCCTGAGGGTCATTGGGAAGATAAAATTGGGAAAGCCGAACCACACACCAGAACTGCTTAGAGGAAAGGCGGGATAACAGCATACTTGAAAGCTATATCCAGATGTAAAGTTGTAGGATAATTTTCTTGATAATGCGCTGCTTATAGGTAAAATAATTCTGTTTGTTTAGGAGCTTATATACTGCCTCTCAAGAGACCTGCTCAAGATAGCACACAAGTAGTAAAATCATTTTTTAAAACACGATTAAATTATCATTACTAAAACAAGCCAACCTCCTTTAAGTATCTGACAGATCCATCCCCCAGGACAGCCCTTTGTTTGTATTGGCAAGGATTTTGAAACAGATCTCCCATTAGAGTTGCCAACCTCCAGCTAGGACCTGGAGTTCTCCTGGAATTATAACTGAACACTGGAGTTCCTCTGGAGAAAAATGGCAACTACAGAGAACAGACTGTATGGTGTATCATAGATTCTAGGAGAAACCCCTCCCCAAGCTCCCCCATCCACTGCCTCCAGATCACCATGATTTTCCCAGGCTGCAGTTAGAAACCCTATCTCCCATTCACACTAGACTGGGAAACAAATTTCTACTCAAATGGGATGGGTAGTATACGGCCATTTCCACATGCTGTTAAAGAGACAGTCTACTTACAGAAGGCTGGCATTTTTTTTCACAGATTCCAGATGCCTCCGATTTCAAAGCGGAAGCAGGCAGTTTGTCTTGCATCTAATCAGCGTCTTTTCTGAGACCGGGATTTCCCGCTCTTTTCTGTGCCGGGTCAAGGACGCTGATTAGGGCCGTTTCCACACACGTTGAATAATGCACTTTCAATGCACTTTAGTTATCCTTTAGAAGTGGGTTTTTTGTTCCACACATGGAAAATCAGTTATAAATGTTCACTAAAGCGTATTGAAAGTGGATTATCCAATGTGTGTGGAAGCAGCCTAGATGCAAGACAAACGGCCTGCTTCCGCTTTGAAATCGGAGGCATCTGGAATCTGTGAAAAAAAACGCCAGCCTTCAGTAAGTAGACTGTCTCTTTAACAGCATGTGGATATGGCCTACATGAACTTGCAAACAAATATAAGAAGAATCTGGGTACTTGCATCTAATCCTTTCACCTTGTGCTTCAGCCTCCAGCATCCTGCTGGTTAAGTAATGGATCACAGTCTAATTTTCAAAATGTGTTTATTCATGAAAAATGTTGAGTGGCTTGCTGGTTTCTGAGCTGCCATTTATTAGGATGCAATTATATAATATTTGTTGAAAAACCATTCTAATCAGTTTCTTGATATCTGTTATGTTACTTTACTTAGAGACAAAGAGTAAGGACAATACGGAGACCAAGCTCTTTGAATGACCTTGATCAGAGTCAAGATGAGAGAGAAGTTGAATTTCTAAGGCTACAAATTATTGAACAGCAAAACATCATAGATGAACTTTCAAAGGTAAAGAATGTCTCAGCCCATCAGGAATTGGTAAAGTAATCTGGGAGGTCTGGGGGCCTAGTTTCATTTCTGGGAGGGCAAGCATTGATTGAATTGAGTTTGTTAGTGAAGGCAAACAAACCTCTGTGAAATGTTAGAGACTAAGGAAGGAGGGGAATTGGGAAATGATAGCAACAGGCTAAAGAGGAGCAGTAGAGTTATCAGATGACAGTAATCACAGGAGCAAGGTTGCAGCTCTCTCTTCCTGCTGCTGCCCCTTTGGATGGCAGGAGAAGAAAAAAAATCGCTGGTGACACATGCAGCATGCTGTCACTTCCAGAGAAAACCTAGAAGTAGCATCATGTCTCCATGAATTTCCCAACTTGGAGTTGGCATCCCTATTTACCAGGGACCTGAATATTTCATTTAGCAATAGGGAGACACTTAATTAACCTCTGTCTTCTATATTCACGAGTGATGATGCTATTTTTTCCTCTCCTTCCTTTCCCCAGAAATCTTTGGTGCAACTAGAAAAACTCATTTCCATCAGCACCTTCTTGTCTATTTAAGTCTGCAGTACATCCTGCATTCCATTTTACAACTGCAGCCTGCAGACTTGGGATCTTTTTCACCATGCACTGAAACATTGTATTCTCACTACCGCCACCCCCTTTTTAACTGTCACCCATTCAGTTGAAGAGTTCTGTAGAGCTTGAAAACTTGCTCAGTGTTTTGTGATATTTTGGTTAATCCTAATAAAACGTATTATATGACTTTTTGTTTTCAGATTGTACAGTAAACATTGTATGTGGGATCTAGACATAGGTGAAAGTAAAAGAAAATCCTAACCAAAATGCATACTATTTCTTTAACTACATGCAAAATGTTTGTTATATGGCACTAATGTGGATGTCTTGGTTGTTGTGGGTTTTCCGGGCTGTATTGCCGTGGTCTTGGCATTGTAGTTCCTGACGTTTCGCCAGCAGCTGTGGCTGGCATCTTCAGAGGTGTAGCACCAAAAGACAGAGATCTCTCAGTGTCACAGTGTGGAAAAGATGTTGGCAGGTCATTTATATCTACTCAGGAGGGGTGGGGTTGAGCTGAGTCATCCTGTAAGAGTTTCCCAGGGTGTGGAATGCTAATGGCGGGAGGCTTCACTGTATCCTGAGGAGGTTCTTTTGCATATGGATTGGTGCTTGATATGCTAATCTTCTCTGCAGGGCTATTGTCGGGTATAGAGTGTTTTGTTAGCCTGGTGTTTTTCAGAACTGGAAACCATGCTCTGTCCATTCTTGAGGTTTCTTCTTTCCTGTTGAAGTTTTGCTTATGCTTGTGAATTTCAATGGCTTCCCTGTGCAGTCTGACAAAGTAGTTGGAAGTATTGTCCAGTATTTTGGTGTCCTGGAATAAGATACTGTGCCCTGTTTGAGTTAGGCTATGTTCAGCCACTGCTGATTTTTCAGGTTGTCCAAGTCTGCAGTGTCTTTCATGTTCTTTTATTCTTGTCTGGATGCTACGCTTTGTGGTCCCGACAATAGCCCTGCAGAGAAGATTAGCATATCAAGCACCAATCCATATGCAAAAGAACCTCCTCAGGATACAGTGAAGCCTCCCGCCATTAGCATTCCACACCCTGGGAAACTCTTACAGGATGACTCAGCTCAACCCCACCCCTCCTGAGTAGATATAAATGACCTGCCAACATCTTTTCCACCCTGTGACACTGAGAGATCTCTGTCTTTTGGTGATACACCTCTGAAGATGCCAGCCACAGCTGCTGGCGAAACGTCAGGAACTACAATTCCAAGACCACGGCAATACAGCCCGGAAAACCCACAACAACCATCGTTCTCCAGCCGTGAAAGCCTTCGACAATACAATGTGGATGTCATTTTCTATTAATAAAAGTTCCCATTCCAGAAACTGGAATTTATACCTAATATCCTTTCACTATAGTCCTCTTTAGTCATATTTCTTGATAGAAATCGGAGGTTAGAAAGGGAGGATCATCCTACTGGTCCCACCTCCACGATTCATAGTGTCATTTGCATGGGGTCCGTGCATGCAGCATTTGGAAAAATCTATATCCAACTTTTTCTCAAGATACAGCTTGCATGTCAGGAGCCTGAACATATTCGGGTCTGTACATGTAGTTGGCTGTGCAAATGACAGTAAATGTCTAATTCCTGTTAAACTGAGTGAACAGTTAATTGGCTTGGATCTTGAGTACCACCAAGCACTTTGCATGTGTTAAAGGGGCAAAAATGAGGTGTGCAAGAGTGGCCAGAGGGGAATCTTTATCTTGGTGTCTATGGGGCATGGGTGGCTCTCACCATGCTTTGCTGCCTCCTTGTTTTTGCTACAGCCCTCTGTAAAACTGCTCCTTTGTACCCAAGCTTTTAACTAAGGGAGTTTATATCTTGCAGCTGTTTTGTAGCCTGCTTCTGGTCTGAGGACTATTTTATCTCTATCATTTTAGATGTGTGTGTGTTAGGGTTGTAAACCTTTGGCTGATCACCTCCACAGACTTCATAAATTGGCATCCCACAACATTGCAATTTCACTTCTGGACTTGTACCTGGAAGTGGTATAATGATATCACACAATGCTCTAGGAATTCCTCAAATCTCTGTAGTTTCTCTCTCTGCTCCATTCAGCAGTAGCAGGAGCCACTGGTGGGAGGTTGTCCGCCATAGTGGGCAACCTGCTAAGCCTAGTTATACTGATTTTATGTTGTGGTTTCTTGTTTTTCAGTGGCTTTCTTATGTTTTTGATGGCTGGGGTTTAGTGGATTTTTAAAAATTGTTTTAGTTGTTAGCTGTCTCAGGTAGGTCTCAAGAGATGGAATATTGAGAAACACATGTCATGGGGGGTGGCTGCTGCTCCAGAGAGAAATCCATAGATACCTTGGACTTACTCTAGTGCAAGTGTTGCACCTTTAGCTTACACAGGAACAGAGGAGGTTGGATTCAAACCACTGGAAGAACACATGACAAAAGTTATCTATTGTTCAAGATATTCTGCAGGAGGAAGCAAAACAAAAGACACTTGTATCTAACATGTTCTTTTCTTTCTTTCAAAACAGACCCTAGAAACTGCTGGCTATGTGAAGAGTGTAATAGTAAGTGGCAAATGTATTGGATGTTTCTTGTTGTCTGAGCTAATTTGCATATCGCTGGGATCATATAGCATATCTGTAATGGGTAATGATTTCATGTATTAATAGCAAAGTGCTTCCAGTTACAGTCTACATCATAGAGAAGAAGTGATTTTTTAAAAAAATATTCAGAGAGAAGTTTTAACACAAGGCTTTTAATCATAAACAGCAGCATCAGAATTCCTATTCCCCACCTCTCTACAAAGCAAAAGCTTCAGAATAATTTCAAAATAATCTTTTCAGCATTGATGCTCTTTGATCATTTGCATCACAGATAATCTGTGCAACCAGACTGCCAGTTCCAGTATCATGCTTCCTAAATATAAGCAGTTTGACACTGGCTGATCATTAATTCAATAATTACTGTACTTTATTCATTTTGCTTTTAAACATATTTTGTAGTGCTCAAAGACATAGTTCTAATGCTATGTCTTTGTAAAATCCTACGACATTGTTGTTGGAAATGTCCTTGACGCTGTATGGAAATGTCCTTGATACTGATTGTACTAATCTCACACTATGTAATCCGCCTTAAGTCTCAGTGAGAAAGGCAGACTGTAAATGACATAAAAATAATACTAATAAAAAAATAATCTAATATATATGACTTCTTTTTATAGGAGCGTGATAAACTATTAAGGTACAGGAAACAAAAGAAGAAATTTGCAAAATTTCCCAAGGTAAAAGAACAAGTTGGATTGAGTCTGTTTGCGGGGAGAGTGGACTATAAGTATAATAAATAAATAAATGTAAAACAATGTGTAGCTTGGCCCTTAGGCACAGTAATGTGCACACTGGATTGTAGTCCTGCCAGGGCCGGCGCGCCCATGGAGGCCAGGTAGGTGGTGGCCTTAAGCGCGAGGGCACTGGAGGGGCGCCGATGGACGTGTCGGGGGCGGAGGCGTGCGCAGCGAAGCTGGTATGACTGGGCTGCAGCTACTGCTGCAGCCAGCCAGCCCCATGCTGCTGCCGCTGCCACATGCCCCAGCCGGGCGCAGCCTCCGTGCACCGCCCCAGCAGTGGCTCGTGGCTTCTGCGCCCACCTGGGGCGCGTGGTGGCAGCGGCGGGACGGAGCTGGCTGGCTGCAGCAGCAGCTGCAGCCAGCCATGGCAGCTCCACTGCGCGCTCCTCTGCCCCCACACGCCCCAGCCGGTCACAGGAGCTGCGAGCAGCTGCTGGGGCGGCGTGCGGAGCACGGAGAAGCTTCCGCGCACCGCCCCATCCATCTTGCGCTGCGTGATGACGTGACATCATCACGCAGTCAGAAACTCTGGCGCCGGCCCTGAATCCTGCACTATAGTAATGTTCTAATGAAAAGCAGCTCCAGATACATTTGAAGGTTGTCAGAAGTAGTAACTGAAGAGGCATTCACTTAGCCCTCCAGCATGCCTTCCTGTTGTATTGGTGCTCAGGAATAAAATGCAATATGTTTGGTTTATAAAGATTTTCAGGAGCACAGCAAATTATTGCCTACAGAAATAAGCGATGTATAGCCCACAGGTGTGCCTCATTCTTTCTGGAGCCTAGAAGATGGGAACTGTAGGAAAGCCACTTATACTGTACCAACCTTGAAATTCTATGCAGATGTACCCTCTTCTGAGCCCATTGCCTTAGATGGATTAAGAAGATTAACAATCTGTTTAGGATTGCACTATAGTTAGCCTCAGATCATGTTATTTTTAGTTACTTTCTTGAAGAGCAAAATCCAGCTACCACTTCAGTGCAGTTAGGGTCTATTGAAAGAACTGGAACCAAAACACGTACAGTGCAATCCTAAGAAAAGCTACTCCAGTCTAAGCCCATTAAAATCAGTTGGCTTAGACTGGAGTAACTCTGTTTAGGATTGCACTGGTAGTTACCCTCAGGCGCACTGTTACTATACAGAGGAGGGTTTTTTCTGGCAGTGATAGAAAGATGAAGTTAGCTCTCACATGTTACGATGTTTACCTTAAGTGACGCTGAATCTTCAAGTGCATTTCCAACACATACGAAATGTTAGGAGGGGGAGGTGGCAGCCGTATTAATCTGTCAAAGTGAAAACAGATTTATTGTGGCAGAACTGTTGGGCCAGTGCCCATTTCATCAGATCTAGATCTGAAATGTGTTGATGATCAGGAAACAGAATTAGCAAGAGATTCTGTCTGGTGGATAATTAACATTTACTGTGAGGTATTTTTTTATCTGGCAGAGTCCTATTCATTAGTATATATCTTGGGGTGGGGGTGGGGGGGTTACTAAGGTTCTTTAAATAATGTTGCAAATCTTCTTGTGAGACTTTGATCATATGGTGAGATCTGCCTAGGGATGGGTGGGCAGTATTTGCATCAATCAGTTGTTTGCACTTACACATTGTCATTTGGTCAGAAGCCAGTGGTGGAGACGTTTTTTGGGTATGACGAAGAAGCTTCTCTTGAATCTGATGGCTCTTCTATTTCATATCAAACTGATCGGACAGATCAAACTCCCTGCACGCCTGACGATGACTTGGAAGAGGTAATTCAGGACAGCTATTGTCCTTCTTGAACCCATTTAGAGCACAATTCATTATTTCATTCCATTATTTCAAAGTATGACTTTTAAGCCTTGAATCAAAGATTTTTTAAAATTGTTTTTCTGTGAAGGGAGTGTATTTTTTTTTGAGATTAGCAACATGCATTGGGTATACTAGAACAGATGTTTCATAACATTGTGTGTTTAACCCCATTACAATGCAAAACTGTTTTGTGTAAATCTGCCAGTATGTTAATTCTTTTACTGTTAAATATTATTTATCAATTCCATTGATTTGTCTGGATCATAATATACAGTTTGCTGTATTTTTATTTTTTTCTTGTTGCACTTTAGGGCATGGCAAAAGAAGAAACAGAACTGAGATTCCGACAGTTGACCATGGAATATCAAGCCTTACAGAGGGCGTATGCTCTGTTGCAAGAGCAGGTTGGAGGAACGTTGGATGCAGAACGAGAAGTTAAGGTCTACATGGCTTATATTACGTGAAAATAAAGGCTTGCACCTGCAGTTTTATCTATACAGCTTGCTTTTTAGAGTTCCACACATCTTGATTGGTGTGAAATATTAAAATACTCTTGAAATTGATCTCTTATATTTATCCTAGCAAAGGGTAAGTAAGTAGGTAATGAGGCTCCTTTTGATGATCCTCTGGGAGCGTGAAAGCCATTGTAGGTAGCCTTCCTGCACCACCCTGCTAATGTCAACTGTCCAAAGTAACATTGGAGGTATCCAGGGCCCAGCTTCTTCCCACACACCTGCATTTCATGTAGGGCTGCCAACTCTAAACTAAAGTAGTCCAGGGAATCACAATCATCATGCTATCCCCCTTTCTCCCTTCCTCCTCCACCACTGCTGCTACCCTCCTACCCCAGGATGTGCCTACCCACCCTAAGACCTGGTGTGGTGTAATGGTTAGAATGTCAGACTAGGACTAGAGAAAACCAGGTATGTCTCCCAGGTGTGTTATGGAAGTTTGCAAGCCTGTCATGATATATCAGCCTAACCTCATAAGGTTGCTGTTGTAAGAATAAGTTGAAGGAAGGGAGAATGATGTGGTAAGCCATTTTGGGTCCCCAAGAGGGAGAAAAGCAGGATATAGCTGAAAGACAAATAAATAAGCAGAGCACCCATCACTCCTTCCTGCCTCAGTCCCTTGAATGAGGAGGAAAGGAGCCCTGAATGTTCCAGGGAAGGTATAGCTATTAGGCAGTGAGAAATGGGGAGGGGTGGCATGAAGCAGGGGCAGGTTTTCTTAAAACAACCTATTAAAGTCTCCTGGATTGCTCTCAGTAGCTGTCAGGAGTTGGAAGCAGATTCTGGTAAACGCCTGACTATTTTATTTATTCATTTAACAAAATTTATATTCCACCTTTCTGCCCTCATAAGGGCCACCAAGTCAGCTAACAAATTTAAGACATGCATAATAAAAATCACATTTTAGAATGATTAAAACCAACCAAAACAATTAATAACAACAATATATAATTAAAACAGTTAAACCAGAGCAAAAAAAGTCTTTACCTGCGGGCAGAAGATAGCAACAGAAGGGGATAGGTGAATCTCCCTGGGACGAGAGCTCCAGAATTTTGGTGCCACAGCTGAGAAGGCCCTCTCCCCAGTTTCCATGCACCGAATCTCAGAAAGCGGGGGCACCTGAATCAGGGCCTCCAAAGATCACCACAGTGGTCAGGCCAGTTCCTAAAGAAGTAGGCTGTCATTCAGGTGGACTCAGACTAACCCAGGAGAGCTGGTGACCCTATTGTACTCATGTCTGGGGAGGAATTATTTTTATGGCCCTGCTGTTGCCTTCTCCTGTTTAACCTTAGATTTCTAACCAGAGCAGTCAGCAGAAAAGTGCAGGAAGGAGACCCTGTAGTAGCTCTCACACAGCAGCAGCCGCAGAAAACTTAAATTTAGAGACTTAAAAGTTGTAGCTTATTACTAGGTAAGCATCTATAAATGATCCTTGATCTAGCTGAAGTTAGTTATTACTAACTCATTGTAACAAATGGAGTGAGGAGAATGGTCGCAACTAACTTCAGTTTCATTTTTTTTTTCAGTAGGATCATGTCTAAAACCTCCTGAATCAGAACCTGGATATTATACAAAGATTTTAAAATGTAAACAGAGCTGCAGTCTCACACACTTTCTAAACGTGTCAGAGTCATGGGGGAACCCATAAGGAAGGTATCAAGTCAACATCTCAAAAGATGCAAATGAGAGGATTTTTTACAAAGAAAATTTCTGATAGAAGCCAAACAAATTTTAATTATGTAGCAGGGAAGTGTAGGTCAGAAAAAGCTAAATGATTTTTCATGGCTTGTAGATATTTTCTTCCACCCCCTCTTTACCACCACTTTACTTCAATTGTCAATATATTAGGGAGAGGGGAGCTCTGAGGGGAACGCAGTTAAATACGCCTTTTGGTATTTCCATAATGTGTTCGCTCTGGATTCATAATGCACCTTCCGAGCAATCTGAGATACAAATACAAAGTTCAATTTTATGGCTTATCAAAGCAGCTGCATTTTCCACGGTCGCACTGAATTGAGAGATTACCGAAGAAAATCACATCTAGTGCATTTATTTTTTCTTAGCCGCTTACAGTTGAGATATAGAAAAAACTTGATATTAAATGCCCTTTCTATGGAAATCTATGAGCAATATCTTTGAATATAAAAATAGCCACAAGCTTGATTACTATAGCTTTTTTCTTTTGAAAATAATTGTATTTTTATAACAGAATAGTTTGAATACCTGAAATTCTGCTACCCTGTCAGCATTCCTTAAGGTTACCTTATGAGGACAAGTAAGAATGTCTTATATAGATCTCTACAGTATAAATTTGTACTTGTTACCATAAAATATGTAGAATCAATTTACCTCCTATGCTATTCCCTAATCTCTGCTATTGAGAACCAATTTTAATTCAGCAATATAGGAAAGTATTCTTCACAATACATTATGCTATATAGGCAATTAAAATTCAGTATCAGGAAATTGGTTTCATACTTATAAGAAATGAAAAATCATCTAGGGTAAAAATACTCATCCAGTAGAAGACTACAATCAATACAGGGCTGCAGCGAAAACCAGCATCTTCACATCAAATTTCCCTCCTCCACTCCCTAACATTTAATCACATTACTATCCCTCTTCCCCCAGTACTCCACATTGGCAGGGGCAGAGAAATGCATGGTGTGGACAAGGTCTATGTGAATAGCAACTCCAGTTATCCAAACTTGTGAATATTTAGATATTTTAAATTGCCCTTTCAGGCCATTCAGGTGAATAACACTGCACTGTATTTGTTATAGCTATCAGAGAAAGTTTGATGTTTCTTCAATCCCATCCTACAGACTCGTGAGCAGCTTCAAGCAGAAATCCAGAGATCCCAAGCACAAATAGAGGATCTAGAAAAGGCACTTGCTGAGCAAGGACAGGTAATGTATTGTAGGACAAATGCATCACAGGAATGCAGTCCTCACTGCAATAGCATTAGAAGGGCCATAGTAGACAAGATATGCAGAGATCAATGATTAGATTTCCATATAGGATATTTTAAAATGCTGGAGGGGGGTCTCAGATCAAGACAACATCACTGGGTAGAGGTTAGCCCTTCTTCTCCCAATGCTCTTTTTCTAGTAAACCCTCCCTCCACCACCAGAACTGTGATTTGCCACAGGTTTCCTTGATATGACAATAGCAACTCCAGGGGACAATTTACTTTGGGGGAAGTGGTATTGATTGAACTAGTTGGCCCTCATTAACAGCAGTGCAGCCCTGATGTGATTCAGGGAGGCCCATTGCTGGATATAAGTGCCATAAACTCAGTTTGTTTGTACTGCAGCTGTGGTCTAAGGTGTAGATATTGACATCAAGTGTAAAGTAAAGGATGTTGAACAATGGGAACTAAAAACAATGATTTGGAGCCATGATGTCCTAGGCTAGTTTTGTGATGCTATGTGAACACTGTACAAAATGAAGGGAACCCTAGGAAGTGCTTTCTGATCTGTGGGTTTCTGCATTTAGCAAACTGCTCTCTTTAAAGAATTTGAATGAATCACCTCCCAAATCAGTCTTGATGTTAGCTCTCTAGACAAATTTGCGCATAGTCCAAACATACCATTAATATATGTTTCCTATATTAATCTGAAGAGTTATACTTGAACAAACTTATTTTGATGATATACTTCTAAACGTCCCTTAGCTTGGGTTGTATATTAAGAGGACAGCTCAATAATTATCTCTTTCCTCTCCAGTTCCGATCTACCAAACCATTCATTGCTCTTCAACTTTGGCAGGCTTATGAGCTCATGTTTCTTAACATGGGAGTACACAGTGCTGAACTTTTCCTGTCCTTAATTGTGTCCCATGCTTTTGGTGTGTGTTTTATTTCAGTCCTATTTGCTGTTCTATTTCCATCTATGCTTTGCGAGCACATCCTAACTTAAGAGAAGGCTTCAACCAAATCCACCTATGCTTCATCTGAAAAATAACATTTTGTTGTAATTGTATACGTTGCCAAAGAGACAAGCACTTTTTGAAACTATGTTGTCTTTTTAGCACTGGACACTGCTGCAGCCCAGTAGGCAGCAGGAACCTCTAGTTCTACCTAGGGATGTGCACTTTGGGTTTCCGATTTGGGTAAAATACATGAATCGAACCCAATCGGTAAAGATTTGGGATTTCCGTATCAGGGCTAGCATGCTCGCCCTGATTTGGAAATCTCGAATCAAAGCTTTCCAAAGCATCTGGAATGTTTCAGAAAGCTTTGGGGCTGAGTTTAAAGGGCCCTGCCGCTGCTTGCAAGAGGTGGGGCCCTTTAAACATCACCCCAGCCCCCCAGCCCCACTTACCTTGGCTGTACCAACCATTTGAGGGGCAGGAAGGGCTGGAGGAGGCACCCTGCAGGCTCAGAGCAGGTGGTGCGGCAGCAGAGGAGCCAGTTCCAGGCCATCGCAGCCTCGTGCATGCTGCTGCCACCACCACCCACCTGATCACCCTCCCCCCCTCCCTCCAGCCAGTTAAGTGGGTGGGGGGTGAAGGGGTTGCCCCAAGGGGGGTGGGAAGGGGGGTGGGGGAGTTGCTCCCCCTCACTTCAGTATGCTCCAAATATGTATGGAGCATACCGAAGTGAGTAAATACCATAATTCCAAAGCGGCTTGCTGCTTCGGAATTATGGTATTTTCAAATTTTTTCCGAAGGGGAAACCTGAATCTTTTTGGGATGCACACCCCTAGTTCTACCCTGTGAATTCCTGTCCTTTCTATGGCACTCAGTCTATATCAGGCATTTTATATGATAGGTCCTCTTTCCCATTCTCTGTGTAATAACAATATTTTATTTTTCCAGGACATGAAGTGGATTGAAGAAAAGCAGGCATTATACCGAAGAAACCAGGAGCTTGTTGACAAGGTATCTCATTTTTTAAATGTCTGTATCAAATGTAAGAATAATTAAAGAAATGCAAATATGTAATCCCAGAATAAGAAAAGAAACACTTCCACATAATCCATAATGTAAAGTGTGTGTGTGTGTGTGTGTGTGTGGTTTCAGTCAATACACAACAGTTGTACAGTGCACTCTGTCACTCCAAGTGAAGGTGGCATATTTTCTAGTCTATGGATGTATTATACAGCTTGATTATTTGTTACCATTTCAGTCCTAAAGGCTAAAAGAGGAAGAATATAAAAATGATAAAAGAGCATTTCTAGCTTGTAGTAATAACTGAGAGCCAAACTACATGAGATGAATTACATGAGTATGACACGTGAATGCACTTAAACGAGTTTCCCCGTTGCTTTCCTGTTCACTTGCATACCATGGCCACACGGCACTCGATCCCATGCTTGGATTGGTATGTGTTTTTCCCCATTCCTCCCATATGAGAGATGGTATTCCATGATGCACTTTCTCTTCATGCATGCTCAAACCTTCCTCTGCAGCTTTTCTGAAAGGGAGACTTGTTTACTCTATTGGACATATTGGGAAAAAAACACACCAGGTTTCCTGGCGGGGGGGGGGGCTGAAAACAGGGGTTCCAGACCTCTGCTGAGATCTTGCAGCTCTGCCTGCCAGGAAAGGGGACATATATACAAAGGGGGGGGGGGCAATCCCCACTTCAGAAGCCATAGCAGTGTTTCTTGCTGTCAGCCAGAATCAACTCTTTCCTGACTGTTTGTCCCCAGCTACCTCCGATCTCCATTATTATCTATGGGGAAAACTGGGGGGGCTATCCAGGGGGGGTGGGGGTGACATTTTGCAAAATAAATCTACAAAATTTTCAGGGGACCTGCTGATTACTGTCCTCTAAAGACCTCCCAAGTTTCATGGAGATTGGACTTTGGGAAGCCATTTTACCCACCCCCCCAAAGTAGGTGCCATTAGCCACCTTTTTTTTACTGTTGTGGAGAGCAAATGACAGCAACTGGGGAAACCCATCAATCATGCCTTTCTTAGGGTTCAATCTCCCTGAAACTTGAGGGTCTTTAGAGGACAGTAAGGAGTAGGTCTCCTGCAAATTTGGTGGATTTTGGACCTTGGGGAGGTCATTTAGACCTCCCCCCAAAATAAGTGCCATCAGCCACTCCGTTCATTACTATTGTGGAGAGAAAATGACATCAACAGAGGAACCCATTGATTGCCTTTCCCGGGGGGTTAATCACTCTGAAACTTGGGGGGTCTTTAGAGGACAGTGAGGAGTAGGTCTCCTGCAATTTTGGAGGATTTTGGACCATGGGGAGGTCATTTTAGAGCCCCTTAAAGTAGGTGCCATCAGCCATCTCATTTTTTACTATTATGGAGAGAAAATGACAGTAAATGGGGACACCCATTAATCATGCCTTTCCTGTTCAATCTCACTGAGACTTGGGGGGTGGTCTTTAGAGGACAGTGAGGAGTAGATCTCCTGCAAATTTGGAGGTTTTTGCTTGCAAAATGCCACCCCAGCCCCCGAGATAGCTTCCCTTGTTTTCTCCATAGGGAATAACGGAGATTGAAGGTGGCTGTGGGCACCTTCTTTCAGGGCCCATAAAGTGGTCCCCCGAAGTCTAATATTCATGAAACTTGGGGAGTCTTTAGAGGACAGCTAGAAGTAGGTCCCCAGCAAATTTGGTAAAATTTGGTCCTAACATGCCTCCCCAGACCCCCAGAAAGCCCCGAATTACATTTTCCATTGGAAATAACGGCCAAATTTTATCCAATTTGCTCTTTATTGCCAAGCTAAACTGGAGAACAAGTAACCCCCACCCTGTCCTTTTTAGGTTCATGTATCAGGCATGTTTCTGAACTTTTGCTCAGATGCTCAGTCATGTTGCTATGCTTCTTCCCACCTCCTCCTGATCCTGACTGAAGATGCTGCATGGAGAGGAGGAGGGAGGTGGTTGCAGGAAGGAGGAGTAGGGAGGCAGCAGTGTCAACTAGAAAATGGTAGAATTTAAAACATGCCATATTAAAAGCAAAATACAAAAGCAAAGTGTCACTGTGACACTGAGAGATCTCTGTCTTTTGGTGCTACACCTCTGAAGATGCCAGCCACAGCTGCTGGCGAAACGTCAGGAACTACAATGCCAAGACCACGGCAATACAGCCTGGAAAACCCACAACAACCATCGTTCTCCGGCCGTGAAAGCCTTCGACAATACATAAAAGCAAAACAGTTTGGGTGTAAGTCCATTGTAAGGGCAAAAAGAGGGGAGAGGGAAGTGGAAGCCACCCAAAATCGATGCTCTGCAATGATGTCTCACTGATCATGACCATGGACACTCGCAACCATGACTACACCAGTTCCCCAACACGTGCACGAACTAGGACTACAGGACACATGTTCACCCAGGGTAAAATGGACATGGGCAGGTAGGAGCAGACATTATTCTAGACACTCGTATAGCCTCATGTAACTCATCTCGTGTAGTTTTGTTCAGATCACTTTGTAGTGATCATCTTAGTCATCCTTACTTCTAAATTAGGTTGGTATTATTATTCCACCCTATCCCACAAAACACCCTGACATGGATAGCTCAGGTGAGCCTGATCTTGTTGGAACTAGGAAGGCAAGCAGGGTTGGCCTTGGTTAATAATTGGATGGGAGACCTCCAATAGAGACCAGAGATGCAGAGGCAGACAATAGCAAACCACCTCTGCTAGTCTCTTGCCTTGAAAACTCCACCAGGGGTCACCATAAGTTAGCTATGACTTAACAGCACTGTAGACACACACACCACAAAACAGGGGATTGAGGCAAGAGAGTGTGTGTGCTATAGAGCTCCTTGACTAAATTCATATTTGAAGCAAGATATCCTCTACTGATTTACCCACTTCCTTGCAGCTACTATACCAACTCTTCATCTGTGGTTCAGTCAAAGAGAGAAGCTGTTGCAAGTGGTACTAAATAATGAAAAAGAGTCCTCATTTTGCTTTTGCTTTCCTTGTCTAGATAAAACAAATGGAGACAGAAGAGGCTCGATTAAAGCATGATGTTCAAGATGCAAAAGATCAAAATGAACTCTTGGAATTTAGAATATTAGAACTTGAAGTAAGTAGAAATTTTCAAATTGTGTCACATGGAGATTATTATGGGTGTATACGTAACTGTGAACAGTGCAAAGAGCATCAAACACCATTGTTAAGATGGAGGCTTCTTTTGTGAGGCAAGAAGAGCATATCTGTGCTCTTCCTTGCTGTCTGTCCCACTTTAGCAACTTAGTGCCAAATATTTGGTATGCTGTACTATGCTGGTCATGGTGTTTGAAAAACTTTGAATATTATTTGGTACTTCCTTTATTCACCATCTTTGCTGCATCCTTGTTTTGTTTTGTTTTGTATTTACTGATGTTCTAAATGTAGTAGCATTAACTCAGTCTTGAGTAATGGCCTGATATAGTGATGCAAGCTCAACGTTTGTGGTTATGCCTGACAGTTAACCTAAAGGTTCAATCACCTACCAACTCTAGGCATTTTGTAATTCCTTTTATCATGGAAAAAAACTTTTCAAGCCTTAGGATCATCCTCCTTTCTTGAGTGCACATGCAGACCAGTCAAAGGAAGAGATAGGTAAGATGAACCTGAGCTTGCAGCTTGGTTGTGGATTCTCACTCTAATAAAAAATGATTGTAAGGATCCAAAGCTGTCTTTGTTTATTTGTTTAAAGTGCTTATACTTAGTTTTTCAGCTAACATAAGCCTCCAAGGCAGCTAACAAAATACATCTTCAGAACAGACAACAATTAAAAGTAGCATAATGAAACAGCATAGGTAGGGAGTAACAGCCACCTGTACTCTAAGAACTTATTAGCAGCCTTTTTGAAGCAGATAAATCGCCCATATTATCCAGCATCCCTGTTTCCAAAGTAGCCAACCAGATGCTCCCAAAATGGCCACTAGCAGGGCATGAAGGCAGTGCTTCTTTCTAACTTGGAATTACAGTAACAACAAAGTGTTGAGAACATATTGAGTTCCATCTCCTGGTCCAATAGAAAAGTATTGAGTTCCATCTCCTGGTCCAATAGGAACATTTGGAACGCTTTAGTAAAGAACTCACACTTCGCCTTTGCTTTTGTCCAAAGTGTCCAGATCTGAATTTATTGCAAATTCACTTGTTGAAGTTTCTACTATGACTTTCTGAACACAATATTCAGTAATTGGAATACTGCATTCCTTTGCTCAGTGGGTTGGTCACTGCACGCCCTTGACTGTATCAAAGAAAGAGTAGCCAAGGCTATTCCTTGGGCATGTGCTAACCGTGGTGGTCCTAGTAGAGGGCTGGGTAATTCCCAGAATATGTACAATTTGAATCAAGGCAAAAAAAACCCCATTAAGTATTCTGGAGTTTCCCATGACATTTGTATTTCTGATGGGCTTAGAATACAAGGGGAAAGATGTTTACATTTTCTTATTTTCACTGGAAAAGGTCACTGATTTTTGCTCTGTGTTCTGGACTACAAGATATTGGTGCTTTAGAAAAGTTCTTTAATTAAATACCCTACTGATAGTAGAATGAGAAAGCTGCAACTTTTCCATTACACAACTAGTCCAAAGCAGCCAATGCTGTTCCTTATTCACAATCGACAGATGGTCCCTTGCAGCTTTGACTTACTTTCCATTTATATTTGAGTGATAAATTTGTTAGATCTTATTTTTATTATGCTGACAATTAAACAGTAGCCTTTAAGCAAAATTGCTATGATTGCAGGAGAGAGAAAGACGATCGCCAGCTATCAATTTTCATCACATTCCTTTTACTGAGGGGAAGAGCCCCCTCCAAGTCTATTGTGAGGCAGAAGGTGTGACAGTAAGTTATTCCAGTATTTTTCATTTATTTATTGCTTCCACTGAACTGTCACTCCTTATTCTGACACTCCATCCCCTGTATACTTCTCTCTTGTTAGGATATTCTAGTAGCAGAATTGATGAAAAAATTGGACATTTTAGGGGATAACGCCGTAAGTGTATGTTCCTTTAATAAATTGTACATGTTTCTGTTAATATGTTTTGTCCCTTTGTCATGTTGGCATTTGACAATGCCATGCATGTTCTGGTGGGTTGCTATTTTTCACACTTGCTTTGAATTTGTGAACTGGAACGGTAGACTTTAGGCCAATGTTTGCATGTTGCTAGCATGTAGGACATATTAGATATGTCACAAGCTATCCTAATGTTGCAATTGAACCATTCGGCTTTTCTAAAAGCTTTTTCATAATGCACACTCACATTTTCTTTCTATGGTTTACATCCTTTGCTATTTCCTTTTTTAATGGATTTGAACTTCTCTAGGAATTTAACGTTGTCAGTTCAATAGACTCCAAGGAACTCTAACTAAATTTTGAAAAAGCACCGTATTGTTGATCTTTTAACAAAAATGGTACCAAATTATATAAATCTTTATTTGGGGATTGAAATAATGCATAACATACAAATGGATAGTGTTGGACTGTTTTTAGGTATATTTGTGTATGATTCTGCAAAAAAGATTTCAAAGGCAAGCTAAGCATGAAGCATGAACTTCATACTGAAGTCAATGTAACTTCAAAATGTTTACATTTTAAAATATGTCTGTTATTTTCTGCCTTTTATGTGACATACTTGTAATTTTGGGCAGTCCCTCTTCGAGAAGAAGAATGTAAAAGACTGCAGCTATGAGATCAAAAGAAGAACTATCAGTTTCCCATGTTGTTTTCCTTTCCTTTTCATAATGTCAAGATAAACACAACTTGTGATATTAGATCATTGCTTCGTTCCTATCTAATGTCACCCACTGTTGACAAAGACAGCTTAGTATGATAACATCATGTTATGCATTGTGTTTACCTTGATGAGAGGATGGAAATAAAGTGACACAGAGCAGTGGAGACTCCATCTCTCTCATAATATCTGTTTGAACCCTTTGTCAATGACTGAGAATTCTCCATGAGCAGAATGGAAAATAATAAAGTGCAAAGAGAATGAGCAGAAATAGAACATGTAATGATTCATACGGGGTTAAAAACACTCATATTTAATTGAGGTAAATCATAACATAGAAACATTATTAAGACTAACAAAACATAGTCTTGACTAGAAACCATGGAAAACAATGATAAGGATGTTGGTTGCGATTAACATGTGCTGCTGCTGTCAGTCATTTTGCTTGACTGAGCTCACAGCCTCCCGATGCAAGCAGCTTAAGATTCTTTGGACCTATTTCATGCATGGTCTCAAAAACAAGTGAGAAATCCCCAGTTCATCCAGCCAAAAAGCCAGAGATGTGGCTTTTTGGTATTGGTTTATCCATAGAAGTTACATAATTAAGAGGAAGTATGCAACAGTGAAAGTGAAAAAAGTGAAGCTCAACAATGCAGAAAAATGAAGGGAGTAGAATAATATTAGATATGAATATGTAGTATTATTTTTTCTGGCAATCAATGCACATGTTCACAGTATCTATATGTTTACTTTTTATCCAAAATTTTGAGGTAAATTTACCAGTCCTCAGTTTTGATATCTTCATAAATTCTTTTCTGTATCCCTGAGCACAGCACCATGAAATCTTACGCCCTTCCATGTCTCCATTTGTGTTTGTTGAGGAAACTGCAATTGCTAAATGCTGAGAAGCAAGCCATTTGTGCACGTTCGAAAAAATAATCACCTTTGCAGTTGTGTCAGGCTCAGTCCAGAACAGATTTGAGTAGGCTAAGGCTCATTGAAATCAAAGGGTTTAACTCTGTACTGGATTGTGGCCGCCAAGTATTGTAAAAAAAAAAAAAACATATGCAGGAAAATACTCGTTTTGTTTTGTGATTTTAGAATATATTCAGCGGAAGAACTGCCACAGAACATAAAAGAGATTAAATGATTTGGTTTGATAATAATTTTATTCTGCTCTTGCTGCAGAACTTGACAAATGAAGAGCAAGTAATTGTAATACAAGCAAGGACAGTTTTGACATTGGCAGAAAAGGTAATGACAATTTTTTCCTTCTTTGAGGGAAATTCAGTAACCATTATTATTAGCACAACCCCATTATGTTTAGTGTGAGTACAGCAGTTCTTAATTCTTTTTCCTCTCATTTAAACCAGCTTTCAAAATTGATTCTAAGAAATGATCTACAGTGCATATTATTTTTATCATATGCATAAAGATTTCCATGAGTTGTTACCTCCATAGTACCACCATATATATTAGCTTTCAGATGCAATGACAAACCATGCTGCTATGTGAACAAGGCTGGGACATGCCTTGGGCTCTTCTCCCCCGCTTCCCCCCCCCCCCGCTTAATTAAATCAGTTACTTCCAGGTTTTCAACAAACTATAGTTTGTTATTACATCCAAATCAACAAATGATAATTTGCACAAGAACATAAGAGGTGCCCTGGTGGGTCAGAGGAGAAGTCCATCTGGTCCAGCATCCTGTTTCAAACAGTGGCCAACCAGTTACTCTGGAGGGCCAACAGAGCATAGAGCAAAGGTCTCCCTCTGATATTTCCTCCTAGCAGTGGTTATTACAGCCCCCAGGAGACCTGTGGGCAATTCCCCACATTTCCCCTCCCCTTGGTCAGCTGTCCTTTGGTTCAGCTACCACCAAACTGATTTTCTGGCTTACCTTTCACCAGAAGTTTGGTCCTGTTGAGCCTCTGAGCATATGCAGAGTACTGATCATGAACAAATATCTAGGCAATAGGAAGGAACTTTTACAGAGTCTTCTTCTTAAACAGAGAATCTTTATTATACTACACCTATATAGCGCTGAAAACACATGGAAAGTAAAATCATAACACAATGTCTACTGCAGATCTAAGGAAAAAGAATACAAAAACATTCTGCTAGGCTATTTGAGAGTTACAAATATTACCTCACATCCCCTTATTGGAATGGGTGCAGGATTTCTGCAGGGCATACACAAATAGATGCAAATGCCCCTTTATTCCTCCTGCTACTGGTCCTGGTGGGAAACGGCTTGCACACTCACATCCAACACACAAGATGTTGCACATTGCACACAGAACATGCTGCATACAGAACAAAGGAAGGTCAGAGTTTTTAACCCTTCATTTAATCCTTCATTTGGATGGATTTCCCAACTCCCAGTCCTGGGTTTGGAATTGCATCCCTTGTAGGCCCCTAGGCAAGCCTCCTTCCAATGGTATAGGAAAGCATGAATTGCTTTATAGCCACTGGCTTTAGTGCCTTGCTTGGGTTATTCAAACAGTCATCCTTCTGGCCCACTTTGACAGCAAATGGTTGGAACTTCATTTCTTCCTGGTTGGCAAATTGAGAGCTTTACTGGTCCCCCTTTCCCTTCCTGGGAAAGAGAATCTTCCTCAGGATCTGCTGGAGTGCAATTAAGGCCTCTTTGTATATCTTTTTCACAACACCAGTATTCAGAGGTTTACTGCCTTTGAATGTGGAGAAATTCCTTATTGTCATCATAGCTAGTAGCCATTGGAGGACCTGTTTTGTTTTATTGTTTTTAAAAAAATTAAGCTGCCTTTCCATCTAAGTTAAGGTTCCTGTGGGGATTAGGATCCTCCATGAATCTGTCTAATTCCCTTTTAAATCACGTTTCCTGCAAACCCAATTGGACACGGTTTGCAATTCTCCTTTGCAAGGCAAGCACAAACCATGATCTGTCAGTTCATATTTATTTATTACATTTATAGTGGGCTCTTCTGCCAGATGGTGTTCCAAAGCTGCTAACAATTCCAGTCCGTAACAATATATGATTCAATAGAAAATTAAAGTTTGCTACAAATCATGAAGGAAACAGTGAACTACATTCTAAATGGCGAGAGGAGGAGGAGAGAATACACATAAGCACAGGGCTCATTCCTTCCAGGTTCACTCACATAGCACCATACCATGGTTTAGTGTTGTGTCGAGCCATATGAAGCCCATCTATGTTAGCAACAGCCAGAATGAGGAACATGCAGTACTGCCATGGGAACAGTGCCCACATGGAGACTGTTTTAAGTGGCCTACACATGACGTGTAGACTGACTCTAAGAGTAACTTGCTTTGTTTGAATGATGTTCTTTAGAACTAAATGGGAGCTATTTTGAACATGCATGCACTTTATTCAGCAAACTTTTGTGTGGGACCCAAATCCAAAAGGCAGATTGTCCTTGCTGGATCAAGGAATACTGTATGTAATCATTGGGATTGCCTGGTTTAGAAAACAATTTTTGGTTTGCATAAGCTACTAATATACTGGAGTGTTCTGTTTCTGACTAAAATGTCATGTCTTTATATGAGGGCAGCAGTAAGGGGTAGGGGTAAATCCTACTGTTTTGTCAAATGTCAGAACTTGATCTTTCATCATCACCTTTGTACAGTGGCTACAGCAGATAGAAGTGACAGAATCGGCCCTACAGCAAAAGATGCTAGATTTGGAGAATGAAAAGGTAATGTAAACATTCATCAAACATTAAGAGACAGCAGTTGTGACAGAACACAGTTTAAAGAGAGGTTTCCACCATGCAACACTCAGAAGGCTGGAGGGGGAGGAGCTGACAGTGGCCTGGAATAAGAATTGGATTGGCAGGCTTCCCCCTTCCCTCACATTGGCTGGTCAGAACCCCACCTTCAGAATGTGAGAATTGCTGACAGAATTTTACAGTTCATTCGGGAGTTGGGATTTGAAGAGAGTATTTGTAAGAGTCTGACAGGGAAGGTCAGACCAGTACCCCTCTGAAGCGAGGGAAAGAATATCAGTTGCCCTACTGTAACAACCTTGTTTGAGAGAGAAGCATTGCCAGTATAAAACCTATTTATACAGCCACAATAGAACTGGGGGTATGTTTTTAGCTCAGAGGGAATTGGATAGTAGTGGAGACTCCCATTTCAGCCAAAAGAATTCTTCTTAGGAAAGAAAGAATAATTCCTGCCCAGTGTTTAGAAAAAGGGGTTCAGCTCTGTGGAGGACCCCAGGATTGGTGTAAAAGGAAAACTGTGTTGAACTACTGTCTGGCAACCGAAGTTTAAAAGGGGAACTCTGTGGAGAAACTTTGTTACTATAACCCAAAGAGTAAACAAAACACCTCTCACTAATAAGAACTAAGCACAATACAACTAAGCTACAAGCAAACTGTTTTGCCTTTTATTTTTAAAGAATTCTGTTCTACCAGCAGGTTTTACCTCAGCTCTTTCATTCCCTGGCTGCCTATATTCCATCCCTGCCTGTTCAATAAAGTTTCTGTTTCTTTTAAGAGTTACTCAGCCTCCATTGCCATTTCATATACATAAGGAGGAGGGCGCCTGCTCTTCCCCCTATCAAGTCCTGGGCTGGGCTAAAAAGCCTTAAAATATAGCTGATTATCAGTGTGGGACAAAAAGAACTATAGTTTAAACAGAGACACACTACTTGAGTTGCTCAGCCACAGTGAGCAAACTTTAATGTTGGTGGGAAAATCTTCCTCACAGTGGGGGAGTGAAGGGGGATCTGTCATAGTAGTCATAAAAGTTGCTTGATGAGATAACCGATACCAACAAAATCTTATTCTTTCCTTAGGAACTGTTTAGTAAACAAAAGGGATATTTGGATGAGGAACTTGATTACAGGAAGCAGTCTCTGGATCAAGCACATAAGGTAAGACAAATACATTCATGAATAACATATACTGGTGGTTATCCCACATCCAGGACCCACATGGGTGCAGGGGGTGGATGGATACACTTCATGGAAGGTTGGCTCAGCAAAGTCCATTATTATGATATGGCTTATGTATATTATCTCAGAAATAAAATAGGATTTTTTGTTTCATGACTCATGAGATTATATAGATAAAATGAGATTGGGATGGCAGGGGGTGGAGTACACATTACAAACAAATAATCTTTGGGCCCTGTCCTTATCTGTCTGCTCATAGAACTGTATGAGAATGGTTCCAGAGATTATCCCATTATTGTCTGTCCTGTTTTCTTTATACAAAGCGTAGAACCCTTGAAGGGTTTAAACTCTTCCTCAGAAGCAGAGAAGGTTATTTTCCTCCAGATGCTGACTCACTCACAGCGGCGTAGCGTGGGTGAGGGATACCCGGGGCAGGAGGTGGTGCTTCTGGCCCTGTGTGCCCTGCACAATGACATCACTTCCTGGAAGTGACATTATCGTGCAGAGGCTCCCACAGTTCGGGCTGCTTGCCTCACCCCCCCTTACCACTTGGCCGCAGCTGCCCGCGCCACCACTGGGTGCCGAGCTGATGGCGGGGTGCAGGAGGCTGCGGTGAAGAGGTAAGGGGCGGGGGAGGCAAGCGGGGAGGCGGGCTTCCTGCCATGCCACCTACCACATTGCCAGGGCGCCCGGCTTGCTGGGCACCGAGCTGGCAGTGGTAGCTCAGGCAGCTGCAGTGAAGGGGCGAGGAGGTGAGCAGGGAGGTGGGCCGGGAGCATTCCCAGGGAGGGACCATGGACGTAGCGCCCCCTCAAAATTTTGCACCTGGGACAGTTGCTCCCCCGGCCCCCCCACGCTACGCCACTGCTCACTCGTTCCATAGAGTATTGCTGTTTGATTTGGCAGCCAAGAAAAGATGAGTGAAAGCTATATCAGAAGGGTGAAATGTTTTTAACATGATACGTATTTTTAGATTTGATTATTTTAGCAATGCTATTCATGATTTATGTTTTATGTTCTCTGTATTTGCTTGTAGTGGCCTTTGGCTATACACAATAAATACTATTGTATCGTATCATAAACCTTCCATTGGCAAAAGGGCTGCTTAGTTTACAGGATGGCTCCGTAGGCTGGAAACAGCCTTCAAACTTTGATGATTGGAGAAGAAGGATACAGGCCGTTATTTGCGGCACACTCTTTTGTACAAGCCCCGTGGAAATCCTGTGCAACTCCAATTCTTCGTGGAGAATGCACAAAGGAACTTCATTCTGGGCTGTCTTTGTTATAGAGAGGGCATTTTCATATGTGATATTTTCCTGCTATTTTTTTTGAATGAATAGGCACCTGTTGTCATGCACCCCCCAATTAGTAACGTATGTATTTGGTTTAGTAAAGTATGAGAGCCATCATTGAATACAGTTCATAGAATGCATTTATTTATTTAAATATTTTTATACCCTGCCTTTTCTCTCAGCTCAAGGAGGCTACAGTTGATGAATACCAGGCACTTGTGTGTAATGTGCTAACAAATCACTTCTGACCTATGGTGACTGTATGAATGACGGACCTCCAAAAATTCCTATCCTTAACAGACATGCTCAGATCTTGCAACTGACGGACATGGTTTCTTTTATTGAGTCCAGCCATCTCACTTGGGACCTTCCTCTTTTCCTACTGCCTTCAACTTTTCCTAGCATTATTGACTTTCTAGAGAGTCTTGTCTTCTCATGATGTGACCAAAATACAATAGCCTCAGTTTTGTCATTTTAGCTTCTAGGAGAATTCAGGCTTGATGTTATTTATCTTTTTGGCCCTCCATGGTATCTGCAAAACTCTCCTCCAGCACCATATTTCAAATTAATCAATTTTCTTCTCTTTTTCTTCTGTTCTGGCAAGAACTGATCTGGTCTGAAAATCTTGGCTTAAAGTATTCCTTCACCACTTACAGGGCCTTTTTCGCACGTGCAATTTTTGTCACTTTTGGCCCCACACCTCTTCAGGTTTTCTTCCAAATTCCAGACACTTAACTCCTCCTTCAGATTTCAGTGCAGCGTCTCAAAGATTCTCTTCCGAATTTTCTAGTTTCTTTTGAATAAATTGCACACTACAGGCTTAATAGTATATCTTATATATGTGCATGTTGGGTGATGTCTTATGTAGGATTTTGTTGATCAGGGACTCTAGTTATGACAGTGAGGAGGGAGAACAGGTTTAAACAGATGCAGAGTTTAATAGGTTCTTTCTCTGAATACAATTACAGTAACAATGGAATTAACTTCCTTCTAGAATTTCCCTTAGTTCTTCTGGTTTGGAATTGACTAATGTGTGATTAACCAACAGCAGTGTGGAATACTGACCTGGATAAAGGAACATGGAGTTCCTAAGTACCTGTTCTAGTGTAACCTAGGATGCAGTAGATACTGTTCAGAGAGGGAAGGGTCATTTTAAGCTACTGTTTTTACAATTCTGAGGAAAGTTTAGGTAAAATTCAAACTTGTTTGGGCTATTGTCAAATGCAGAAGAGATCTTTTGTGCTTCAAGTTCGCTCCAAAAGTACCTTTAAATCCCAGCACTTCAGACCAACTCATGCCAGACATATTAAGGAAGAAAAAAAGCTGCAGGGCAAATACTGCTGAAATATGTGAGCCATCTGTACCATGTGAATGAATGATGTCTTTTTATTATTTAGCACATTCTGGAATTAGAAGCCATGCTGTATGATGCCCTACAGCAGGAAGCAGGAGCCAAAATGTTAGAAATACTCTCAGAAGAGGAAAGAGAGAAGCTGAAGAATGCTGTTGAGCAATGGAAACGACAGGTTATGAGTGAACTCCGGGAACGGGATGCCCAGATTCTTCGGGAAAGAATGGAGCTCATTCAACATGCACAGCAGGTATGCAGCAGTTCACGGATATGGCATTGAGAAAGCTGCTCATTAAGATTAAAACTTGTGGGAGAAACATGAACAACAGCTTTTAGTGTTGCCTAAGTTTCTTCTGCATTATAATTTTTAAAAGGATGTAAATGAGATTTGGCTCTTTGGAAGTGGTTGTGGTATCACCAGCCCAAACTCTTGTGTTTCTTGACCAGAAAATCATTTTGGCTTCTCAGCTAGCACTTTCTAACAGCTTATATGGATTCATACAGGAGAAGTAGAGGGAATTTTTTAATCTTTGGGTGGAATTGAAATATTCATCACGAAGTGCTTCAGCCAACAACTCACCCCACTTCCTGATGTCATTACAATATGCATTTCCACGCCCCTTCCAGTGGCTGCTAATGATATGACTTGAAGATAGGAGTGTACATCAGATCTCAGGGCAAATTTTGACAGTAGCCCTGTGTTCTTTGCAGCAATGCTTCCACTCTGCATCTTTCATATAAGAAAGGGTAATTGCACTTCACTTCGAAAAGATGATCAGTTAATTCACTAGTGGGGGGAGCTATATGGTCCATCTGCCCCCCTATGTGCTGGGGAGTTAGAGTTTACCAGCCTGCACCTCCTCCCTCTTTCTCCATGTGTATGGTGTGCAGGGAAAAGGGAATGGTGCCCCATCTGGGATACTGCAATGTATGCTGCTATATTAAGATGTGATTTTATTGTTTTACTGTTTTATCTGTTTAACTCTGTAATCTATCTATTGCTGTAACCCGCCCTGAGCCCACTCGCGGGGAGGGCATGCTATAAATGTAATTAATCAATCAATCAGTAATTTCCCCAAGTCATACGTATTATCAAAAATTGCTTTTGTGTGGTTGGGGCTCTGTGTGGCTTTGGCCATTTTTGGATTGGCATCAGGCAAGCTTGAATGTTATGAAGTGTAGCTTAGCTAGAACCACTAGCTTTTTAATGTGTTTTATGTGACACTCACCATTGTTTTGTTGTAATGTCACCCCACACTGAAAGTAACCACAATCAGAATTTTGTACAAATCAGAGAAATAAACATATTATTTGCTCCACAGGTCCATCTAAATCCTGAAGCTTTACAAAAAAAAGTCATCCAGGTGAATTTTTTTTTAAAAAAATGGTATTCACATAGTGTTTCATTTTCACAGAGGATTAAGGAGCTAGAAGAAAGAATCGAGGGTCAAAAAAGACAAATAAAAGAATTAGAAGAAAAGGTAGGTAACAACATAGAAAAACTAGAATGATGCAAAAAGGTGTGTTCAATATTGATGATATAGCTATAGGATTCATAAACCTTAAATGAGGGACATTTTCATTTAATTCAAGTCAGTCTCCAAGTAATCTAGTTGGATAGTGGAAAAGATTTAAGTGCTCTAGAGAAAGGAGAGTTACTTACAGCACAGTCCCAAACAGAATCACACCCTTATAAAACCATTTATTTCAGTAGACTTAGGAAGGGTATAATTCTGCTTATGACTACCTTGGATTCAGGGATCTCTGAAGTCAAGTAGCATTGGTACATTAAATATTTTTCCTACAGGTATTTTTTCATTATATAAACTAGAGTGAAATTGTTTATAGGAGGCTTATTATTGAGTAGGAAACAACTTATACTTAAAACATTCTGAAAATCTATGATTTCTTCAAATGGTTATTCTACAGTTGAAATGCTCACATGAACTACATTCCAAATCTGCCAAGACAACAACCTGCAAACAAAGAAATAATGAAACTTCATTATTTAACTTCAGCATTGTAGTTTATTTTGCCCCCTTTGCCTAGAAGGCTGGCAGTTGTCTGGCCCATTGTAACAATTTTCAGATTTATAAAATTTCTAGTCCACTTTTATCCTGCCCTTCTTCCAAGGAGCTCAAAGTGCTGTACATGCTCTTCCTTCATATATATTTATCCTCGCAGCAGCCATGTGAAGTACATTAGGTTGGGAAAGAGTGACTAAACCAAGTGAATTAAGTGACAGAATGAGGGAAGGGGGGTTGGACCCAGATTCTAGTGCAACACTCTTACCATGATACCAAATTATAAATCTCTCAAATGATCGGTATGTCCCCAGTAGGAGGTTGATTTGCACTATATACTCCTTTTCCCATCAATCACCAAATGCTCATTAGTTAGAGACCCCCAACTACACAAAATGTATATACAAAGCACTTTTTAAAAACTCAGTTGCAAGGTGCATGGAGACCCAACTGAGATCCAGCATCACAGTGCCAGAGGTGGGGCTTTAAGCCTCCCCTCTGTAACGAGCTTTTTAAGTGGAAACTAAGCTTCCACTTAACCAAAAGAAAGATGTATCTTTTTCTCTTGGAAAGCTTTCAGCAATTAGTTTTCAGACCTGTCAAACAGCTAAGTTCTTTGAACCACCTCTTTATCAGTACATTTATTTTATACAAGGTTCAATATTACTTTGCAACTCCTTATCATACTCACAGACACTTGTCTGGAGTTTATTTCACTTTATTGAAAATATACCCTAGTTTTTCATGAAGCAAGTAATTAAAATATAAATGGTTATTAATATAAATCCTATAAAAAAGAACACAGAAAGGCAATAAGAAATAAGTTTGCTAACATTTCCTAATAAATTCTAAGTTTAACATAATCAAAGTTTCTATGAAATGCATAGGTAAAGTTAAATCCTCACCTAAATTCTCTCAGGAGATTTCTTCCATCAGAGCTCTGACATTCTATCTGAATTTGCATTTTTATAAGTCATCATATGCAAATATCTAAGAGCTTTTCACATGATAGCACAAACAAATGATAATTAGTCTGATGTTTCATGGAATATTCATAGTTTCTATAGTATAACTTTCCAATTAGTAAAAAATGACATTATACTCAAACTTGCAAAACAAAACTATAAATCTCTGAGAAATGTCAGAAAGGGTTAAGTTGACCTATTGGTTGAATCTCTGATAGAGGAACATTAATCTAGATAGAGTCCACTATTTTAATTAACTGTCAAACAATTAAAGCACACCTGTTAGAATTACCTAACACTTAGAAAAAAACACACAGACCGTTCATGCAAAGTTTGAAAGTTCATCTAGAATACAAGTACATGGCATAGTATTGCTTAGTATTGATTATTGTCATGTGCTTTTATTTATATTGGTGCAACACCTCTTTTCCCAATCAAAAAGGGTATCAGTACACATGTAGGTGGTGAGTTTAAAAAAAGTGCTCCATATAGGGAACTCCTAGCATTTTGTCCAGTTAGACCTTAGACAGAGCAACTGCCTCTATCCTCCTAGGGAGGTCCATCTTGCAGTCCCCAAGATGATTATGGCAAGAAGAACTGGTCATTTTTTAAAATAATCCAGCCAAAGATGGCCAACTCCAATCGCCAAACAGTGATCTGAAGGTCACAGCAGTCAAGCTGCATAAGAAAGTTGCCACCATCTAGCAGCAAGGTTTTTCCTGTTATAATATGTACTGAGAGACAAAACATGACATGCAAGTGCATATTTTATATTACATACATTATAACAGTGAACTGCATTCTTTGTTTCTTTTTCTTTCTTGAAACTCCTTTACAAGAATTTACAAAGGTCTGTAGAAGTGGACTCTAGTCAACAAAAACATATGCTAGAATACAATTTTGTTAGCCACAGGCTCTTGTTTATTTTATTTTATTTTGCTGCCACAGATCAACATGACAGTCCCTCTGGAATTACTACTGGGGTATCATTTCTTTTTTCAAAACAAAGGTTTTGAAAAGGCTTTAAAACACAGGTTAATGGAGTTTCAAGTCAGCATGGGAGTAAACAAGGCCACACCAGATCATTTTCATGGATGTGAAAAAAATGAGAAAAGCAATAAACAGATTTTATTTTTTCTAGTAAAATTAAACTTACTAATGTAGAAAAATGGGCTCTAAAATTCATTGAACTTGTCTTCCCATAATTTTATAGCTCTCTTCAGTTCCTGTTGCAATCTAGTATCCTGTTCATAGACATGAAATCTTAGGAGAGGCAAGTAAATTTGAAAGGTCACCCACTGTAGCTTATTTCTTCTCTCCATTGAAATAAACTGTTGTTCTTCTCTCTTGCCTAGAGTCATTGCTTGTTCTATACTAGGCTCACTATAAATCCTTTTTTCTTTTTCTCTTTTTTCTTTTCTTTCCCCATTTTCCCTTTTTTCAGTTTTTATTTTTGTTTTTATTTTTCTCTTTAGCTTTCATTCTTTGGTCATAGTACCTCCATCCACCTGCAGAGGGTAAGTATCCTGTTTACTAATTACAGACTTCTGCTCTGCTTCTTGTTCTTTCCTAATGCTCTCCTTGATAATGGACTCATCAAAGTATATGAAAGACCCAAGAACAGGGTGGTGTTATTCTTCCGGGCCAGGATGATGGACTTTGCTCTGATACTGGAAATTTGAGGAGGAAAATAAATCTTATTCAAGACCAAATTCAAAATTTAGCTCTCAGTTCTCAGGCGCATAGGGCCAACTTGAATTGGAACTGTGACATTCAAAGAAAAGAGTCTTCACCTTCCCCCTGCACCATTTTTATGACCTGAAATAGCCCTGAGGCCATTCTTTGCTCCCTTGACTGCCTCCATATGTACTGAGGGGGAAAAAAGCTTCCCTGGGAACATTTTGTGTCAGGAAGATGGCACAGGGAGAGGACGGTATAAGCAGCCTTTTCTCACATGCATTATCGTGATCCATATCAGGCCCTGAGAACCTGATAATTGAGTTCTCTGTGGGGAACTTGCAAGCACACATCTGAATGATAGTTCTTATAGTGGACACAGCTGATCTGAGGACTATGTATCATGTTGTGTGTGTAGGTGTTTGTATGTAAAGTGCCTTCAAGTTGCAGCCAATTTATGGAGACCAATTTATGGACATTTATACCCTGCCCTCGCTGCGAGCTAGCTCAGGGTGGCTAACAACAAGAAAACATTAAAATCATCAACAATTATCTAAAACCCATATTTAAAATCAATACAGTATAATGCAGATACTAGATAGGTGCCATACACAAAACAGGCTATATCAAAGTTACTAAAAGCATGAATGTAGCAATGATATAAGCTTGGGGCAGCCTGCGATAGCTAGAGACGAACCAAGGTGCCTCTGAGTAACAACCCTGGACTTCCTTGATGGTCTCCCATCCAATTACTAACCAAGGCCAAACTTGCTTAGCTCCCAAAGTCTGACAAGATCAGGCTAGCCTGGCCATCCAGGTCAGGCCCTTTTAAACCTGGAAGCAAAAGTCATTTATTTTCTGTTCCATTCCTGTAGGATCCTTTTCAGCAACAATGTTGCTACCTTTGCACAGGAAACAAGGCACAGATGACCATTATCTACCTTTGTCACACTAGTTTATTCAGTATGTCTGTACACTAGAGATAGGCAGGAAATGGGAAAAAATGAACCCTGAGTTCATTGCATTCGTTGCATTCCATGAACCACGAACTTTCATGAAATTGTCCCGTTTCATGAAACGATTTGTTGAGTTCGTGATTTGTCAGATCCTGGGGCCCTATAACGGCACTGTTCATACCCAGAGATGCCAAACTCGCAGGGAGACTTCAAAGGTACCCTCACCCAACAACCTTCCCAGAAAGGACAAGAGCAAAAAATAAGAAAGACAAAGGTAGATAATGGTCATCTGTGCCTTTTCAGTCCCTTTAGAGGCAGCAGCAAATCTAGCCAAAAGCTCCCAAATCTACTCTCTCTCACTCCAAATCCCAGCAACAACTCCTCCCTCTCCTTCTGTCTACTGGAACTGAAAACAGGAGGCACAGAGCTGTGCCTTATATAAGAAACACTCACATAGAGCAGAACAGGAGCTCTCTAGTTGGCAGACAGACCTGCCTAACAGGGTTTGGAGAGATGAGATTGGTGTTCCCATGGCCCATCTCCTCCCTGCTTATTGCTCTCACAGAACAGAATGGAAGATCTCAGGGAGAGCTGCCTATCAAGGTTATGTGGGCTAAAATTGGGGTTTCCATGGCAACAAAAGATCTGCAGACATTCCAGAACTATGTTGCCTAGGGAATCAATGGATTGGCACCAGCCTGTCTGACATCATAAAGCATTCACTAATTGAATTAATCGGCCCCAAAAGTCGTGGATTTCATGAAAAACGTGGCCCCACGAAACGCATTTTCACAGTACACGAATTGGCCTGATTCACCACGGAATTTGATTCGTATTTCGATTTGTGCCCATGTCTACTGTACACTTTAGAGCTTTAGAAGACATGCCTAATTAACATGACCAGCAGAAGATACTGTGCATTTTAATAACTTTAGCTTATTTTATATATCTTTCTCTTTCAGTCTACAGAGAAAACTAGAAATTCTTTTATGGAACAACTTCTTTTATGGAACAACAGGTGCCACGATGAGGAGAAAATATACATTTCCATTTCAAGAAACTAGTCTACATACTGTATTTTAACATTAAAGATCTAATCTTTTGACCATTTTTTAAAAAAAGAAGATAAATAAGGACTCGTGAGAATTCTATTTTGAAGCGATCTTCTGGCAAGTGTAACTATAACTTTTTACAAACTAGTATTAGAACTGTCAAAGAAGAAAGCCAAAAAAATTAGTATTAAAAATTACTGACTTCCTAAAAGGAAGCCTTGTCTTTGCTGCTCACAACAATTTCAGCTTTATGTAAAAAGCAGTAAATCATTCCAATGAAGTGAATATATTCTGGTTTCCTGCTAAGCAGGCAGTTAACTGCTTCTGTAAAGAAGTGAAAACATCCTGTTTTGTACATTAGTCCTCTATACTGTTCTTCATAATTGTTTAAATACACATCTTGAACAAAGAGTTCCATAGTCAATGGTGAAAATAGAATTAGATGGACCAGTGTATGTGCTTTCCTTAGTATGTTCCAGACAGTAAAAACAGGGAACTAGATGCAATTAGATTTGGAAAAAACATATTCCCTTTTCTGATATAGCCCAGTGTGTGCTATCCCCAGCCAAGTAAGGTTTTCAGGTTTCATTTTGCTCTGAAATTTTCAATGAAGCTTGTCAGTGACGCGAATGGAAGAAAATGGCACAATCTTTATAATGGGCTTAAATTTTGAGATTGAAGAGCAGCCAATAAAGACTTGAAAACCAAAGCTACAGCTAGAAGAAAAATGAAGCTAGGATATCTCTGATCCATAAAATAGAAACATTGTCAACAAGATTTGTTTACAATACCGAGAAAGCACAAGCACCTTGTGGAAACGTCTGTTGGATTGCAACATTTTTAATGTCATCTTTAAATGAAGAAGCAGGAAGGTAAAAGAATGCAGAAACAGGACACAAGAGAAGTAACTAGATGATAGATGAGGATTTACTGATGGAAATACACACATATATATAATTTTCCTGAGCTGATGTCATAAAAGGAGGGGCAAGAAGAGAATAGAGAAATGACATGGACCCTGCTGGAAGTGTCTCCATGGTCTTGAAGCTCAAAGAGGTGCACAAAGGTGAGAAGCTGATATTTTTATAAACTTTCTGATGCCATATTCTAAATGTACAATGATACAATATAGTAGTGGAAATCTTTTAGGAAAATATGTTGGATCCCATGAATTTCTTCAGCTAACACTAGAGATTTCCTCTAGTAAAAGGAGCTTTGCACCGTGTGAAAGAGCTTCTGGTGCTAGCAGAAGAGCCTCTTGCACAGAAGGAAACTTCCACCATTCGTGGAATGAAGTCATCCAATCCAACCTTACATCTTGGAACCCATCTAAAAGAACCACATGTGGAATCCCCACTACTGCAGCAGCCCTCCAGTTCTTGCTTCATATTGATCCAGTATGGGTCCCCCTTTTAACAGGAACAGCATTTTGGAACATTTCAGACAGCAGTAGGAGGGAGAGGCAGGGAAGTCACTCTTCTGTGCATGGAAATTTTAGACAGATTCCAGCCTTACATGTTTAAATATA
Source organism: Eublepharis macularius (assembly GCF_028583425.1). NCBI lineage: Eukaryota > Metazoa > Chordata > Lepidosauria > Squamata > Eublepharidae > Eublepharis > Eublepharis macularius. Next base: position 97,198,227 of record NC_072795.1, read on the forward strand.
ACATTAAGTTTCATGTTGAGAAAATACTTTCTTTAAGCTCAAGTGATCAAGATAATTTTCTCAATGTGAATTACTATTTGTTTTTTTTTGGGGGGGGGCGTTTATAACTGGTAAAGAACAGATTACAGAGAGAGAATATACTAAGCAATATACAGTATGAATAATGTTTACACAGCATAACAATATATAGCGGGAACACAAAGACAACTTACACATTTGTGTACATATGAAAAAACTTTAAACCTGGTAGGGAACTCTTATTTTCAAGGTACTCAAAGAATGGAAACCATTTCTCTATAAAATTTGTGGTTCGTGGAAAATGTTCTACTTGATAAACTTTATCATATAATTTTTCCAAAATGAAGTGGTCCCAAATTTTTGCATACCAGTTATCAATTGATGGGATAGTTTTTGATTTCCAGAGAGCTGCTATTGCGCTCTTCGCAGCCACTAATAAGGTAGCTATAAGGTCCCTGCTTATTATGGGGATGCTAACCTGACATTTGTCCCATTGGTCTAAAAAAATGATTTCTGGCAACAGCGGGATGTCACCAGAACTCGTTATTTTTGGATTTCTTTAAGGACCGCTTTCCAAAATTTTTCTATATAGTGGCATCTCCACCAGCAATGAGCTAAATTCCCTTCCTCTCTGCATTTCTTCCAACAGTTGGGCGAAGATGAAGACGAGATCTGGGATAATTTTTTTGGAGTTAGATACCACCTGTTGATTATTTTATAAGTTTGTAATTTAGTAACAATTGTTTTAGAGGTGTAAATGTTGGAGGACCAAATTTGTTTCCAATTTTCTATCGATTGGTCGATTTGGCAGTCTTGATACCGCTGAACTTGGTATTTCAGCGATTTAGTTTTGTGAGTGGATAAAATTATGCTATAGAATTTGGAGATCAATCCTTTACTGTTGAGTGTTGAAGAATCTAAAAGACATTCAAATTCTGTTTTGAGAAAGGCTAGTATTTTCTTTAGATGAATGACTATTTGTGTTTGTTTTGTTATGCATCATCTGTCTTCTGCATAAACCATGGAGGTTAATTATTTTTCTTTATTCTGTCTTCAGCATCCATACTAATTTTCTATACAAAAATTATTATATGTTTAAATACAAAAGAGGCTGTTATTCTGAAGACATAAAAATCATAGACTGCATCCAAAACTGAATCATCATGGTACAGGTGTGCTATACCATTATACAGCACAAACAGTAATCCCAGTTAAAGTGGGGTTAACATTTTGTTTTACATTTACAGCACTTTCCTACTGATATTTACATAATACCTTATTGGTTTTAGTGGGAATTACTATTAGCTCAGTATACTTAAGAAAGTAGCTTAATGTAGTGCAGTGTTTGCAAGGCAAGGCAAACTCTACTGTTTTTCTTTGGGATTAAATTGAGTTATGGGGAAAATACGTTGGCTCTAATCTTAGAAATCTATTATAATTGTTAGATATTGAATATCAGGAGGAGATTCACTTTGGTTGTCATCCTAAACATCTTTACTGACAGAAAGATTTCCACTGAACCTAATAAATTCATTTCCACATAATGTATATAGAACATAGAATTTAACCGTGTTAGTCTGCAGTAGCAAAATAGTAAAGAGTCCAGTAGCACCTTTAAGACTAACCAACTCTAGTGTACATAAACTTTCGAAAACCACAGCTCTCTTCGTCGGATGCATGGAGATTAAGAAGAAACTGGCCAGATATATATAGGTGGTGAGGGGAGGGGAGAGTAGATGCTTCTGATGTAGTTTGCTTCTGGTGATACCAGGTCGATGAGATCAACCATGGATGTTGAGGCTCTGTACACCAATATCCCACATGCGGATGGACTGCAGGCCATCAGGAATATTATCCTGGACAAAACCAGAGCACACTTTGATACTGAACTTTGCCACCTCATACTTACTCACAATTACTTCAAATTTAGTGACAGCTTTTATCTACAGGTTAACGGCACAGCCATGGGCACACACATGACACCACAATATGCTAACATATTCATGGCAGACTTGGAGCAACGCTTCCTCAGCTCCCATCCACTGAAACCACTCCTGTACTTAAGGTTCTTGGATGACATCATCATTTGGACCCATGGGAAGGAAGCCCTTGAGAGATTTCATCAGGACTTCAACAACTTTCACCCTACTATCAACCTAAGCCTGGACCACTCTACACAACAGGTACACTTCCTGGACACCACTGTACAACTACATAATGGATGGATAAATACCACCTTATACCGGAAACCAACAGACAGATACTCATATCTACATGTCTCCAGCTACCACCCTAAACATACCACTCGGTCAGTTGTCTACAGCCAAGCCTTACGTTACAATTGTATCTGCTCCAATGCTCTTTATTGGGACTCCCACATAAGACTCCCACTTTATCGGGACTCCTACTTACAACAAGCATTTTTAAGGCTACAGTACCCACCAAATGAGGTGAGGAAACAAATGGACAGGGCCAGACCAGTACCCAGAAACAGCCTGCTCCAGGACAACCTTGACAGGATTAACAACAAAACACCACTGGTTGTCACCTATAGTTCCCAGCTCAAACCCATCCAATGTATCATCAGTGATCTACAGCCCATCCTGGAAAACGATGCCTCTCAGAAGCCCTGGGTGGAAGACCTCTCCTTGCCTACAGACAGCCCCCCAACCTGAAACGACTTCTCACTTACAATCATGAATTGGCTAGCAGAGTCACCAGCACAGGTACCAGGCCCTGCAACAGACCCAGATGCCAGCTCTGCCCTTATATCTACCCAGGAAATACAATTACAGGACCCAATGGCATCAACTACACTGTCTCTGGCTCTTACAACTGCTCATCCCCCAACGTGATATATGCCCTCATGTGCCAACTATGTCCATCTGCTCTGTACATTGGACAAACCAGCCAACCTCTACGCAAAAGAATAAATGGATGCAAATCTGACATTAAAAAAGGCAACAGCCAGAAACCAGTAGGAGAACACTTCAATCTACCAGGACATTCCGCCAAGGACTTAAAGGTCACTATAGTTCAACAGAAACCTTTCAAAAACAAAGTCTAATGGGAAGCTGCTGGATTGGAATTCATATGTAAATTTGACTCAGACTTGGATTGAATAGAGACACTGAATGGTTATCTCATTATCAGAAGTAACTGATTTCATTAACAGAAGCAAACTGATCTCATCAGAAGCAAACTGATTTGCATCTATTCCCCCCTCCCCTCACCACCTATATATATCTGGCCAGTTTCTTCTTATCCTCTGTGCATCTGATGAAGAGAACTGTGGTTCTCGAAAGCTTATGCTACAGTAAAGTTGGTTAGTCTTAAAGGTGCTACTGGACTCTTTACTATATAGATTTTAACTTCCTTATAGTTCTACATTCCCAATTACAGGATCATCCACATGGGGGAGCTCCAATCAAAATATAAACGGAGAGTAATTTTTTAAAAAATATTGTTAGATGTTTCACCTGGTCTTGTATCCCATTTTGGGGACACTGTGTGCTAGATTTGGTGTTATTAAGATTTTAAATGATGTGAGTCTCTGATTCAGTATAAAATAATATGTTCTAAAATAATTCTATTGGGATTGATAGATCTTCTAGTATGGTTGAGATAAACCTCTCTAAACTCCATAAAATCAAAACAGAGCCAGCTTGGTGTAGTGGTTAAGAGCGTGGGACTCTAATCTGGAGAACCAGGTTTGATTCTCCCTCCTCCACTTGAAGCCAACTGGGTCAGTCAAAGCTTCTAGGAGTTCTCTCAGCCCCACCCACTTCACAGGGTGTTTGCTGTTATAGAGATAATAATGACATATGGTTGTTGTGGGTTTTCCAGGCTGTATTGCCGTGGTCTTGGCATTGTAGTTCCTGACGTTTCGCCAGCAGCTGTGGCTGGCATCTTCAGAGGTGTAGCACCAAAAGACAGAGATCTCTCAGTGTCCCTGTGACACTGAGAGATCTCTGTCTTTTGGTGCTACACCTCTGAAGATGCCAGCCACAGCTGCTGGCGAAACGTCAGGAACTACAATGCCAAGACCACGGCAATACAGCCCGGAAAACCCACAACAACCATCGTCCTCCGGCCGTGAAAGCCTTCGACAATAATGACATACTTTGTAAACCGCTCTCAGAGGGCCAAGCTACACATGACGAATGACACTTGAACGGCAAGTGGATTGAGTGGAGGGCAAGTGAACAGGGAGAAATACACTTGCCGTTCAAGTGTCATTCGTCATGTGTAGCTTGGCCCTGAGTGGGTGTTAAGTCATCCTGAAGGGTGGTATATAAATCGAATATTATTATTATCATAGGCTACATTGTTAGGGGTATGTTCTTATAATGAGGCAGGAAGGCCAGTCACTCTCTTTCTATTTAACCTACCTCACACTGGAAAAGACAGCATGAGGAAAGGAGAATCATATACGATACCCTAAGCGGTTTGAAGGAAGTGTGGGGTACAAATGTACTAGAAAAATAGGCAGGACTTCTCTTTGTACATAACACGCTGATTTTCCCCTTTTAAAATGGGTATTACATTGATTTATCAATTGTCCAATAAGAATTCAGCTTACCTGGCAGCTGTGCAGCTGATCGTGCCAGAAGCCAACCATTGCAGCCCCACCTGGAGGGAGAAACAGGCTCCCTTCCCGGGCATCCGGGGCTCTGGCCGGGGGGTGGAGCCAAGTGCCATTTGCAGACAGCTCTACCCTCCCCGGCTGCAGTTGCTTTCTATGCACAGAGGAGAAGGAGCATTTTCCTTGCTCTCTTCCTGTGCGCTGCAGGGAGCACCGGCTGCTTGATCTGTTGGCGGCGCTTGTGGAAAGCAACACGGAAGCTCCCTTCCCTCCACAGCTGAGGTTGCTTGGAGGAGGCGGCGTTGGCATTGGCATTGGAAGACTTCCCCGCGCAGCTCTGTGTGAGAGCATGGGGAGGCTGGTTGCGGCCGTTGTGGCCACTTCATTGAGCCTTAGTGGAGGAGGAGGAGGCCTTGGCCCAGCTTAGGCTGCTGCGGGTTGGGGGCCCTTGGCAAATTTGGGGGGTAGTAGCTCATTTTTAGATGCCTGCGGTGTGCAGCATTCTCAAGCCTAGGCCATGTTAGGGCCAGCTTGGTTGGTTGGTGTGATGGGTGCCTTGGCCACGACGCCATAGGCCTGTCTGCGGCTAATTTGGAAAGGGGTCTGGGCATATTGGCGGGCATTTGATGTAGAGCAACATGTCCCCTCGCTGAGCATCTAATTGCCAGGGAACGTCTCAGCCCTCCCCCTTGTTGGGTAACTCCTGTCAATAGGGCATTTCCTTGCTTGGGAGCACTACAGCCCCCCCCCCCCCGCATTGCGGGGTAAATCCTTTCAGTGGGACAGGTTGTGAGTTATATCTGACATCGATCTGTGGGTGGTACTGGGAGTCCTGCTCTGGCTGTTGGTGGTTGGAATGGCCATTTTGACTCTGCGAGGGCCAATTTAGAGTGCCCATTTTGTGTGGCAGTCATAGGGCTCTGTGCTAGTGCCCCCTAGTGGGGTATTTGCACGGAATAATTGTTTCCTAGGCAGCTTTTGTAGAGCTGCACACAGGGCACTGCTGTAGCAAAGTGGTTAAGTGGTTTGGCTGTAATCAGCCCCACGGCTACCTTTTGGGGCGATATCGTTAAGTGGGGTGCTTCTCTAGTACAGTAGTTAAGTGGTTTGGCTGTAACCAGCCCCGCTGCTGCCTTTGTGGGGATATCATTGAGCGGTTGGAATTATGCCACCTAAGAAAGGGGGTGGCCAGTCTAACGGCAAGCAGCCTGCTTAGAGGCCCATGCCAGCCCTTTCTTCCTCTGATGAGGAGGATGCTGGAACAAGGATGCAGGAGATATTGAACCGTCTTGCAGTGCTGAGGGGGGCAAAGTGGGTCCGGCATCCTCTGGGGCAACTGTGAGGGTGCATTGGCCCTCTAAGAAGGTTTCTAAGACGGCATTGCTCAATGGTGTCTTAACTCGCCTTTCTACTTTGGAGGGTTCGTCTGGCGCGGTGGCTGGAGAAGGCAGCAGTACTCAAGGGCCAACCATTTCCGGTGAAGGAGCACTTGAGGTGGAGCAGGAGTGGCCTGCAGATGGTGAACAAGTGGCCATAGTGGTCAAGCCAGCTTCAGTGGATGGTAAGTCAACCCAGCCGCAGCAGACTTGCTCCTGGCCATGGGGCCCTTGGGGTCAGCCTGCTGTTTCTGCGTCCACCTCTTCCACACCTACATTTACACCTTTGCAGTATGGATTGCCCTCTGCAGGTCAAGCCAGTTGGCCAGGGTATCCAGGTGGGTCACTGAGACAGCAACAGACACAGGCCACCCCTCCTCATAGCCGGTGGAGTGGAGGGGAATGTAAGGGCCCCCTTCAGCTGGCAGCGGGGTGGACATCTAGCTACCCCCCCTTTTAGCTATGGTTCTCAATGGGGCCCCCTCCCATACAGATCGCCTGGATATGGCATGGTTCCATATAGGGCTTTGCCATTTGGGGACATCACTTTGCCTCTTGGCGACCACTTAATGCAGGCCACTAGGGACAAGATTATTAGAGGGGAGTATGTGGACTTCTTTTTTTTAATTTATGCCGGGGTATTAGCTCGGGCACACCCCTGGAGGGCTGTCCCCCTTTTCCAATATTTGAACATCATATATAGGGGTTATACTGATTTTGAGGGGGCGGCTTGGCTGCGGTATGATGAGGAATTTCACATACATGCGGCCTTGAACCCGAGCCTTCTGTGGGACCAAATTCACCAGCAGCTGTGGCTGCAGGTAATGGACCCGTCCAAATTTCATCTGGGTGACAGATCTGATAGTGGTCACCTAATTTTCAGATCTTCTCAGGCTTCGGCTTCTGGTACCTGCACCTCTGCAGGGCAGTAGGTTGTGTTGCCGCTGTGCTTGCCCTGATACCATTCATTATTTAGATAACTTTATGATGGTGGGGCCGGCTGGCACTGGACAGTGTGCCAGGCTCTTGGAGGGATTCATGGAGCTTGCTGAGGAACTAAGAGTTCCTTTAGCTCATGAAAAAACTGAGGGTCTGTCTGTTGTCTTAACGTTTTTAGGTACAGAATTAGACACGGTCCAACAGACTTTGAGGTTACACTTAGAGAAAGTGGTAGATCCTAGAACATGGCTTGATGAATGTTTGAGTAAAAGCAAGGTAACTCTCATTGAGTTGCAGCAATTAGTTGACCATTTAAATTTTGCCTGTAAGGCGGTTGCCCCAGGGAGGGCTTTCCTCAGGAGGCTGTGGGATGCTATGGAGACTTTGTGGTTGCCCCATCATTGGTTACGAATTAGTAAAGGTATGTGGGAAGACCTACTGGTTTGGCAGGCGTTCTTAGGTTCTTTTAATGGGGTGACTTTTTGGAGGGAGGACTTGTTAGAGGCTGAGCTCCTAGTTACCTCTGACGCCCCTGGGTCTACGGGCTTCGGAGTATTTTTTCGTGGCCATTGGTGTGCCGACTAGTGGCCAGCAGATTGGTTAGCACAGGGATTGTACAAAGACTGTACGTTTTTGGAGTTCTTTCCCTTATTAGTGGCAGTGTGGCTTTGAGGACCAGAGTTGGCCAATCAAGCAGTCCACTTTTGGTGCGACAACTTGGCAGTTGGGCCTGTTGTCAGCACACTATCATCTAAATCCCCTAGGGTGATGAGGCTGGTGCGTGCCTTTACCCTTAAATGCCTGCAGTTAAATATATTATTTAGGGCCAGACACATTCCAGGAATTAACAACGGTGTGGCAGACACTTTGTCTCGCCAGTAGATGGAACCATTTTGGTAGCTGGCCCCTTGGGCCAACAGGCAACCTGCACAGATGCCCCAGGAACTTTGGCAGCTTGGACGGTGGAAGCAAACAGAGAAATCCAACTGTCCATTGCCCCCAGCACATGCAGGGCCTACGACCGTGTGGTAGGGCAGCTTCATGAGTTTCAGGCAATGGCCAGGCTCCAGCAATTATGGCTCATTCTGCCTGAACATTTGATGCACTTTTGTGTGGTTCAGTGTGTGTGTGTGGGGGGGGTCTTACGGTCATCCATTCAAGGACAGCTGGCTGCTTTAGCTTTTGTGAGCAAGGCTCATGATCTACTTGAAGTCACAGGGGATTTCAGGATTTGAAAAATGTTAGAGGGCCGGTCCAGGGGACTTGGGAAGACTAGAGACTCCAAGCAGCCCATCTCTCCATCAGTCTGAAAGGGGTTGGAGGCTGCTTGGGGGGATGTGTGTTCCTCAGTGTACGAAAGAAAGTTCTTTCATGCTTCTTCCTTAATGGCATTTTGGGGGGCCTTAAGGGTCATTGAGTCGGTGTCCCACTCACGTAGGGATGCATCTGGCTGGGCCTTGGCTACTCAGGATATCAGATTTGTGGGGGAGAAGGTCTCGATTACTATCAGGTGTGGCAAGACTGACCAAAGGCAGAGAGGACATACCTTCCTCCTTGGCCCCTGTTCGGAGCAGGAGCTTTGTCCTGTTGTGGCTCTCAAGGAATATGTGCAACTTCATGGTGAGGGCCAGGGCAATTTGTTTTGCCTTGAGGATTGGACCCCATTAACTAAATATCAGTTTGGGGCTGTGGGGCCTTAAGAAAATTGGTTTGTCAGGGGTCGAAATTCAGCACCCATTCCTTTAGGATTGGGGCTGCCTCTACGGCAGCAGCTATGGGGTATCCCCACCGAGTGATTCAGCGTGTGGGCAGGTGGAGGTCGTCGGATGCATTCAGGACCCACATCCGCCCCTTGCCTCAGTTTTAAATGGCCATACTAATTGCTCTTTCCTTAGGTGCTGTGTCAGGCCGAGGGAAGAAGAGGATCCTGATTTGTGGCCACACCATGGTGTTCTGGGCGGCCTACCAAGCTAGAATGCCGATTGGATCCCAGCTGGGCTTGAGTGCTGTGGCCACTGTCGAGTGGCAGGGACGGCGTGGCCTTAGATGGCTGGACCTACTGCCGCTTTTGTTTCGGATAAGGACGAGTCCTCCCCCACACATTTTGGTCATCCACCTCGGTGGTAATGACCTGGGGTTGGTGCAGGGAAAGGTCCTGTCACTGCAGGTAGCTGAAGACCTTCTGGTTATAGACTGCCAATGGCCAGGCGTGCTTATATTTTGGTCTGAGATGCTACAAAGGCGGGTTTGGCGAGAAGCCTTTGACCCTAGGGCAATTGAGGGGGCCTGATGTAAGGCTAATCATGCCATTAAGAAACCCTTGGGGGATGGCTTGGGAATTTACTTACCACACCTGAGAATTAGGGCCACATTTGCCCACCTCTACCAAGGAGACGGGGTACACCTGTCGGCAGAGGGCAATGAGATATTTCTCAATGACCTGCGGCAAGGGCTTCAGTTGGCTTTAAGCCACCTATGGGGCATGAGAGTCTAAGCAGAAGCTTGACCCTTGCAGTGGCAGGAGAGTTTTGGGAATAGGGTGCAGGCCAGTGAGCACCCAGTGGTGCTTCCAGTGGGGAACAGGGTCTGCCAACAGTGCGGTATGCTTGTGACGGCTACCATAGCACAGGCAGATGCCTGCGGGGATCCCCAGGGACAAGGCCTTCCCTCATGCTGTACGGCTGTGGCATTAGGTGCTTGATGGGGGGATCCATTTGCCTGGCTGGCCGGCTTGCAGCCATTCCAGGGATGGCCTACACCTGGGGCTGTGGGGCTCGCCCAGACAGGTCAAGGCGGAGGTCTGGGGATGACCCCGTGGCTTGACCTGTACTGCTTAGTTGGCCCTTGCCGTGGTTTATGTTGAATGATCATGTTAATAAATGGCCCTTTAATTCCAAGCCTGTGTCTGTCTCTTCATTCCGGCTGGGGTTGCAACGCTGGTTTTGGCAAAATATTGGTCATTTTTGCCTGGGTTTTTTTCATTACTTGTGGCCTCATATTGCATCGATTTGTCTCCAGAATTCTGCATGCATGGTCAAAATTCTCAGATTCAGTCTCCAAACTGAATCTTTCTCCAGCTTTTCTTCCTGTGCCCTTACTGCAATTTTTTTTTCCAGTGAAGTCAACCCGCAGCTTTTTTGAAGTGCAGAATGCTTTCTTCAGTGCAAGGCCTGGCCCTGGCCCTGCCTTTCGTCCTCCCCTTTATCCTTCTGCATCCTGATTGGTTGAACAACCACCAATCCAGGTTTTTTCCTGACTTAAAAAAATTAAACAGCAATATTGCAACATTGGTGCCTTTAAAAAAACTTGCAACTGATGGGGAGGGGTGGAAAGGCTGCAATATAGCTAACTCAAAAACTCTGCAGAGAGCCATGAATATTTAGACTTTCCCTCTGTACTCACTGTACTTTTTAGTCCATTCTTTTCTTGCATTTTTTTTTAAAAAATTAAACAACTTTGCAACATTGGCACCTTAAAAAACGTGCAAGTTTTCTCAGCTCATTAACTGATGACATGTCATCTTTCCTCAGAAAGCCCACAGCAGAAATGGGGCATTTTTTTAGTGCAGAAAAAATAAACAGATATCACTTCGGTTCAACTCCCTCAAGGGCAGAATTACAAAGACCCAAAACGGATCCAGTCCTCATGGATTAAATATCTAGAAAACCTGGTGAAAGCGTGCATATAGAAAACACCATTGTTAATGATTTCACTAACAAGCCAGTGATTTCACAATTGAGTACTACAAAGAACTCTAAAATGAACACCATTTGTTAATTTTTACTTTGTCAAATAGCCCTAGAACTTCATCTCTCGTCATTGTATTAGCTTAAATAAGTTCATAGCCAGTTAGTCATGGGGGTATGTCAGAGATCTTTCATTGTGAAAACCAACATAAAGAATTTATTCCATTCCTCTTTTAGCACACCTTTCATTCCTTTGCCATCTACTTGTCCATTTGCTGTCTAATCATGCTTCATCCCACAGTGATTCTTTTCTCATTTATCAGTCTGTATGTCCTTTTTGACATACAGGGTAACACTACCCCCCCCCCCCAGTAACTCATTCTCTGTTCTTTCTATCAGGGTTATATCCATGGATAAGTGTATTTCATTGATCTCAGTTCCACCAGTTTTCTGTGCCCAATTCTTCTGCTAGCATTGGACTTTGAATCTAATAATCAATTGATTATTTTGATTTAAGTAAATACATATGTTATCCATCTCAGCTATAAGTATTTGATGAAGTTTTCAAGGAATGCTCAGTATTTATGTCACATGGGTTTAATAGGCAGAAGTTACTACTTATAGTTTCATTTAGAGGCTATTGTTTAACATAATTTTATTATCAGTTTGGGGACATGGAATGCCGAACATTTTCTATTACAATGGCAAAGCAGAGTTAAAATGATTTCATGGTTCAAATCCAATTGTGGAAAATCTAAACAGAAAAGTTTAAAAAGACATTCAAATTGACATTCTTTAAACTAGAGCATGGCTAGTTTCAGCTGTCTGTGTTCTTTATTGCCAGAAGGGAAGCAGTAGTGATTTCTCTCTGAAGAACAAAATATCTGTATTTTCTCACCAATATTGTCCAAGAAAATTTATAGAAATTCTGGGTGTAGACCTGTGCCTGCATAGTCAAATGTGACTCTTTTAAAAAAGAAAATGAAATCTTTTAAGTTATATTAGAGGGTAGGTAGAATGCTAGAATAACTAGTACGTGAAGGGAATGGCAGGCAAAGATTTTTATGAGATTAAGTGGCTTCTTAAGGGCCAAACTTCACGTTTTAGATGAGTTGGGCCTGAGTTCCCCAGATCCAGCTTGTTTTCCCTGCAGTCACACAGCAGCTGTGAGGAAAGACATTTTTAAAATCCCCAGTTGGGCCCAGGATGATTGCACGGGGCAGGAAATCCCCCCCCCCCTGCTGATTTACAAAAAAAAACCAGTCAGGTGGGAAGAGCCCATCTTTGGAGCTGCATTTTTGAGAACTTGGGTCCAACTCTTCAGAAAACCTAATATGTAGTTTGGCCCTTAGAGATGCTTCACATAAACAGAAATGAGAGAGAACCGTTGTCAGTAATCCAAGTGCAAACCGAAAGCAGATTTATGCCAGTGCACGGAAGAATCACACAGGTTTATGACATTGTGAGTCCTCATGTGTGAAGGGCTCTCAACCACCAGTATTTGGGCTGCAGAAATGTTACAGATTATTAATCCACATGTCCATTGTGCTGATTTTGTTAAATTGTACATTTTCAGTCAATGCAAATAGACTTTCTTATACTGATTTTTGTTGATCTCTTGGTCTGAATTTTGGCATAGTTTAACTCTTTAATTATAACAAGTTGTTGATAAAATAATATGGAATTGGAGATTTACCCTGGACAATAAAACGTGCCCAAATGTTTTAATGCAAGGTTGCCTGGTAGTGCTGCTTCTGTGTTTCAGTTGAAGCACTTTGAGTTGACAGTGCCAGCCTGAATTGGCAGCTTTCTGTGATGAGATTAGACAAAAAGTCCTGAGGCAGAAATAATGACATCGTAAGAGTTGGCGTTTAAACAGTATGTAGCTTTTGCAGCACAGCTGAGGAAGTGGGTTGGTTAAAATTAAATCAGAGAGGAAAGAGAAGGAAAGGGACTTCTCCTTACCGTTTCATGTGATACTCACAGACAAACAATTTGGAAAATGTTCCTGCTGGACTTTACAAAATAATTTAAAACTCTATATATTGTCAAAGGCTTTCACGGCCGGAGAACAATGGTTGTTGTGGATTTTCCGGGCTGTATAGCCGTGGTCTTGGCATTGTAGTTCCTGACATTTCGCCAGCAGCTGTGACTGGCATCTTCAGAGGTGTAGCACCGAAAGACAGAGATCTCTCAGGGTCAATTTAAAACTCTGTTTCATTGAAGTGATATATTAAGATGTCAGTAGCAAACAGAGCTTCTATCAGAGGACAGTTCATTCAGCCAAAAATTATTTGTGCAGAGGAAAAAGTTATCATCATAGGCAGATGAAACTCCAGAATTATTAAAATATCTCGCACATTACAAAAGGAATAGTGATATGTTATAATGTTCTGTTTCATGTTTTCTCTATTTCTTTGGGATATTTATTTAGGATATTTCTATGCCGCTTCTTCAGAGTCCTGCTTGAGGCAGCTTACAATTAAAACATCAGAATATAAAAATAAGCAATTCAATGCAAACCATTACAAACAACTGATGGAACATAAACAGCATAAAAACTATCCATAAAACAGAAGCAGACCATTTAGAAAAGCTAGTAGTAAGATAAAGTCTGTAATTAAAAGCCTGGATAAAAAGAAGTGTTTTGGCCTGGTGCCTAAAAGCAAGTAAAGCCAGTGCCAGTTGAGCCTCAATGGATTTGCATTCCAGAGGCAAGGTGCCACAACAGAAAACACCCTGTCTCTGATCACCACTTGCCTCAACTGGGATGGCAGGAGCACAGTCTTAACTGGTGGTCTGGGTAGTATGGGAGGAGTTGGTCTCTCAGGTACCCTGCCTCTAAGCTGTTTAGGATCTTAAAGGTAAGAGCCAGGACTTTGAATTGTGCCCAGAAACAGATGAGCAACCAGTGCAAATCTTTCAGCACAGGGTGTTACGATCCTTCTAACCAACTCCTGGCAATAGCTTGGCCCATCACATTTGGACTAATTAAAGTTTCCAGACCATTTTCGAAGGCATCCCCACACAAAGCTCATCACAGTAATCTAACTTGGTTATGATCAGAGCATGGCCAGATCATGCTTTTTGAGGAGCTGGCAAAACAGACAGATCTCGTAAGAGGCACTATTATCTTCTCCCAGCATCTATTCAGGACTTCCACAGACCCAGCTGGCTAAGCTGTTAAGGAGAAATAGAGCTGGGTGCCGTCCCTATATTCAAGACACCTCAATCCAAACCTTTGGACGACCTCTCCCAGTGGTTTCATGTAGATGTTAAATAGCATGGGGGACAAAATGGAACCATGTGGGACCCCATAGCATAAATACCATGGGGCCAAGTAGCAGCAGCACCTTCTGGAATCAGTCATATAAAAGTCTAGCATACCTATGGGATCGCCTCCCTCCCTATGCTTCTCCATGGCAGCTTCACTGTTCTGAACAGGGTTTCCTGCAGGTGCCACCCTGCACATCAGTGAAATCAATAGCAGCCCATACAAGGGCTTTCTCTGTGGTGGATCCCTCCCCACTCTGTGGTGGCCTCCACCCTGTGGAAAGCCCCCATTCTCCTGGCTTTCTGCAAATGATGCAAAACTGAATGATTCAAAAAGGCTTTTTACTCAGGAGGGCTGTATTGTAGAGAGGGGATCTCAGATGATCCGCTAATGGTAGGTAGGTAGGTAAGGTTTAATTGTATATGTCCAAAGGCCGTTACAATACAGAGTTGATCCGCTAATGAGTTAAGAACCATAGACCTCACCACTATGTTGTACTGGATTCCTACTTATGCTATGTCTTTGTGAACTTGTATCTATTTACCCTGTGGAATTGTTTATGGAAATGTTCCTGATATTGACTGTACTAATCTCACGCTAATCTCATAGTAATCTCACACTAATTTCTCAGTGAAAAAGGTGGACTATAAATGATATAAATAACTAATAAAATAAATTATTAAATTGCACAATGATTAGTATTAAATTATAACACTTTGCATTACCAGAGGAATCATAATGCTCTTAATTAGTGAACTTTAACACCAAAAATCCTCCTATAGGATTTTGCTTCTGGAAGTTACATACCTTCCAATAATGCTGCCCAATTTGGTTTTTATTGACTTTTTATCTAATATTACTTAAAATTAGTGCCCTGCTTTGTTAATATAAATACTATCACATTTCTTTTCTCTTTGCCTTAGAAGGAACCTGTGTTTTCAAATTAATGAATAACTGCAGGCTTTTTATATTTTCAAAGGGAAACATTTGCTTTATCACATTAACTGGTGCATCTATAAATCTGATCTGCACCCAGGACCATCTGATCTAATTAAGTCTGCAGCACTTTTTTGTTTCCGTAAGGCTACATGCTGTTTCTATCACGCCTTGAAACATCTTTCTTTCTCTCCTCCCAAAATATTTTATATTTATTATCTATCCTGATGAAAAGTTCTGGGAAGTTCAAAGGTTAATCACTACATTATAACAATTTGGTTCATCCTCATAAAATGGCCTTACAATGCTGTGGAGGGAGAGGTGTATTTTCGAATGGCATCCTATGATATCTATTTAAATATGGTCAGTATTCAGTAGTGTGCATAACTGTGTAATTCCCTTGCAATATTCACTGATGTGTGAGTTTTCAGACATCAGATTTGTCTGGAATTGTCATTACTCATAAAAGTATGTCAACATTCACTGTACCTTGCACAGCAGGAAAAATGTGGTATTTTTAAGTTTTAAAAATACAATACATCAGGAGTCTCCTAACATTTTATGCTCATTGTTAGATCAGCATATCTTACCAAGCCTAAAACATAGTCCAGTGCAGTCATTTGATTTCTAGTCTGTTGAGTGCTCATATAGACTACAAGGGTTAACCACCTCAATTACCATTTTAAAAGGCCCTTACATCTGTTAAGCTTCTTCACAGCTGTTGGATTTGAGGCACTGATAGCAGTTTATTGGGAAAGAATTGATTGCCCCCATCTGCTAGCGATTCATCGAGATGCCTTTGCCTATTGGGAGTAGGCAGACAAGAGACAATTTTACACTGTGTAGAGTTACATTTGTATGTGTAGACTGGGAAAGCTTTGGAACATATCTTGAGGCAAGAGGCTGTAGAAACAAGCTATATTGAAGAAGGCTTCTGAGCACACTATGAGACTAGTCTGTCATCGCTACATAAACTTGCCTGACTCTTGACATGATTCATTGATGTTAAACACACCCTGCTGCGACGGAAGTCAGTTTCCAAACAGTAGCACAGGGTGGAAGAGAGAGAATGAATGTCTGTGGTTGCTTCTGGGAACAATAAAAAGAAGAAAGTGCATTGAGCAGCACCACCGTGACTCAGGCATCTCGATGAATCATGTTTTTAATGGGTGATGTGTAATTAAGATCAATAGTTGGGTTTCAGGTGGATGCCATTGTCAGAGAGGTGCCTGAGGCATTCGTTGGTTTTGATTTAGATCTCTCACATGTCTTTAAAATTAAGTTTGCTGTATTTTAATAATAGTTGTACAATCAACATTATGTACACTGTATACAGAGCACAATACAGTACAATACAGAAGTAGTACATAGTGTATTTCAGTAAGCAAAGCACTTTGTATCTCATTTATTTTCATTTATTTGCATCTTATTTGTATCTCATTTATTTTCAAAATAAATTTACAAGAAATAGCAGACAGTGAAGAAAGATTCAATTAGCACAGGAGAGAAAGAAGAAGCATCCTATATACAACCCATTGTCATCAGTGGTATATTATTTTTGGTCTTCTAGAAGGCAGGATGTCTACAACCAGTGACCTAATACTCTCATGTGGAGTATTGGTAATGATGATTTTACTATTATTTGTGTCAGATGGCATAATCTCTCTTTGCTGGGTCTCAAATAAAATATATATGAGTCAATCTGTACAAATAAAAATATATATGAGACATCTGTACAGGAATGCATTTGGAGTCTTGGGAAACCCTATTAATTGTAATAGTGCTTGCATTTTGCAAGTTCCCAGGGGATCTTGTTCAAAATATTATCACTTCTTATGAGTCATTTTTATTCTGTACTGTGCAGTACATGACACAATTGCTGTTCCCAATACATATTTCACATTTATATATTGTGCAAAGCGCTTCATTCATATTACATAAGTAATCCTCACCAACATCCTATAAGACAGTGGTCTTCAGCCCATAGGTCAGGATAGCTGAGTCACAAAGCCCTGCCTCCTGGGTTGTGAGCTCCATAGAGCTGCCATTGTTGGTTGCATTTTGGAAGAACCACCTGGCTAGTCCTCTTGCATAAGAGTAAGGGCGCCATGCCTCCTGTCTCTTTTTGCACATGTGCACAGAGAAACAGCAGGATGACAAGGTCAACCAGTAGTGAAGAGGTTTTGGCCATGGTTCTGACTTTTGACTTTTCAGTATGGTATTTGTCACCTATGTGCTATGCTCAGTCTGGGTTCCAGCAAATGATACACAGACACATCTTTTGGTTGGAATGGCCACAACTTTATTGATTACAGCTAGATGGAGCATTGGCCAGGCATATGGGCAATGGATCCTCGTTGGCATTGGAAGGCCCTTTTGCTGTCCGATGCATGACTCTCCAGCCCTATGCTGGCCCGCAGACAACAAGTGTTATTCTGCTGCCAGCCATGCTGGTCGGCCCTTGCCTCCCAATCCTCAGGGGTGAGCTGCCCGAATGCCCCACTCACCCCTCAGCATCCAGCCCAATGCCTCAAAACTGCTGAACCCTTAAAGTTGTGACATACCCACTGGCAGCCCTGGGGAAAAGCATGCTGCTCCTGCTGATGCAACAGTTGGAATGGTGCTGACCATGCCATCGCTTGGTGAAAGACCTTCTACTCCTCCTCTTCCATTGGTGACCCCGCCTGCACCGCAGCCTGGCCCTCAGTGCCAAACTAGCCCGCGATGAATCTGCAAGCTTTCATTCTCCTGGTGCTTGGCTTGTGTTTCCTGTTCCCAGCTTCCTTAAACTGCTGCTCACAGTCCCAGCCTTGACACTAGTGAGATTATAACTCTTCCTGCAGCTCAGCAGGTTCTGGGTTAGGAAAGACTAAAGATCACTGTTCTCATATATTATTATGCCCATTGTGCTGATTGGGGAAAAGCCTGGGAAAAAATGGCTTGCCTTAAGCTACCTTGTGAGTTCTTGGTTGAAGGGAGGTTTTCCAGCCCCAATATTTAGTCACTGTACTGCACTAGCTCTTAGCATATATTTGCATAAATGTGTCAATACCTTGAAAGCATGTGGGTTTTAATGGAAAAATTACAGTGGGATTTTACTTTTAAAGAGACCCTTCAATTGCTAAAACATCCCTTGAGCCTCCATTTATGAAATAAGTCAGATTCATTTTTTCTGTCTCCATTTTGTTTTTAAGCATTTGGGGTGATAACAGTATGGGAAAACAGCATATTTTATCAAATTAACTGCTATCTTTATGCAAACTGTAAATATGTATAAGGTCCTGAGCAGAACAAAGGGAGCACCAGATTTGCCTGAAGTAAAGAATTAATTAGCTGTTGAAACTGTACAATTCAGCATCCTACCGTTACACTGAAATTTTGAAAGCAATATATTAGTGATCCTTTGCTCGCCTTTTACTTGCTGCTGCGGATTAATTTCAAGCGGTTCCCTTCGTTTTCCTGGATATATTTCCTTGCCAAACTTTGCAGCAAAAATCTATTTACAAACCATTTTATAAAGAAAAAGGTTGCAAGTAGAGGCATAATCCTACCAGATGCAGACAAAAGCATGCAAACACCATGGCCTGAAAGATATGTTTTTCTTCTCTTCCCCTTTTTGCGTTCATTTGCTTTGTAGCAGTTTTTAACATCCAGCCTGATGAAGAGTTCTGAAGAACTCCAAAGCTTGCATGCTGTTTTGTGTCATTTGGGTTGGTCTTAATGGTATTTGCTTATCTTTTGTTTTTGCATTTGATTAACTGCAAATGTTCATAAGCATGGGTTGCATCCAGGCTTCTGAGAACAAAAGGAGTTTATGGGTGCCCCCCCCCCACACACAACTCCATACAACCTACTGCTGAAGATTGGTTGGAGGGACTTTTGAGAACATTGGACAAAATGTCCCCCCTCACTTGCATGAGCAGAGCAAGCTCAGCAAGTAGAGCAAAAGCTTACACAGGCACAAAAAGGAAATTTTTAGGCCAATCTCACCCTCTTTCTGCTGTAGCCCTCACTGTGCTGCATGACATGTGGTTGTCAAGGGCCTCAGTGGTGGCTTTATAAATGGGCACGAACCAGAAAAAAAAACCCCGAACCATGCGGTTCATGGTTCGTCACGTTTCACGAACCACAAACTTTTATGAACCTGCCTTGGTTCGCGAAACGGTCTGTTTGGTTCATGAAAACGTCACTTCTGGGCCAGCAAATCACCACTTCTGGGTCAGCAGAAGGTGTGCAGAAAGCCCAACCCCCGTTATCTAGGAAACTGATTGATTGGCACCAGGCTGTCTGCAGTGACGAACCAAAAAATGAACCAAACGAACCACCCTAAATTTCATGGCGGTTTGTCAGAAATGGGCTCTGATTAACCACTGGTTCACGAACCATGAACCAACCTGGTTCGGGATGAACTTTGGTTCGTATTTCAGTTTGTGCCCATCTCTAGAGGAGGGGATAGGAATGAGAAGATGAGGAACATCGGTTTCTGTAAATTCATTTCATTTTTTGGGAGCCCTGTTATTTAACTGTCCTGTTTACTTACTTTGACTTTATAAAGAAGTTATCCTTTGGCGCTCTATCTCAGCATCTTTGCCAGCAGGTTCTATAAGTCTGGAGCACTAGGAAAATGATACAGGCTCTAGCAAAGTCATCAGGTTCTGATTGTGCAAGGGGGGAGCCCACAAAAGTAGCATAAGGTTAAAAAATCTTTAAAAATCCAGAGGCACTGGATTGTACCATAGAGGCAGGTGAGCTTAATCAGATAAGAGTTCTCATAGCTGAGACTGTCATAGATGCAGAGACTCTCATCCAGCTAAAAAGAATTTAAGTTCAATTTCATTGAAATAAATGGAGCTTAAAATTAGTCATGTCTCATTGACAACTGTGGGACTTAAAGATGTATTAACTAATTTGGCCAAGACCAGAGATTCAACTGCCTTGGGACAAGGTAATTGAGCTTGATTTCTATTTTGGGTATTCTATTCTGGATTTCAGCCAGTAATAATGGTGCATGTCATGGTGCCTTAGTGCTCATACGCTTTCATTGACTCCAGACACAGATCACATAGCCAATCCCCATTTTGTGATTAAGTAACTGTTAGAAGTCCTTGGGAAAGTGTTGGACCCTGAACAATGACAATTCTAGCAATTCACACGAAAGTTTTTAATAAGCCTTTCCAAAAAGGCAAAAATTGGGACACAATTAAGACCCCAATGTATCAAGGTGGTGAAAACAGAGGTTGTTCCTGGTAAATGAAGACAGCTGGAGAATGTGCAGTTCACAAGCAAAAATGGGAATTTGAAAATCTCCACATTGCATCCTATTGTTTGTTTACTCTAAATCTCAAGGTTAATCAGTGTTCTGTCAGTGCAAAACTTTTATATAGAAAATAATTGTTTATCTTTAGTCATTAGGTCCATTCCAAATCAAATTAATTAGTCAAAAGGTTCATTTCCCTTGAAACACGTTAAGGGTCAAAGATGAAAGAAATGTAGAAAGCCATTTAAAATCCAATCAGTTCTATCTTTTTTTCTTTTCTTTCTTTTTAAGGGAAGAAATATAATTTGTCAGTAAACTGGCCTCTTTAATTCTATTTATTATTAATGAATATTTTATAAGCGTGCATAACAAATGAGGCTATTTCAAAATCAGACTAAATTTCCAAAGGGCTCATCTGTTTAAAACGCTTAACTACTTTTTATTGAATGCAAGATATTTTTAATATTCTGGCATGAAGCAACGACTGCAATATAGTAAAGAAAAATATGAATTTTAAACAATGTATTGCATCTAATTGCCTTTTGAGAGTATCACATTATAAATAATTAAGTAATAAAATGAGAGTATTGTCCTAGACAAAGTTCAAACAATGTGATATTTGATCAGGACAGGAGCATTTGGAGTTTTTTGACTGAGATGAGTAATAATGATCTAAACTGTGTTTGTACTGCTTGTGCATTCAAATCCAGATAATAATGATCTAATCTAATTTCTTGTCCACAAATCAAAAAGAATAAAGGGTGAAAATGATGCCTATATTCATGAGAGCCAGGATTTGGTCCCTTCACAGATATTTCCTTTTTATCTGAATAGCTGGATTCTTTATGCCTATATTGTATGTAACATTTAGAGCTGAAATATAATGGCAAGTAATGTTAAAGCTTTATTAATTTAAATGTCATTTTTATACACTAGCTTCTTATTACAGTACGTGGCCCAGTTGTAAGTCCAGTTCAATAGTGTTTAATTACTCGTATCGGAGGAAGAGAGCTCTGACTCTCGAAAGCTAATACCCTGGAAATCTAGTTGGTCTTTAAGATGCTATTGGACCTGAATCTTGCTCTTCTTATGGACAGGGCTTTTTTTCAGCAGGAACATGGTGGAACGGAGTTCCGGAACCTCTTAAAAATGGTCACATGGCCGGTGGCCCCGCCCCCTGATCTCCAGACAGAGGGGAGTTTAGATTGCCCTCCACACCAGCCAAGCAGCACAGAGGGCAATCTAAACTCCCCTCTATCTCGAGATCAGGGGGCGGGGCCACTGGCCATGTGACCATTTTCGCTGAGGGCAATTTAAACTTTAAAAAACTCCCTGCTTGTTCCAGCTGACCCAAAGTGACATCATTGTGTGGTCTTGAGTTCCACCGCTGAGTTCCATCACCTCTTTTCCCAGAAAAAAAGCCCTGCTTATGGGAGTAATGTTACTTCCATGGCTCATATGCATGCGGTATAGTGATTAGAGTTCAGGGTTTCAGTGAGGAAACTGAGGTATCAATACATGTCCGTCCATAAACATCGCTGAGCAGCTTTGGAAAAACCAAGGCAAAGTAGATACGTTAACCAGCTGCTAAACCCTACCCCGTCAGATGATTCCCTGTTAAAACTCTGATATCTTAAAAATAATAATCACTGCTCCAAATGAGCCCTCTTACATACCTTTCAGCATAGGTTAAACAAGGAGGTTCCCATCCAAAGGCAGATTGGTGCAATTTATATAGAGCTGTTATTAGGAAATCTGATCTGCTGGAATTCAAAGCATAAAGCAAAAGAAGCCAGATGCCAAACAAAAGCTCTGCACATCATGTTGGTACGTGTCGTACCTGTTTTACGGTGCAGTCCTAAGTCTTTTCTGTAAGTACGCCCCATTGAACAGACCTGGATTCGATTCTGAGTAGGCTTGTTTAGGATTGCTCTCTTAGGTCCAGGGTTCCAGGTACCAAAGCCAATTCACCAAAGCCACATATAAGGCCAAGGAAACTGTCAGTGGGCCTTCATTATCCTCAAACACGTCAGAAAACATAGAGCAGAAAAGAATTTACCCCATAGCAGAAGAAGCTCTAAAAGAATCAAGTTGCTTCAAGCTCTGCCCTTCCTGAGGCTGGCCTTGGCTACTTTTCACGTAACACATGTAAATGTGTAGCATGGTTCCAAGTGCAGGCATGTCAGTGTTGTGTTAAGAATATGACTGCAAAAGTCCCCAATTTAAAAGAAACTGACATGCACTCAGCATCAGATTGTTTTATGTTAATTGTTACGCAACAAGCAGTTATTAGTACTATACAACTTTAGCCAACGTAATAAATCAAATAAATCCATTTTCTAAATATTTTAAAGAGCAAGTTTTTAAAAGCGAAAAAATTTCCAGTTGAAAACTACCATTAAAGGGCACTTGAAAAGAGAGCAGGATTTCAATAACATGAAACATATTTTATTGAACCAAGAGGAGAAAAGGAAATCTGTGTTGCTGTAGAAAACCTAAGATGACATCTTGCCCTTAACCCATGCCACTGGGCTCTTTCTCCTCCTTGCAAACTGAATCGTGGCAAGGCTGTCTGCAATCTGCATTTCGTGCTGGAAGACTGAATTTTTCTGACTTGAACAACCTTAAACCACACCCTTAAATCTCCTGATTTAAAATGAGTGATGTCACCTCTTCTTATTCCATGTTTTTACTCAGAACTTTTTCTACACTAGTGATTATTAAAAAGAAAATATATGTTGATAAGCGGAGGTTTTATTCAGGATTAGGCTATTTTCAAGGTTCTCAGATAACTTTAAAAAGCTTTTTTAATTAATTTTTCATACAGGACAAGCATAGCACACATGCAGCAAATATATTTTAAGACTGTCTGCATTTCCAACTATCATATATTTGTCTCATTACTTAACGCAAATAACTCCCCATTATTACTTCTGTCTCAAAATTCCAAATATGAGTTTCCATGCTATAAAATGAAATAATAAATATTGTAGTTATCATTAGATTCCTAAAATGTATATGCAGAACCTTCACATGCATATGTTAAGTCATGACTCATAGTCCTTAGTAGAGATAGGCATGAACCAAAATATGAACCAAAGTTCGTGACAAACCAGGCCGGTTCGTGGTTCATGAACCAGCAGTTTGTCAGAGCCCACTTCTGATGAACCACCACAAACTTCAGGCTGGTTCTTTTGTTTCATTTTTTGGTTCGTTACTGCAGACAGCCTGGGGCTGATCAATCAGTTTCATAGGCAACAGGGGATGGACTTCCTTCAGACCTTCTGCTGACCCAGAAGTGGCCTTCTGCTGGCCCGGAAGTGACGATTTGCTGACCTGGATGTGACATTTTCATGAACCAAACGAACCGGTTCGTGAACCGGGGCAGGTTTGTGAAAGTTCATGGTTCATGAAATGCAATGAACCACGAACCACGTGGTTCTTTTTTCCCCTGGTTCGTGCCCATCTCTAATCCTTAGGGTAGAATTAGGATCCAAAATTATACCAATTTGACCGCCCTGAAAGAATTACTTTGGGAATTTGTTGTTGTACCACCTGTCACAAAACCTCCTTGGCTCTCACTGTCTTCTGCTTGTGCTCCAAGTTGGCTGAGAACCAAGCAGGTCTGGTGTTTTAAAACTCACTTTTCAAGCACACAAACCAATTGGGGGTTCTCCAGTAGGATCTGCCACCAGCAAAAGGTAATTCTTTTGAACCTGGCTCCCTTGCATGTCAGAAAATCTGTGTGTGTTTGTGTGTGTGTTGTATGAGACAGAAATGGAGGCATGTGGGCTTCCCCTCTCCCTTTCCCTGTGTCTGCATCTGTCTGCCATCATTATCATCCTTGGCTCCATCTAATTAGAAAAGCAAAGCCGCCAGTGATGATACATGGATGAGAGATTCTTTCTGGACAGTCCTTAGTAAACTACATCCTCAGAGATCCTGAATGATATAGTACTTTAATAACTAAGCATAAATCCTAGAAAGCACAGATACTTGGAAACAAGAAGACATAAGAGAGAACACTTAGAAAATAACCAAAGAGATAAATTACTAGCTAATTTTATACTTACAAAAATCCCCCTTTCTGGGAAGGGATCTAAGACTGAGAATTTTGGCACAGCCTGTGTGGGCCTGTGCTTGGTATCAGAGGCTGGACTCTGACTCTTGACAAAGAGCTCCAATTCAGTCTAACACATTTATGGATTTTCCTGTAGCTGAAGAGTTCCTTCTTAAACCAATCAGAATTTAAGATGTAGGCTCCTTCCAACTGTGCTCTTGACCAATCACTGCCAGAGGAAAAAACAGTAAGTAATCTTTTGAAGCACTTTGACACCTTAGTTCAGTACTGAAAATTGAGACTGGGATTTGGTTTCTTTGACCCGCTCTATCAATCATTCTGAATCAGTTCCTCCCAGTGTAGGGTGTAACTTGAGGATTTAATTGCCCCATTCAACTGGATAAGCCTGTGTTATTACAAGAGCATGTTTTCCCTTATATACCACCTAGTCTTGTAATCCATTTAAGCAATGGAACTATGCGGGAACGAACAATGATTTGGGCTGCTGCATCTAAAGTATCCCTGTTTCTAGAAAGCAGGGTACAGCCAACTAGCTAGAATCTCCACTTCCAAGTACTTACTCCTGGAAAATATTGCCATATGATTTCTATGAGTTTCCTTTTATCTTAGCAGCCTAACCATTCAAGTAGAATGGCACAAGGACCCTAGCTGGTACTTTGGCAAGAAGTGCTACAATACTTGCTTTGGGTTTGGATCTCAATTTATGCCAAATAGTGCAGTGCAGGCAGAAATAATGTGATGTTAAGTATCTTATTGTGAAACTCATCATGTCCTTGCTTGAGTCCATACCTAAAACATTATAAATACCATATAAGCTACATGCACGCGTGTATGTGCACACACGTGCATGCATGCACACACAGAGCAAATATATTGTTTATGTATATGCATTTATAATATGTGCATTATGCAAATATATGAAATACTTTAAATACCTTTCAGAATTTTTGTATTTCTATAGAATGGATCCTGAACCTTGAACATTCTGTACATATCTTGGCTAAATGTGAATGTAAATGTCAAATGTAAATGTCTTTGAGGCAATTTTCCCTGAAGATTTGTTTGTAGTGAACCCTTTGTTTTGTTTCATCATTGGCAAAAGTATATGTGCTGTACCTCTGCACATAACAACATTAAAAAATAGATATTCCATAGAGAAAAAAGCTTATGATGATGTTAAAGACTCTTAAGAGCCCTAGAAGCACAATTTTCATGAAAAGCAGATGTTTTAAATTGTTCACATTTAGAAAATTGATCACTTACCCTGTATATTAGCAAAAAAAACAAACGCTGTTTTGCAAGACTGAATTATGTAGAACTGCAAGTAATGCAAGTTTGGAGACTGGGTTTTTGCCACTGCTCCATGGTAGCTTCCTGTACCTTCCAATAAGGTCCTTCTGGGGTTGGGTAACCCTTAGGATAAAATAAATTATTATCCCAGTTTTCAAAATGTAAATAACTCAAGACAAAGGATACAGCAAAATGCTTATGAAGTGCATCTTGCATTAAGGGGGAAAAAACCTACTACCCATCTCTAATAGAACTATTTCATCCCTCATACTAAATGGTGGCACATAGTATCTATAAATATTTGACTTTGGGAACAGCAGTCTATGTATGGTGACTTCACACTAGAATAGATTACAAATGGCTATTACAGGCACAATTCAGACTCACTCATGGAATTGATCTGGGAGGTGCATAATTCATTTCCCATGGGTGCCAATTTATCCTTCCCAAGAATATCCACTATTAGGCTTATCACAGGGTAATCCTAAATAGAGTTCCAATGTAAGGATTGCACTGCCAAAGTGGGTCGGATGTTGTTGGCTCACTGGCTCGTAAAACAGCCTGATTCATTGCCTCTGGGCATGAGCAAATCAACATTATGTCTTCTTTTACAAGACACACTTTTATGGCTTGTCCCAATTTGATTTTCTTAAGTCATAATAATGATGCAACATCTTGTGACATATTCCATCTGCACTTTTACTAGTGTATGGCTCATTTAGGAATCTCAAGGGACTTGCAATGTATTACCAGTGTATTGTCCATAGCTTCATTTCCTGCACAAGCCCATAAAAATAAGTGAATCACAACAGCCCCAAATGAGATCTGTTCTTTGTCACCCATTTTAACAAACTTTCTTACAGCATAGCATATGAATAAGAGCAGATCCTGACCTCAACTGCTTTTTGGAACCTAGGATCCATGTCACCTCTTATACTTAGCCTTCAAATGTGCCAATCTATTTCAATTAGAGCTTTATGAGATCTCAGATTGGTACAAGTCTCTTGTTTTAAATAACCATTCATATCCTGGAACATAATAGCCCCATATGATATAGTGAAGGTCCCTTCCTTTAGATCTCCCCAGTTCAATAGCACTTCCATTCCAGTAAAGCTTCCTTTGGTATTCTATATGTCTAGCGGGGAAGGGCAATGGCTCAATGATGGACCACAGGCCTTGCTTGTGGAAAGTCCCAGGCAGGTACAATCTCAGTTTACAGGCTGTCAGGTACCAGATGCTGGGAAAGACCTTCTTTCTTTGCCTGAGAATCCAGAGAGCAGCTGCCAGTCAGTGTAGACAGCTAGATGAACAAATGATCTCACTTGTTATAAAGCAGCTTCTTATTTCACCCTTTGACCCCAAGTTTAGCTGTTGAAGTAGGGAAGTTAGCTATATAGTAACCTCCACCCGCCCCTGGCTTCCTGTTTACAGTTCCAAGTGCTGGCCATTACCTTTAGAGCCTTAAGCATTCTAGGATCAGGATAATATAAAGAACTGCCTACTCCCCATATGAAATTCAAATATGATATTGTGTAGAAGCTCTGTTTGGTGTGACCCCCACAAATATAGGGTCTTTTTTTCAGTCTAGACATCCCTCCCTAGCCTGGACAGTTTCAGGCAACAGTGTAGACTTTTCATTTACTTAGCTTTTGGTTCAATTTGATTCCTTTGTCGTCGCCGCCACCCCATCCCCACCCCACCCTGGCACACTGTTGGTTGCATTTTTTAAAAAAAAATCCCACCCTGCCTGTGAGATGCTCAGGGCAGTGCACATGGTTCTTCTTGCTTGCATTTTATCATTACTACAACCTTGTGAGATAAGAATGGCACAAGCTCACGCAGTGAATTTCATGGTGAGCAGAGAGCTGACCCTGGGACTCTCAGGCCAAGTCTAACTCCTCTAACTACTCAACCATGCTGGCTGTGCTTTGCAGTTGCATATATTTTATTTTGGCTTTTATGCATCAGTAATGTGGGTTTATGGTTGCTAGCAAGTTGTTATTATCCTGATGTGTACTGTTTTAGTTGTAAACTGCCTTGGAAACTGGTAGGCTGAAAGCCTATGGGATATAAAATAATTCAGTAATTTTTTAAAAGCAGCTCAATGTCCTCTCTCAATAAGACATAGTAATAACGCTTGCCTCAAAAAACTGAGCAACAGCACAGATTGTCACATTCATACAGTACATCACTAAGAGTTGTGAGTGGTCTTACCCAGGGCTTTTTTTCTGGGAAAAGAGGTGGTGGAACTCAGTGGGTTGCCCTCGGAGAAAATGGTCACATGGTTGGTGGCCCCGCCCCCTATCTCCAGACAGAAGGGAGTTTAGATTGCCCTCGGTGCTGCTGGAGCGGCGCGGAGGGCAATCTAAACTCCCCTCTGTCTGGAGATCAGGGGGCGGGGCCACCAGCCATGTGACCATTTTCAAGAGGTTCCAGAACTCTGTTCCACTGTGTTCCTGCTGAAAAAAAAGCCCTGGCCCAACCCTCCATCTCTGCCCTGTCTGGTAATATATTTACAGTGTTTTAAGATTAGCTACTATAAGGAACTTCTCATGGTCTTCTTAACTGGCTTTGAAGGGACAGGGTTGATTTGGGAGGATCACCTCTGACAGAAAACTGTGACCTTTTCCATACAGGTTTATTTGTCCCAGCTTCTATGTTGTTAGGAAGTAAGATTTTTTTCCCCCACATCCCCACAGCACTTGTGCATCTCTCAGTTTTTCTCCAGCTTTATTCTAATCTATCCCAAACCTGTGTTGCTGCAGAATTTTGAGGAATATTGCAGCAAAGCCTGGATGGCTGCCAATGTGGGTGAGAAAGTCCGGATTTTCCCAATCTGCCCACTAAGCAGTGATTTTTTTCAGGCCCAGTCCCTGGAAAGGGCACCCTTCTTCACACTGTTGCCGGAAGCCTTTTTCGGGCTTTTTTTAAAAAAATGGAAATCATCGTATCACTATACCCAGTTGTGCTGGTGGGAGAAATGGCCACAATTATGAAAGGAAAAGTGAGAGGAAGCCTGCTATCTTAAAGCCCCATAGCCACTGCACTGCATTGGCTGTCGCAGCAACAGTGAGACTTGTAAAGAAAAGTGTCACCATATGGAAGAGCCGTATGTGTTTCCCCATCCTTCCCTTGTTAAACAGTTCAGTAGTTGGGAGGCAATAAGAGATATTTCTCTGTGCTAAGTTGGACCCAATAGTCAAGGTCACTTTCAGCTTCTCTTCTTCTTTACAAATTCCAAGGAAAATGAAGTTGGAGCTGGCATCTTTATAATTTTGTCTGTCAGAAAAGTTCCATTCTGCAGTATATGGCAAGATCAACATCAGAGTAAACACATACCTTTTTACAACTGTAGGTGGTCTCCACTATGGGAAAGAGTCAGGAGCTATATAAGACCTTGCCAGATGCAAAACTAGACCAAGCAAATTGATGCTAGCCAGAAGCCTGCCAACCCTCACTGAAGTAGACAAACCCAATGTATTGGATTGGGTTCTGTGAAACCATTCCACTGGTAGTGTTACTTTCACGTGCTGTAAGGAGCCATCCCATGATGCAAGAGGCTTTTCCTCTGGTGGAAGACCCCGTTGCATCAGAGAAAGGCTTTTTTGTGATGGAGGAAAGTCCCACCACCGCTAATGGTAGAATGGATTGGTTGGATCCATTCCATGTTGTCCAGATGGCAAACTCTTCAAACATCTTATCATAAGAGTTGGAAAGGCAGGTAAAGTCTCAGAAGAATCAGAAACGTGGACTAGTATCCAGTTCTTGGATACAAACAATTCTTACTTGCATGAAACTTAGCATCTGCGGAGGGGTGCTGCTGATACATGCCCTGCCATTCGGAGGCAGAGACACATTGCTGATATCCACAGTGCTGATACTGAGCACGGCAGCAAAATAGACAGACCCTTAATCACTTCAGTGGGAGAAGCGTGCAATTTTGTCACAGTCTTGAGGATCATTTCCATATATTTAACCAGGAAATGCGCTGTTTGTCAACAGCACAAGGTGAAACTTAGATGCCAAGTGTGTTGCTCACATTAGTTGTTGTTTCTGGAGAGTGAGTACCTACATTTTCCCTTCCTCATAGAATGTCGTGGGAGGGGGGAACCTTATAGTGCCTGAGACTTGCAAGAATCTCATAAATACAGCAACTAGGGGTTTGTTAGACATGTCTGCAGCCTGCATTCATCTTCGTTTATAGCAGACAACCCCATTTATTGTCGGCTGATTGCTCTTGAGTGATCTAAAGTCTCTTGAAAGCTGCTGTGGTATAGAGTGACAGATTATGATCTGGTCAACCCAGGTTCAGTTCCCCACCCTGCTATGGAAGCTGGCTGAGTGACCTGGGCCCATCACACACTCTCCACCTGACCTACTTCACTGGGTTGTTGTTGTTGTGGGGAAATGAAAGAGAACGATGCTCTAAGCTGCTCTGAATCCCAATGGGAGGAAAATGGGATATAAATAAATTCATGCACTTTCTTATAATCAACAGCAACTGTTTCCATAGTTTTAGGCTTGTATAAATAATAGTTAATAATGTTGCTGGTCAGTGCGCCACCTTTTGGTAGCAAGAGTGGCTGTCCTGTGAGTTGTGTTTCACGGAGAGATCTGCCCAATTTATTCTCTCAGCAAATCTAGCAAAATATTTACGGGCTATGAATAATGGTGAAATTGATCAGTACTGACTACACAACTGATGGTCTTTGGCTGCACTTTGATATTAGCATTTTTATTACAAAGATGTCTTGTGGGTGAAAGAAGGAGATATGGTACAAGAAGTCAGCCTCAGTTGCAGAAAGAAGAATAAATTCTTATAGGAAAAAAAAAGAATTTCCAAATCAGTGGAGTTTTCTCTCTCTCTCTGAGATTATATTTTAGCACCTATATTAGTAAATGATTGGGTTGATTTGCTCCCTTCCACCCAAGTGATTGAAGACCCCTTTATATAGGTACCTCTGTAAGTTAGCAAATGGAGCAGTAAATAGAATTACTGATTCAAAGTTTTGATTTGTAAATATCCCATCAGTGATATTTCACTGTTGTTAAATGTGCTGTGTCTTATGGTAATAAATTGATCCCAGAACTAAAATTCCTGGATTACTTTGATCATACTTATTTCAGGATGGATTATTCTTGTGGCCCTATTGCATAATATTTTTAAGCATTTGTTCTACTCTAATTTCAATTTCTTTCAATGCATTTTTCCTCCCCAGGGGAAATGCAGTGCTGTCTTGTTCCTTTAATTTATGAGTCAGATGATCTCTTCAATTTTAACAATAAACTGTTGTCTGACTTGATTACCTTGTCCTTATCACTGATTAACTTGGAAATTGTTGCCTAGAACTTCTATTACTTGTCTTCGAAGTTTAGAACAATTCCATTGCAAGTAAATTTGAGAATTGATAGAAGAAAGCATTGCTCCTTATGAATGGGAAAGTTTGTATCTTAAGACTCAAGAATACCTTGTAAATACACCATGATGTCAACCATTGAAGAAAATCATTAGAAACTGTAAATTATTATATTTTTAGCATAGAGTTTTATACTATTTCTCTTCCCCTTCTAAAACAGTTTTATGAAAACAATCATTTCTGATGCTCATGGTGCCTGCTTTGCTTAAGCCATATGGTGGCCTATGCGTCTAATGCCCAGTTGAGAATTGACTACAAGGACAGATGGACCATCTGCTGTGACAAATGGGAATAGCTTTATCCATTCACCATTATACTCACACCCTTCTCCTAAGGGCAAGATCATGGGAAATATGATTTTCAGATGTGGAGTTTTAACAAACTACCATCAAATTAATCAGTTATCTATCATCTAATCTATCATCTATCAATTTGATAATGTCTAGCTTACTATAGAGATTTTTAAAACTTTACTTGGGTTTCTATAATAAAAGCATCCATGAATACATTAAAATCTTATTTTTTCCCACAGGGATTTGTGCTTCAATACCAGTATTTACTTTCTATACAAATCTCTTGGTTTGAATTTTCTCATTCATTGTTTTGCCACGAAGGAGAGCTTTTCAGTATACTGGTTGAGGGCTGAACAAAAGAACCTTATTTCTAAAACTACTTCCAACCAAAAAAGGGCCAACTACAAGGCTTCTCAGATGTAAAGGATGTATCTTGATTAAAACTCAAGGTTTCAGTCCCCTCCATTATGAGTATGGGTTTTTCTATTCATTTCAGTGACTGGGATAAATTATCTGTACAGAGGAGATGCATTCAGGGAGCTCTCCCTAACTTTGAAATGGTTAGAAAAGTTTCTATATGAGTTCCATTTATGTGCGTATGCCATCAGAGTTTCTGAGGGCCTCTGCTCAGTTCAGAAAGCTCAAGCATAATGTGAAATATAATTCAGCCAGTGTAGCTATGAGCAATTATACTTCACTATAATCAACTTATTCAATCTTTATACCCAGGCTGTTACTGATAGCAGTTTTGGTACATCCTAGAGTACTTCTGAAATTCTCCTTGTCTAGAGTTTCCTCTCATTTTGTAGTTTCAAATTACCTGCTCTTGTTTCTGAAGTGGACCCAATGTGTTAAGAATCCACCATGGTTCCATTTTATGTTGTACAAAGTTTCTGGTTTGGGGCAGCGGCTGCAGCAGTTGGTTGAAATTTAGAGTTCTTTCATTTCATATGCACTTTGCCTCCCACTTTATCAATGTGCTTGTGTATATGGGTAGAACACTGTCCAAAAAAATCATTTTTGATGTGATTGCTCATATGGTTGTAATAAGATTATTTTGTCTGGTATTTTGCATATTTGCACATTATTAAGCCATCGTGCATATGAAATCTTAATGTGAACATGTGCAACATCACTTCAAGGTTATTTTTCCTCAGTGTTTTACCAGTGTAGACAGAATGCAGAGCACAGTTATGCATCAGAACAACAAAGGAAAAGAATGGGGGAAATTAGCTTATCTTTAACTCCTTCATAAATCTGTAGTAGATAATTTGTAGTGTCACCGTGCTATGCCATGGAATAGTGGTATTAAGTACTACTATTAAGTAAGAAAATTACTTTGCCTAATTTTGATATATTTTTTTTTTAGTAATGCCTCATGTAAGGGTGTGGCTCACATTTCTTTATGTTTTGCCATGTGCTCTGTGTGGTTTTGCCCAAAGGCCAGCATGAAAGGAGGCAGTTGCTTCATCTTTGTCCACAGAGAGAAAAAGGACTCTGTAGTAATATGCTGTATCGTGGTTAAATGGTTGGGTTGTGAATCAGCACTTTGTTGGTTCGAATCCCTCTACTCCCATGAGCTCAGCAGGTGGCCTTGCGTAAGCCACTCCTCTCAGCCCCAAGCACCCCAGCTGAATTGTGGGGATAATAATAACACTGTCTTTGTTCATCGTTTTGTGTGGGGTATTAATCTGTCTAGAAGAGTGGTATATAAATGCAAATATTATTATTTATTATAGAGATTCACTGGACTTGCTACACAGGTACACTAGTGAATTCAAAGAACATTGTTCATTTATTAGTTTTGTCTCTTTTTGATTGCCATACCTTCTCCCAAAGAACACTGGGAATTGTAGATTGTTGAGAATTTTCCGTTACGGAGACCTAGCACCCAGGATTCTCTGGCAAAAGGGAACGTTTGTTAACAGCAGAGGCAAAGCGTTTTCCGTGGTGCCATCTCAACATTGGAATGCCCTCCTCCCTAAGGTTCATCTGGCATGAGCCATAATGTCTTTTAGGCATCAGGACCAAATGTTTGTTTTTAGCCAAGCTTTTAACTGAGGGTTTTATCTTTTAAGCTGTTTCTGGTCTGCTTCTGGTCTGAGGCCCATTTTGTAGTTATCTTTATGCTTTTATGTCCCTTGTTTTTAATGTTTTGTTTTTTATATTATTAATATATTATGATTTTGTGGTGCTTTTACTTGTAAGCCATCTCAAGCAGAAGTCTGCAGATGCAGCATAAAAATGTTCTAAATAAACATAAACACATGAAGCTGCCTTCTACTAAATCAGACCACTGGGACATCCAGGTCCGTATTGTCTACTTAGGTGGGCAGCAGCTCTGCAGGGTCTTTCACTCCACCGACTGCCTGGCCCTTTTAACTGGAGATGCCGGGGATTGAACCTGGGACCCTTTGCATGCCACAGCCCCTCATACTAGTGATTAATGAAGGTGTGGAAGCTCCTGGGATTGTGTGTGTGCGCGCGTGCTGAATAAAATCCATTTTGTTCTCTGGAACAAGAAGTGTTTTATTCTCTTTATTGAGTAGGGAGGGTGAAACGCTGCTGTATCTGCCTCTCAGTCTTCAAGTATTTTGGCTGCTGATATGAACATTTCATCCTTTTTAAAAAATAGTGTCTGTTACAACAGAAAGGGAAATCTCATTTCCTACTCTGTTTGGCACATTAGACATAAAACAGAGTGGCAATGCCTATTCAGCTATGCCAAAGGCCTTGCCAATGATCAACGACATTATTCACGGCATTCCTTTAATCCCCAGTCCTTTTCTTTTGATAGGAGGAGCAAGTTTTAAGCTGCATTTCTGAAAGTATGCTAACCTCTTAGCAGACAATCAATTTGGTGTTGCTCTCTTTGGAAGCGCCGTTAATTTTATACTGTAGTTTTATATTGCTATAACTTGTTGCTGGGCTGTGGTCATGTTTGTAAGTTGCCTTGGGCTAAATGAGAAAGATGATGTATACATATAATTAATAAATAAATAACTCACAGCAATAATAAATATTTTTTTAAAAAAAATTAGGTAAGTTGTTATTTAAGACTTAAAAGTGCCATCAAGTGTCTAATTTGCATTGGGGATGTGGCATAAGAAGAAAGGGGTTCCTATTATTTATGGGTTCTGGATTTTTCTCTGACAAGAATGATAACAGTTGGAGAAAACAGTTTTTCTAAAAAAATGGTATAGGTGGAAAGGGTTAATCCTGCCCCTGGTCCAAATTAAGCCCCCACCCACCCACCCAGCTGCTTTTTAGTGCCTACAAAGGACATCGTGATATTCAGTCATGGAACTCACATAACATCAAGTGAAGTTGCATTGTAGTGTTTAAACATTTTGTTGATTCCTTCTAGTTTGATTTAAACCAAATCTATTTTAGCCTTCAGCAATCGTGGTATAGAAGACTTGCCTGAGTCTGGCAGATCCTTGCCAACAGAGGGCACTATGTACTATACCAAAGGCCTCCTACTGAGATGGAAAGGGGCTTCCTTCACCCTTGCTCGCCACCTCTCTCCTGACCCCACTTGTTTCTCCCTGAAGAGCAAGAGCCAGCATGTCCCCCTTCCCAATATCCCTTTGCCATCGAAAGGATTTGGCTTGTCCCGGGACTGAGGTGCTGCTGCTGCCCCAGCATCCCAGCTATGGCTCATCTCCTTGCTTTCTCACCCCAGGTTCCAGACTGCCTCCAGCTGATCCTTAGGCAGTGGGCTGTTAAAAGGCTATTCCCAGTCAAGTAACAAAGCAGCATATTTTGTCTTAAAGACACCATAAGTGTTGCTGCTTTGGTGTGTAGACAAGGAGCCCAGAGGTTGCTTGGGTCCCTGAAACATGGTTTCTCACATTACACTGAACCAGTGAACCCATCCTAAGCACATATTTGATGGTGCATCAGGATTTGAGATGGTAGCCATTGTTGCATTTTCTCTGTGCTCTGGTTCTTTTGTGAAATAATTTCATACCTGAAAATCTACACTGTTTCTTCTATGAATAACTTCATGTTTTACCAAGCAAGCATAACCCATCAAACTCACCAGCTACACCTTGTAGCCTGCTCAACCCCACATTTTTGCAGGGCCAGACAATTGGTCAAATATTTTTTCAGGCCTTGGAAGGACCTCTGTATGTGGTGGTGGTCTGGGATTGATGGGCCACACTGTCTTATATCATAAAATATTGTTATGCTTATTGTAATTTTTCTACTCTTTTTTTTCCAGATTCAAATCAGGAAGTGGATGTCAAAAGTTCTAACTAAATATGGTCCTAAATGAGATTGATCTACTACAGTCTATGGGATTCCAGGAGACAAACAGCCAAATCATTTAGAAAACCAAAGTACCTATTTTCTGGTCATGTGCTTAATGGGTAGTGATAATCCCAATACAAGACTTAAAAAAACCTATGTATTAACACATTTAGCAATGATATTTTAGATCTGCTCCAGAAACTGACATTTCTGATTTGTCCCAGGACACCAACAGTGTAAGTTATTACATAGTTAGAGAGGAAGAATGGAGTATACAATAGAGAGAAAATATATTCCGTACCCAAATGGCACATTAGCACCGTTAGTATCTGAGCATCTCAAGATGTTCCAAATCTATAGATGTAATATAATGATGACCAAATGGAGGAAAACCAAGTGAAGTGAATCTTCTTACTGGAAACATATAGAGGGGGATCTCTTCCCCCCCCCCCCCATATTCATGGTATAAATTCTTCCTAATTCCAGCATGAGTCAGCCAAAGTTAAACACCATGCCAGATCCTAAGCATGTTTGTTTACTCAGAATTCAATGAGACTTAACTCCTTAGTAAGTATACTAAGATTTTGGCCTCAAGTACCATTGGATGGAAGGAGTTATGGAACAGATGTCTCCCCTTTCCTCCTGCACTCTGCTGTGCTCCCCAAAGCTGCTCCTGATGTTGAGGTACCCTCAGAACAGAGTGAGATATGGCACTGGGGGCTTCAGCAAGAAGAAGCAATGGATAGAATTGTCCCTTCTGGCCTCCCTCTCCCCCACATGCTCCATTCATGGAAGAGCTCCTGCAGGAGAAGAGGCAACTTCTCCTACCACTTTCCTCTTGAGACATGGAGCTGCATCCCATTAAGTTCCTGATAGACACCCAGCCTTCAGGAGCTGCATTTCAGGGGCACAACATACTGCCGGGTAGGGGAAGATCTATGTTGTCAGTTCCTTTCATTCACAGTTCGTTCAACCTTACTTATTTTCAATGATGGAGATGCAGTACACAAATCAATGAGACTCAGAAAGGGGTCTAATTCAGGGTGGATTGTGCTGATAGTTAAGTACTACTTAACTACACACACAGCTCCCCCAAAGAGATAAAAGCTTTTTTCTTGTCGCTTTTAACTTCAGCAAGGCCTGTACTCCTACCCTCAAGCAACAAAACTGGCGGATTCCAATGACTGCCTGCACATTCTTTCTTTTGTGCATGGAGTATTCATTTGGCTGGATCATCCTCACCAATCCTTGCCCTGATTCTGCCACTTATTCCACACATAAGAGCTTCCCATGCTTTCATTCACTTCAGTGGCCAGGTGTCTCCACAGGGGCAACCTTATTTGAGTTCCTTTGGCATTTAAGTGAATGGGCAAAGCCTGCATACACAGCAGCTCTGGGTGCATCTTTATCTCTTGGAAGAATGGCAAATGCTATTAACACTCTCTGAGGTACTAGTGGACTCTGATTCATTGAAGTTTGACAGAATGTACTATTCAGGCATCTTTTTAAATGCCCTAAATGAAATGCCTGACTGAATAGAGGGCTTAGGGATTCAGATGCTGCTACAGGTCTGGATACACATGGAAATGTATAATGCACTGCGCAAGGTTTGAGAAGACAAATGTATTTAAAAAAACTGGCTTGAATGCATTTCTTTATCAGCCATATTGTTGCATGCTGTATATACAGCTCAGTATCCATTCATGGCATTATAATTATCAACTTCCACTTCATCTGTACAGGAAAAAGAAGCATGTAAATAAGAGACTGTGTATATAAAAATTCTATTGTTCATATGCAGAGAGGTACTGTTTTGTACATAGAACAATGGCTCAGTGAATGTGCCTGAGATATCTTTTACTCAGATATGTAGGTATTATATTAATATAACATGCATACAGGTTGAAAAAATAGGATTGGGCTCCCAACTTATATCCAAGTTAGATCCAATTACTGCCATCTGTTAAGTGTTCCTCCAATGAAGAAAATCTTTATCCAGTGTAAAATAGAGAAAGTCTTTTCCCCATCAGATGAACTCTTTCTCCATCAAAGGCAGACTTAATAGAACGGAGTCTTGGGATCCCAGCTACAAGTTTTATTTAACTGACCCTAAAATGAAAAATTAAGATTTATTCTCCTAGTTTCAGGATAAGTAGCATTTTGCTCACATTGTGACTGATGGTGACACTTGAAATTCTGTAGAACTACATGGTCATAGGAGCTAGCCGTCATGGCTAACTCCATGGTCAGAGGAGTTAGCCATGTTAGTCTGTAGTTGCAAAATAGTAGAGAGAGTCCAGTAGCACCTTTAAGACTAACCAATTTTATTGTAGCATAAGCTTTTGAGAACCACGAAGAGAGCTGTGGTTCTTGAAAGCTTATACTACAATAAAATTGGTTAGTCTTAAAGGTGCTACTGGACTCTCTACTATGTTGTAGAACTCCAGAGACTTTATTGTGGCTGCAATCCTAAAAACACTTTCCCCATTAAATAAAATGGGACTTACTTCTAAGTTTACCAGCTTAGGTTTGCTTAGTGAAACTCCTTTATGAGGGAAACAAGATCAGTTCCAGTCATAGCTTGCTATCCCATTTATAATGCATGCCTGTATAACTTCTCTAGGCGTAAGTCCTGTTAAATCCATGGAAAACTAATGAGTAAACACCTATCTGATTAGGTATGTGTAGTTTTAAAATGTTGCATTAACAGGGAAGTGCTCAGAA
The DNA here is from genome assembly GCF_028583425.1 of Eublepharis macularius. NCBI lineage: Eukaryota > Metazoa > Chordata > Lepidosauria > Squamata > Eublepharidae > Eublepharis > Eublepharis macularius. The sequence continues at coordinate 97,236,360 of NC_072795.1, forward strand.
TGAGCATGAGAAAAAAGTTTGCAAAAACAGGACATGACACCAGTGTTATCAGTGGAATTATGATAGCACCACAGACAGAACGGCCACTCAATCATTTGTGGGGAGGAGTAGTAGAATGCCACACATTTTATTAAAAAAACACTTTAAAATCTGCATAATCTAAATATGGTACTACAGTCTTGTGAAGTTAAGGCAGGAAATCCAACCTATATGCTGCTATATACTCCATGGATCTGTAGACCAGACGCAAAACCACAGCAAAGCAAGATTACATGTGTAGCGTAGGCATACTAAAGAATGCACAATCTCATTCCTGGGGCTTGACTGGTAGCTCACGTCACTGAAACACTCCCTCTCTTCTTAAATATAGAATTAACCCTATTCTTTTTATTCTCCTGTCAGTAGTACTGGAGCTGGGAGTATATTGTGATGCACAACAAATGTGTTTTCCCCTGAAAACCCACAAGAGGCAATATGATACTGGTACCTTGCCTTTTTAGGATTTCTCTCCAATATCCATACAGATCAGCGGGGATCTTGATAAGAATGGAAAGATGCAAATGGTTACATTGCACAGGTGCATGTGCAAACACACACACACATGTGCGCTCATGCGCGCGCACACACACATTTCCAGTTTTCTGTTCCAGCTACTCATGCTATACTTGAAAATTCTGGAAAAAATCACATTACCCAAGTTCATATTTTTGAACAACCACTGTATGGAAGTATATCTTACAAATTTCAATGTAGTGTGCTTAGGAGTGTGATCTAAATGAGCAAGTCCTTTAATGATGCACAGATAAAAACTCCATATCTCCACTGCAGTTCTCTGGTATGTATATCAGTATGCTATATATATAAAACAAGCTAAAAATGTATTTGTAGATTTTAGCATTTTGCTTGAGTTTGTTTTTGTGTCTCCAGATAGGCATTGGGAGAGGACCTACACTTTGATTTTACATATTTGCCCAACCCAGGTTCTTCAGTGTGCTCCTGCTGTGCACACATAGGGTTCTTGAATACACAAACATATATTTACATAGTTGCATACAACTTCATTTGTCTGAATGGGAAAGCCATCAGTTTTGCAGAAGCTCTGACATCTGCAATGATATCTTGAAGTGAGGCAGTTTAATTGCACCTTATCTCTAAATACTGATCCAGAACTTGTCCGTTACAAAGGTGTAAAACCTTGTACAGTTATCATAACATCATGCTTTATGATGCTATGCCAGTATAGCTGTAATTTCAACCCATTTACATACTACATCTACACATTTTAAGCACTGATTTTACTTCATTGATAGTGTATAATCGGTATTTGGAAAGTTTGGATATGAGATCATTGGCTTCAGTTGGCAAATATTTACCTGCTCAAATAGCTTGCAAACTTACTGGAGTTTCCCTTATATTTATGTGAGGGAGGAAAGGATTGCATAAGCTGTACCTGTTCATATAGGGATTTATGCATATATGCATAATTCATGATAAAGGTTCTGTGAAAGATAATCGAGAACAAACAAGCTCAAGGCTTACTCCCATATCCCAGAGCATGTATCTCCTAGATGCTGGCACCATGTAGGAATGAGCTCACAATGAAAGCTTTGTTTTTAAATGTTTATTGTTATTTATTTTACTTATATACTTCTCCCAATGGGGACCAAAAACAGTTTACAATACAAATAAAAACACAATTAAAAATCAAGCAGGCAAACAGGGAAAGGCGGGCAGGGCGGGGGGGCAGCTTCAAAATGCAACGCAGATCTTCCTCTATCTGGGCTATGACCCTCATGCTGAAAATCAAAGGCTCTTGCCTTTGTGAAAGTCCTCCACATGGAACTCTGGAGAGCTGTTGCCAGTCTGTGTAGGCAATATTGACCTTGATGGCCCAATGGTCTGATTCAGTATAAGGCAGCTTCCTTTGTGTTCCTGTGTGTTCTTGAGCTGTTGCTGGTCAGCTAGCGGGATTCTCCCCTGCCAGGAACGCCTGCATGTATGCCCAGGTTTTAAATTTGGGATGAGAGCTTGCACAGAAAATAAAATCACTGCATTAAAGTATAACACCAGAATTTCAGGAAAGCCTTAACACTAACTACATGTTCACAGTTAAGTAATGCAAACATTTATCTGGCAACATAGCTTATGTTCATTAATTACACAGCATGTGCCTCCTGGGTCATTTTCTAAACTCATGACTAAACTAAAATCCATTTGAACTACTGCTTTATTTGTCAATGACTGTGTGTTATGTATTTCAGGTTTATGCTTGTAGGTCAAGCTGTTGAAGAACTGTTGCTGTTGTTTAAAAGTATTCAGCTTGCTTAATATCTGTAGCCTTCAGTATATCCTTGAGTGCCTTACACAGCTTGTTAACATAAATACCTGATGTGTATGTGTGTGTGTGTAGGGAGGGAACCCACTGCATATTCAACTTTGGTGGATGGGTGCCAAATTACCTTGCATCTGTAATGACATCATTAAACCCTTGTAGTGGGTAGTTTCTGACCAGTAATGGATTTAGTTTAGACTCAGGAAATTATATTGTGAATATGTATGTTAAAACTACATCATTTATTGTACAGTTTATTTTAAAAAGCTACTGTAAATATCTGTAAAAGCTAAAACTGTATACAATAGTTTTCTTCCATGGTAAATATGCCATATTCTATTTGTGTTCTCTAACGTAGTCTCATAATATTCATAAACTAAATCCATAATGTTTGGTTCTGTGCTAAAAATATAATTGATGGGCCTAAAATAGGCTCATATGTACAAAATTTTACACATATTTTTGTATTGTGGTTCATATGCTATATATCAGAGACTTTTTATTCATTTGTAAAGTACATAAATTATTGTAAACTTTTAATTAAAAAAGTCTTTTAAACCTTTGGAAATCTTTTTCTTTATGTACAGAAATACTTTGCTGCCATCCTTTTATGTTCAGTGGTAGTTGTTTATAAATTATATAATGTATAACAATAATATATCTATACAAATAATAATATCTGTGGCCAGCATTGGTGTAGAGCACCCCATCACTATTTTAATGATTGCAGCCCACTAAGAGTATGGAGGGCATAAAGAAATAACTTGGGATTGGCTAAGAACTGTATTAGTTGGCTGCAGCTGGCTAAATATTATTCACATATTTCTATACCAGTTGGAACACAATATGGCTGCAACCCTAAGGACACTTCCCCAGGAGTAAACCTCATTGAATAGCATAGGACATACTTCTAAGTAGACTTGCTTAGGTTTGCTCTCTCTGTTTCCAAATAGATGTACATACTGGGAAATGCTAAGATAAGAGCAACATGGTAGGAGATCGTTCAGAGAGGAGGAATGGCAGATATGATAGGCTGAGAAAGGAGTAGGAACTATTTTACTTATTTATTTACTTAATATATTAACAGTGAAATCCTAAGCATAGTTGATTTCAATGGGCTTAGACTGGAATAACGCTATTTAGACTTTCACTGTAATACATTTATACTCTGCCTTTCTCCACAATGGGGACCTGAAGCAGATTACATTTTTCTCCTCTCCTCCATTTAACCTTCACAACAACCCTTTGAGGAAGGTTGGGCTGAGAGTGTGCGACTGGCCCAAGGTTCCCCAGCAAGCTACTCTGTTTCCTCTCCCTGATCATCCTAAGATACAGCTATGATGTTGCACATAATTCAAAGTGGATCCCAAACACATCATCAAGGAAGCACTCACAAATGACCAGCATGGCTCTTTTAGATGAAAAAGATTAGATGTACATGAAAAAATTATAATCTCTCCACTTTCAGTTTGTTTTTAAAAAAATTTAAAAAACGGATCAAGGTTTCTGCATACATTACAGCATGATGGCCTGTGGCCTAATGATGTTCAGCAGCTCTTTTTAAGAGATATAATCCTACATAAACTGAAACATGAGAGGAAGAAATTATCTGAAACTATGTTGCCCTATGATTAACATTCAATATAAGCAGAAATCTTACATAGGAATACTGTTGACTCGATCACTGGGACTGTTGATAAAGGTACAGTTAGTTCAATACACGTCTTTTGTATCGACTACACGCTGTGACCCACACAGCACCAGCATCAAAGTGAGATGAAATGGGCCACGCAAGAGACAAAGTGGCATAAGTGACAGCAATGGGAATTCTCCCCTAGGTGGGTTGTCTCTTTGAGCTCTGGCGGCGCGGCCGCTTCAGCACCAGATCCCTTGGACAGCTCCTTGCCAGGCGGGCGGACGCAGGAGACCCACGGTGCTACTCGTCCAGCGAGTCCGGGCAAGGAGTTCGCACGCGTCAGCCTGGGAGAAGTGAAGTCAGGCCGAGCTTTTCGGGACACCCCCCTCCCCACCCAGGGCTACTTCGACAGCCCTCCGGGAGGGCAACGCTTCAGTCCCCTCTCAGGTCCCCAGCAATCCAAACTATGGCCGGGAAGAGGGAGCAGCAGCCGGAGCAGAGAGACGAGGAACTGCCCGCTTACTTTGCCGCCCTCGGCACCGGCAGCCCCAAGCCGCGGCAGAAATACGGGGGCATGTTTTGCAATGTGGAAGGCGCCTTTGAAAACAAAACGCTGGACTTCGAGTCTCTCCGCGGAGCAAAGCGAGAGAGCCTGCAGCAGTCCCGCCGCGCAGAACTGCCTCAGCTCTCCAGCGACTCGGAAGGGCAGAGCGAAGCCAGCAGCGAGAGCCAAAGCGCTCCTCTCCTCACGCCCGTGGGGCCCCAGGCTTGCCCCCCTTTCTTTGGAGTTGCAGAGGAATTGCCCAATGGATGCCATCAGGTAACGGGGGAAAGACAACACTGGGGACGGTCATTGGAAGAAGTCGGTAAAGGACCTAAACTTTAGAGCTTCTCGAGAAAGTAGCGCCCCAGCCGTGACTTCCCTTCCCCGTCGTATTTGTCCTCTCCTGCTTTAAAAACGCCAGTTCCCACTCCCCTCCCCAACCTTCGGGAGTGTATTTCATGCCACCCGGCGCTTTTGAGTAACTCTGAGGCAAGCAGGGGGCAGGAAGGGAGCAGGATTTCGCTTCTGGATCAGAGGCACTGCACTGCTTCCGCTGTGCGCATGCTCAGCACCAGGGAGAGCGACACGGCCAGGAATTTAGTCCTAGCAATAAACTCTCGGCATCCACACAAGCCCCACGAAAGAAGGACGACCCACGAACTTCGGGGCCGCGGGAGCAGACGATAAGTTGCATATCCTGAACAGCGATGGGATTCTGAAATTAATACAGATTAATCCTGTATTTAATTGCATCTCGCTTCAGAGAATCAATGGCAGTCCCAAGAGGGCTGGGGATTGATTTGAGCGCCGCTTTAAAAGGGTGTCTGGGTAGGATTCCCTAGTGATACTTCGCATGTGGCTTTTGAGAGCAGCTTTCACGGAGCCTCGCTAGAGTTCGCTGTCCCATTGGTAGGAGTGAGCAATTATTTATTAGGCAACTGAGAAGCACCGGGGATTTTTGCTTTAGTCCCAGTCACCTGCATGCTCAGTGGAGCCCCCCCACCCGCTCACGCGTCCAAACAATGCTACTTCTACCTTTAAAGCCAATGGGAGCAATTTCAAAGTTTTAAAGACATGTGAATGGAAAAGACACCCCCTAAAATGTGCGGGAGAGGATGGAAAGGGTATGAAATAATACGGGTTGGATCTAGTAGTAGACGATTCTACTCTACTTGGCTAAGCGACAAGGATGCGGTCCTTCACAGACCCACCTCCCCTTCTGCATCCCAAAGGAACCGGAGCGCTTAGCGGCGCGCCTGCCTCTGTATTCTGATAAACGATTCTTAATAAAGAGCTGAACAAAGGGGAGTGGGCGCCGTTCTTAAGAAACCGCTCCTAGGAATTTGAACAGAAGGATTTTTAGAAGTGACCCACTATCCATTTATCTGGTGGGTGGGTGGCCACCCTGCAAGATCACTTACAGTCCCGGTTCAGGGAGATTCTACCTCAGGTAAAGAGCACCGCTGCCTTATCTCTAGGGTCCCTCCAGGCCAGCACCCCGTTTCCAACAGAGGGCAGTCAGATGCCTCTGGAAAGCATTCGCTCCAGCACGAAGACCTCCACAGGATCTTACCAGCAACTGGTCCTTAGAACAATTCCAGAGGTTTCCCTAACTTTTTTTGGCCAAGCCATCAGAACTAAAGGTCATTATCATATCTTGTGGCGTTGAATTCCGTAAATCAGTCGTGTGAAACAGGCAAGGGAGTTTTTCAGCGGATTGAACCCAAGTGTCCGTATTGTATTCCCAGTGGTGCTCAGGAGGGAAGCTGAGCTTCCGTACCTTCCGTCAACTCCCGCCAGGGCAAACCAGTCCCTCAAAGTTTACTTGGGCACACGAGGTGGAGCTTCTCGGTAAATGTGTATAGGACCGGGCGGCAAAGCACGCGACACCTCGGCGGGGTTGCAGATTATCAAGCTAGTCGGGGGAGGGCGGCGGTGGGGAGCCGAAACCCCGTTTCTCGGAGGCAACCCCCGCCTCAGAACCTGAGGCGGCGAACGGTCAGCGACGATTTGGCTCCGAAACGGAGGTTAGCGACCACAACCCACCGCCCATAAAACCGCCGGCTGAGTCCCGACCGGGGGCGAAGGACAGCCCAGTGCCCGGGAATCCGCCCGGCCAGAGCCCCGCGGACACTCTCTGCCCCGGCCACGTGCCCTTTGTCTGCCGGCGAGGGGCGGCGCAGGGGAGCCCCGGCAGAACCGCCTGCCCGCCCGCCCGCCGTCTGGGGCTCTGTCTGCCGCCGCACGCCGGCCGCATGCTAATCAGGCTGTGCGGGGCGGCCAGGCCAGGGGGAGCCACCGAGCCGCTCTCGCTCGCTCCCTGCCAGAATCATCCGCCGGGCGGCGAAGTGCGCACGCACACGCGGCCCCGCGCCAGCCAGCCACCAGCCAGCCAGCCAGCCGCTGCTTCCCCGGCCGGAGCCCCGCCGAGCGCCCCTCGCCCCACGGCTCGAACCCTCCCGGCCTCACTCGGCCCGGCCCGCAGGGAAGATGTCGTACCAAGGCAAGAAGAGCACCCCTCGGGTCACGGTGAGAGAGGCCAAGCGAGCCCCTGCGGGTTGCTGTCCTGCAGCTGCCAGGCCGGGCGAGGGAGGCGGATGAGGAGGAGGACGGGCGCGGGCTGGGCCGCGGGCAGCCGGGAGGGGTGGAGCGGGCTAGGCCAGGCCAGGCCAGGAGGGGGTGGGGTCGGCGGAGGCTGCGGACAGGAGAGGCCCTCCGCCGCCCCCCTCCTGCTCTCCTTATTGCGAGGCCATTGGGGGTCGTCGCTTAGGCCAGTCCATGCGCTCCCGGGCAAGGGGCTCCTCTCACTAGAAGAAATGGGGTGGTTCCCAGTCTTGTTTATCTCCAGAAGACGCGAAGCATTCGAGTCCCTTCTCGGGGCCTCAGATTCCCATCAGAAAACGACGGTACTGGAAGCCCTGCAAGGCGCCTTTCTTTCTGCTTCGGGGCGGGAGTTCTCTTAGCCCATTGTTTACCCTCCTCAGGCCCCCAGCCCGGCTTCTCTTGAAAGGATTTCTGGCTCCCACGGAAACAGCAGCGTTGGATATCCTTATGATTCTGGGTCACCCTGCAAAGGGCATCTTCTCCTAGCTCCTCTCCAGAATTTAGTTTCCCGGGCATATGTGGGGGCCAAATATATATATATATATATATATATATAAAGAATGTTCGAAGGTCAAGGAGCATAATTTAGTTTTAGTGCCTGGAGTGTCTCTCACTGGCAGCAGTCAAGACAGGTTATTAGGGCAGGATTTTAATAGAGGAGTCTTACTCTTCTGTAAGACCTCTGGGATCTCTTCAGCTATCATGGGCCGTGGATTTCATTTCTGGCTTGCAATGGAACCTGGGTGGGTGCATGGAAGCAACAGCAGGACAATGCGAGTGTATTCTGGATCTGGCATTAAGTGTTGTGCCCCCCCCCCCGGAAGAGAATTAATGTGCTCTTTTCTTGACTGTAACCTCGTTTGAACCCAAATGGATTTATTTTATCCTCTGTTAGAGGCCCTTCATAACAGCAAGAGTGCTTACCTGTTAATTGAGTATCAAAGGAAAAAGGCAACATATACGTTTTACGTACTTGTAACCCCAGCTAAATCTAAATGTTGTTTTCAAAAGAAGTTGTGTAATGGGACCTTATTCATGAAAGCTTAGTCACATCAAACTCCGTTAACCCACAATAAAGTCTGGCCGTCTGCATCTATTGTCTGCCAAGCTTGTTCTCTGTTATGAGCACTCCATTTTGTCTGAACTTCTGATTGCCACACAAAGATAGCTGGAAGGGGATTTGGGGGGAAATGCCAGAATATTTTCTGCTTACCTGTTAATTGAATTTCAAAGGCAAAGGCAACATGTTCTTTTTACCCATAACCGAAGATAATTTTAAATGTTGCTTTGGAAAGAGATTATTTAATGGATATGAATGAATATTTCCTGCTTCCCTGTGAATGGAAATCTCCGGACACAAATGGTCAGCAGTTGCTGTAACTGTTCAGTTATTTGCCCTTTATCCCACTCAGTTCACACACGCAAAGCTGCATGTGCATGCTTGCACATGTATGTATATGTATATATTTGTTAAGTTATATTAGTGAGTTAAATGAAACAAGCTGGGGGCATTCAAAGACTTGCAGGAGGGCATTGCAATTTGGAAATTCTGCCCCATCACCAAACCTTTACCTGCAGGAGTCTGTAAACTTCCACGGGCTTGTGGGGACTGGTTTTTCCTCCCTCTCTTTTCTTTAAATGACACTAATTTGTTTTCAGCATTCTGTAGGATACTTACAGTTCCATCCAAAGTAGAATTATTCCAGTCTAAGGCCATTGAAATCAATGGCCTTAGACTGGAGTAACTCTGCTTAGGATTGCACTATTAGTCTCATCCAACTTTTTTTTAATTTGAGCTAATTACAAAGTAATATTTTCCTGCATACCTAAGGACTCCCCCCCACAAGTATGTATATGCCCCTACCCTATTTATTTTGTTACTTTCATGATTGAAATGGGGGACGGTCAGTTTCTGTCCAGATGTAGCGATTGTAGCAGTTGGGAAGGGGATAGCTACTGAGATACAAATGTGAAACAGAGTACAGTACATTGGTCAGGCTCCAAAGTACTGTGAAATGAGTTCCATGAACACAAGAGGTTTCAGATGTCTAGCAATTCCACTCCTTTCCCACCCAACTACCCACCTCCAACTCCAACTCCAGCACTGTTTGACAAATAGCTTTGGAAAATGGGGAGGGTTTAAAAAGCAACTTATGATGTGTCATGGAGGGTCAGCTGTTCAAAAAAAAAAAAGTCCAGCCTCCCATGGAACTAAAGCAGGCATCTTGCCTGCACCTGGGTAGCTCTTCAGATGTCACTTAGTTCATGTTGAGTTGATCTCCAAATGAACCATATAATTCAGGAAATGGCAATTGATTCTTGGTTCTTGTGATCCTGTGTTAATGGACTTACCTTGTAAACAGGGGGTGGATTGGGTTGTTAAAAGAGCTTTGGAGGAAGCAGAGCCAAGGGCAGGGCTGGATTTAGAAATGCTTAGTTTCCTAAGCTTTGTCAAGTTGAAAAGGTCCCAAATGGGTCTTGTTCTAGCATGGCAATTGAGTAACATATTTGTTTGTAGAGGCCCCCTGTAATCTGAGGGCCTAGACTGTAGCTTGCTTAGTTTGTGCATGAATCCGGGTCTGTTAGCACTGCAGGAGCCGCTTGGCTTGTGCTCGGGCTGTCGTGACCATGACAATAGTGAGTTCTCATCCATTGTTATGGTCTCTGCAGCCTGGGCCTGAGCCAAGCATTCCCTACAACACTGCCCATAAAGGGCTGCTTGGCTCCTGGTTTCCAATGGCTTACCAGGAAATTTCCCTCAGATACTTCTGTGCACAAGGGTGGTGACACTTTTCTAGCCCTCCACAGCTCCTCATTCAGTGAAAGTTTGGGTAGACTTCACTAAATCTCCACTCTTTCAGTACTATTGTGTTTTATTTTTCATAAAAGCAAATGTGAAGAGAGGAGTGTATCTGGGCAGAGTGGCTTCTCCCCCACTCTCTGACAACTGAAGGGTCTTTAAAATTCTGCTTTGTTTGGCCATGTGGAGCCGGAGCAAACCAGCCATTCAAGCATAGGATGAAAAAACGCCAGTGGAATAAAAGCTGGCTGACCGCATCTGGCATTCTAGGTTGTTATGGGAGAGGGTTTAAGGCGAGTTCGACAATTGCTAGCTCAAGAGGCCTGAGGGGGAGGGGTTGAGAGGTCAGGGAAGCTTTTCACCATTTGTGAAATTGTGAAAATATCCAATTGTTCTCTTTGAAAAATTGATTTAAAGTACATTTTCCATAACAGATTTATTAACACATCCCACAATTGGGGTTTTTAAAACAATTGCCTGTATTTTCCTGAAGCAACCTATAAAAGCCCTAGAGAATCTGATGACATTTCAAGGTGTACTTCTATCCATGCCGCAATCTCCCCAAATCTGGACCTAACATAAAAAGGGATCGCAGGAGGAGTATCAGACATGGTTAGTTTTTTAACTTGAGCAGAAAGTTTAACAAGGGAGGCCGTAGTATATGTTGTAGAACCAGCATGGTGTAGTGGCTGCTGTTGGGCTAGGACCCTGGGAGACCCAGTTTTGAATCCCTGCTGTGCCTTGGAGGCTCACTGGATAACCCTGGACCAGTGAATTTCTCGTCCTACCTACCTCACCAAATTATTTTTAGAAGATAAACTGGAGGAAAAGAGAATAGTGTAAACCACGTTGGGTCCCTATTGGATAGAAAAGAGGGATATGAGGGATATAAATATTTATACAAAGAAATGTGTCTTCAGATGTTTATTTTGGTAAAAATATGCCTTTTGTTACAGGACTTTTGTTTTTTAAAAAGGAAATAATGGGAAAAGGTGATATGGGACTCTCTGACGTTGTATCAAGCAAAGATATTACCAACTCCCTTAATGTTTGTATTTAGCTTGATTTCTTGTTTAATAATTTTTTATGGCAGGCACCTTTTAGATATTGGATCTGGCTTGAATAAGCTCTGGGACAAACAACTGTACAGTTTCTGTTTGGCCAGAAGCAAGTCTTTTTCACGTGTGCCTAGGGATCAGCAATCGTGGTGGGCTATGGTCTATTGCTTGGGTGTGTGTGTGTGATCATATTTTAATTACAACATTGTGAGACCAGTCTTCTCCTCTGTGCTCAGTTTGTATATCTGTAAATAAATAGATACTGTAAAAATCCTGCAAATATTCACGTTATCAATTCTACTGATCTAAGAAAAAATCAGAGTAAGGAGAAAAATTTGGAACATCTATTTTACTGGATCCAATCCATTTTAATGGAATGGATAGGTTGGAGCAGTGTCTTTCTCTGCCTCCTCTTCTTAGCACCAAGCCTTGTCTGCAGTAATTTTGATGGGTATTTCTCTGGAATGGCTAAGAGAGGTTAGCTTCAAAGGAGGCACCTTTAAGCAAATTGTCGGTCTGATTCCTGTGAGGTCCTGGGAGATGCCGGGTGGGGGAGGAGGGAACAAAGCAGTGTTTCAAAGCCATGCTGTTTGATTGGGAGAGTTGAAGGATGTGGGAGTGCACTCTGCCTTTTCATTTTTAGCCATCTGAATTGAGACCCATCTGTCCAGCATCACATTTTAAAAATCAAAATGTTAGTGGGCAGGATTGTTACATCTTCAAATGTTTCAGTCCTTCACATCCTCTTAAAATTATAATTATGTTCTTGGAGAATTGTTTTCTTGCTGTTTCTCTAAGGCCGATGCAATCCACTTTGGGTAGAGGTCATGAACTCCCCTCCTCTTATGCTCATAAGGCACTGTAAGGGCTTTGCCTGTACATTTCTCATAGACCCAATTCCTGTGATTCTATCCTTGTTAAAAAGGGATGAAAACTAGTGCCCATCAAACCTACTCACATATGGCAAAATCCACCAAACATCACACTACTTTAAGAGGACACAAGCTACTGCAGAAACTGGGTTTGTGGCTTGGGCATCTCTGACCTGCTTTTTTTTATGGTCAAAGTACAATTGATCCTCAGTTGCATGTAGTTACCTCCTTTTTTAAAAAAAAAAATCAGCTGTGAAGGGAGCAAAATTTCAGTCTCCAGGAGCCCCTCTGTTTTATCCCCTGCAAGAAAAAACATCCTTAAATAGGGCCAGAGGGAAAAGGGTTGTACTGGTCTTTTACTTCCTGTTGCAGCCTGCTGCATTTAGTGAAAGTAAAATAAATGTCAGGGAGAAATGGCATATGTGTCATTTGGCCTTCAGAGTAATGCAGTTCTATATCATGGAGGCAGAAGTATTCAATGAAAGCAAAATGGGTCACAGAAGACACATTGCAATTTTCCTTTGATTCATTTCCTCTGTGGACTTATTCTCCACTCAATGAACACTTTTTAAGTGTTTATCTTTGCGCTGGTATAGTTAACTTTTACGTAGGAATTAGCAAAATTCAAATGTTGCTGCAGAACTTGAAATCTACATGCTTTAGATCAATACTAACAGCTGTTCTAATCTACATTCTTATTTCATCAGGCATTTATAATAACATGTTTCTGAATAAATGTAAAACGGCAGGTTAATGAATTCTAGAACAAAAGTCATGTGACACCTTTTATTAAGAGCACCAAAAATATCTCCAAACAGTGCACATCACAAAATAGTGTGCAAGCTTTAGAGTCCTTTCGAATTCTTCAGAAGGCTAGGTGTTCGGTACAGAAGGGCGGAGTTCTTTCAAGGCATGATGGCAAGACCCAGAGTCTGAATTGTAGTATTAAGTTGGAAAACAAGATACAATCCGTATCTTGAAACTTTGATTTTGCTACTGTGTCTTGAAACAACTTATTTTCTCTCCCTGACTCCCTTCTTTGTATCAAACAAACACCCTGATGCTTGCTGTTCTGATATTTTAGTCGGTCCCAATAAAAGGTGTTACATGACTTCTGTTTTCCTTAACTTTTCTGTGTGCCAGCATAGCTGCTTGAGAGCTCTGTCTATCATGTGCAGGAAATCTCTAAGTTATCTTGGAAAACATTTTTGTCTTTTATTAGAGCGATCGGTTGCTCATCAAAGGAGGGAAGATTGTCAATGATGACCAGTCATTTTATGCAGATATCTATGTGGAAGATGGCTTGATTAAGTAAGTTGATGGAAAATATTCTGTAGTACAGTTTTGTATATTTTCATGTCACATGAATTGAGGAACTTTTTCTAAACCCAATTTAATATTTATTACATCCATCCAAACAATCCTAAGCAGAGTTACACCCTTTTAAGCCCATGGACTCTAACTCAACACAACTCAAACACTGGATGTCTGTAGGTTATTTTAAAAGAAGTCAATAGGAATAGGTTGCTGGTAGTATTCATTGAAAAGCAAGTCGAAGTGCAAGTCACACTGGGGAACTTCAGTGTTGAAGTATGACCCACAATCCACAAAACACTTTCCAGCATTCAGTTCCTGAAAACAAAGTCAAAAGTTATCTTTGGCTCAGGTATCAAAATTACTTGCCCCATTGTAGTCACATTTGGCCCAACCCAGTGAATGGAAGGGATATTGTGTGCATGGAACTGCTTTTCTCTTCTTGTGGTTCTCTACCAGATTGGGCTGTGCATGCCCAATCCGGTAGTAGCATCAACTTCCTTCCACATGCAGAAAGTCCTCCAGGATCCTGCTGGACATGGGTAAAGGTATTGTTATCCACATGTACTCCCCTTTACATGTATTCTTAGACACATGCAGGCTCTTTAAATTAGGTTCAGCACTCACACCTAGAACCACAACCAATGTGGGGAAATTTAAGTTCATTGACAGGGGAAAAGCTTTACCCATTTCGGCAGCCTGACTAGCTTGGAAAACTGACACATTTGTCAGTTAGGGAAAGCAGAATGTATGATTTTGGGATCTTTACTTAGATAATGCACAAATAAACTCAGAGTGCCACTAACCCCCAAACAACCAGATATTTTCCCAAAGAAGTGTTAGAATTTATTGAGGAAAATATAGGGGCACAGGAATTGAAAGGTACTTAAGCATAAGAATAGTGAAATTGTTGTGTTCAGAAGGACATGTGTATGAAGAGTTACATGAGAGGAGTAAAAGTGAAAGACAGCCAAGTGTCCGGACTGAGAGGGAATTCTTCATTGGGGAATAGCCACAAGGAAGAGTGGGAGAATGAAGGATTTAAAGAAGGGGAAAGGAGAGTCTTTAAAAGAAAAGAATGAACAGAGGAGTTTAATCTGCCCTCAGTCTGCTGAGCTGGGTAGAGTATGTTGTTTGCTTCAGTGACTCAGAGACTGAGAGTGGGAAATTTTAGGCAGTTTCCAAAGGTAGATAAGGCAGTGTGGTAAAGACACTCCGATGTGGTAAAGAGACATCTTACCATCCCAAAGAAACAGCAGTGGAGTTGGCAGTCTCTGTTCAAATGGAAAGGGGAAAAAATATCACCACTCAGGCTGGCAAAGCGGTGACAGTTATAAGAGCCAGCACAAAGGAATACAAAGAAATAAGTGTGACGTCCAGAATGAACCTCTGTGAATTTCTTGGCTGTGACTGAGTTGTGTGTGTGTGGGGGGGGGGCTTCCTAGAAAGGCAAAAAAAAAGAACCCATGAGGAGTTGTCATAAATTGAATGTGACTTTACAGAAATTTGCAGAGCAATCCTAAACAGAATTACAGCCTTCTAAGCTCATTGAAGTCAATACTGTCTTAGAAGCGGTAACTGCTTAGAACTGCACTGTAAATTATGTTATTAAGGGCATGTCCAGATAACTCATTCCATTGTTATGTCTAATTCCATTGTTATCATTGTAATCATCCTGGAGAAAAGAGATCAAATAGGCAAAAAAAGAAGAAGACTTTTTCAAAAGCAGTATCAGAAACAAAACACGCTGACTGTATACCGCCTTGACGGTATCTATTAATACCATTGCCATTGAAAAACTCTCTTAATGTCATTTTCAGACAAATTGGGGAAAATCTGATTGTTCCCGGAGGTATAAAAACATTGGATGCCTATGGCCAACTAGTTATGCCTGGTGGAATAGATGTACACACTAGATTACAGATGCCCGTGATGGGAATGACCTCTGCTGATGACTTCTATCAAGGCACAAAAGCTGCTCTAGCAGGAGGAACCACCATGATACGTATGTACCATCTCTGGCACGGGCAGTGTTGAATACTGTCATTAGATGGTCATTGCAGAATGTTTTAATTTTCCATTGCCATATCAGAAAAATCTCATCTATTTCCAGACTATCTGGATAAGCACTTAGAACCACATTTACATGCTGAGTATATTAGCTGAGAACATGTAGATTTAACTCAGTCTACCAGTGACATGGTTATGTGATTGCCTTACAACATGCATTACTCTTTGGGAGTCGAATTAACTGCAAAGAACATAGATCTATTCAAAAACAATTATGAAAAACTATGGACTCAGATAGAGAGAGACTTGATTAAATGGAATAGATTGAATTTGTCATGGTTGGGTAGGATTGCAGCAGTTAAGATGAATGTGTTACCAAGAGTAATGTTTTTGCTACAGACAATACCAATCATCAGAGACTCCAAACAATTTGAAAAATGGCAGAGGAAAATATCAGATTTTGTTTGGGCAGGCAAGAAGCCTCGAGTGAAAGTGAAAGTTTTACAAGATGCAAAGGAAAGAGGCGGAATGCAACTGCCCAATCTGAGACTTTATCATGATGCAATCTGCCTAGTTTGGTTGAAAGAATGGATGACATTAAAGAACAAGAAATTATTAGCCCTAGAGGGATATAAAAAAATATTTGGATGGCACGCATATTTATGGCATGACAAAGTAAAGGTCAACTCGATGTTCCTGCATCACTTTGTTCGGAGAAGTCTATACATAATCTGGAAGAAGTACAGAATTTATCTACAAGAAGGAACCCCTTTGTGGGTGGTTCCATATGAGGTGATAGACCCGAGAGCTGTTGATAATGAACAACAATGTTTAACGTATAAAGAAATAACTAAAACTGAAGCATCCAAACTTAGAATAAAGACACAAGAGGAACTATCACCTAACTACGATTGGTTCCAGTATAGACAGATCAGAGACTTATATAATTCGGACTCTGTAAAGGGAGGTATACGAATAGAGAATTCGGAACTAGAGCAGACCCTTCTTAAAGAAGATAAGAAAAGAATATCCAAGGTATACCAAGTACTGTTGAAGTGGTATACCGAGGATGAGATAGTTAAAACACAAATGGTGAAATGGGCTATAAACTTTAATAAAGAAATAACAATGGAGGCATGGGAATACTTGTGGAAAACTACAATGAAGACAACGACATGTATTAATATCAAAGAGAACATTCATAAAATGATCTATCGTTGGTACATGACACCAAAGAAGATTGCGCTAGGGAATTTGAATACTTCTAATAAATGCTGGAAATGTAAGAAGCATGAGGGCTCCCTCTATCATATGTGGTGGTCGTGTGAGGTAGCCAGGCAGTACTGGGGGGAAATAATAAGAGAAATGAGTGAAATTTTACAATTTCAAATTAATAAGAACCCAGAACTCCTGCTACTGAACTTGGGAATGGAGGGAATTCCAGCCCAACACAGGACGTTGATATTTTATATGACAGCAGCAGCTAGACTTTTGTATGCGCAAAAATGGAAAGTACAAGAAGTGCCAACTATTGAAGATTGGACTTACAAATTGCTGTATATGGCTGAAATGGACAAGATGACAAGAAAATTGAGAGATCTGGACTCAGGGCAGTTCAACACAGATTGGGAGAAGCTGAAACAATACCTGGAGAAGAAATGGGAGGTGGGAGGAAAACTGTGGCAGTTTGAGAACTACTGAAGTATTGAAGTAGAGGGGGGAGACTTTACCGGGGGGAGAAGAGATAAATGTGAATTAATAAGCAGTCAGATTAATAGATTGACATATATATAGATATATATAGGTTAACAAACAGAACATAGAGAAAATAATTAATTATAAGGATTAAATATAAGGAGCGATTAACTAACAATATTTTCTTTTTTTTCTGACAAGTTTTGTACCAAACTGAATGTCTGAAGATATAGATGGGTCAAATTGATTGACTACGTGAGGAGAGATATATAGAACTATTATAAAAAGATAGAATGAGTAATATATATAGAGAATAAGTCAAATTGTTTGATATAAACGAATGTATGATCTATATGGTTTATGATATATAGAAATACCTGAAATTGAAAAATTGGGATAAATTGTTTATCTAAGATAGAAACAAAGGCTTACAGTTTGGGCATATAATGTTAAAAATAGTTAAGGATGTACTGCTTAGAATAATGGAGAATATATATTTGTTTTAGATAGAGGAAGCTAATAAAAGTAAGGGAAAGGGGACAAAGGGTTGGAAAGCTGTTGGAAGTCAACAAAAAGGGGGGGGGGAAAGGGAGGGGGTTAGAGATGAAAAAATTGGGGAAAATTGAATGTAAATGTGGAAATAATGGATTCTAACCCAATAAAAATTTTTCAAAAAAAAAAAAACATGCATTACTCATGACTTACTCATATTGCCATGTGCCCAAGTCAGTCCTGGTACAGTAAACCCATATATGATTGCCCTGCTGTCTTTTTGTCTATCTGTCACATTTTTATCCCACCCTTTCTCTAAGGACTTCAGGATGATGTTCCTGGCTTTCCCAGCTTCCTTTTTATCTCACAACAACCCTGTGGTGTAAATTAAGTGGAGTGACTGACTCAAGGTCACCTTGCAAGCTATCGGGGGGGGGGCTTTAGGGGGAAGGGTTGGATCTTCTCACTCCAGCACAACACTAGCTCATTTGACTTGTCACATGAATGAATTCTCCTTAGTTCATATGTATGTATCACACCCTTCAATAAAATGCGTACTGTTTGGTTATACATAGACATATGTATCTGCATTTCATTATAGCCTCATAAGCAATAAATCCTGTTTCCTGTTTTACAAAACACTACTGGTATATCCATGTCTCTGGACATCATCTGAATAAGAAAGTTGTCCTAAATACCTTAATGGGCATTAGAAAACCCTGATACGTATTTCTTGACTGGACCACTTTTTTTTTAATGCATACCAGGCAGTTAAATTCTTGCTGATGCTTTTGGTTTTCTTCTTCCAGTTGATCATGTGTTTCCTGAATCTGGAGCAAACCTCCTGGCTGCCTATGATCAATGGAGAGAGTGTGCTGACAGTAAGGCCTGCTGTGATTATTCACTGCACATTGATATCACTCGCTGGCACGAGAGCATAAAAGAAGAGCTGGAGGCTCTTGTTAAAGACAAAGGTAGGATCATAATCAGTTTTGTGGGGACTCTGGAGTGAGTACCAGTTGTGGTTGGGTCATAGCTCTCTAGCTGCAAATGAATTAAGCTTAAGGAAACGTTATTGCATAAGCTGATGTTGGATGAGGGGTTATGCTTGGGGTGCGGACTCTTTGTATGCCACTCCACACATTTTCCCAAGTGGAACCTGCTGGGAACCATCACCACTAGGAAGAACTCCAGTTGCTACCTGAAAGCCTTCCAGATAGGCATGCATCTAAGATGGAACTGTTGTATGCAATCCCATGGCTCAGGTACAAGCAGGAACAGAATGAAGTCATGAAGCCAGGGATGACATCTTCTGAAGAAACTGCTAACACCTCTCCCATCAAAATTTAAGTAGCCAAGTTTAACTTAGTGGGTCATTCTGATGTTAGACTTTTCATATTTACTTAATTATTGCAGTAAATTCCAATAACTTGATTAGAAACAGGGTGGAGAGAGGTTGTCCAGTTGAGCAGGATGAGAAATAATACACTGGAAGTAACACAGCTTGAAGGCTGGGTTCTGAGTAAAGTGGTCTACTACATTGCAGTGTGAATTGTCTACACATTGTGATTCCCAACTAATTGCACTATGATACTGGGGAAAAAATTCTTTGTGACAATGGACAGGAGTATTTCATATAGATGGGTCATTCAGATATACTAGTTGGACACAGACCAACATCGCAAATGAATATCAGCCTTGACGATAGGTGAGGTTGGGGTTGGGAAGGAAAGTGGGTATTCAGAGCCACTGCTTCCCATACTGGCTTTTTCATTAGTTGTGATTCCGCCCCTCAGCAGTTGCTAGCAAAATATATGAATGCTGCAGAATTTGTAGGAGATGCTGTTTATATCTCTAAAAGAAGTTTTAATTATCTCTGGCTTTACTCAGATGGTCAAATCTCTGCATGTATTTAGATTACTAATCTTAAATCCACTCCATTGATTTTTAGGTCATTTGCACATGCTGTTAAAGGGATGTCCCATTCACTGAACACTGGTGGCTTTTCCCCAGGAATCCAGACATCTCTGTTTGCAAAACATTTGCGGGCTGTTTGGCTTCCACTTTTTCAGCGCTTTTTCTGGGAATGCATTTTCTGTGGTCACAAAAAAGGTGCCGAAAAAGCAGAAACCAAATGTCCCACAAATGTTTTGCAAATGGATTTCTGGGAAAAAGCTACCGGCATTCCATGAGCGGGCCATCCCTGTAAGGGCATGTGGAAATGGGCTTAGTAAGATTTCCTTCTGAGTAGTGGTGCTTAAGTCACACAGTACAGATTTTATTCAACTTTGTTTTTCTAATCTACGCCTTAACTTTTACCAGCTATGAATATAAATTAGCCAGTACATGTTGCCTGGAAACCAGCAGTCTTTCAGTTGCAGGCATTAATTCACTTCTGCTTTTGTTCAGGTGTGAACTCCTTTCTTGTTTTTATGGCGTATAAAGACAAACTTCAGTGCACTGATGCTCAGGTAACAGAGAGATAAACTAGGATTCAAGTTCCCTTTTGTAGTTAATGCCACCCCCCATCCAAAGACTGAGATTTTTTTCCCCTTTCATTTTTGGCAGATGTATGAGATATTCAGCATCATTCGAGATCTGGGTGCCATTGCGCAAGTACATGCCGAAAATGGAGACATCATTGATGAGGTAGTGTAAATGCTTCAGGACTCACTTAAACTTACAAGAATAGATGGTTTGCATTCTTCTGAGGTAGGGATGGCCTCTTTCTTAAGCCTGAGGAATCGGATGGTGTCGCCTGCAGCTCCCTGGGAGCTGGTTCCTTCATCTCCCCCCTCCTCTGAACCTGGTGGGTCTTAAATATAGATGGTGTCACCCGTGGATGTAACCTGTGTAGGAAGAATCCACTGTGATCATTTTCAGTAGCTCTTAAGATGATGCTGGCTAGATTCAGTAAGTCACTTTGAGAGCAATTGTAAGCAGATGTGCTTAGAAGCAAGTCCCAATTTATTCCATGTGGTTTGCTCCCAGGAAAGTGTTCTGCTCTCAGTTCGTGGTGCTGTGAACTCCGGAATTAATTACCTGGATCCCATAGGTTGTTTCTGAATTAAAAATAGAACCCTTCAAGGGCCCTGTCCCCAGTGTACATTTTAGAGGTTGACAATCCACTTGTGGGATCTATTCCACCATTTGAGAATCAGTGCCATAAAAGGAAATATTGGGCAGTTGCCAGTGGCCTGACAAAAATATCTGGATCTATTTGGCAAGCCCTAATCCAGTGGCTTTTCAAATGGAAGGGAGAGCAGTTAAATGTGGTTGTGCTCATGTGCACCAGCCTTCTGTGTTTAGATCTGGAGTCCTCTGTGTTTTATAACAGGAGGATTTGTGTTTCTTTCTTCCATGTACTTTTACAGAGAGCCTTGATGTTGATGCTCAAGGTGCCCCTACAGCATCAGGCTGCAAACCCGCAAGTTCCTCTGAAGATATTGATTTGTTTAGAATTAGAGAATTTCTGTTCACATCTAGCCAACATGATCCAATTCACATCAGAGGGGTGCCTTCAGAGAGTTTTTAAAATGTTCCACATGACAGCATGCAAGCCTGAAGATGAACTTCAAGAGTATTTGCAGAGAACTAGAAAAATGTTGGACAAGTATCTCCAGAGTGCTTCAAGGACGAAAAGATTAACCCATGCATATAAAAGATAATGTGATTTTGAAACTCAGTCATGGAGATGTATTGCCCGTCAGAGTATTAGCTCTTATGACTGGGAAGAGGCAAGGCACCTTGGCATGTTTGGATGTGAGACATTTGCTTCAAAAACACAAGACCAGATGTCCCTTTTTTTTTGCATCTGGCCCATCCCAGCCTCTGTCCTGCACAGATCTTGGTAAACAAGATTCTGGTCACAGTCTTAGAGAGGCGATGTACCAATTGCAACGGAGACAGCAGTTACAAATCAGGGGATTCATTCCTTCTCATAACGAAGGGAATAACTATATGAGTCTTAATTCCTCCATAAAGATTGGCTGACAGGAGATGATTTCAGCATAGGAGGGGCTTGAATGATGCTGTTCACTGGACTAGAAGAGATGTTAGGATGTTGTGGTGTCATGTCCCAAATTCATTAGAAATTGGTATTACCCAGGGCTCGGAAACTCTAACAGAAAGTAGGGTGATGTAGCTGATTTCCCACTATTGCTGCAGGCCTCTGCCTCTCCCCTAATTCTGTTCTGAGGGGGGCAGTCCCCCTGTGTAACTCTGTTCTGTCATTCACAAGCTGCAATCCTGAGAGAAGAGTTTTCAAACAGCATTGGTGTCCTTACGGAATTCTGATGTGGAAGATCAAGACGGATGTTAGAAAGACAGCTCTTTATACATAATTAACCAGGCAGAGCTGGCTACAGAGTTACTTGACAAAATACATTTCTCTTATAGCAGCCTTATTTTTCTTTTCTTAGTTTCATGGCCAACCTTTTGCCCTAAGACAAGGATTCCTGTAGCAACTTTGCAGGTTGCCTGTTTAGCCTTTTGGTGTTAAACTAGCAAGGCATAAAAATGCAATGGTTAGACGGAGATCCCCCAAGACAGTTTACTCTTGCCAAGTTGCTCATACAATGAGGAATCATAAATCTTTCTAATTGTCATGGATGTAAATAGCATGTTTTGTATTCTGATAGTTTCAGGTAGGCAACTGTGTTGGTAGAACAGCAGGATTTGAGCCCAGTGGCACCTTAGAGACCAACAAGATTTTCGGGGTATAAGTTTTCAAGAGAAAGGAGCTTTGACTCTCGAAGATTATACCCTGGAAGTCTTGCTGGTCTCTAAGGTGCCGCTGGGCTCAAATCCTTGTATTCTGATCTTTCATGTTACAGTTTAGTATACTTTAGGATATACTGGCAATAACACTGCTTAACTATTGCTTCTCCTGTGTGTCTTTATAAATATAGGAGCAAAAAAGACTGTTGGATCTTGGGATCACTGGTCCAGAGGGTCATGTGCTTAGTCATCCAGAAGAGGTAATGTTAAGTTAGTATCATGGAATTGCTTATACAGTACAGGGAAATTCCATTTTCACTCCCACTTCTTTCTGTTTCCTCCCTGCTCTGGCCTCTTTCCCTTTTCTGCTGTTCCACCCCCTAGTCATCTCCTTCCGCCTGGCTTTTATAGCCCAGTGCAGCCCAGTACTTCCCAGTCTGCTTTCAACTGACCCATTAAGGCCCTCTAGGGCTTCCCAGTCTGGACATGGAGCTGCAGCCTGAGCAGGGGCAGCTCCCTAGGCCTGGGCCACATACAGCTTCCTCTGTACTATTGCTGAAGTCAGCTGCTTTTCAGCCACACCCATCCCCAGGTAAGGTTGGTCATTTGATGCTGCTTCTGCAGGGCTGACAAATGCCAGGTGGCATCTTGGGGGTGGGGGGGGGACTAATTGAAATTCAGCTTAATGTAATAGTTGTCTGATTTTAAATTTTTTATGACTGTAAAAGTCAGTAATATGATAAAAGTAATGCTAATGTTTCCATATTTTTCCTGTAAGTGCAATTGTTTTTTTTAAATTTTTTTTATTAGATTAGATGTCATTAAATTGTACATTACAATCAATTTCCCTTAATTTTTCCAATTCTAACCCCCTCCCTTTCCCCCCTTTTGTTGACTTCCAACAGTTTTCCAACCCCTTGTCCCTTTTCCCTTACTCATTTTAAATTTATTCTATCTGTCAAACGTAAACTTTCACTTTCTTCTAAGCTTATCTATATAACACAGTGCTCCTTCTGTCTTCCTACTTACTTTAACAACTAAATAATACATAACTAAATAATACATTCTTGGCATATTTTCTTTTGATAATAATCATTTAGCTAATTTTGGTACTCTATACTCTATCTTATAATCTCATCTTCAATATGGGACAAACAATTTATCCCTCATTTAGCATAATTTTAGATACTTCTATAAACAGTACATTCAATATAAGTCAACCAATTTAACTTATACTCTATATATTACTTTTTCTACATATCTTATCTTCATACTGTTTTAATTATATAATTATATTATTCTTTCATTATGCAACTATCCACCAAAAATAGTCAACCAATTTGACCCATATATACCTCCAAACCAATTCAATCAATTTAATACATGATCTATACATTAATATATATTTTCCCACCTTACTTAAATTCCTTCATTGCAATTATAAAATTATCTCCATTATACAATTATTGCCAGAAATGAAATTAATTAGTTTCTATCCTTATAATTAGTTAATTTCTATCATTATAATTCTTGTAATAACACCTATAATACTTAATGCTATATATAATAGTCTAATAAAATAGTTGCTTAGAAATTCTCATTTACCTCTCCACCCCCCGGTAAAGTCACCTCCCTCTACTTTTATTGTATTTCAGTAATTTTCAAACTGCCACAGTTCTCCTGCCACCTCCCATTTCTTCACTAAATATTGTTTCAGCTTCTCCCAATCCGTGTTGAACTGTCCTGGATCAAGGTCTCTCAGTTTCCTTGTCATTTTGTCCATTTCCGCCATGTACAGCAATTTATATATCCAGTCCTCAATAGTTGGCACTTCTTGCACTTTCCACTTTTGCGTGTACAAAAGTCTAGCCGCTGCTGTCATGTAAAATAGCAATGTCCTATATTGTGCTGGAATATCCTCCATTCCCAAGTTCAGTAGCAGGAGTTCTGGGTTCTTATTAATTTGAAATTGTAAAATCTCGCTTATTACTCTTATTATTTCCCCCCAGTACTGCCTAGCTACCTCACAAGTCCACCACATATGATACAAAGATCCCTCATGCTTTTTACATTTCCAGCATTTATTAGACGTGTTCAAATTCCCTAGCGCAATTTTCTTTGGTGTCATATACCAACGATAAATCATTTTGTAGACATTCTCTTTAATATTGGTGCATGTCGTGATCTTCACTGTATTCTTCCACAAGTATTCCCACGCCTCCATTGTTATTTCCTTATTAAAGTTTATAGCCCACTTCACCATTTGCACTTTAACTGTTTCATCTTCAGTATACTATTTCAGCAGCACTTTGTATACCTTAGAGATTTCCTTTTTATCCTCTTGTAAAAGTGCCTGTTCTAATTCCGAATTCTCCATTCTTATCCCTCCCTTCACACAGTCCGAATTATAAAGATCTCTGATCTGTCTGTACTGAAACCAATCGTAACTTGGAGACAACTCGTCCTGCGTCTTTATTTTGGGTTTAGAAAATTCCATTCGGGTTATCTCCTTGTATGTTAAACGCTGTTGTTCATTATCGACAGTTCTCGGATCTATTACTTCATATGGAACCACCCATGAGGGGATTCCATCTTGTAGGTAATTTCTGTACTTCTTCCAAGTTGTGAATAGGCTTCTCCGAATATAATGATGTAAGAACATAGAGTCCGCTTTTACTTTATCATACCATAAATATGCATGCCATCCGAATATTTTTTTATATCCTTCTAAGGCCAGTAATTTCCGGTTTTTCAGCATCATCCAATCTTTCAACCACACTAAACAAATTGCGTCATAATAAAGTCTTAGGTTGGGCAGTTGCATTCCGCCTCTTTCTTTTGCATCATGTAACACTTTCATTTTCACTCGAGGCTTTTTGCCTGCCCAAACAAAATCTGATATTTTCCTCTGCCATTTTTCAAACTGCTTAGAGTCTCGGATAATTGGTATTGTCTGGAACAGAAACATCACTCTTGGCAACACATTCATCTTAATTACTGCAATTCTTCCCAACCATGACAAGTTCAGTCTGTTCCATTTAATCAAGTCTTGCTCTATCTGAGTCCACAGTTTCTCATAGTTGTTTTTAAATAAATCTATATTCTTTGCAGTCAGTTCAATTCCCAGATATTTCACCTTACTTGTTACTTCGCAGTCTGTTATTTCCATTAATAGTGGTTGTTTTTGTTTAGTCATATTTTTACATAATATCTTTGACTTCTTTTTGTTTACATAAAATCCTGCCAAATCTCCAAACTCCTTAATCTTCTCTATTACTTTTGGCATATTCTCCATTGGATCTTCCACAATTAGCATTATATCGTCCGCAAATGCTCTGACCTTATAGGAAAAGTCCTTTATTTTTATTCCACGGATTGCATTGTCTTCTCGTATCTGTATCATCAGTATTTCCAAAACCAAAATAAACAACAGTGGAGACAACGGGCAACCTTGTCTTGTTCCTTTACCTATAGTCAATTTCTTGGTCACCTCGTCATTCACCACAATTGCTGCACTCTGGTCTCTGTAAATTTCCTTTACTGCTCTTATGAATCTTTCTCCCATTTGTAGCTTTTCCATGGTGGCAAACATAAAGTCCCAGTTCAAATTGTCAAACGCTTTTTCAGCGTCCACGAAGAAGAAACCAACCTCCTTGTCACAACGTTTGTCATAGTATTCAATAGCATTTATAACTGTCCTTAAATTGTCTTTGATTTGTCTATTTGGCAAAAAACCAGCTTGCTCCTCCTCAATAACTTCAGAAAGCCATCCCTTCACTCTTTCCGCCAGTATCTTCGCAAAAATTTTATAATCATTATTAAGTAACGATATAGGTCTATAGTTTTTCACGTTAGTCAGATCTTGCCCCTCTTTGGGGATCAGTGATATATTAGCTTCACTCCAAGTGTCTGGGATCCGTTGATCCTTTAAAACACCATTAATCACATCTTTTAGGAATGGTGCCAGTTCATTAGCCATTACCTTATAAAATTTGGCTGTAAGTCCATCCGGTCCTGGCGCCTTTCCCAAGTTTGTTGACTGTATTGCCTTTCTTATTTCTTCCTCCGTTACTTCATTGTTCAATTTGTCTCTCCAAGCTTCCGAAATTACTGGGAGCTTCATTTTCTCCAAATATGTCGCTATTGAGTCTTTATTCACCTCTTTTTTATTATACAATTTGGCATAAAATTTATAAAAGGCTCTGCTAATAGCTGTCTGTTCCAGGTACACTTTATTGTCCTCACAGATTTTATTTAATATTTTCTTCTCCTTTCTCTTCTTCAATTGCCATGCCAAATATTTCCCAGGTTTATTTGCGCCTTCGAACGCCTTTTGATTCATTCTCTTAAGATTCCATTCCAATTCTTTGTTATTCATTGCTGTCAGCTGTTCTTGAAGAATTTTAATGTCCTGGTAGATTTTCTTTTTCCCTGGTCTTTTCTTTAACTGTATTTCTTTGGCTTTTATTTTCTCCGTGATCTCCTGTCTCTTCTCCTCTTTTTTTCCCCTGGCTCTTCCATTTAAGTCCATTAATATGCCCCTAATTACTGCCTTGTAGGTATCCCATACATTGTTGGTTGGTACTTCTCTATTCATGTTATATTGTATGAAAAACTTTGTTTCTCTTCTCAACATCTCCATATTTTCTCCCTCTTGCAGCAAATCCTCATTTATTCTCCATCCTTTCCTTTTACTCCTTTTCCCCAACTTCCACATAATTGGATTATGATCTGAGCCTACTATAGGTATTATTTCCACATCCTTAGTCCAAAGCGCTAAGTCTTTTGAGGCCCAGATCATATCGATTCTTGATAGCGTAGAGTGTCTCGCGGAGAAAAACGTATATTGTCTGCCTTTGGGATTTTGTCTTCTCCATACATCTAAAGTTCCCTGTTGCGTCAATACAAAGAACGTCTTTGGTAATAGTCCTCTTTTCTTTTGTGCAGTTGCTGACTTTGTATCTAGTTCCAAGTTTGTCACTCCATTGAAGTCTCCTGCAAGAATTATCTGGTCATAAGAAAGTTCATCTAATTGCTTCCTCAAGTCCTCAAAGAAGCTTTCTTTTGCTCCGTTAGGTGCATAGATTCCAATCACCAATACTCTCTTTAAATTCCATATACATTCCACTGCTAAAAATCTGGCTTCTGCATCTTTCATCACTAACTTGGGCTGTAGCTCCTCTTTTATATACAATACCACTCCCCTTTTTTTCTTATTAGAGGCCGCTACAAAATCACTGCCCAATTTATTCAATTTTAGATACTTTGCATCCTGTTTTCTAATATGAGTCTCTTGCAAACATACAATATCACATTTTTGTTTTAATAGCCAGTGGAAAATACTTTTTCTCTTATTCGGTGAATTAAGTCCATTTACATTCCAAGATAAAACTTTGCACTCCATATTCATAATCTTGTTGCTGGTAAGTCCTTTTCATTGTCCCTTATAAACTGCTCCATCTCTGATTCAGATCTAATGCGCTTTTTCGCTCCTCCAAATTCAAAGGACACTCCTTCTGGTAGTTCCCATCTGTACCTTATTTTCATGTCCTTCAGAATCTGAATTAGAGCTTTATATTTTTTTCGATCTAGCAACACCGATCTGGGTAATTCCTTCATGATAATAATCGTCTTGCCATCAATCTCCAATGGATCTTGAAACTGTTTAGTCACAATCTTCTCTTTTATATTTCTGGTCATGAATTGCACAATCACATCTCTTGGTAGTTTCCTCTGGGTTGCGATTCTTGAATTTACACGATATACCACATCTAGGATAGCCACAACTTCCTCCTCCTCCTTCCCCAGGTATTCAGCTAACACCTCAGTGATCTGTTCTTGAGCTGTCTTTCCTTCCACTTCCGGCAAGCCGCGAAACCTCAGCTGCTTCTCCATATGTTTACTTTCCGCAACCGCCATTCTCCCCCTCATCACCCTCATCTCTGTTCGTTGCGTATCTGCTAAGTTCTCCACCGCGCTTTCCACTACCTTGACTCTTTGCTGTGTTCCCTGCAGGTCATTTTGCATTGTTTCCATACCTTTCTTCACTTCTGCCAGCTCATTTTTCACTGTCTCTTTAACCTCTTTAACCTCTTTCACCAACTCCGGTTTCATGTCCTTGAGCTCTTTAATCACTTCTAAAAGTTTTTTATCCAAATTCTCTATCGCCGATTGCCACTCTTTTTTCGACATCGTGGGGCTTGCTTTGGCTCGCTCCCACGAGTCCGCTCTCTTCCTTAGCTCCGTGGCGTTTAATTTAATGTCCTTTTAGTTTAAATGTCCCGGTCTTTCCAAAAAAAAACTTTTAAAGAGTCCAAAATGTCGGGCGTCTTTTCTCTATGGTTCCTCTATGATTTTTGTAATCCAATATGGCTTACTTCCTCTTTCGCTGAAGCCGCGGCTCTTCCCCTTTCAAAAATGGCGATTCCCTACTTCCTGCCCTCTGGCAAGGGCCGCCTCTCTCCAGCAACTCTATTGTTGTTACGTACTTCCTGTTTCCCGACTTCCCACAGCAATTCTCGCGATGGTGAAACTTTCTCACAGCCTGATATCTCCTTATAGCCACAGGTATTCAAAACAATAGTCCAATTTCTTTAATAACTTCGTTTAACTTAGTCCTTTTTCTAATATAATTCTTGCCGGGTCCTCCCCTCCTTATACTTAGTCTGTTGCAGTTTAAAAGTCTACTTTAATTCTTCTTTACTTTAAGTAATCTGTCCCGTTTCAAGAGATAGTGATCTTTACCTTCTCATTCACTTTCCTTGGGTTGTAATCGCTGTTTCAATCTTAGATTCCCATCCACTCTTCCTTCCCCTGTTGAAGCTTGGGCATGTAGGTCTTATGCCAACCGCATTGGCACCAGGACTGCCGCAGAGATTATAGCCGACCTGTCTTAGGGTGGGACCTCAAGGGTCGGGAGAGGATCCGTTGCGTAGGACCCCCCCTCGCCCGAGATCGACGCGCCCTGAGGTGCTTGAGCGTTCTATGCCTGTTCTCCGCCTGAGAACAGTCGGCCGCGGGCTTGATTTTGCCCCGCCGGCCGCTTAAACGGCAGCCCGGTCAGCTCCACGATTAGAGCTGCGTTAGACCTTCATGGATCCCAAACCGGAAGTCTGTAAGTGCAATTGTGTTGTAAGTTCAGTTAGACAGAGAAAAGTCATATAAATAGTGTATAATGCAATGTATCAACAATTAGTTATACCACTGCTAGTTGGAGTATAGTGTCTGGGTCTGCCCCTTCAGCTAATAAGTGACATAGAATCACAGAATCACACAAAGTTGGAAGGGGCCATACAGACCTTCTAGTCCAACCCCCTGCCCAATGTAGGATGAGCCTAAAGCATCCCTGACAAATATTCATCCAGCCTCTTTTTGAAAACTGCCAGTGAAGGGGAGCTCACCACCTCCCTAGGCAGCTGATTCCACCTTTGAACTACTCTGACTGTGAAAAAGTTTTCCCTAATATCCAGCCGGTACCTTTCTGCATGTAATTTAAGCCCGTTGCTTCAAGTTCTATCCTCTGCTGCCAACTGGAACAGCTCCCTGCCCTCCTCCAAATGACAGCCTTTCAAATATTTAGAGAGAGCAATCATGTCCTCCCTCAATCTCCTCTTCTCCAAACTAAACATTCCCAAGGCCCTCAGCCTTTCCTCGTAGGGCTGTCTCCAGACCCTTGATCATTCTCGTCACTCTCTTCTGCACCCTCTCAATTTTGTCCACATCCTTTTTGTAGTGAGGCCTCCAAAACTGCACACAGTACTCCAGGTGTGGCCTGACCAAGGCAGTATAGAGAGGGACTATGACCTCCTGTGATTTCAGTGCAATGGCCCTTTTGATACAACCCAAGACTGGGTTTGCCTTTTTTGCCACCACATCACACTGACCGCTCATATTTAGTTTACAGTCCACTCTTACTCCAAGATCTCTTTCGCATACACTACTACCCAGAAGTGTATCCCCCATCCTGTATTTGTGCTTCACATTTTTGTGGCCCAGTTGTAGTACTGTGCACTTATCTATGTTGAATTGCATCCAGTTCGCAACCGCCCACTTCTCCAGAGTATTCAGGTCTTGTTGGAATTTAACTCTATCTTCTTGGGTGTTGACATCTTGAACACAAAGTCTTGAGTGTCTTTCTGTTTCCGCAGGTTGAAATTGAGGCTGTGTACCGTGCTATTATAATAGCAAAACAAGCAAATTGCCCTTTATATGTCACAAAAGTCATGAGCAAAGGGGCTGCAGATGTTATAGCTCAAGCCAAGCGAAAAGGTAAGCACCCTTTCCTACTTTGATACTAGTAAGGACTATTGGCTCTAGATACTCTGTTTGCACAAATGATTTCCAGCAGGCTTGAAGATGATCAAAATATGACATTTGTCTTTGGTTATTAGTCTCTGCTGAACAGGAGTGGAGCTAAGTTAAATCCAAAGGGGCTGGCACACTGATAGGCAAGATCATGCCCTCCCATCTGCACATCAAAGCTGCTTCACACATGATGTTTTCCCAGTATCAATATGGAATCTATGTTAGTTGAGGAAATGGCTCATATGGCTTGATCCTCAGATGCAACCCCATTAAAACTCCTTTTAATGAAACCCTGGGTGTGCTTCTCCTGCTTTTTTGTGTTTTGTGCTTACTTACTTAAATGATATCGCTTTAATAGGCAACTGGCCACAAGCAGCATCACACTTAATAAAACTTAGCAGCCCCTCATTAATCATAAGCATCTTTTGATATAGCAGAAATTATCTTTGCTATGCTAAAGCTGCCAAAGATTTCTAATTTAGCTCCACTTTGAGGACTTTCCCAGAGACACAATTTGGCATGCTTGATATTCTGCGGAGAAATTGTGTTAGTAGTTGGTCAATTGATTCATCTACCACCTCAATCAAAACCCCAATTGCATATAATATTTGGGGAGTTACTGTGGCTTTAAATGCTTTAATTGCTCCGAGCATAAAATTCCCACCCCAAGTATGAAAAAGGTGAATTAAGGCATTGGTGAATACTTTCACTTTGTGTTTAATACTTTTTAGATGTAATTTCCAGCAGAGATTTGCTTGAAATATAATAAATACTCAGATAATCAAATTGTCTAACTTGATCAATTGTCTTTCCATTAACTTACCATTTGTATTCAGGAATATTTCTTGCTTTGGAAAAGACTATGATTTTACATTTCTGTGTATTTATAGAAAGTCGCTCATTTAAACAATATTCAGAGAAGGCCTTAAGTAATTTATGAAGGCCTATTGGGAAGTAAAAAAACATTTTCAAGTGAGGGTGCTGTCATTATTGGTGACATCACAGCACCTTCCCTTCTTTTCCTATAACATAATTGAGAAAGCGGGTTTCCAACGACTCACATGGATTCCACTGCGCAGGCTCCCTCTCGCGCGCCCCTAGTGGGGATAAGAGTCTCGGCAACAGGGCTCACCGAGGAGGCAGGAGCAGGAGCGTGCCCCACTGCCTGCTCTCCTCTCTCCCTGCGCCTCCAGCCAACAGTGAAGCACCCTTCCACCAGACAAGCCCCAGCTGGGCTGCAGGAAGGGCTGGCATGCTTCTCAGCTATTCCCCACCAGGATTGGCAGTGGAGCGCCCTCCCATGTGACAAGCCCCAGCCGGGCTGCAGGAAGGGCTGGTGCGTTTCTCAGCTATTCCCCGCCAGGATCAGCGGCGGCAGAGCACCCTACAGCCTGACAAGCCCCGGCTGGGCTGCAGGCAGCGCCCTCCTGCCTGTCAAGCCCCAGCCACAGGAAGGGCGGGCGGGATTGGTGGGGGCGAAGCGCCCTCCCACCTGACAAGCCCCAGCTGGGCTGCAGGAAGGGTGGGCATGCTTCTCTGCCATTCCCCACCAGGATAGGCAGTGGCGAAGCACCCTCCCACCTTACAAGCCCCAGCCAGGCTGCAGGAAGGGCAGGCACGCTTCTCAGCTGTTCCTCACCAGGATTGGCAGTGGTGAAGTGCTCTCCTTCGTCTCTCTGCTTGATTTCTCCCCTCTCCCTCCCCCATTGCAAGCCCAGCGCTTGCCAGCCTGCTCCTACCTGAGTCTCCTTGCTTGTCTTCTCCCCTCTCCCACCCCCGCCAGGCCCCCGTGTCTGCCAGGCACCTGGTTCAGCCCCCAAAGGGTATGAATCTGGTGGCTAAAAGCTGCATCTGGCTCCAACCTAGGGATTGCCAGCTTCCTGGTGGTGGCTGGAGATCTCCAGGAATTGGAAGAGATCTCCAGGCCACAGAGATCAGTTGCTCTGGAGAAAATGGCTATTTGGAAAGGTGGACTCTGTGGCATTATATTGAGGGGCCTCCTCTCCTCAAACCCTGACTTCTCTAGACTCCACTCCCCCAAATCTCCAGGAATTTCACAACCTGGAGCTGGCAATCCTATTCCAGCCGCCCGGTTCGACCCCAATGGGGCCAAACCAGGTACCTGCCAGCTGCACGAGCGTGCCAGGCTGCTTGCCTCTCCCCCACCCCCTGTAGTGCTTCTGCAGCTCCAGCCACCTGGTTTGGCCCCAATAGAGCTGAACCAGGTGGCTGCCAGGTGCAGGAGTTCTCCAGGACTCCTGCCCCCCCCATTGGGGCGCTGGGAAGTGGGCAATGCCAGGCCTGGCCACCCTGCCCTCCTCTGTCTCAATCGGGGCATTGGGGAGGGGGCAATGCCTGGTCCGGCTGTCCTGCCATCCCCCTGCCCGATGAGGCAGGGCAGAGACAGCAATGCCTGGCCCACTTGCCCTGTCCTTTCTAGAGTCCGTTGTATTGTTTCCCTACAACGGGCTTTGTTACTAGTTTAGTATAAGTTTATAGATTGATATAAGGGCTGAATTTTTTAACTTACTTATAATAAAAAATGAAAACTAGGTATCCAGTTTCTTTTATTACAACATTAGGTCAATCTATCAATATGAAATTGATTATTTAAAAAAAATCAAAATAAAACTGGGAAAGGATGGGGGGGAAGGAGGGGTTTGAAAGTGATAACATCCACTCATCAAAAAGTGGGTTGAAAGTGGGTGGGAACAGAGGGGACAAATAAAACTGAAAGAAACATTGCTCATGAGGGAAAAGATTGGGCTAAAAGTTGTCTGAAAACAAGTGAGGAAAAAACGGGGAAACCAAAAAACTTAAAGTCAAAAATCAAGGTGAAAAAATCCATGCAGAACTTAGGGGATAAATTGAGATAGTATGGCACCAGAACCAATGGGAAAAAACCATGCAAAAAACCTCTATAATTAGATGTTACTACATATGTGTAGCTGCTGTTTAAAACAGCAGACCTGTCTCTCTTTCTCTCTCTCAACAACACTTAGTATACCAAATATATACCATGACATTACAGCATGTAAATTTTCCCATTCCTTCATTGGCTAATACTTGAGAGGATGGGGAAACTCAGTGTGATGCTGCCAGATCATATGATTTGTATTGTAATTATTACTGGGGAAGAGTGAAGGTGGAAACATGGGACTGCCATTTTCAGGGCCAGCGACTCATGTGCCATAAACTCTAGTTCTTGCCCACGTTCTAGTATTTGCCTCTTGAATCATTTTTTCAACAGTGGAATTCTTTTTAATGTATTTCCATGGAGTCTCATGATTGCTGTTTCTTGATTTAGGAACAGTTGTGTATGGAGAACCAATCACAGCCAGCCTTGGCATTGATGGCTCACATTACTGGAGTAAGAACTGGGCAAAAGCTGCAGCTTTCATTACATCTCCTCCCATTAGCCCAGACCCTACAACCCCCGATTATCTGACTTCACTGCTATCATGGTAAGTTACCCAAGGTGAAACATCCGTTCATGGAATTTTCAAATAAAAGGCAGTGGCTCTAACACAGAGATTAGAGGAACTAGTGGCTGTTCATGGCCGGAACCCTCCAGGTGGCCCTCACAACTCTTTGGGTTTGGTTTCCTTGTGTGCCAGTCTTCTTTTGTGTTTTGATTATAGCAACTTCAGAGAAGAGGTTGTCCTCTGGAGAAGGCATATTGGGTTAGATCTGCAGTCAGTCTTTAGATATGGTCACAGTTGAAGCCACCAACTATGGCTTGCATTCTGGTGTTCATGGGGTCACCATTTTGAAAGGTGGCTTTTTGTACAGCTGTGGTTGGGGAAACCATAAAGGGGAGCAGGGCCCCCAGGGTCTTTCCTCACAATAGCAGGTGTCTCTTGCTCTGAGTGTTTCTCACTGAAACCCATTTTCCCTACAAGTTAAAGTGTGAATGTATTCTATTCAAGTGACCAATGACTGGTCACTTGAAAGGTCCCTGGTGGCCACTTTTGAGACACCAGAGATATGTGCAGTGCTGGCTATACAGGCTGTTAACTGTAACACCAATGCATCTTTCAAATACTGTAGTGTTAATAGGAGAGGTGCATCTTGGTATGACAGAGAGATGGATTTTTTAATATATGGCCTGTTAATCCGCAGTAGAGTGGGAGGTACCAGAATGTTATCGAGTTCAACTGACCACTGAATACATCAGGCACTTACGGAGCAGCCTGCATAATCCCTAGACAAGCGGTTGGGACCCTCCAGTAGGCTGTGAATCCCCATCTGCTGAGTCCTGAGCCACTATAGAGCTGCCATTTTTGTTGCTTTTTGAAGATCTGTTGCTAGTGTGCTTGCATAAAGAGCAAGAGCACCTTGTCTCCTGCATTTCTTTGCACTCGGGCAAATGATCAGATTATCCATCAACAACCATTACCTATCAGGAATTATGAGAATTACTTTTCTTAGCCTTCAGTTCAATTAATTTTATTTAATGAATGCACCCTTTCTGCTAGTTATCACCCTTGCCCCTTACATTATTGCTCATGAAAAGGAACATCATAAGGGAGAAAAATCTAAAAGAGTCCAGTAGCACCTTTAAGACTAACCAACTTTACTGTAGCATAAACTTTCGAGAATCACAGTTCTCTTCATCAGATGCGTCATCTGACGAAGAGAACTGTGATTCTCGAAAGCTTATGCTACAGTAAAGTTGGTTAGACTTAAAGGTGCTACTGGACTCTTTTCAATTTTGCTACTACAGACTAACACGGCTAACTCCTCTGGATAAGGGAGAGAGTGGGTTCCTGTGGGGTTGTTTTGCAAGCACCTTTGTTGAGTGCTTGCAAAAAACCCAACAGGGATTTTCAAATATCCAGTGGACAAAACATTGGTAAAGATGGGGACTGGACTAGGGAGAATGTTGCCTACTGCTAGTTTGTGGGACTTTCCCAAACCACTGCTTCTAGCAGTGCATTGTGAGCAACTTTTAAAATTATGGTAATTTTCAATGGCTTTGGCACTGTGATTGTAAAGTGCAGTTCCTCCTCTGTCTGACAAAGCAAGCAGTGACTCATGAAAGCTCGTTTTGAAATAAATGTTGTTAGTCTTCAAGGTTCCACTGGACTTCTGTTTTATTTTGGCACTGGGGCCCGTGGCAGGGAGAGTCCATTAAAAGCATGGGTAGTTGAGTGGCTTTCTCCTCCCCTAACTTTGTATAGCAGCCCTGACAGACACAGGCTACCTTTTTTTTTCCTTTTCAGACTTCAAAGCACTGTGACATTCACCTTGTCGCTTTATGTTGCTAAAGTCTACATGACAGTGTATGTGACAGAGTCAAAGTTGATGATGAATGTAAATTTGCCAACCTGTTTCCCTTGGCACTGCTTCCATTGTCTTCTCTTATAAACTGTACAAACGTTGTATTGCCGTCTGTTGTTACATACAAGAAGCAGAAGCAACGTCTAGTGTTTGTGGCTTGGCACAAGGCTGGTTATGTAATGAAGAGCCCTGTTGATTCTAATGGATGGTTTGTTTTCATCAGTGGAGATCTTCAAGTAGCAGGGAGTGCTCACTGCACCTTCACCACAGCACAGAAGGCAGTGGGGAAGGATAACTTCACCCTCATTCCAGAAGGAACAAATGGCATCGAAGAGAGAATGTCCATCATCTGGGAAAAATGTGTGGTGAGTTCCACAAAATTCAGTGTCTTGTGGAATGCATGGCTGAAGAATGTTGGCATTCCTTCATGCTGGGGTTCATCTCAGAGGCTTCTACAAAAAATTAAAGCATTTCAAAGCACGCTTGCCGTGCTTGGGTGGGGAAACCTTTCCTCTGCTTTTTTTCCAAAGCAAGCTGCTTCCCAGAACTGTAATAATGGAAAAAATGCATTGGAAAAAATTGCAATGCAATGGGGAAAATCCTCTGTGTTTTCCCTGGAAGAGGCAAATAGGAGCTTTGACATAAGGGGAAAGAGCCAATAGGATGCTAGAGCAAAGCAGTGTGTGCGCGCCATGCATGAAGGAAGAGGAGAAGAGGTAGATGGGAGCTGGTGCTGGTGCTGTTGTTTTCCCACTCAGAGGAAAGGTGGGTACATGTGTGCATGCACCACCTTCTCCTTTTCACTGAAGAGAAAGTGGGGAGAAGCTCCTGTGGCAGCATTAAAGGGAAAGATTAGAAAGTTATTACAGCAGCACTGGAGGAGCTATGGAGAGCATCTTTTAACTGAAGAGTGATTGGTCACTCTCCAGTGACCTTCTGCTCCCCTCTGAGTTAGAGTATGTAAAATCAGACTCTGAAACCCTGCTTTGAAGTTGGGTTTATTATTAGTCATACAAATATGGTGCAGACATCCTGACTTAATTGTGGTTTGTTCCCCCTCCGCACAATACAAGCTGGAATACCAGCTGGGTCTCTATAGGAGAGAGAGCAAAAATGATGGATCCTACCTTTGTTGAGACAAACCAGGATTTGAATGATCACTGCAAGCCAAATCCTGGTTTCACAAACTAAACATAGTTAAAATAAATCCTGATTAAACATTATGAGTAGCTCTCCACAATACTTTTGACACGGGTTCGGGTTCTTCACATGTCAGGAGATGCAATGTTAGCTGGGAACTGTAGTTTTAAAAGACAGAGCCTGCAGAGATTGCTCTGGAGGGGATGGATTATCTCACAGTCCTCCGCTGCCTCTGGCATCTCCCCTTCCAGAGCCTTTGCCCTGCTGAGGCTCGGTTAATTCAAAGGTTTAAGCAGCAAGGGTGGCAGGGTAGAAGCTCTGGATGGGGGAGACAGTCCAGCACGTCAGAGGCAGTGGAGGACTGTGAGAGAATCCATCTCCTCCAGTGCGATCTCCACCATCTCTGTCTTTCAAAACTATACTTCCCAGCAAACATTGCATCTCCCAACACTTGATGGACACGTGCCCTGGCATCTGGTCTGAATCGTTAGGTGGCATTAGCTACTTTTTCTTTCTTTCTGGGAGCTTTTTCCATATTGACTCATCTGTCATAGAATCTTGAATGTCTGCCAGGGAGAACATTACATAAGATTCTAGGGCATGTTCATGCATAGCACAGGCCAAACATGTTTGGCCTCTTCACTGTCTGCATAAATTGGGAGTGTGATCAAGAATAGGGGTGTGCACCCCCAAAAGATTCGAGTTTCCTGCTTAGGGTTTACTGAAGCAGGAAAAAGATCTGGAAAAACTCAATTCCCGAAGCAGCAAGTCGCTTCGGGATTCAGGTATCTAAACCGCTTTGGAAAGCTTTGGGTAGAGCTCAGAGCAGCACTTTTCTTGGTGTTTGCAAACAGCAAGAAGAGTGCTGCTTTCAAGCTTCCCACCACCTTTTTTTACCCGATGGCAGGGGGAGGAGGGAACTCCCTCCTCTCATCGGGTAAAAAAAAAGCAGCAGGGGAAGGTCTCCCTAAAGCTCTCCCTAAAGCTTTTGAAGCATTCCGAAGGGCTTTGGAAAGCTTTGCTTCGGTATTTCCGAATTGGCTCAGCAATACTGGGGCTGATTTGAAAATACTGAATCATTCTGAATGGGGCCTGAATCGGGTCGTTAACTCAAGTCAGAAACCAAAAGTGAACACCCCTAATCGATAACAATGACTTGAGAACATGATATAGAAGATATAATTTGGGAACATGCTCTAGAACATACTCATTTTTAAGTTTTCATTTTCTGAAGTCCATGTTCTCTAATTTCTAGGCAACAGGGAAGATGGATGAAAATGAATTTGTTGCAGTGACCAGTACAAATGCAGCAAAGATTTTCAATTTTTACCCCAGGAAAGGACGGATTGCTGTTGGTTCTGATGCTGATTTGGTTATTTGGAATCCAAAAGCTACAAAGATTATCTCTGCAAAAACTCACAACTTGGTAAAAAAAATTTTTTTTCTGTCTTCACCAAATTAAAGTTACAAGTGGAGAACTTGCAATGACTTGCAGGAGGCATCTCATTTTCACCTCCCCCACAATTTCCCTTCCTTTAAAACCGCCATAGCCTTCCCCTTTTCCTGCCTCCTTCTTCCCAGCCACCACCCAACTTTTATTTATTTTCTCTCCTGTCTTCAGTTTTACTCTTTCTCTTCACCAGCAGCCTCTATATGAGAAAACTATAGCTCTTCCTTCCTTCCTTTGACCTATAGGTCTTAAGTAGTATTTATCAAACATAACTGGGAATATGAGGAAGAAAGGAAGAATTCTTCAGCATGGTGCCTGTGGCTGGGCACTGTTGCACGGCAGGTAACCTGAAAGGACTTGAAGGGGGTACCTCATTTCCCCCTATATCTCCTTCCAAATGCTATTTACTCTTTCCCTCCTCTTGGCACCTCCATATCCTCACCTTTCCCAGTTTCCTTCTCTCCTTCCTGCCCACCCACCTACCTTTTACCTGCCCCCGTTTTCAGCTATATTTGTTTATTTACTTCATTTATACCCTACCTTTCTCCACAATTGGGAACCAAAGGAGCTTACATCATTCTCCTCTCATTATTTTTATCATGACAACAACCCTGTGAGGTAAGTTAGGCTGAGAACGTCACTGGTGCAAGGTCACTCAGTGAACTTCCATAGCAGAGTGGTGATTCAGCCCTGGGTCTCCCAGATTCTAGTCTGAAACTTGAAGCACTGCACCACACTGTCTTTTGTGGGGTAGCTCCAGTTGAACAGTAGCAAACAGCCAGTCTGGTTGAGTTATGAAAGTCATGTGGTAGCAAGTCACCTGTTGGTAGGGCTGCCAGACCCCCAGTGGGGGCGGGGGATCCCCCATCCCCACCCTGCCACCCCCGCCTCTCCCTACCTGGCCAGCGGGGGGGGGGGGCACGCACCTTCCATGCGCGCCCCCCTGCGGTGCTGCAAGCCCCCACGCACAGCAACCGGCAGGATAAGGCCTGTTTTGGCCTGGATCGGGGCCCCTGTAGAGCGCGGGAGCGTTCCTGCACTCCGCAGGGGCCCACAATGGGCCCGATCTGCACCTAAACGGGCCCAATCCGCGCCCATTTTGGTGTGGATCAGGTCCGTTTCAGTGCGGATCGGGCCCGTTTTGGCACGGATTGGGCCTGTTGTGGGCCCCTGTGGAGCGCAGGAACGCTCCCGCGCTCCACAGGGGCCTAAAACGGGCCCGATCCATGCCGAAATGGACCCGATCTGTGCCAAAACGGGCGCGGATTGGGCCTGTTTGGGCACAGATCAGGCCCGTTGTGGGCCCCTGCAGAGCGCAGGAACGCTCCTGTGCTCCACAGGGGCCCACAACGGGCCTGATCCATGCCCAAACAGGCTGCGTGGTGACATCACTGATGTCATCACACTTGCAGGAGTGCACCCCCCCCTCCAGGTAAGAGCTGGGCCCCAATCTCCCGCTGGGAGATCGAGGGGGCCTGGCAACCCTACCTGTTGGTTGCTGCTGGGCCTGGTTTTCCCTTAAAGGCCAGAACAGCCCTGCACAGGACCTAGCCCCCTTCTCCATGCCTTTTACTGACAGAATCCCAAACTTAAGCTAGCAGTACTGTTGTGGTTGCCTAGAAATGACCGTAGAACATTTGTTTCTTAAAGCTACAGTTGCTGCTTCTATTCTTTTGGGGGCATTTAACACCTCCACCCCATACATTTTGCTTTAGATTGCAGATTTTTCTACAAATCTGGTATGTTTTTCATGCTTGTAGAAAGATTTGTCTTGTTTGTTCATGGCTGCAGTCTCTGGATTTAGTAGCCACAGATTTTGGCCATGTTAAGACTTATATATATTACTAGTTTGTTTTAATGGAATATGATCTAGTTAGGGTAACCAGTTTTTCAACCACTTTCTGTAGTTGTGCATTTAGGAGAAGCTTGGTCTGCAGAATTTAGTAGGTGATAACAAATATTTCTCTGCTTGTGCTGACAAGCTTCACATGCCTGGTGCTGCATGTACTGACTTAACAGTGGCTGAAATGGATTTGTTCATGCTTCAGATGATATTTAATGTCCTGGAATGATTTAAAATCATTTCTTGTGAGCTTACCAAACTAATAGCCCAATCCT
Organism: Eublepharis macularius; assembly: GCF_028583425.1. Taxonomy (NCBI): domain Eukaryota; kingdom Metazoa; phylum Chordata; class Lepidosauria; order Squamata; family Eublepharidae; genus Eublepharis; species Eublepharis macularius. Next base: position 97,276,731 of record NC_072795.1, read on the forward strand.
GGTAAGGCCGTCAAATCTCATTTTTATTTTTAAAAACCCTAATTGTTCATATTAACTTTTTCTTACAAGCCAATAAATATATAGATTTCTAATAATGGGTATGTTGGGCTAAGTGTGAGTAGACGTGAAAATACATAACCACTGAAGGAGAATATGCACAACTTAGCACCATTGACAAGTTATTATGTTCACTGGTTAGTCAGTATTCATCATAATCACAGGACAATGGTGGAGAATGTGAATTGATACAAGCTACATTGTACGTTAGCCAGATAATATGCATAATTTTCATTTAAATTCCATCTGTTTGCCAGGCAGTAAACATAGCCCTCTTATTCAGTGATATGCAGTGTCTTGGGAGCCACCTGTGGCCTTTCCTAGCACTGGTCCCCAGTGTGGCACCAGCCTCATGTTTCAGGAAAGTGAGCAAGGCCCTTGCTCAATGGGCCTTCTGGTTGGCAGTTACTTCCCATATTGAAACAGCCACTTCCAGAGAAGCAGGTAAGCTGAGAGCCTCCCTGAAACGCAGGCCTCATGTGAGGGATGGAAGAAAATGTGGCTCTTTGAGTTGGTGGTAATTGCGCATTTGGCTTCCCATGAGCCATTAAGTGAATACCATGGACAATATACGCAATACACCATGTATATTGAAAAGGCATTTACATCCACATGGTAATGCACATAGTTCCCAGCGTATGTGTACGTTCTCTGCTCCGTCATCTGAATGTGTCCAGTTTTCAGTGTCTATGTGCATTCTTCATTCAGTTTGCATTGATTGCATTTGGGGGGGCTGTACCTTTTTTGACCTTAAAGCATGAAACTAATTGAAACTTTTGTGTTGGTTTTGCAAGAATGTGGAGTACAATATATTTGAAGGAACAGAATGTCATGGAGTCCCTACCGTGGTTATAAGCCAAGGAAAGGTTGTGTTGGAAGATGGAAATCTGTTTGTCAGCCAGGGCACTGGACGCTTCATTCCTCGAAAGACCTTCCCTGATTTTGTTTACAAAAGAATAAAAGCAAGAAACAGGGTGAGAAGTTTTTTATTATATGAAAACCCGCTGCTTAAATAATCTTTTGGATGCGAATGCAATTTGAATTACAAATGTGCTATCAGAATTACCAGTCTGGAATAAGCTAGCCAGAATAGTTGATCTGCTTTTTGCTGAGGCTTCTAGAAGTAAGCCTCTAGGAAAGATGTTTACCAAGGACTGTTTGCATACTTTCAAAAAAGGAGATTTAATATGACATGTCACATGTTCTGACAAATACGAACATGAAACTGGCAGACCCATATTTTCTGTACCATCTTTGATTGCACAAGTGGTTCTAGTACTTTAAAAAGAACCTATTGTCTGGAACAGCACTATCTCATCAAAATGGGCCTTATTAAGGCTTGAAGGTGAAGCTGGGGCACCTAATTTAGTTAGATGGCTTCCATATTGAAGAAAGGTAGTTAACACCTAAAAGTGAAAATTGCTTCTTCCATGGGCTGTCTCTGCTCCTAAAGACCTGCCCTTCTCGCTGTGTGAGCAAGTACCAATACTAGATAGTTGTGGAACCTTCATTAATCTCTGAATCCTCTTATAAGTGATCCGGAATTAAGGAAGAAAAGTATTGCTATAAGAAAGGGTCCCCAGGGCAGGAATAAGTGAGGAATATTACAGTTTGATGAAACCTATACCCCAATCTTATCTGATTTCCATTGAATATGTCCCATTAAGGACAGACATAAATGTTAGAACCTCAGGGCTGCCACTAAAAAAATAGCATCCCTGTGTGAAATAGTCTGCCTACCCTCAGTAAACTGTAATATCACTCTGTCACTTTCCCTTTCCCAAACTACAACGTTGGTGGCTGATTGCAAAGGCTTGTGGAAACATGTGAAGGAATTAAGTCATTGGAAAGTTTTTTTAAAAAAAGAAGCCATATTTCTGTCACTGAAGTATTAAAAATTATGTTGCATCCTTGCATCTTCTTAGATTTTGTAGACTTGGGGAGCCAATTTTTTTTCTGGGAACGATCAGTGTACCTTTAATTCCCTTGTAAGAGGTAAAATTCAGCATCCATAGCCATGCTGGGAATTGCAATGTTGAATTTCTGTCTCCTGTGCAGCGTGTTACAGCCCTGCCATGGAAAGGAATGAGAATCCTAAGTAAAGTATTCCTGAGACCAGGGATGGAAATGATGCAACTGTGCCAATGTTAAGGCAGTTGTGTGCCACTGACACAACTCGATCAGAGCATTGCCTATTATAATGTTGGATAGATCAGACACGTATACTTTTTTATATCCCATCCTTCCTCCGAGGAGGTCAGCACTTATGTGTTATTTTCCCAATTTATCATCACACCGACCCTACAAAGTAGGTTAGGCTGAGAGACAGTAACTAGCCCAAGGTCATCTGGTAAGCTTCATGGCTGAGCTAGGGTTTGGATACAGATTCTTTTTGTCTCTATCTAGCACATTTTTTCCTCTCTGTTCTTCTAAGGAGCTTGGGTGAGTATACATGGTCCCCCGCCCCTTCCCAACATGTTGTCCTTGCAGGTTAGGATGAAAGAAAGTAAGTAGCCCAAGGCCACCCAATGAGCTTCATGGCCAACTGAGAATTTGAACCTGGGATGCTTACATCCTAGTCAAGCCACTAATCATGCTGTCTCTCCACGTGCATTCTAGCTAAACCCTACATCTTTCTCCCATTGCTTCTGTCTTCATTTTCCTGCATTTGAATTGCATTATCAGAAATCGATTGTAAAAGTGGGATCGAGGATTTGTTACAGGTAGAAAAAGATGGCATCTGTTTCACCTTCAAAGCTCATTATTTGCACTTGCCTAGCATACTTTGTGCAGACAAATCCAGAGAGCTCAGTGAAATTGCTTTGCTGTCTTGGAACCTGGCCAGAGGGGAACATTAAAAAAATCAGTCAGATTAATTCAGTGTCAGTAAGTCCTGTTCTGCCCTAGATCTGTACAGTCAGATCTAGGATAATCAGGATTCCCAAGAATGAGCTTCAGCATCCATTCCCAAGATGGTGTGATCCCTTTGATACAAGTCAGTGAGTAGCAAGCATTCTTATACATTCCAAAGCAGAAAAGCATTACTGTATTTTATAGCAGGACCTCCTAATTATAACCTCTGTTGCTCCTTTTCAGAAGTCTAAAGCTGGTTTACATGTGCAAGAAAATGTTGTAGGAAGGTAAAGTGGTAGAATGGACTGTACCACTTCATTCAGTAGGTGGTGCGTCTGAGCTTTCATTGTTCCTTTACTTTAAAAAAACTCCTAACAAATAGAAGCTTAGCATAGTACTTAGCATTACCCCCTCTCTGCTTTCTGAACTGGTTATCCATTTATAGGGAGCTATAGGGAACATTCCAAAATATCATATTTCAGTGTTACACACTTTGCGTGCAGTTGATTAGTGCACATGTGTACAAGCATTTGAACATCACTTGTTCCATGCGTTGCACTACCACAGGTTTTTGGCAGCCTGAACCCGTGAATGGTTCCATCTTAAGGTAACACAATCCTCCCTTTAGCATAACACTGTGCATGTGAGCAGGTTAAGGGGAGGGGACTTCCATCCAAGAAGCAGAGCATATGACAAGAGAGTTGTAGGGGACAAAATGGTGCAGGGGAATGGGATACTCCCCTTGATTTTTGCATAACTATCCCACCCTACCTACAGTTGCCTAGAAAACAGCAGCCATTCCTTTATTCATAGGGAACCCCATGCATACACTCTGAGCTTTAGATTTCTCTGCCTCACTGACCTTGTCTTCAGTTTTGCATGTATTTGGAAGAGCAAGACTGGGTAGGAAAAGCAATTTCTGTCCTTGTCTGATTCCAGCTGATGTGCTGAAAGTCCTGTGGGGTGTTTGCTACCAATCAGATTGAGTTATGTTTGAATGAAGAAACACACTGTGTCATTTTAAATCATTCCAGGAATGCAGTCCTCACTAAGTATACATTTTCACTTATGCTGAGCTGGAGGTTTGTAGGCTTCTTGCTCACTTGCAATTGGGCTTCAGATCACAGCTGATTGCTTGTGATGTTAATTCATTTGGGCAGTCCCATTTGATACTCTGGGCACTTAGAGAGATGGCCTGGATTCTCTTTCTTGCTCCCTTGTACAACAGCAGCTTCTTGGAAAGCAAACATGGTCACTAGCAGTAATGGAAAACACTCTGCCTCTTTGTGACAGCCCTCAAGTGCTTCATCAGTCTGCCAAGTAAACAATGAAACAAAAATTCCCTTACCACATGAAAAACACTTTTGGATCTCATGTGACATCTTCTCTGTTCACAAGTCCAAAGCTAAATATCACCTGCCTGTTACCATTCATTCTATTTTATGCATTGCTGTATGGCAAAATGTTACAATGTGCTTGCATCTGAGTAGTTTCTTAATAAGGCCCCTTCAAACACATCCAGTGGCATCCCATGCTACTGGGAGTTATGTTCCATATTGGGGCCACAGTTGCATAGTTCTTTCCCATTCACTTGGCACCCTGCCAGAAAAGATGGATTGGGCAGAAAAGGCCCACATGATTAGCCCCATCAATATGGTTGCTTGACTCATGGGGGCAGAGCTACCACAAGGATATCTTTATGTGTGTGTGAAAGGGAGAGAAAAGATCTAACATGCAATAAATATGTATCTCCTTGGGCTTCTGAGACCTCCAGTGGGCCTCCAAACAAATGTTTCCTCTGGGTGCCCCCTCACACCATCCAGATCCAACCCAAAGATCATATAAAAACAAATTTAATGTCTTAGCCTGCTCCTTGAGCTCCCTGGCCCACAGAATTTTGGCCCTCTCATTCTCATCTTTTCAGCACCTCGGATAGCTCCAACTAGTTTCTTGAAAGTTGAGGACACTGAAATTGTGTCATCTCCAGTTGCATTGAGCTGTGACCTATCAAAGGAATGCTTAATATTTGTCACTTTTGTTGTCAAAGAAGAAAGAAACTACAGTTATTTTTAAGTGGCAGTCCTAAAATGCTTGCATCTCAGGGAACTCTGAGGAATATCTGTTGATTCTTTCTGTTACTGTTTCATAGCTTGCAGAAATCCATGGCGTTCCTCGGGGACTTTACGATGGACCGGTTCACGATGTCATAGTAACTGCTAAAGCTGTGGCTCCAACTCCTACCTCAAGAATAGCTCCCTGTTCAGGCAAAATACCAGCTCCTCTAATTCGTAATCTACATCAGTCAGGCTTCAGCTTGTCTGGTAAGGAAATTAAGCTGCCAGTTGAGATTCATAAAGAGAACAAAGGTGTATAAAAAGTTTATTTTGTAAACTGCCATGAGCAGGCTGTCTGGTGAGACAGCATAGAAATTTCTAAATATTTATTTATTTATTTATTTATTTACTTTATATTTTTATTCCTCCCTCCCCATAAGGCAGGCCCAGGGTAGATTACATCAGGTAAAAACATCAATATAATTTACATCAAAAATTTAGAATGACAAGAGTAGAACAGTATGGTATAAAATATAAATATAAAACAGTTGACACCCAAAATAGCAGGAATCAATTCACTAATCAGGCTTGCTAATTGGAGGCAGTCGATCCACCAATTGGGAAGAGCTAGATGGTGGATGATTCTAATAGGGAGGGATCAGTTCTTCATTTGCCCTCTATCAGGCCAGCAAAGGAAGTCCACAGTTTGTTGAGAAAGTGATAATGACCCGGTACTATAGTCAGCCATTTAAGCAGACCCATGGTACAGCCTGAAGTCCTTGATATTCTGTAGAGGAACTTCACAGAATTGAAATGTGGAGGATAAAATGATATTGTTATAAAGTGCTCAATGCATCAAAAATATTTCTGTCTGGGTCTGAATTTTTAAAAAACGTTTATAGTCTGCCTTTTCACTGGGACTCAAGGTGGATTACAAGTATGATAGAACTATTCAGTCAATCAGTAGGCCGATTCTAAAATATAACATTTGAATGGTAACATTTGAATCTAACAGCAAAGATTGCTAGTAAAACGGAGCTGTTCTTGCACATTTTATTTTGCATGGCAATTAAACTACTTAAAGAGATTCTGTTTTGTTAGATTAAGCCTGTCTCTAACACTTTGGCAACCCATTGCTAAGGCTGATCGCAGATGCAGCTACAGCTGCCGAACCTACAATTGCATTGGTGTAAGCTATTCAGCCTGTTTTACCCTGTGTGGTGGCTTAGCGTTTGCTGTGTTGAGCTCTTTGAAAGCAGTCCAAAGCGGCTCTGTTCAGAAAGAAACCCACTCAAGTAAATTCGTTTTGGGTTTACTCCCAGGAAATTCTTCTTACGAGGGCATGGTTAGTTCAGTATGCTTCAGCTGCAGGGTTAGCATGCAGTCCAGCACTGTCACTCATGTATTTGCCCTTGTTTTGGGTCAATTCATGTTTCATAGATCCAACATTCCACTAGTACAAGGAGAAGTCCAGCTGTTTCTATTTCCCTTTGACTCTCACTGGCTAGTAAATTGTTTGTTTTGCAGTGCAGCAGCTGCTAAAAATCACCTCCATGCAATGAGGACTGTTACGCAATTGTGTTAACATGTAAGACCCCTTCTTTTGTGAGTTTGCCTGATTATGTGAAAATTACCCTCACAGGGACCGAAAACAAAGGTGGAACCTGAGGAAGGTTGTGTGTACCTATGAGAATAATTCTGGATTAGAGAAGCAGGTGGAAATGTGCCTTTGTGATCCTCAGTCCTGCTGCTACCCACTTTAAACCTCCCTTTTTAGGTTATGGGCCACATAGGCAGTTCAGGGCTGTCACAAGACCCCTCATTTCTAATCCTACTTATCATGTAGAGAGCCATTACCCAAATCCACACAGGGTCCCCTCTCCCCTGTTCCCAGAGACTTCAGCAAACAGGCAGCCATGTCCCCCAATTCACTACCCTCACTCAGTTGAATGCTCGGGGCTATTGGAGTTAGGGAACTCGGTATTACCTCCCCTTTTATGCTGTCAAGTAATCCTTTCCTCCGACTGCCTTCTCTGTCCCTCCAACTGCTTTAATGGATCTCAACTGCCACCAGGCCCAGCATTCTGCCATTTCTCGTTGGCCATTGTCCCAGGGAGAGGTGGAAGCTGTCCATCAGAGCCCTAAATTGCATTCATTAATCTTATAGGATTCAAAATTTAACTTTGATTAGCACAAAAAGGTTGTTTTCATGGAAAGTTATATCATTTCTATATTTCATTCGACTGAATTTGCCATTATACATTTTCTTATGCCATAATTGTTTGGGGCAACATTTTATTTTCTCGCAATTCAAGCAAGCAACTACAGAAGTGTTTAATCTTGCTTGGCTATTAAGAACTGTTCTACAATACCTATAGGTATGATCCAACCAGTTAAATTCTCATTAATTTCAATTTGCTGAGAGGGGGCATTATGTATGTTATAAATCTCATTGAAATTAATGTGATTGCTAAAAGTGTTTAGCTTTATCTAGAACATACCTTGAGTTTTCATTTCCCTTTAGACTGTAAAATGTAATCTCTTTTATCAGAATATAATGGCTTGGTTTCCACAAGATCCTATTTCAGTTGTACTGGGTAAAATCACCCATGGTACTATTGTGCTAAAGTCTCCAGTAATGGTGTTGTATTTAAATTCCCCCACTGCTTCACAAAAATAACCATACTTGAATTAATTCGGATTTATTTGTGACCATAAACATGTCTAAAAACTCCTCCTTTTAATCAAACACTGATTATCCAAAAAACTGTGTATCTTTTATAAAAATAAGACTGCATGATATTAATGGTATTTGTTAATCTACTTATTTACCCATGTTCTTTTCTAGGATCTCAAGCAGATGACCACATTGCAAGGCGTACTGCGCATAAAATAATTGCACCCCCAGGTGGACGTTCCAATATTACATCTCTGTCATAATGTTTTGAAATTAAACATATAACATTGATTATAACTGTTTGGACATGATTCAGCCATACTTCAACACATAAGTTCCATTGGTTTACATAGCATCTTCTCCCACTTACACCAGTGGGGTTTAAAAGCTCTGGTTTGTGTTTTTGGTTTCCACTGGGGAGCTGCATTGTGCATTACTTTTAAATTACAGACATTGTATCATTAACTACTCTGCCTTGTCACACTCCCCAAGAACTTCTTGCTTTATAAACTACAATTAGCAAATTTGTGGTTTTAGAGAAAGACTTTTAAAAATAATATGGATATTTTACACTGCCAGATTAAAAGGCTTGGATGGAGTGTACAACATGGGAATAAGAAAATAATTTGCCTTCTTACTCAGGATAAAATTTCCCATCCGTTCTTCTCTGTGGAAAACAAGTGTATCCTTCCTCAATGTATAAATCTCGTCAAATATTATAGTTACATCCTTCAATTTCCAGCATATTTTCAGAGATATGCATGCAAAGGTGTGAACTTCTAGTGAAATACTGTTAAATTGTGTTCAGAAGAACACCTAGCATGCCTGATCGAAGCATACCTGAACCTGAATACAGATTTGGGATTTGCATCTGTTAATAATCATTGTGCTTTCTATAATGAGGACTTTTATTGGGGAATAAACCTTGTTTTAACATATACTTTTAGCTTTTTTACTGAGAGAAACAACTCAGAAAACACTGAACACTGTGTTGTCCCACCTGCCAACATAATGCTTAGCCTTTATTTGATTTCTTTCACCATGGTTAACTCTAACATTTGAATAAACCGTGGTTAGGGATTGATTACAAAACAGGATGTGAAAGCAACATTTGGAATGGGTTTTGCAAACAATGGTATGAGATAATCATGGTTTAAGTGATATATTTGCACTAGACAAACCATGATTAATACAGTTAATCCAGCTCTGTTTACAAGAAGACAAGAAGTCTCAGTAGTATGTTACGTGCCCTTTAGGGGCAAGACTTAACTCAGCCAGCTAAGCTACTTTTTCACTTAATTAAGGTTATGGCAGAAATCATGGTTGTCAACTTATCAGTAATCATGGTGAAGTATTCAGTCTGCACTAGGCCCTTGTAGGCCTGAAACACACTGCCAACATCTTCCTTGACCTATAGTGCTCCTACATTTGGTGCTCCTATTTGGGCATTGTGCTCTAAATCTGATGGTTGCAATTTAACCTGTAGGGGAACAAAATAGAGGGGTTAAGTAACAACCTAAAAATATATTAGAAAATATTTATTATAAATGTGCACAAATGTAGATTAAAAACAAGTTTAAAACATAGGGCTTGAATGGCAGGCTACATGTATATGCTAAAACTTGCTAAAACATCTCAAGGTACAGATGATGGTACAGTGCAATGACCAACACAAATAGACCAAGGTACAGTAAAAAATGATGTGTTTCAGCCCTAAGGCCTTCCTCATTGGTCAGTTGTAAACAATTTATAATCAAACACACCCACACATATAGAAACCAATCATGAAATGCTCCCAGTGTTTTATCTAGTACTCTAGTATTGTGTGATAAAATACAATTATTTCAGTAGACCCGGTACTGCATTCATACAATACTCTTCATTTATTGTTGTACTCTGAGGCTTGGTTTCCAATGTATAAGGGTGTGTTACATCAATCTGCATTTCAGTTGACCACTGAGGAAGGCCTTAGGGCTGAAGTGCGTCTGGTTTTTACTGTACCTTGGTCTATTTGTGTTGGTCATTGCACTGTACCATTATCTGTACCTTGAGATGTTTTAGCAAGTTTAACATATACATGTAGCCTGCCATTCAGGCCTTACATTTTAAACTTGTTTTTAATCTATGTTTGTGCACATTTATAATAAATATTTTCTAATATATTTTTAGGTTGTTACTTAACCCCTCTATTTTGTTCCCCTGCTTGTTTGGGTTGAGTTTGTGGGGACTTCTCCCCACACCCCCTTTTTCTTCCTTGCAATTTACCAGTAACCATATCCTAAGCCACCAATGTGTTAGGCTAGACTTCGACTGATTATAAGATCTCCTTGTGAGATCTTTGAGCATATTTTAGGAACCATCATCACTTAATATAATTGTGGCAGCATGGATATAATAAATACAAGTGTGGTCTGAATGTTCATGGAATTAGATGTCATAGTGTCACTTTAGAGCAGGTATTAAAATACATCTAGAGTTGGGGGGGGTAGCTGAATTTTTGAACCTGGACACAGCTGTAGAAGTGCCAGTGTGTTTTTTAGTCTTTTGTTACTTTTTAAAAAACACAGATTATTTATACAGGTTTTTTTCCAGTCACCAAGTATAGGCCTTCTTATAAACCAGAAAGTTGGTATGCTTGGCACTGTTTGCATACAGTAAACTTTTTATAAAGTGTATAACAGGTTTGTTATATTTAAAGCTATGTACAGCAAAAGTGATCTTATATATTCCATAACATTTCCATAAAATTATGCATGTGACTGACCCACTATACAAAATGACTCATTTTTTTGTTCTTGTTGTTTTGGGTTTTATCTTTGTTTTCCTTATTTACATTCAATAAAACTTGTTGAAAATGAGCTAAATGATAAAGCCAGGTGAATGTCCTTGACTTTACTCTTTATAGTCCTATCGATAAATCCAAGTCAGTGAATGCTGTATCAGTATGAATCAACTCTCACCTTTGGCTGTCAACTAGATTGCTTCTTGATTGCAAAGGCCTCAACAGTTCCTTCAAATTCTATGCAGCTCTAGGGAATGTTTTCTGTGAAAAGTTTTGACTTGTGGCCTATAATGCTATAGAGCAAGATCAGGATTCTCTATCCAATTTTATTATCTTAATATAATGTAAAGACAGTAGAGCACTGGATTTGGGGAATAGCTTCCTGACCATGTTATTGATGCATTTCCTAACGGTTCAGTGGCATATATAAATAGACTCTGTCATGCCTAGGGCTGAGCCAAAATGAGTTTTGCAGACAGCTCGCAATGCAAATTTATCCCCAGTGTGGTGCTTATGGGTACCATTGTTGCCCACCAACACCTTTCCTAGAAGCCACCAGGTGTTTTTAGAAAATGAGGACTTTTGCCTCACAAGACTTCTGACTGGTCATTGTAGATTTGATTGACTGTTCAGCTGTCACCACAACACAGGGATCATCACAGTGTGACCAATGGTAAGATTCAGCAGCCATTTTGTGGCTAGCTCTGCCTCTTACAGCAGCCATTTTGTGGCTGTGCCCATCAAGCTGTGTCAGAATTCCAAAGGTGTCTGCACGCTCAGAAAGGACATCTGCACTAGATTACCATGAACCTATAAAGCAGTCTTCCCAAAAGACACACAAACAGCATGATAAGAAGGCAACAACCATGATCCAACTGGGCATGTCATCATTCAAGTATTTGCAGTGAGTGCGATCAGGTTCAGCCTTCTACTTTCCAGATTTTTACAATTGTAGCATATACACATGTGCAGCCCCAGCCACTTGATCAAGCTCTGGAATTGCTCAGGCAGCATCCAATCTAACATACGATTCCTCATTCATTAGGGAATTACATGTATGTGTTTAAGATTGGTAGGTTTCATGAATTTGCAAGGAACACTTTCTTTAAATCAGTAACAACGAGGGGTGTATGTAATGAAAATCGAGAGCTGTAAAAATCATTACTTGAGACTCTTTGGAATGGAAACACTAGTCTTGTCTGCTTGGTAGTCATGAAACTGAGTTCCAGTGCTTACCAGTAATGTAGTGTAAGCTTACATTTCACTTTGAATCTGTACTGATTTCATGGACAGTTTCTCCCTACCAATCAGGTTGTTGCAAGGAAAGAGCAAAGAGCACTCCCTGCTAATCCAAGCTGCAGAGAGCTGCCATTCTCCTTCCTCCCTTCCCTTCCACCCTTCCTTGGGGGCTGGAGAGAGACATTTTTTCTTGTAAAAGTAGAAGAACCTTGGCTTGCTCAGGGGTCCATAGAATCCGAACGTTTTGCCTAAATTGCTTGAAATTTAGGATTTTTTGAAAGGGCAGGCAGAAGACACTCTGCTGCAATTTTGGTGACATTTGGTAGAAAAAACTATTTCAGCCCCTCTGGAAGTCACCCACAGGAAATAACGGGAGTGCAGAGATGGTGAGGGAGAGGGGGGTCCTGCAGTAGAAGCCTTCCTCACATTGTAAAAGGAAACAAACAACAAACCACAACAAAGAAGGAAGGAAAATGCAGAGTTTTCAGTGGAAAGGTATTTTTTTTTATTCTTAGTCACTGTAAGAGCAGGGAAATGAAAGCAGACAGGGATTTGTGTTTTTCAGTGCTGGTTGCTGGCTGGAGCTCTCTTGCTGGCTGGCTGGTGCTTGACAGCCATTTTAGGAATTATTAGTAGAGAGAATTTAGTGCAGCTGTGCAATGAGAGACCTACTTTGGGGTGCTATAAAATCACCCCCCTTTGTTTAGCGTTGGGTGCAATTTTGGTGCCATTAAGTGTAAAAGCAGCTCATCCAGCGCCTCCAATTGGTCCCCACTCCATTTACCCATTGAAAAGAACATCCACAAAGAACGGAAATAAAACAGAAATTTCTACTCCAACCCAGCAACACCCCAACAGAAATCTACCCAATCATGTTAAGCATTTTACTCAAAAGCCCCACATACAAAACCACAATGAAAATTTTCCCGTAGCATGCCTGTAGCAACTGTTTTAACACATTCATAGGAGAGCAGGTCTATCTATGGCCATGGGCTATAACGTTCTTGCATATTTCGATTCAGTAAACCTCTACCAGTGCTAGGGGGCAACATCACAGGGAGGCCTTGTGCTCTTTGCCATCCAGGGCAACTGGATGGGAACTGTGAAAAACAGAATGCTGAGCTACATGGACCTCAGATCCAGCAGGGTGCATCTTGTGTTCTCATTCCTTACCGCCCCTCCACCCATCCCTTAAGCACATGCCATATTCACTGTCATAGTAGGTGAAGCATATTTTTCTGCATCACTTAATGCTGAGAGTGGTTTTGACAATCCACCATGAGCCACGAGGAATCCTGCATGGGAAGAGCTGGACAAATCAGGTTGGTGACATGTCCCATGTAGGAGGGGCATCAGCTGTCACTATACTTTTTTATAGCCAGAAACTACTCTGAAAATGAGCTTTCCTTCTTTAAATGGAAGCTGTTGTATGAAAAACAGCTGAAAAGGGTGCTGGGGGGCATCTCACTTGCCCCATCCTAGCTATAGCTCTGTGTAAAAGAGAGGAGTCTGTGCTGGCTGCAGTTACATAGGAATTAGAGAATGGGAGAAAGGAAATAGAGGGGACAGGGTAAAAGCCGGAACGAGACGGAACAGGCCGGAACGTGCACTAAAGAAATGCCAGTGCCACAAAAAAGAGGGGGATGTGTTAGAGACACTCCAGAACAATATTTTAGAAATGAAAACTCTGGACTGCCCCACTTTTATTAACCCATTCCATGCCAAAAAGCTCCTGGAACAGCATAAAACAGACCGGAATGGGCACTAAAGAAATGCCAGTGCCACAAAAAACAGTGGGATGTGTTAGAGACACTCCAGAACAATATTTTAGAAATGAAAACTCTGGACTGCCCCGCTTTTATTAACCCGTTCCATGCCAAAAAGCTCCCGGAACAGCACAAAACAGCCCGGAACAGGCACTAAAGAAACGCCAGTGCTACAAAAAACAGTGGGATGTGTTAGAGACACTCCAGAACAATATTTTAGAAATGAAAACTCTGGACTGGCACCCTTCAATTAACCCTTTCTATGCCAATATGCTCACGGAACAGCACAAAACAGACTGCAGTTTTCTGCAGACTCGGGACTGAAAGCACACCCAGACCATGTTTTTCGCTTCCCTCCACCCTAACCATTATCTGTTGGTAGCCTGGGACTTAGCCTCAGGCAAAGAGGAGTTACCTGGCTGGATGCTCCAAGTAACAATAAAAAAATATGTCCTATTTTTTCAGTTATTTATTTGTTTATTTATTTGGAAAAAAAATTAAGAGATGTCCGATTAATATATATAATAAACCAAAAAAAGGAATCCACTTTAAGGATTGCTTCCCATAGACCAATTCAGTTAGAGGGTCAAAATGAAGGTGAGTGCAAAAATGATGCGAAGGGTATGTGTGTTTGTACAGTGAACAGTGGATTAATGTGAACAAAATCAGTGATGCAAAAATTCGTGAGAGCTTGGTTGGAAAGCTGCATGAAGTACTGGTATCTGAAGAGGGTTTTGACTAAAGTGTCAGCAGGTGCTTGGAGAGACGGTTCAAGCATACAGGAGGGAACAGCAGAGCTGATTTGAAGAGAAGGAGACTGGGTAAGGTTGCAACTTCCAGATAGAGCCTGGAGTTCTCCTGGAATTTCAGCTGATCTCCAGATAAGAGAGATCAACTCCCCTGGAATAGCTGCTTTGGAGGGAGGACTCTATGACATTATATGCCACCGAGGTTCCTTTCCTTCCTAAACCACACCATCCTCTGATATTACCCCTAAATATGCTGGCACAAGCAGGAGTCAGCAACTGTAAGACTGGGGAGGCTGAGGATGGTGAAGCAGAAAGTATCGTACTCTAGAATGTAACAGATAAAGGGCTTCTAAGCAAGATCAGGTTTGCCATTATGGCCTCTAGGAGAAAATTTCCTAAGGGATGGTGGTCTGGGGTACCATTTGTCTGCACACAACACACACACACGTCAGTGCCCAGGCAGCCAGGCGGGCCAATAAGGCTGGCTAGGCAAGAATCAGCCAGTGGTCTAGTGGTGCAGAAAAGCCTGGTGCTGCAGCTGCTGCCTATCCTCCTCACTTGGCTTGCCTTTGCCTCAGTTGCCCCATCAGTGAGCCGGAGGCGGGGCGGGGGGCGTCGGGGGGAGCGGCGCAGCCGCGACCCCCGGGGGCCCGGCTGTCTTTGTGTCTGTGTCTTCGTCTTCGTCTTCGTCTTCGTCTTCGTCTTCGTCTTCGTCTTCGTCTTCGTCTTCGTCTTCGTCTTCGTCATGGCGGATGGCGGATGGCGGATGGCGGATGGGGAATTTTATTTTTGGCAACCTCTTCTACATGCAAAACTTTTTTCGTACAAAGTTGTAATGTTATAAAATGGTAAAAATTTCATAAAATTGTAATTTTACTAACAATCCAACTCAAATAAGTGTATAGATAATTCAAACAGTATTGCTTCTATAACCATATTAGGCATAAATATTAAACATAACTTTTAAACATTAAGTAAAAAGTATTAAACACTCAGTAGAGATGGGTTGTAGGTTTTATCTTAAATCCTGAGCAGCTTGAAGCCTTCAAGTGAGAACTGAAAACACGTTTCTCTGTTTTAGAGAAACTGCTTTTCAGTACAAAATAAGCGGGATGTATGTTTTTGTTGCACTCTCCCAACCAGGAGACAGACTCCTCCTAAGAGTTTAATGGCTTCTTTCATTAACAAACGCTAGTTGTTTTCCTTACATGAGGTATCAAAATATAAATGTTTATTGAAATAAAACATAGAAAAATAGAACAGATGAACACAACAAGAATTAAGTTTCCTAACATTTCTTAATGAAATCTAACTCAGTCAGATTAACGATGAAATGCATTCAAGTCACTGTAGCACATATTACAAGGGTAAGTTTCCTGCCTAGATCTTCATGAGATTTCTTTTGGCCAAAACCCTGATCTGCTATTTGGATTACCATTTTTATATATTATCTTATGCAGAAATCTAAGATCTTTTCATATGATAACAAAGATAAATATCAAACCAATCATAATTTAATTCTTTTTTACTATTTCCAATCATGTGACATTCTACCTAGCCAAAAGTACCACTATGCCCAGCTGCAAGATAAGAGATATGGATAGTAAAAATGACAAGAAAAGTTACATGACCCGATCATCCTTGGTCTCTGCTAACAATTACAGAACATGTATCTGATACTGTTCACTATTTTTAATTGGCTGTCAAAGATAAAGCACCAGTTATACACCATACTAGAAAAAGAACTACAGTGATGTTCATACAGCGTTATTTAGAATGCATATGTTTCACGAAGTATGTGTTCTAAACCATAATCAGCAGTCTACTGGTTTGAATCCCACTACTGACATGAGCTCAGTAGGTAGCCTTGGGTCAGCCACTCCTCTCAGCCCCAGCTCCATTGTGGGGATAAGAATAACACTAACTTGTTCACTGCTCTGGGTGAGGCACTAATATGTGTAGAAGAGCGGTATATAAGCACAGTTATTATCATTATTTATATTTCCATGACACCATCCCTTGACCTGTGAAATTAAGTATTTTGATAAATATGAAAGTGATACAAAATATAAATGCATTGCATAATGTGTGAGTGTACATATACAAACTTTAAAAATTGTATTGGATAATACCGCAAAGCATGATTACTGAGAAAGCTGCTTTCACTGCTTTCAGTGTGGAGAGCTGCTTGTAGATCAAAACAACCTGACGAGCTGTCTTCATGCAGAGTACACTTGATTCTCTTGGCTTTCAATTCTGCTTTCGTTCACCATGGGTAAATCAATGTGTCAGCAGTAAACATTTGTATCACTCCTCTCTGAATGACCTTTTAAATTTTACTGCCTATCGTGTCAAAGCAATTAAAATTAACAATACAGTTACTAAGCTGCTAAGATCAATTAATGGCTCTTAGGCTTTATCTATTGATCTAGTGACATCTTCAAAACCCACTGGTAACAGACTATACATACTTCTCTTCTATCCACAATATATACACAAGGATTGATTACATATTCTTATCTTCTAAATTACATATTTAAATGACATATTCTTATCTCCTAAAATAAATTAGTCAAACTCTTACATCAAGGATTGGTGACAAGTTGTGGACAGACTATGCTTGGACAGAATGTACACTGAGAATAAATGACATCAAACAAATTGGAAACTAAATAAATCACTTTTATTTAACAAATAAATTTCTTCTGAAGTCTCTTTAGAAATTAAACAATAGAAACAAACTATGTGGCATTCCTCAAATCCACGTGTAGGATGCTATGGAAGTGGTACTTAGAGGGAAATTAATCTCCGTTGCCTCCTGTCATGAAGAGCAAAAAGAAAGCATTAGAAAAACTCAAACTAATTCTGTAAAATTAGCCGATGTATTTGCTGAATACTACCAACCCATTTGTACATCAGACAATCCTGACACTAATCATATTTTAAATTATTTATCATCACAGGAAATTTGGGGAAAAAACCTGACAAGAACATAAACAATATTTGGACCAACCATATTACAAATACTAAATCTTCTCAACCAATACCCTTATTGAATCAAGACCAAAAGATCTTTACAAGCATATTTGCCAAAACATTGTCTAAATTTAAATAACCAACTACAGTCACCTTGACCAGACAATACACGTAACACTTTAACTATAATTAATTTCTGTGAAGCATACAAAACCCCTGCATTACTTCTGGCCTTTGATATAGAGAAGGCATTTGATTAAGTGGAAATACCATATCTAAAACTTTTACTTCCAAAAATGGGTTTTGGCGACCAATTCTAAATTGCCATTAATGCTCTTTATCTTTCTCCAAAAGCTACAATTAGGACTAACAATGTACATTCAATAGATATCCATATAGCAAGGGGAACTAGACAAGGCTGTCCCCTTTCCCCATTTCTGTTTGCCATAACTATAGACAGGGCCAATGCTACCATTAGACCAACTAGGCAGCCGCCTTGGGCACAGACCTCAAGAGGGGCATAGTTTTAAACAGATTACTTTCTTGAAAAAAATGCAACTGAGAAAACCTATTGAGCACCCCCTAAATGGTCCTGTCCACAGACATCAAGCAGCTCAAAGGCTCACCGTAACCTTTTTATTTATTTATTTATTTATTTATTTATTTATTTATTTATTTATTTATTTATTTATTTATTTATTTATTTGATGTATACCCTGCCCTCCTCACAGATGGGCTAAGGGTGGCTAACAACATTAAAAAATACATTAAAATCACAGAAACATAAAATCAATAATATTTTTTTAAAAATAATTAAAACAGTCCAGGAGCAGGCTATTTAAACAAATATTGGGAGTCCGTATGCAGGCATGGCAGATGGCTGAGGGCAGCTCCGGAAGAAATGGTGGTCTTAGATGGAAGAAGAAGGACACTCGCTGGCACTCAGCCAAAGCCCCAGCAGAACATCTCCGTTTTACAAGCCCTGCAAAACTGTAACAGATCCCACAGGGCCCAGATCTCCAGCGGGAGAGCATTCCACCAGGCCAGGGCCAGGGCAGAAAAAGCCCTCGCCCTGGTTGAGGCCAGATGGATGTCCTTTGGGCCAGGGACCACCAGGAGTTGCTTGTCTGCAGAGCGCAACACCCTGCAGGGGACGTAATGGAAGAGGCGGTCCCGCAGGTATGGAGGTCCCAGTCCATGAAGGGCTTTAAATACCAAGGTTAACACCTTGAACCAGATCTGGAACTCCACTGGAAGCCAGTGCAGCTGGCACAGCACATGATGAATGTGCGCTTGGATGGGCGTTCCGGTAAGGATGCGTGCCGCTGCATTCTGGATCAGCTGTAACTTCCGGGTCAGACCCAAGGGCAGTCCAGGATAGAGTGAGTTGCAGTCGTCCAGCCTGGAGGTGACCGTTGCATGGATTACTGTGGCCAGGTCCTGTGGTGAAAGATAGGGCGCCAGTTGCCTGCCCTGTCGAAGATGAAAAAAGGCAGACCTGGCAACAGTCATGACCTGGGCCTCCATTGAAAGTGTAGCATCCAAGGTCACACCCAGACTCCTCACCATCAGGGAAGGTTTCAATTGTACCCCATCAACAGCTGGGAGCCGGTTCCCAGCTCGATTGCCCCATGATCCAGACACAGAACCTCTGTCTTCAGGGGATTCAATTTCAGGCGACTCTGATGTAACCATACCGTCACAGCCTCAAGACCCTTGACCAAGGAATCCAAAGCAAGATCGGACTGGCCATCTGTAATCATTCCAAGTAAATGTGTGCATGTATCTTTAAATGCTTGATGAGATAGGTGAAGAGTGGGGGGTGAAGGAGATGGATGAGTGAGTGATATGTGTCAGGCTATGGCATTCCAGACTTGATAGTCTGTTTCACTCCCTTCTGCAAGAAGACGAGGTCTTTTGATTTCAAAAGGTTTATTGTGAAAGACAGCATTCAAGCCCAGATGTGCATATTCCAGGACTAGAGATCCTGGCCGAGCAAAGCGTTGCTAGGAATGAATCATAGAGCAAAGGTTGTTACATTTCACACTCCCGGAGCCCAGCCTCCCCCCCCCCCGAGTTCATACAGCAAAACTTCTCAGAGGTGTGCTGAGCTGGCCAAGGTCGAAACAGCAGATAAGACAGGATCCTTTCCCATGGAATCGGCTCCTTGCAGGTGTTGCCTGGAGGGAAAGAAGTCTAAACACTACACGATTAAATATGGCGTTACTTAGGTTAAAACAGTTTCTGACAATATGATTGGTTGAGGACTGAGAGGGTGGGTGGAGTGAATGCAGTTTGAGACTGAGAGTAGAGAGAAATTTTTTAGTCAGAAGAAAGCAGGCTAGCTGTGTGCTGCCTGAATATGTTGAAGTGTTTATGAGAGAAATATAACCTGTGTGGAACCTGAACTGAGCATGTTTGTGAAAGGACACTCAGTCAGGGAAAGAGAGGCCAGCTGTGTGAATGAGAGTAAATGAAGTAACTTTAAGAACCGAGAACTACGTTTATGAAACCGATACGCTTCTCGAATAAATAAAAGCTTATTTTTGTTTTGCTATATCCCAGTGTAGCTGTCATTGCTATATCCCATTCCTATGTTCAGGGCCACATAGAACCACGAAGGAGCCTGACGCTTAGGAACGTTACCAAAGGGAAAATTTAAATAAAATATCTTGGAATAAAATATTCCGAGTGGCAGCAGACTACCCAGAGGGTTAAGGGATAGATTAAAAGAAAAATCTACCCTAAAGAAAGTAAAGGTCATAACACCATCCAGCAGCAGATAGAGCTGAGTGTCATCCGCATACCAGTGACAACCTAGCCCAAAGCTGTGGGCTAACGGGGCAAGGGGGCACATATAGATGTTAAATAGCATCGGGGAAAGAATCGCCCCCTGAGGGATGCCACATACCAAAGAATGGTAAGCAGACATCTGTTCCCTGAGTGCCACCCTCTGTCCTAGATTGTGAAGGAAGGAGTTCAGCCATTGCAGGGCTGTTCCACGAATCCCCACATCGGCAAGGCAATGGGTCAGAAGATTATGATTGACCATGTCAAATGCTGCTGTAAGATCTAAAAGTATCAGCAGTGCCGACCCACTCCGGTCCAGGTGTCGCCGCAGATCATCTGTGAGGGCAACCAGAGCCGTCTCTGTACCATGGCCAGGCCTGAAGCTGGACTGGAATGGATCCAGGATAGAGGCATCACCCAGGTATACCTGCAGCTGTTCTGCTACCGCCCTCTCAATTACTCAAAGTTATCTCAGAAGTCTCAGTCAACTTGAGAGGAACAATCCTTAGTGAAACTACTCCTTTTTAGCTCTCCAGAGAGCCAGCTAAAAAGAAGAAAGCAAACAAATTAAGTAACTGCAGACAAAAGTATCTCCTTTTCAAGTACAACACAATTCTCTCTCTCATTGTCTCACAGCAAACATGAGAAGGGGGTGGGAGTAGAAGACGCTGTTGTGCCAGCCAGGAAAAAGGTGGGGAAATAGCTTCCAATGATAGAAAAAGAAACTTTTCAGCAACTTGAGGAAGCCAAGCAAGAAGTGAGAAGGAAAACAAAAGGGAAAAGGTGGGAAACTGCCTCCAGAGCTAAGAAAAACCCCCACTTCTTAGAGCAAACTGTATCCCAGCAACACCAAGAGAAGAGGCAGAGTGGAAAACACTAAAATCTTCACAGCTATTCTGCTGTGTCTGGAAAGAAATGGGCAGAAAGTCAGCTTCATGGCTGCAATAAAAGGGAGGAAAGTAGGGAAATTCTGCTGTAGCAATGCGCATAGCATACTTGATGCAGGGGAAAATACCTCTGCACTAGAACCTACAACTATATAGCCAAGCGTTTAAGGTTTCCTCAAAATCTGAAAATCCTTTAAAGAGTTATGATGACCAATCCTTAAGGCCACTTTTGGTAGGTGCTCGAGAGGGAAAACTGGTCAAGACCAATTTGTCATCTAAACCTTGGTTTGCTCAAAGCTGTATTTGTGCTAAAAATGCTTTAATCTATGCCTATAAGCTAGCACTGAGAGCTGATGAAAAGACCAGACAAGATGCATATCGTTCTCTTTCATTTTTAAAAAAGAAGTATAAATCACTGGTTGCCCGCTGTAAGAAAGAACATACCAGAAAACTGTGGGCCAATATAACTGAAGCAGCTACGAGCAAAAACTCAGTGGTTTTCTGGAAACTAGTGTCAAACCGCGCCTCCACCACCGCCTCCCCCTTGGCTTCCGCTATCCCCCCAGATAAATGGACTTCTTTTTTCCAAAAAATGTATGATGATCCTATTCAACCCCCTCCTGCCCTAACAATAGAAAATCTGGCCAAATGCCCCCCAGTTCATGCCGAAGAGGTAAAAGCTTATATTAGCCAGTTAAAGAATGCAAAAGCCCCTGGGCTTGATGGAATATCTCCAGAATTACTAAAAACAAATAAGGACTGGTGGGAAACTTTTCCTAGCCTCCCTGTTTACTTATATTGATGAAACCGGCTACATCCCCAATGACTGGGGAATGGCTATAGTAGTCCCCTTCCATAAGAAGGGAAAGAAGGAGGATCCATCCAATTATAGACCAATCAGCTTACTAAGCATTGTAAGCAAGTTGTCTACAAAACATCTGCTGAAGAAATTTTTAGACTGGCTAGAACAGGAGGATATAATTGCTGATGAGCAAGCTGGGTTTAGAGCTGGCAGGTCAACAATAGATCACTGCCTAGTAATGCAACACCTTGTAGAGAAATACGCTACAGGAGACCAAGCATCACTTTACCGGGCATTTGTTGATTTAAAAGCAGCTTTTGACACAGTCTCTAGAAATAGACTTTGGAGGAAACTGCAGGCCTCCTCTATTGACAGGCGACTGCTGTCTCTTTTGGGGGCTATGCACAAGCAAACTGCCCTGAGTAAGGTGCAGCCGAATTGAGCATTTGACTGACCCCATTCAAACTTACAGGCAGGTGTGCCTTCTAGCCCCCTTTCTGTTTATCTTCTACATCAACAATTTGGTAAACCTTTTGAATGACCCTGGATTGCACCCTCCCAAATTAGCAAATAGGCACATTCACGTACTGCTCTATGCAGATGATGCTGTATTACTTTCTAGGACCCCCATAGGGCTGAAACGAGCCCTAAAAAAATTCTCCCAATTCTGTGATACTGAACACCTTCTAACTAATTACCAAAAAACTAAGATCCTGGCTTTCGGTAAAAATCCAAAGATCAGACGATGGGAGCTTCAGGGGCATCAGTTAGAACAACTTACCAGCTTCAAATATTTGGGTGTAGTTTTGCAAGCCTCAGGTACCAAAACAACACATAGCAGCTTCATTGCTGATGTGGGAGAAAAAACAGCACACGGTATACTGAAATTCTATCGATCACAAGGGGGGCAGTATGTGTTAGAAATAACAATGCCTGGTGTACTGCAGCAGCAAGAAGTAAGAAGAGCCTACCATGCAGGGGGCAGCAAGGATCACTTAGTTAGGACAGTGAGAGTAGCACCTCTCTTGTTTCCTGGGGGTCATTTCCTTGTCTTGTCTCCTATTGGGCTAAACAGGGCAATATCCTGCTTCTTCTCTCTCCTGCCACACTTCTTCTCTGTCTCTGCAAGATGTAGTCAGATAGCTTGGATCTATCTCTCCCCCTTTCCCTCAAGTATGTAACTTCCTCAAATAAAGCTTTTGCCTCTCTAACCAGCTCGGCGTTTAATTCCGCAGCGTTGTTTAACACTCGCTCTAACAGGGTAATGGGCCACAGAGGCAATTAACGCAAGCTGAAGTTAAGAGAGAGCAATAAAAGTTATGCCGTAGCCGCAGGCTAAAGCACAGAGGGCAGACAATAGAGGAAAGATGGTGGACTCCTGGGGAGCACAGCAGGGGTTCCAAGTCGACCGACTAGGCGACAACAACTACGATCTTTGGGCAGAAAGAATAAAAGCGTACCTCATACAATTGGACGTCTGGTCTGCAGTAACAGATGAAAAACCGACTGGAGATCCATAGAAGGAAGCCAAATGGGTCAAGCAGGACAATAAGGCAAGATCTATTATCATTAATGCTTTAAGTGATAAACAATTGATAAGAGTTATTCATGAGCCCACTTCTAGACAAATGTGGACGTCTCTTCTAGAAATAAACCGTCAAGAATCAATTAAAACTAAAATTTTGCTAATGAGGCAATTGTATCGGATTCAGATGAAGCCACAGCAACAGCTGAAAGATCATATTGCAGATTTCATGGAATTAACACAGAAATTAAGATCCCTTGGAAAGGAGATCCAGGATGAGGATCTAGCTATAATTTTGCTAAACAGCCTTCCTCAATCTTATACAAGCATAGTACATGTTTTGGAAATGAGAGAAAGTCTAAGCTTAAACTATGTACTTGCAAGACTGCAAGAGGAAATTTTTAGCAAACTGGATCATATAAGTGAGCCAAAAGAGCTAGCTTTAAGAGTCAGTTCAAGAAATGATTTCTCCTGCAGCATCTGCAGAAAGAAAGGACATTTAAAGGAAGACTGTTGGTTTCGTGATTCACAGAGAGTGAGCAAACCGCCACGAGGGACGGAAACAAAAGGCTTTAGGAATGCTAATGCAGCCATTAAGTCACCTAATGCCGATGGTCAAAGGAAAAACAGATCTGATAAGAATTGTTTAAATGTTGGTAAAAATGATCAAAGCATATGCAAATGGACAATTGACAGTGCGTGTACTAACCATCTATGCAATCAAGAAAGTTTCTTTGATGAAATGAATGAGTATCATGAGAAATTGTATACGGCAAATGGAGAAGCTTTAACAGCGCGGGGACAAGGGACTGTAACTGCATGTTGTGCACTACCCAGTGGCCAAACTAGAGAAGTGCAGATCACTGATTGTCTATACGTACCTGAAGTTAAGACTAACCTATTATCTGTATCTGTCATGGCGAAGAAAGGAATTGAAACTGTATTCAAAGGAGAGAAATGTTTTATTAGCAATGAAGGTGAATTAATTGCACAAGGCACATTAGAGGATGGCCTGTATATGCTGGATTGCTCTGAAGGCGCAGTGAATTTAATTGAAAAGTGCACTCACAAGAATTGTACTAGTCTTATCCATAGAAGGCTTGGACATGCTAATATGGAATATATATATCAGCTTGAAAGGCAGAATCTGACTAATGATTTGCAAATGAGAAAATGTCCTGATGCAGAGAAATGTGTTTGCTGTATTCAAGCCAAAGGCACAAGACCTTCTTTCACCAAACAGAGTGAGAAGCAGACGACAAGACCACTGGAGCGGATTCACAGTGATGTCTGTGGACCCATGGGAACAGAAACACCCAGTGGAAGTAAGTACTTTCTGACTTTTACTGATGATTTTTCAAGATTTACTGTGATTTACCTGCTCAAGGAAAAGAGCCAAGTACTGGAAAAATTCAAGGTGTACCTAGCAATGGTGCAGAACAGATTCCAGAGAAAACCAATAGCTATCCGCACAGACAATGGAGGCGAGTACGTGGGGAAGGAGATGACAAGCTTCCTAGCAGCTGAAGGAATAGAGCATCACCTGACCGTGCCATACACCCCCGAACTCAACGGGATAGCGGAGAGGAAAAATCGTTCTCTCACAGAAATGTGCAGGAGCATGCTGCAAGAAGCACAGCTACCTCAAAAATATTGGGGAGAAGCTATCAACACTGCTGCCTATCTGCAGAACATGCTACCTACAAAGGGTGCAAGCAGCACACCATTTGAACTGTGGTACAACCGCAAGCCCAATGTAAGGCATCTGAGAGTGTTTGGATCAAAGGCCTACACTTATGTTCCGAAGGAAAAGAGGTCTAAGATGGATCCCAGAACAGAAGAAGGCATATTTGTTGGATATGCACTGGGATGCAAGGGATATCGAATCCTCAACCCAGAGACAGACACGGTGAAGATCCGCCATGTGGTGTACATTGATGAAAAAGAGAAGGCAAGCAAGCCTGACACCAGAGAGTCTACACCAAACGAAGCTGATGCAACACAGCAGCCAGAGATTGTGCAACTCTGTGGCCTGACTGAGACGCAAGAGACACCTGCAGAGCCCACAGAAAGAGAAGGGGAAGCAGAGCCAAGTGTCAGACGCTCAGACAGAACAAACAAAGGAGTTCCACCACTGAAATTCTCTTACCTGGCAAAAACAGAAGCTGTACCAGAACCTTCTAGCTGGGAAGACATAGAAGGAATGCCAGCAAGAGAAGCAGAGAAATGGAGAAAAGCTGCAAAAGAGGAAATTGACTCTCTGATCCAGAACAAGACATGGATTCTCACAGAACTACCACCTGGAAAAAGGACAGTAGGATGCAAATGGATTTTCAAAACCAAACTTGATGCAGATGGAGAAGTACAAAAGTACAAAGCAAGACTAGTTGCAAAGGGATATTCCCAGAAGTATGGAGAAGACTATGATGAAACCTTTGCACCAGTAGTGAAACACACTTCAGTAAGAACACTACTGAGCATAGCAGCCGCAAGGAAGATGCATGTGGAGCATCTGGATGTGAAAACTGCTTTTCTTCATGGAGAACTGGAAGAAGACGTGTATATGACACAGCCTCCTGGATTTGAACAGTCCAAAGACAGAGGACTTGTATGCAAACTGCAGAAGAGCATTTATGGACTGAAACAGGCTGCAAGGGCCTGGAACCAGAAACTGAACCAAAAGCTCATCAAAGAAGGATTCAAGCAAGGCGGGGCAGAACGCTGCCTGTACTCAAGAAAGAAAGACAACAAATGGACTTTTATTCTGATTTATGTAGATGATATTCTCCTTTGTTATGAGGATCAACAAGATTGTGATGAAATAATTCAGCACCTGAACCAAGAGGTTGAAGTAAAGCGTCTTGGAAATGTCAGCTTTTACCTTGGAGTTCAAATAGAGCGAGAGGAAGATGGAAGCTATCTTCTCAATCAAAAGCAAAAGATCATGGATTTCCTAGACTACATGGATATGAAAGATGGAAAACCAACATGTACTCCAATGGAAACAGATTTCCTGAAACAAAGTGGAAACAATGAACCTCTGAGAAACATCAAAGTATACAGAGAAGCAATTGGAAAACTGCTCTACATAAGTACAGTGACCAGACCTGACATAGCAGCAGCAGTTGGAATACTGTGCAGGAAAAGTGCATCACCAAGTGTGAATGACTGGCAAGCAGTCAAAAGACTGGCAAGATACCTGAGAGGTACTGCACAACTGAAGCTCAAGCTACCAGCAAGCGATAATCCCAGACTAGTGGGATTCATGGATGCTGACTGGGCAGAAGACATCACAGACAGAAAGTCTACCAGTGGACGAGTATTCTTTTATGGTGGAGGAGCAATCAGTTGGACAAGCAGAAAGCAAGACCTAGTAGCGGCATCAACTACAGAAGCTGAATACATATCAGCAGCAGAAGCATGCCAAGAACTCAAGTGGATTCTACAACTATTAGAACACTTTGGGATAAAGGAACCCAAACCTATACAACTCCTTGAAGATAATCAATCTTGCATAAAGCTTGCAAATACAGAAAGAATTGGATCAAGAACCAAGCACATTGACATAAAGAATCACATTGTGAGAAATATGCAAGAAGAAGGGCCTTTTGAGCTACAGTACTGCCCTACAGAAGAAATGATAGCAGACATCCTCACCAAGCCACTTGCCAAAGAGAAATTTCAAAGTCTACGAGAAAGACTGAACTTTGTGGACTTTGTACACTAGACATTGAGAAGGGGTGTTAGAAATAACAATGTCTGGTGTACTGCAGCAGCAAGAAGTAAGAAGAGCCTACCATGCAGGGGGCAGCAAGGATCACTTAGTTAGGACAGTGAGAGTAGCACCTCTCTTGTTTCCTGGGGGTCATTTCCTTGTCTTGTCTCCTATTGGGCTAAACAGGGCAATATCCTGCTTCTTCTCTCTCCTGCCACACTTCTTCTCTGTCTCTGCAAGATGTAGTCAGATAGCTAGGATCTATCTCTCCCCCTTTCCCTCAAGTATGTAACTTCCTCAAATAAAGCTTTTGCCTCTCTAACCAGCTCGGCGTTTAATTCCGCAGCGTTGTTTAACACTCGCTCTAACAGTATGTACCGGCTGCACTCAGTTTGTTTAAAGCCAAACCATTGGCCCAATTAGTATACGGATCATTCTTGGGGCTGCCATCCTCCTCTTTCTCTCAACTTGAGAGAGTGCACTCCAAATTCCTTAGAGCTCTATTACAAGTGCCCAAATGCATGCCTAACTCATGGGTTAGACTGGAAACAGGAATGTTAAGGGTAGAGGCCAGAATCACCATCCTTTCAATTTTCAAATGGCTGTCAGGACGTCTAAACCCGCAAGGTCTGCTCCCTCTGTTATTCCAAGACAATCTAATTGGCAAAAGGCGACTCTGAAATCCCTGGGAAAATTGGGTCTTTCCCCTCAAAGTTTGCTAGTCATGGGGTTAGACCGAGCAAAATCATTCATTAAGCAGAGAGTGACAGACATTGAAAGACAAACATTTTCTTAGAGCACCAGGTTTTATTTCTTCAGATACTACTAAATATATTGCCGCTCCTGCAGCCTATTTTTACTTTCTTGAATCCAGTAACTCCAGAAGGGCATTTGCTTTAGCTAGAAGTTCAACTCTACCCTCTGCCGTTCTGGAAGGAAAGTTTAAAGCTGTCCATTACTCTCTTAGGCTTTGCTCCTGTCCCCTAAGAGAAATTGACTCAATGGAGCACATCTTCTTCAACTGCCCAAGTCACAGTAAAATTAGAGCAGAAACCATCAGTCCATTAGTAGAAAGATTCCCTGGAAGTTCAAATAAAATCAAACTTGATTATCTTTTGTCTGATCGGAATCACCAGACACCATGTCAAGTAGCAACATTCTGTGCCCAGGTCTACAAGCAACGTAAATCACATAAAGCAGCTTAAACAACTAATTTCAAATAACAACTAATTCCAAAATCAAAGACTAATTCCAAAATCAAAGACTGTGACCCACCAAGGCTCAGGCAGCCAGAACCGAAGAGCTCACCAACAGCCAAGTTCAGAATACCACAATTGTGACTAGCTAATCCCATGCTAGCTGCGGCCTTATAAAGGGAGTTTCTCCTACAGGTGAGGCTGGGTTAGGGAGATCAGTTGTAATTTGTGGGGATCTCCAGGAGGGTTGACAACCACAGTGTCATCAAGCCAGGTGGCCTTAGCATGGACCTGCCTGCTGCCAGACCTGCCACTGTCTCCCAAAGAACCCCAAGAGCAGCGAAGGCTGAGGGTAAGGGCAGAGGCATGGACCAAGCACAGGAGCGCATGCCTGGCAGCCCACGGCCTTCCCCCTGCTGAGGAAATGTCAGGAGAGCCAGTACAGGATCTGATCTACTCCTCCTGAGTAGCAGAGATTAGCCAGCTTGGAGAAAGAGGCTTAATGAACCCAGCCTCACCTGTAGGAGAAACTCCCTTTATAAGGCCGCAGCTAGCATGGGATTAGCTAGTCACAATTGTGGTATTCTGAACTTGGCTGTTGGTGAGCTCTTCGGTTCTGGCTGCCTGAGCCTTGGTGGGTCACAGTCTTTGATTTTGGAATTAGTCTTTGATTTTGGAATTAGTTGTTATTTGAAATTAGTTGTTTAAGCTGCCTTATGTGATTTACGTTGCTTGTAGACCTGGGCACAGAATGTTGCTACTTGACATGGTGTCTGGTGATTCCGATCAGACAAAAGATAATCAAGTTTGATTTTATTTGAACTTCCAGGGAATCTTTCTACTAATGGACTGATGGTTTCCGCTCTAATTTTACTGTGACTTGGGCAGTTGAAGAAGATGTGCTCCATTGAGTCAATTTCTCTTAGGGGACAGGAGCAAAGCCTAAGAGAGTAATGGACAGCTTTAAACTTTCCTTCCAGAACGGCAGAGGGTAGAGTTGAACTTCTAGCTAAAGCAAATGCCCTTCTGGAGTTACTGGATTCAAGAAAGTAAAAATAGGCTGCAGGAGCGGCAATATATTTAGTAGTATCTGAAGAAATAAAACCTGGTGCTCTAAGAAAATGTTTGTCTTTCAATGTCTGTCACTCTCTGCTTAATGAATGATTTTGCTCGGTCTAACCCCATGACTAGCAAACTTTGAGGGGAAAGACCCAATTTTCCCAGGGATTTCAGAGTCGCCTTTTGCCAATTAGATTGTCTTGGAATAACAGAGGGAGCAGACCTTGCGGGTTTAGACGTCCTGACAGCCATTTGAAAATTGAAAGGATGGTGATTCTGGCCTCTACCCTTAACATTCCTGTTTCCAGTCTAACCCATGAGTTAGGCATGCATTTGGGCACTTGTAATAGAGCTCTAAGGAATTTGGAGTGCACTCTCTCAAGTTGAGAGAAAGAGGAGGATGGCAGCCCCAAGAATGATCCGTATACTAATTGGGCCAATGGTTTGGCTTTAAACAAACTGAGTGCAGCCGGTACATACTGTTAGAGCGAGTGTTAAACAACGCTGCGGAATTAAACGCCGAGCTGGTTAGAGAGGCAAAAGCTTTATTTGAGGAAGTTACATACTTGAGGGAAAGGGGGAGAGATAGATCCTAGCTATCTGACTACATCTTGCAGAGACAGAGAAGAAGTGTGGCAGGAGAGAGAAGAAGCAGGATATTGCCCTGTTTAGCCCAATAGGAGACAAGACAAGGAAATGACCCCCAGGAAACAAGAGAGGTGCTACTCTCACTGTCCTAACTAAGTGATCCTTGCTGCCCCCTGCATGGTAGGCTCTTCTTACTTCTTGCTGCTGCAGTACACCAGACATTGTTATTTCTAACACCCCTTCTCAATGTCTAGTGTACAAAGTCCACAAAGTTCAGTCTTTCACGTAGACTTTGAAATTTCTCTTTGGCAAGTGGCTTGGTGAGGATGTCTGCTATCATTTCTTCTGTAGGGCAGTACTGTAGCTCAAAAGGCCCTTCTTCTTGCATATTTCTCACAATGTGATTCTTTATGTCAATGTGCTTGGTTCTTGATCCAATTCTTTCTGTATTTGCAAGCTTTATGCAAGATTGATTATCTTCAAGGAGTTGTATAGGTTTGGGTTCCTTTATCCCAAAGTGTTCTAATAGTTGTAGAATCCACTTGAGTTCTTGGCATGCTTCTGCTGCTGATATGTATTCAGCTTCTGTAGTTGATGCCGCTACTAGGTCTTGCTTTCTGCTTGTCCAACTGATTGCTCCTCCACCATAAAAGAATACTCGTCCACTGGTAGACTTTCTGTCTGTGATGTCTTCTGCCCAGTCAGCATCCATGAATCCCACTAGTCTGGGATTATCGCTTGCTGGTAGCTTGAGCTTCAGTTGTGCAGTACCTCTCAGGTATCTTGCCAGTCTTTTGACTGCTTGCCAGTCATTCACACTTGGTGATGCACTTTTCCTGCACAGTATTCCAACTGCTGCTGCTATGTCAGGTCTGGTCACTGTACTTATGTAGAGCAGTTTTCCAATTGCTTCTCTGTATACTTTGATGTTTCTCAGAGGTTCATTGTTTCCACTTTGTTTCAGGAAATCTGTTTCCATTGGAGTACATGTTGGTTTTCCATCTTTCATATCCATGTAGTCTAGGAAATCCATGATCTTTTGCTTTTGATTGAGAAGATAGCTTCCATCTTCCTCTCGCTCTATTTGAACTCCAAGGTAAAAGCTGACATTTCCAAGACGCTTTACTTCAACCTCTTGGTTCAGGTGCTGAATTATTTCATCACAATCTTGTTGATCCTCATAACAAAGGAGAATATCATCTACATAAATCAGAATAAAAGTCCATTTGTTGTCTTTCTTTCTTGAGTACAGGCAGCGTTCTGCCCCGCCTTGCTTGAATCCTTCTTTGATGAGCTTTTGGTTCAGTTTCTGGTTCCAGGCCCTTGCAGCCTGTTTCAGTCCATAAATGCTCTTCTGCAGTTTGCATACAAGTCCTCTGTCTTTGGACTGTTCAAATCCAGGAGGCTGTGTCATATACACGTCTTCTTCCAGTTCTCCATGAAGAAAAGCAGTTTTCACATCCAGATGCTCCACATGCATCTTCCTTGCGGCTGCTATGCTCAGTAGTGTTCTTACTGAAGTGTGTTTCACTACTGGTGCAAAGGTTTCATCATAGTCTTCTCCATACTTCTGGGAATATCCCTTTGCAACTAGTCTTGCTTTGTACTTTTGTACTTCTCCATCTGCATCAAGTTTGGTTTTGAAAATCCATTTGCATCCTACTGTCCTTTTTCCAGGTGGTAGTTCTGTGAGAATCCATGTCTTGTTCTGGATCAGAGAGTCAATTTCCTCTTTTGCAGCTTTTCTCCATTTCTCTGCTTCTCTTGCTGGCATTCCTTCTATGTCTTCCCAGCTAGAAGGTTCTGGTACAGCTTCTGTTTTTGCCAGGTAAGAGAATTTCAGTGGTGGAACTCCTTTGTTTGTTCTGTCTGAGCGTCTGACACTTGGCTCTGCTTCCCCTTCTCTTTCTGTGGGCTCTGCAGGTGTCTCTTGCGTCTCAGTCAGGCCACAGAGTTGCACAATCTCTGGCTGCTGTGTTGCATCAGCTTCGTTTGGTGTAGACTCTCTGGTGTCAGGCTTGCTTGCCTTCTCTTTTTCATCAATGTACACCACATGGCGGATCTTCACCGTGTCTGTCTCTGGGTTGAGGATTCGATATCCCTTGCATCCCAGTGCATATCCAACAAATATGCCTTCTTCTGTTCTGGGATCCATCTTAGACCTCTTTTCCTTCGGAACATAAGTGTAGGCCTTTGATCCAAACACTCTCAGATGCCTTACATTGGGCTTGCGGTTGTACCACAGTTCAAATGGTGTGCTGCTTGCACCCTTTGTAGGTAGCATGTTCTGCAGATAGGCAGCAGTGTTGATAGCTTCTCCCCAATATTTTTGAGGTAGCTGTGCTTCTTGCAGCATGCTCCTGCACATTTCTGTGAGAGAACGATTTTTCCTCTCCGCTATCCCGTTGAGTTCGGGGGTGTATGGCACGGTCAGGTGATGCTCTATTCCTTCAGCTGCTAGGAAGCTTGTCATCTCCTTCCCCACGTACTCGCCTCCATTGTCTGTGCGGATAGCTATTGGTTTTCTCTGGAATCTGTTCTGCACCATTGCTAGGTACACCTTGAATTTTTCCAGTACTTGGCTCTTTTCCTTGAGCAGGTAAATCACAGTAAATCTTGAAAAATCATCAGTAAAAGTCAGAAAGTACTTACTTCCACTGGGTGTTTCTGTTCCCATGGGTCCACAGACATCACTGTGAATCCGCTCCAGTGGTCTTGTCGTCTGCTTCTCACTCTGTTTGGTGAAAGAAGGTCTTGTGCCTTTGGCTTGAATACAGCAAACACATTTCTCTGCATCAGGACATTTTCTCATTTGCAAATCATTAGTCAGATTCTGCCTTTCAAGCTGATATATATATTCCATATTAGCATGTCCAAGCCTTCTATGGATAAGACTAGTACAATTCTTGTGAGTGCACTTTTCAATTAAATTCACTGCGCCTTCAGAGCAATCCAGCATATACAGGCCATCCTCTAATGTGCCTTGTGCAATTAATTCACCTTCATTGCTAATAAAACATTTCTCTCCTTTGAATACAGTTTCAATTCCTTTCTTCGCCATGACAGATACAGATAATAGGTTAGTCTTAACTTCAGGTACGTATAGACAATCAGTGATCTGCACTTCTCTAGTTTGGCCACTGGGTAGTGCACAACATGCAGTTACAGTCCCTTGTCCCCGCGCTGTTAAAGCTTCTCCATTTGCCGTATACAATTTCTCATGATACTCATTCATTTCATCAAAGAAACTTTCTTGATTGCATAGATGGTTAGTACACGCACTGTCAATTGTCCATTTGCATATGCTTTGATCATTTTTACCAACATTTAAACAATTCTTATCAGATCTGTTTTTCCTTTGACCATCGGCATTAGGTGACTTAATGGCTGCATTAGCATTCCTAAAGCCTTTTGTTTCCGTCCCTCGTGGCGGTTTGCTCACTCTCTGTGAATCACGAAACCAACAGTCTTCCTTTAAATGTCCTTTCTTTCTGCAGATGCTGCAGGAGAAATCATTTCTTGAACTGACTCTTAAAGCTAGCTCTTTTGGCTCACTTATATGATCCAGTTTGCTAAAAATTTCCTCTTGCAGTCTTGCAAGTACATAGTTTAAGCTTAGACTTTCTCTCATTTCCAAAACATGTACTATGCTTGTATAAGATTGAGGAAGGCTGTTTAGCAAAATTATAGCTAGATCCTCATCCTGGATCTCCTTTCCAAGGGATCTTAATTTCTGTGTTAATTCCATGAAATCTGCAATATGATCTTTCAGCTGTTGCTGTGGCTTCATCTGAATCCGATACAATTGCCTCATTAGCAAAATTTTAGTTTTAATTGATTCTTGACGGTTTATTTCTAGAAGAGACGTCCACATTTGTCTAGAAGTGGGCTCATGAATAACTCTTATCAATTGTTTATCACTTAAAGCATTAATGATAATAGATCTTGCCTTATTGTCCTGCTTGACCCATTTGGCTTCCTTCTATGGATCTCCAGTCGGTTTTTCATCTGTTACTGCAGACCAGACGTCCAATTGTATGAGGTACGCTTTTATTCTTTCTGCCCAAAGATCGTAGTTGTTGTCGCCTAGTCGGTCGACTTGGAACCCCTGCTGTGCTCCCCAGGAGTCCACCATCTTTCCTCTATTGTCTGCCCTCTGTGCTTTAGCCTGCGGCTACGGCATAACTTTTATTGCTCTCTCTTAACTTCAGCTTGCGTTAATTGCCTCTGTGGCCCATTACCCTGTTAGAGCGAGTGTTAAACAACGCTGCGGAATTAAACGCCGAGCTGGTTAGAGAGGCAAAAGCTTTATTTGAGGAAGTTACATACTTGAGGGAAAGGGGGAGAGATAGATCCAAGCTATCTGACTACATCTTGCAGAGACAGAGAAGAAGTGTGGCAGGAGAGAGAAGAAGCAGGATATTGCCCTGTTTAGCCCAATAGGAGACAAGACAAGGAAATGACCCCCAGGAAACAAGAGAGGTGCTACTCTCACTGTCCTAACTAAGTGATCCTTGCTGCCCCCTGCATGGTAGGCTCTTCTTACTTCTTGCTGCTGCAGTACACCAGGCATTGTTATTTCTAACACATACTGCCCCCCTTGTGATCGATAGAATTTCAGTATACCGTGTGCTGTTTTTTCTCCCACATCAGCAATGAAGCTGCTATGTGTTGTTTTGGTACCTGAGGCTTGCAAAACTACACCCAAATATTTGAAGCTGGTAAGTTGTTCTAACTGATGCCCCTGAAGCTCCCATCGTCTGATCTTTGGATTTTTACCGAAAGCCAGGATCTTAGTTTTTTGGTAATTAGTTAGAAGGTGTTCAGTATCACAGAATTGGGAGAATTTTTTTAGGGCTCGTTTCAGCCCTATGGGGGTCCTAGAAAGTAATACAGCATCATCTGCATAGAGCAGTACGTGAATGTGCCTATTTGCTAATTTGGGAGGGTGCAATCCAGGGTCATTCAAAAGGTTTACCAAATTGTTGATGTAGAAGATAAACAGAAAGGGGGCTAGAAGGCACACCTGCCTGTAAGTTTGAATGGGGTCAGTCAAATGCTCAATTCGGCTGCACCTTACTCAGGGCAGTTTGCTTGTGCATAGCCCCCAAAAGAGACAGCAGTCGCCTGTCAATAGAGGAGGCCTGCAGTTTCCTCCAAAGTCTATTTCTAGAGACTGTGTCAAAAGCTGCTTTTAAATCAACAAATGCCCGGTAAAGTGATGCTTGGTCTCCTGTAGCGTATTTCTCTACAAGGTGTTGCATTACTAGGCAGTGATCTATTGTTGACCTGCCAGCTCTAAACCCAGCTTGCTCATCAGCAATTATATCCTCCTGTTCTAGCCAGTCTAAAAATTTCTTCAGCAGATGTTTTGTAGACAACTTGCTTACAATGCTTAGTAAGCTGATTGGTCTATAATTGGATGGATCCTCCTTCTTTCCCTTCTTATGGAAGGGGACTACTATAGCCATTCCCCAGTCATTGGGGATGTAGCCGGTTTCATCAATATAAGTAAACAGGGAGGCTAGGAAAAGTTTCCCACCAGTCCTTATTTGTTTTTAGTAATTCTGGAGATATTCCATCAAGCCCAGGGGCTTTTGCATTCTTTAACTGGCTAATATAAGCTTTTACCTCTTCGGCATGAACTGGGGGGCATTTGGCCAGATTTTCTATTGTTAGGGCAGGAGGGGGTTGAATAGGATCATCATACATTTTTTGGAAAAAAGAAGTCCATTTATCTGGGGGGATAGCGGAAGCCAAGGGGGAGGCGGTGGTGGAGGCGCGGTTTGACACTAGTTTCCAGAAAACCACTGAGTTTTTGCTCGTAGCTGCTTCAGTTATATTGGCCCACAGTTTTCTGGTATGTTCTTTCTTACAGCGGGCAACCAGTGATTTATACTTCTTTTTTAAAAATGAAAGAGAACGATATGCATCTTGTCTGGTCTTTTCATCAGCTCTCAGTGCTAGCTTATAGGCATAGATTAAAGCATTTTTAGCACAAATACAGCTTTGAGCAAACCAAGGTTTAGATGACAAATTGGTCTTGACCAGTTTTCCCTCTCGAGCACCTACCAAAAGTGGCCTTAAGGATTGGTCATCATAACTCTTTAAAGGATTTTCAGATTTTGAGGAAACCTTAAACGCTTGGCTATATAGTTGTAGGTTCTAGTGCAGAGGTATTTTCCCCTGCACTTGTTCCCCTGCATCAAGTATGCTATGCGCATTGCTACAGCAGAATTTCCCTACTTTCCTCCCTTTTATTGCAGCCATGAAGCTGACTTTCTGCCCATTTCTTTCCAGACACAGCAGAATAGCTGTGAAGATTTTAGTGTTTTCCACTCTGCCTCTTCTCTTGGTGTTGCTGGGATACAGTTTGCTCTAAGAAGTGGGGTTTTTTCTTAGCTCTGGAGGCAGTTTCCCACCTTTTCCCTTTTGTTTTCCTTCTCACTTCTTGCTTGGCTTCCTCAAGTTGCTGAAAAGTTTCTTTTTCTATCATTGGAAGCTATTTCCCCACCTTTTTCCTGGCTGGCACAACAGCGTCTTCTACTCCCACCCCCTTCTCATGTTTGCTGTGAGACAATGAGAGAGAGAATTGTGTTGTACTTGAAAAGGAGATACTTTTGTCTGCAGTTACTTAATTTGTTTGCTTTCTTCTTTTTAGCTGGCTCTCTGGAGAGCTAAAAAGGAGTAGTTTCACTAAGGATTGTTCCTCTCAAGTTGACTGAGACTTCTGAGATAACTTTGAGTAATTGAGAGGGCGGTAGCAGAACAGCTGCAGGTATACCTGGGTGATGCCTCTATCCTGGATCCATTCCAGTCCAGCTTCAGGCCTGGCCATGGTACAGAGACGGCTCTGGTTGCCCTCACAGATGATCTGCGGCGACACCTGGACCGGAGTGGGTCGGCACTGCTGATACTTTTAGATCTTACAGCAGCATTTGACATGGTCAATCATAATCTTCTGACCCATTGCCTTGCCGATGTGGGGATTCGTGGAACAGCCCTGCAATGGCTGAACTCCTTCCTTCACAATCTAGGACAGAGGGTGGCACTCAGGGAACAGATGTCTGCTTACCATTCTTTGGTATGTGGCATCCCTCAGGGGGCGATTCTTTCCCCGATGCTATTTAACATCTATATGTGCCCCCTTGCCCCGTTAGCCCACAGCTTTGGGCTAGGTTGTCACTGGTATGCGGATGACACTCAGCTCTATCTGCTGCTGGATGGTGTTATGACCTTTACTTTCTTTAGGGTAGATTTTTCTTTTAATCTATCCCTTAACCCTCTGGGTAGTCTGCTGCCACTCGGAATATTTTATTCCAAGATATTTTATTTAAATTTTCCCTTTGGTAACGTTCCTAAGCGTCAGGCTCCTTCGTGGTTCTATGTGGCCCTGAACATAGGAATGGGATATAGCAATGACAGCTACACTGGGATATAGCAAAACAAAAATAAGCTTTTATTTATTCGAGAAGCGTATCGGTTTCATAAACGTAGTTCTCGGTTCTTAAAGTTACTTCATTTACTCTCATTCACACAGCTGGCCTCTCTTTCCCTGACTGAGTGTCCTTTCACAAACATGCTCAGTTCAGGTTCCACACAGGTTATATTTCTCTCATAAACACTTCAACATATTCAGGCAGCACACAGCTAGCCTGCTTTCTTCTGACTAAAAAATTTCTCTCTACTCTCAGTCTCAAACTGCATTCACTCCACCCACCCTCTCAGTCCTCAACCAATCATATTGTCAGAAACTGTTTTAACCTAAGTAACGCCATATTTAATCGTGTAGTGTTTAGACTTCTTTCCCTCCAGGCAACACCTGCAAGGAGCCGATTCCATGGGAAAGGATCCTGTCTTATCTGCTGTTTCGACCTTGGCCAGCTCAGCACACCTCTGAGAAGTTTTGCTGTATGAACTCGGGGGGGGGGGGGAGGCTGGGCTCCGGGAGTGTGAAATGTAACAACCTTTGCTCTATGATTCATTCCTAGCAACGCTTTGCTCGGCCAGGATCTCTAGTCCTGGAATATGCACATCTGGGCTTGAATGCTGTCTTTCACAATAAACCTTTTGAAATCAAAAGACCTCGTCTTCTTGCAGAAGGGAGTGAAACAGACTATCAAGTCTGGAATGCCATAGCCTGACACATATCACTCACTCATCCATCTCCTTCACCCCCCACTCTTCACCTATCTCATCAAGCATTTAAAGATACATGCACACATTTACTTGGAATGATTACAGATGGCCAGTCCGATCTTGCTTTGGATTCCTTGGTCAAGGGTCTTGAGGCTGTGACGGTATGGTTACATCAGAGTCGCCTGAAATTGAATCCCCTGAAGACAGAGGTTCTGTGTCTGGATCATGGGGCAATCGAGCTGGGAACCGGCTCCCAGCTGTTGATGGGGTACAATTGAAACCTTCCCTGATGGTGAGGAGTCTGGGTGTGACCTTGGATGCTACACTTTCAATGGAGGCCCAGGTCATGACTGTTGCCAGGTCTGCCTTTTTTCATCTTCGACAGGGCAGGCAACTGGCGCCCTATCTTTCACCACAGGACCTGGCCACAGTAATCCATGCAACGGTCACCTCCAGGCTGGACGACTGCAACTCACTCTATCCTGGACTGCCCTTGGGTCTGACCCGGAAGTTACAGCTGATCCAGAATGCAGCGGCACGCATCCTTACCGGAACGCCCATCCAAGCGCACATTCATCATGTGCTGTGCCAGCTGCACTGGCTTCCAGTGGAGTTCCAGATCTGGTTCAAGGTGTTAACCTTGGTATTTAAAGCCCTTCATGGACTGGGACCTCCATACCTGCGGGACCGCCTCTTCCATTACGTCCCCTGCAGGGTGTTGCGCTCTGCAGACAAGCAACTCCTGGTGGTCCCTGGCCCAAAGGACATCCATCTGGCCTCAACCAGGGCGAGGGCTTTTTCTGCCCTGGCCCTGGCCTGGTGGAATGCTCTCCCGCTGGAGATCTGGGCCCTGTGGGATCTGTTACAGTTTTGCAGGGCTTGTAAAACGGAGATGTTCTGCTGGGGCTTTGGCTGAGTGCCAGCGAGTGTCCTTCTTCTTCCATCTAAGACCACCATTTCTTCCGGAGCTGCCCTCAGCCATCTGCCATGCCTGCATACGGACTCCCAATATTTGTTTAAATAGCCTGCTCCTGGACTGTTTTAATTATTTTTAAAAAAATATTATTGATTTTATGTTTCTGTGATTTTAATGTATTTTTTAATGTTGTTAGCCACCCTTAGCCCATCTGTGAGGAGGGCAGGGTATACATCAAATAAATAAATAAATAAATAAATAAATAAATAAATAAATAAATAAATAAATAAATAAATAAAAAGGTTACGGTGAGCCTTTGAGCTGCTTGATGTCTGTGGACAGGACCATTTAGGGGGTGCTCAATAGGTTTTCTCAGTTGCATTTTTTTCAAGAAAGTAATCTGTTTAAAACTATGCCCCTCTTGAGGTCTGTGCCCAAGGCGGCTGCCTAGTTGGTCTAATGGTAGCATTGGCCCTGTCTATAGTTATGGCAAACAGAAATGGGGAAAGGGGACAGCCTTGTCTAGTTCCCCTTGCTATATGGATATCTATTGAATGTACATTGTTAGTCCTAATTGTAGCTTTTGGAGAAAGATAAAGAGCATTAATGGCAATTTAGAATTGGTCGCCAAAACCCATTTTTGGAAGTAAAAGTTTTAGATATGGTATTTCCACTTAATCAAATGCCTTCTCTATATCAAAGGCCAGAAGTAATGCAGGGGTTTTGTATGCTTCACAGAAATTAATTATAGTTAAAGTGTTACGTGTATTGTCTGGTCAAGGTGACTGTAGTTGGTTATTTAAATTTAGACAATGTTTTGGCAAATATGCTTGTAAAGATCTTTTGGTCTTGATTCAATAAGGGTATTGGTTGAGAAGATTTAGTATTTGTAATATGGTTGGTCCAAATATTGTTTATGTTCTTGTCAGGTTTTTTCCCCAAATTTCCTGTGATGATAAATAATTTAAAATATGATTAGTGTCAGGATTGTCTGATGTACAAATGGGTTGGTAGTATTCAGCAAATACATCGGCTAATTTTACAGAATTAGTTTGAGTTTTTCTAATGCTTTCTTTTTGCTCTTCATGACAGGAGGCAACGGAGATTAATTTCCCTCTAAGTACCACTTCCATAGCATCCTACACGTGGATTTGAGGAATGCCACATAGTTTGTTTCTATTGTTTAATTTCTAAAGAGACTTCAGAAGAAATTTATTTGTTAAATAAAAGTGATTTATTTAGTTTCCAATTTGTTTGATGTCATTTATTCTCAGTGTACATTCTGTCCAAGCATAGTCTGTCCACAACTTGTCACCAATCCTTGATGTAAGAGTTTGACTAATTTATTTTAGGAGATAAGAATATGTCATTTAAATATGTAATTTAGAAGATAAGAATATGTAATCAATCCTTGTGTATATATTGTGGATAGAAGAGAAGTATGTATAGTCTGTTACCAGTGGGTTTTGAAGATGTCACTAGATCAATAGATAAAGCCTAAGAGCCATTAATTGATCTTAGCAGCTTAGTAACTGTATTGTTAATTTTAATTGCTTTGACACGATAGGCAGTAAAATTTAAAAGGTCATTCAGAGAGGAGTGATACAAATGTTTACTGCTGACACATTGATTTACCCATGGTGAACGAAAGCAGAATTGAAAGCCAAGAGAATCAAGTGTACTCTGCATGAAGACAGCTCGTCAGGTTGTTTTGATCTACAAGCAGCTCTCCACACTGAAAGCAGTGAAAGCAGCTTTCTCAGTAATCATGCTTTGCGGTATTATCCAATACAATTTTTAAAGTTTGTATATGTACACTCACACATTATGCAATGCATTTATATTTTGTATCACTTTCATATTTATCAAAATACTTAATTTCACAGGTCAAGGGATGGTGTCATGGAAATATAAATAATGATAATAACTGTGCTTATATACCGCTCTTCTACACATATTAGTGCCTCACCCAGAGCAGTGAACAA
This sequence comes from Eublepharis macularius, assembly GCF_028583425.1. Taxonomy (NCBI): domain Eukaryota; kingdom Metazoa; phylum Chordata; class Lepidosauria; order Squamata; family Eublepharidae; genus Eublepharis; species Eublepharis macularius. The sequence continues at coordinate 97,317,486 of NC_072795.1, forward strand.
GTTAGTGTTATTCTTATCCCCACAATGGAGCTGGGGCTGAGAGGAGTGGCTGACCCAAGGCTACCTACTGAGCTCATGTCAGTAGTGGGATTCAAACCAGTAGACTGCTGATTATGGTTTAGAACACATACTTCGTGAAACATATGCATTCTAAATAACGCTGTATGAACATCACTGTAGTTCTTTTTCTAGTATGGTGTATAACTGGTGCTTTATCTTTGACAGCCAATTAAAAATAGTGAACAGTATCAGATACATGTTCTGTAATTGTTAGCAGAGACCAAGGATGATCGGGTCATGTAACTTTTCTTGTCATTTTTACTATCCATATCTCTTATCTTGCAGCTGGGCATAGTGGTACTTTTGGCTAGGTAGAATGTCACATGATTGGAAATAGTAAAAAAGAATTAAATTATGATTGGTTTGATATTTATCTTTGTTATCATATGAAAAGATCTTAGATTTCTGCATAAGATAATATATAAAAATGGTAATCCAAATAGCAGATCAGGGTTTTGGCCAAAAGAAATCTCATGAAGATCTAGGCAGGAAACTTACCCTTGTAATATGTGCTACAGTGACTTGAATGCATTTCATCGTTAATCTGACTGAGTTAGATTTCATTAAGAAATGTTAGGAAACTTAATTCTTGTTGTGTTCATCTGTTCTATTTTTCTATGTTTTATTTCAATAAACATTTATATTTTGATACCTCATGTAAGGAAAACAACTAGCGTTTGTTAATGAAAGAAGCCATTAAACTCTTAGGAGGAGTCTGTCTCCTGGTTGGGAGAGTGCAACAAAAACATATTTTCCCGCTTATTTTGTACTGAAAAGCAGTTTCTCTAAAACAGAGAAACGTGTTTTCAGTTCTCACTTGAAGGCTTCAAGCTGCTCAGGATTTAAGATAAAACCTACAACCCATCTCTACTGAGTGTTTAATACTTTTTACTTAATGTTTAAAAGTTATGTTTAATATTTATGCCTAATATGGTTATAGAAGCAATACTGTTTGAATTATCTATACACTTATTTGAGTTGGATTGTTAGTAAAATTACAATTTTATGAAATTTTTACCATTTTATAACATTACAACTTTGTACGAAAAAAGTTTTGCATGTAGAAGAGGTTGCCAAAAATAAAATTCCCCATCCGCCATCCGCCATCCGCCATCCGCCATCCGCCATGACGAAGACGAAGACGAAGACGAAGACGAAGACGAAGACGAAGACGAAGACGAAGACAGCCGGGCCCCCGGGGGTCGCGGCTGCGCCGCTCCCCCCAACGCCCCCCGCCCCGCCTCCGGCGGGCCGGGGGGCCCCCCGGGGGTCGCGGCTGTGCCGCTCCCCCCGACGCCCCCCGCCCCGCCTCCGGCGGGCCGGGGGGCCCCCGGGGGTCGCGGCTGCGCCGCTCCCCCCGACGCCCCCCGCCCCGCCCCGACTACTTTGTCTGTGAAGTATAGCTGCATTTCAAGCCTAGGTTATTACACAAATCAGTGTGAATTGTGAAGCCAGTTTTCAAATGAAAAACTTTTTCCTTTCCCTTTACCCTAAAAACCTCCATAACACTGCTCAGTCCCCACTGAAATCTGAAAATATACCTTTCATGAATGAAAAATGAAGCTTAAAAATTATTGACATTTTTGAGGATGCTGTTTAATCTTTATCTTAAGAGTATTTACTCTAATTTTCAGTCCCTTTCCAGTGAAGCTGCTCAGCATCAAAAAGGCACAAATATGTGCAATTAACATTAAATACTGGTAAATGGATCTGAAAATGTGCCTTAATACTATTTCTAGAAAAGAATCAAGTCAATAGTACCTAGAAGCCATGAAGAATTTCAGTTATTTTGGGTAAGTATCTGCTTACAGTTTCTACTGAAAATTGTAGTACCAGAGCATTTTTTACCAAAAGGAAAAAGATATCATATTGGTTTACTCTTGTTACCTAATTCAGGAAAACCCATTATGAAGTTAGTTCTATAGCTGATGAAATTTTGTAGTTGGCAACTGAATGTGCACAACTGTCATTTTAGTAACATATTTGTACTCTGGTAAAATAACCTGGGAATAACAAAAATCCACTGAGAAATTAGGTCATCGCTGCCATCCAAGAGGACTGATATATACTGTCATGCCAAGCTTGTCTTATATGTGGAAATGGATTTTGGCATGGATGCCAAAAACCCATTAGGCAGACATTTTCACTGGTGGAAATGTAGGTGCCAGTAAAATTAATTTTCAAATGATGTCTGCTGTCCACTTCAACCTGCAGGTGCCTCTACTGTTCCCCATGGCTTTCTAATTGGATGCTTCACACCATATCATGGCTGATTAACATGCCCTGTGAGTTCTGTCATCTACTGTAACCAGATCTAGCGCAAAACTGGCCTTAGCACTAAGCAAACCTTGGTGGATGTCCTAGGTGGAATTTTTTTCCAAGCAGGTTAATTTTTTTCTTCTTCCTTCCCAGCAGCTATTTTACACACCCATTTTTATAAACCACAAACAGCAGGAGGGTTTGGTGGTTCACAAAGCTGAAGGAATGCAAGAAATGTGAAAGGTATTTCCATCATTAGCACAAACCTCAGAACCAAGTATGATGGTGGTTATTTTCTCTGTCAAGAAATTGAAACCAGGGTGGAGATATGCAGATAGGAGGTGAGGCTATGCAAATTAGAGTCGGCTTGATTTTTAGTGGCTGGAGTAACTTGAACATGGAGTCAATTTACCTTCTGATCCAGTGGGGTTCTTGACTTCAGCCTTTTTACAGCCTCTCATTAGATGAGTATCTGCTCTTCATTCTTAGCTAGGGTTGCCAACCTCCAAATGGAGCCTGTAGCTCTCTCAGAATTATACCTGATCTCTAGACAACAGAGATCAGTTCTGATAAATAAATCATTATGTAGGCCCCCAAAACCTAATTAAAGGATTCCATATTTGGGCCGTTAGCAGAGTCTGTCATTAGGCATAGGAAGCGTGATTATAGGTGGTTGTGAGCTCATTCTGCAGGCTGGTGCGTGTGCAGGAATAAAAATAAAAAAGCATACACTCGGTTTATATTTATGGTTACCATTTCCCCGCAGGGGATGGGGGATCCCCTGCTCCCACCCTTCCGTCCCCCCATGCCCACTTACTTGGCTGGCAGGGGGTGCGCTCCGCTGGGACATGCCCCCGAGTGGCATCGCACGCCCCCTGGGCCAAGCTCCCCTCCCTGTGCTGCATGCCCCCAAGCCACGCCATGTGCTCCTGCACCCACAGCGGGCCTGTTTTGGGGAGAATCGTGCCCCACAAGGCCTGATCTGGCCCTTGGTGAGTGTGGGAGTGCTCCTGGCCAGCCTTTGGCCCCCCCGATGACATGACTTCCAGAAGTGACATCATCACACAAGCTGGGAGAGCGTGCGCACGCGAAAAAGAAAAAACCCTGAACAGCAAGGTGAGTGCCAGGCTCCCAGGCTCCCACCAGGGAAGTAAAGGGACCTGGCAAACCCCCAGTTTGGGCTCTAGGGGGCCTGGCAACCCTATTTATATTTAGAAAAGAAAGAAGAGTTCTTTATTGCAGGAACTCCATACTCTGGTAAGAAAGGAGGAGAGATAGATCCTAACTACCTATCTAGTCTAAGGATGGAAATGGATGGCAGGACAAAGCCTGCATCCATACTGCCAAGATGGAGGGAGGAGATGGAGAGAGGTGTTGCCTGTTGTTGGGGATTGTTGTGGGGATAATAGTAACATACTTTGTAAACTGCTCTGAGTGGGTGTTAAGTCATCCTGTGAAGGGCGGTATAAAAATCAAATATTATTATTATTACCTCTTTTCAAAAAAGTCCTAAGTCCAGGTTAGTCTCTACTGAATGGGACCTTACAGGGTAGTGCAATGTAATGTTTATCTATAAAATGCACAAATTGTGATGCTGCCCATTACATACACACATATGCCCAACCAATCTCACTGCCAAGCATTTTCCAAGTGTTTCACATATATACAGAAGCTCAGGAGTAACCAATGTGCATTCAGGTGTAGAAATAGTGTAGATATTTCCACATCAGTTAGAAAGCCAAAAGGCAGTATGTATATAATTCAAGATGTCTCAAATATGGAGAAGCCTGAAAATGGGATGTTGGTACATGTAATGGTTAATGCATAGGCTTTGCAGTGTACCTCACAATAAAAGCTAACAAATCTGCATTAACCAAGCTAAGCCACACATGCAATAGAATGTTTCAGTTGGAGTTTCTGTTGGGTCCTCCCACATTTGACTGAGGCTGGAATTGGGTGATGAGGACCTTCCAGGACAACCAGGAATATGTTTACACAATGGAAGCTTTATTTATTAGTAAAGGCATTTAAGCAGTAGGTCTTCCTAAGGGCTGCAGGGCTCCAAAGATCCATTGCCTGCCTTGTTGAACTATCAAACCTATTAAACATCCTTTTACAAGCAGATAGAAAACTGAAACTTGGGATTTACCAGGATGCTCTCAAATTAGAGAAATCTGAACACAGGACTTCTTGTCCTCTCTTCCTCTAAACCCAGAACATGGACTTCCTTGAAAGAACAGCAGAGGCTGTCCAGAGCTTAAATCTTAAAATGGAGCAAGCCACATATATCTGAGAGTGTCCTATTCACATCTGGGTCAGAAAGGGCGAGAAGGTTTCCAGCAGCATCCAGGAAAAATCCATGCTTGCAAAATGTAGGTAGTTATAAGTGAGAATAGCCATCATAATTTTATTAGCATGTAACAACAATGAGAACAAAAGAAGAATCTAAATAAAACAAAACACATTACAGAGATCCTTTGGATGTCAAACTAGAACAGAAGAGCAGCAGCTCTCAGACAAGCAGTCCCTGTTGCCTTCCATTCAAGCATACAAAGAGCTTTCTTAAAGGGGTTAAGAAATTCTCATTCTGAGGAAAGAGTTGTTGTCACACAAATCAGCAATGAGCATTACTGGTGGCTGCCACATAACAGAGCATATTGTTTCTGCCTCTTTCGGGACACTCAGCAACATCATGTTTATCAGCTTTTCTACATGCTTCTTGGTCTAATGAAATATTAACGAGATATCTGTCTAATCACAGGGGCTGTTTGTAAAGGCTACTTGTCATGTGCTTGCACACTGTGGAGAAAAGAAGGCAGCGAAAGCTGATTTGCCCTTAATTTTGTCTGACAGACTTTTTCCCCCCTGCAGGCTCTTGGCAAGACATTTTCTGGGTTATAGATCAAAAGGTAAGTCTCCTTAAAATGCTCTCTTCATGCCAAGAAATAATTAATGAGCAGGGAGACAGTTTTGCTGTACAGTATCTGCATATTCTCTGCAGGTGGAAGTGATGTATCTGTTTCCACTTTCTAAACAAGACTGACTCAAGGTATTTTGTCAACCTTGGTGAGCTAATGTTTTGCTCTGCCCTTCCCCTAGTATGTGGAACTGTGCAACATTATCTCTCAGAAATGTCTTCTTATATTCATTTTGCATTTCTTAATATAATTCATGCTGTCTCCCTAACTGCATAGTAGTGATTCTTAGATCCCAGGGGTTATCAAAAAATCTTAGGAGGTGTTCAGAACCTGGGAAGAGCACTCAGGATTTTAGGCAGCCCCTTCTCCCCACCTGCAAAGGCTCCTGATGGCAAGCAAAGGACAGTGGTTTTATATATGGCACTGAATCCAGACATCTCCCACTGCCTTTAAAAAGTGGCACCCAGCAAAGAGAAATTAAATAGAATGTTAAAGATATAAGTGATATATGCCTACAATATATAGAAGAGGCAGGCCTGGACTGTATCAAGGCATACAGGGGTGCCTGCCTCCTCCTCTTCCCACGGCTGGTACATTTATGTTGTCTGCATAGACGTATTCTCTGTCTGGGGGGAATGTAATCATGCCCCCCTGACATTTTTAAAGTTTTTAGATTTTTCTGGAAACCTAGGGGGTTCTCCATGTTTGTTGAAAAATCTCCTTTTTCTCTACATGGCCCAAATGATCAGATTTAAATATCCACTGATAGGGCCGTGTTAGAGTTTCCAGGTCCCCTTACCCTCCTGGGGGGGGGGAGCAAATCTTACCTTCGTTGTCCTTCCTGGATGTTCCTTGCACATGTGCTTTGCGTGTGCATGGTCCTGTATCAGCGCGATGACGTCACTTCTGGGAAGTGACATCATTGCACAAGGGCTGAATGCAGCCCAAATGGGCCCGATTCAGCCCATTTGGGGCCCAAATCAGCCTGCTGCAAAGCATGGGAGCATCTCGTGGGCTGCAATGACATCAGTGACATCATTGCACCAGATCTGGGAGCATGCCTGTTCCCCACCTTTCCCCCCACCAGCCAGGTAAGCGGTGGTGGTGGGGCAAAAGGTGGGAGTGAGAGATCCTCCCACTGGGAAGATCACTGTTAACCATTATATATATTGATAAATAAAGTTGCCTTATCTGGAGTGCTGTCTTTATCATAATTTTTTTTACATGTTGCTGGGTAGGGCATTCAATGATAATGTTGCATGATTGAAAGGTGGGGGTAGTAGGGGACTAAAAGTCAAAAGCCATGGTGCTTGATCATCCACCCACCAGCCTGTCATAGATTAACTCATACATATGGGCCACAAGCAGTTCAGGAAGGTAACATAAAACATCTGATCAAGTGAGCAAGCCATACTCTGCAGAGAAGCACAGGGGAAAACAGCTGAGATCTGCACAGAAAATCTACTTTTAAAAAATTTTTGGAGGGTTTTTTGTTGTTGTTTTGATTAAATTATTTTATTAAAAAAGAAAATAGCATTGGACTGTAGAAAGAATATCAAAAGTAGACTATTTTTAAAATTTTATTATAAAAGCAGACTATATAACAGAAAGTAACATTAAACATAATATTAAAAAATATGTAACAAAGGATTAAAACTACATAGTAATATAACAAAAAGTAACATTAAAGAATAAGCATAATAGCAAAACCAGAATGTATAGGCAGATTATTAAAACATAACATTTCTCCCCTCTTTCCTTTCACTTATTTATGTTAAAATATATTATACTCGCCATTTTGTATTCAGCATATTAAAAAAAACCTTATTTTTCAGCCACATAATAAAAAAAGACTTTCCATTTTTCTTGAAATCGGTCTATCATGTATATAAATCTAGCCATTGTCACAAAATGTGACATTAATGTTTTTTGTGTGTGCCATTGGTGCCCCTCTCCTAAACTATGGCACCCCAAACAGCTCCTGTGTTGTATGTGTGGTTGAGCTGGCCCTGTTTCTAAATAGTGCTGCTTAGAAACTGATGGTTTCTAGATAGCGACAATTATGCATTGCTGGCTAAATATTCACCAGTAGTCAAATGGTGAGAATGAGTATAGAACAGCACTTCTGGCTGTTGCTTACCTGTGAATGCCCATATTCACAATTGCCATTTTGCTTCTAGAGCTGTTAAGCATTTGAACGTTTTCTCTGTGTGAGGTAAGCTGGGTTCTGGGCATGCAAATAAATTTGAGATGGGTGGGGACTGGTGCAAAAAAGGGAAAAGTTCTGGCTTAGTAGTAGAACATCTGTTTTGCATGCAGGGCATTCCAGGTTCAATTCCTGGCACCTCCACTTTAACGATCCGGTGGTAGGTCATGTGATAAACTACTGCTGGAGAGCTGCTGCCATTCAGAGTAAACAGTACTAACCTTGTTAGTCCAGTGGTCCAATTTAATGCTCAAAGCAGGGGGAAGCAATGATATTCAATGCAATTCCTTGCCAGGGTGGTGGCAGCGGCAGCATTGAGGATCACCCTTCTAGCAAGTTGCTGCAAGTTCTGTTCTCTTCTGTTCTCTTCCCATGCTCTAAGCTTTCAAACAGCACTTCCCCGTCCAAAACAAGATTGCTGGGCAGACTCAGAAGTGCCTAGGACATAATTACAGAAGCCTGCCATTGACCAGAAAAGTAAGCAGGGTGTTCATTCAGACTCTTCTGCAAGGGGCAGAGGAAGAGGGGCAGTCCTCCTCAAGACACTGTAGAGAAGCACTAGACACTGTAGAGAACTATTAAAGCCTCTTTTCCTGCCCTGTTTTCCTGCTTTGGAGCCCATCAGAAGCTAATTTTCCCTGGAAAATCCCTGTGGTGTAGTGGTTAGTGTGCCAGACTTATACTGGGGAGATCTGAGTTCAAGTCTCCCCACTGTTGGATGACTTTAGCCCAGTCATTCTCCTTCCCAGCTTACCATACAGCCAGGGTTGAGAGAAAGTGGAAGGATGTGTATGCTGCTCTGATCTCCTTAGAGGATAAACGTATAGTATTTGTTTGTGAAGAAAAGCAGTGTGCTTTCATAGGTTTTATTTTCCAGTTCTGCAGTCCTATCTTCTGGGAAGACTTCCCTTGTACAATGCCTGGCTTTTCAAAAACAAAAATGTTATTTGATCCAGGAATATGTAGTTGTTACAGACAAGCCAAATCTCTTTCTCCTACCAATGCGAGGAGCTGCATTGCTTTCTAATATTCAAACTGCACCTAGCTCTGGAAATGTGATCTCCTTCCCTTTTCCAAAGTAGTAAAGGGTCCAGTAGCACCTTTAAGACTAACCAACTTTATTGTACCATAAGCTTTTGAGAACCACAGTTCTCTTCATCAGATGTAAGAGAACTATGGTTCTTGAAAGCTTATGCTACAATAAAGTTGGTTAGTCTTAAAGGTGCTACTGGACCCTTTACTATTTTGCAACTACAGACTAACACGGCTAACTCTTCTAGATCTATCCCCTTTTCCAGTTGGCACTTTTGAATGGAATGGGATCTTGTTTGGTGTTCATGAGATCTTAAAACTTATCATCTCCCTCTAAGCATTTTTGCATTTTCCCCCAGCTAGAGCACAGAGATACTCTACAACAACAACAACAATAATGTGGTGAATCCTATTCCTGATAATAGCCCTATATACTGACACAACCATCAGGATTAGATGCAATAAGCAAGGGCATCTAACAAATGCAATCCCAGCTGCGTTTTGACTCCCTACCTCTTTGCCCTTTATATAAATGACTTGATTGGTAATCTTAAGATAGTTGATACCCATCCCCCCATCTTAGCTAACCACCCTATAGTTGCTTTATTGAATGCTGATGACATGGTCTTGATTCGAATTTTCTGGAGATTAATTACCAAAAAAACAAGGTTATGGTCTTCAGCAAGAGGGTCAAAATAGGATCATGGTCTATTAAGGTCCATAGACTAGAGCAAGTACCAAATTACACATTTCTTGGGGTTATGCTCCAATGCACAGGGGCGAAAACGGACCATCACAAATATATTGCCAATAAAGGGCATAAATCTGCACTTAGTATAGTCAAATTCATCTTGACTAAAGGGGGACATTTCATTCCTGCTGGCCTTAAATTGTACTCATCTAAAATGATTCTGCAATTAATTTACGGTGTCACATTGGGCCCCCCTTCCTTGAGCTTCACGCCATTGTAAAAGATCCAATCATAATTTTTAAGAGCTGTTTTCCACTTCTCAACCAGTGCCTCCAATGCCAGCCTACGTCTAGAAACAGGTTTGATTAGACTAGAGGCCAGAATAACTCTGGCCGCCATGAATGTTTGGCTGGGGCTATGCCATAATTCCTTGGATATTATTGCCCTAATTCTTAGAGAAAGCCATTGTTCATCTTGACTTAAGGCAGTATTCCACAAGATATCCTTACCGGGTTTCTCATTTGAGTAGCTGCAGATAATACCATTAGGAAAAAGCTACGGCTACAGTTATACAAAGAATATATGATATAGAAAGGCAGAATGATATTCTGCCTAGCCATCCAGCCCCTCAGAAAATAAATTATGTAGTAGCCCCAGCAACGTACTTATCACTTGTAGAGATTCCAGGACATTGCATGGCCTGTTCAATGGCCAGATGTAACATCTTTCCATCAGCGATAACAGAAGGCTGGTATAAAAAGGTACCATTGATACAGCGGCTCTGCCCTTGTGGGTCATGAAATATAGAATCAATTGAACATATATTATTACATTGAGGTTCTATGAGGA